>NC_090939.1:132207189-132838098 GCF_040938575.1 Ambystoma mexicanum
CATTCCTATCTCGGGCGCTGACAACATTGATTCGGTATCACTTAACATAATCTACCAAACTATGCAGGCTTGGATGGCCCAACAAGGATTATGCATTTATGATGAAAAATACAAACTTCTCCTCATAGGATCAAAATACCGTCTTAACAAACTTTAAAGTCTTCAATATAGGCGGCTTCACTATCAAGGTGTCGAAGAAAGTAAAAACCCTCTGCTTTTACCTGGACTCAACCCTCACCTTAACTAAACAAGTCAACGCCACAGCCTCGGCAGCAGCTTACGCATCCATGCTCATTAATGCCTGCAGACCCTTGCTGTGACCCGTATAGATGCATTATACTAGCCAGAGCCCTCATCTTGTCCAGACTGGACTATTGCAGTGCCATCTACGATGGTACCAAAACACACAATATAAAAAAAAAAACTGCAGGTGATCCAAAATAAAGTCCGCACAGCAGCCCTAACCATCCCCAAAAATACTCACATCTCCATGACTAGAAGGAACACCCACTGGCTACCGGTCCAGGAACGCATCCTCTTCAAAACTCTCACTCTGATGCACAAATGCCTGCACAAATCAGCCCCAAAAAACCTAGTATATAAATTCACCACTATCCAATCCAACAGGCCTACACACTCAGCACAACTGCACATGCTTTCCAGCCCCAGATTCAAATTGCAGAAAGCCGCAGGCAGCAACCTCCCAGTGGTAGCTGCCAAACACTGGAACACACTACCAGCAGGACTACGGTCAGAGGCCTCCTTCTGGACCTTCTGCAAACTAAATCTTGTTCAGCATTTAACTTGGTATCAACGTCTAATGATCATTGCAACTTAAGTTGACGTTGTGATGCGCCTTTGTGTACATTTATGCCTCTGTATATATGCAACCATGTAACTATTGTGTTTTTATTTTTCAAGAACAGTGCCCAGATGCCTCTATGTTGGGTGCTTTTTACAAATGTCAAAATAAAATAAAATTAGTTATTATTATTAGTATTAACATTTTTAATAATAATAATATACATATACATATACATGTCATCACATATTATTGTTATTGCTGTTAATGATTATGTTTATGTTGTTATTATTATTATTATTATTATTATTATTATTATTATTATTATTATTATTATTATTATTATTATTATTATTAATAATAATAATAATAATAATAATAATAATCATAATAATAATACAACTAATAATAATCATTGTGGTGGTATTCTGCAGCATCAGTGTGAGAATTAACTAGGGAACAAAAAAACAGCAGCATTGTCCAGTTGTCCCGTCAAATATTCGTGTCTCATCAACTCAGGAGTGCATCTTTAAATACTTAGGGCCTGATTTACAAACACGTTCTTTGAATGGGAAAGCCCCATTCAAAAATGCTTTGTAAATCAGGCCCTTAAACTAAGGGCCTGATTCATGGAATATTTTGCTCGTTTCAAAGTGACTTTGCATTGCTGAGAAGTGACTTTGCACTGCCGGCATAAACCCTGATTCATGGAACTGTGCAAAGTGTATTTTTGCAGTGCAAAGTCAAAATACCCTTTGCACAGTTCCATGAATCAGGCTTTGTGTCAGCAGTGCAAAGTCACTTTTCAGCAGTGCAAAGTTAAAAGATTCCATGAATCGGGCCCTATGTCTTGCATTTACAGCTCCATTAAAAAATTTAGATTACAGTAGCTTTGGCTTTTACAAAATGAGTTGATCCTCTTCAATGATATGCCCTTTTGCTCCCTTTTCATAAGGAATGCCAGTCTCTCTGGTATGTTGCAGGCCCCCACCTTATCCTTGATCAGTTGTTTTAATCAGGATTAGAGGGAGGGTAAAGGTGTTTTGTTTATGTGGTAAAATATATATATATATATTACAGATCCTGCTGTAGTTATGGTTAAGTTGCTCAACCCATAGAAAGAGCATGTTTTGGGCACGTCATAACTTGGCCTCTCTGGACAAATCCTCACTAAAATGTGCAAGAAAAGTGTATGGCCCTCTCGGATTGATTCTGCAAGGTTTGGTGAGGTTTTGTCCAGGGGTGCAAAGTTATAGGGGGGTCCCCAAAATGTGTGTTTTTCCTCATCGCCGCAATGGCAAACAAATTTACTCACGCCTACAGCCCAAACCACTGGACGGATTTTCACCAGATTTGCGGCAGGAGTGGCAGCTTGGTGCCGAAAGCATGCTTTTTTAAATATTGTATAAATCCATCTAGTATTTATTTTAAAAAACTGCTAAATAGTAGGTAAAAAGTTATATCTGGTTTCAGTCTGCGGACTCACTTTCCAGTTTGGTCTGCGGACAGGTCTCCGATTGGTCCAGGGACTGTCGTGATGTCTGCAGACATCAGACGCACCTGATGATTGATGGTGAAAAGTGTGAGGTGCATCATATTTTTGGAAATGCCCAACATGTTGTATTCACGGACAGTGGCAGGTTACCACGAACATCGCGGTAAAAACCTATTAAAAAAACACAACATTGCACTTGTCAAACTAATGAACAATCTCTGGGGAGGTGAGGGGTGATGAGGATAGGATAGCATATGGCCATAAAAAGCCACAAAAAGCTATACAAAAAAAAGGGTGGTTATCCACCTCTGGAATCCACAAACAATTCAGGCCAGTCCTGTAATGTTCACAAATATCTTGGTGGCATCCATACATATTTTTTTATTACAGGATTGGTGAAAAGCAGTTTTTGGATGGCTCATAACTTTGGCACCACTGAATGAATCTGCATGAAATATTGTGATATAATTCTAGGTCTGACCTTGAATAGTCCTGCATAGTATTTTGCTGTTTTGACATGAAGGAACAAAATTAGAGGAGGATCCCAGAATGTTTGAAAGGCTTATACATGTGGTGCCATTTCACTAATCTCCTCAAAGGTTTGCAAAAAGACTTAACTTCAAGATTGAATTGTGTTTGCAAAGTTTTGTGTGGATTTTGTGAAGAGAAGGCAAAATTAGAGGGTGGGTTTCAACATTGTTAGATGGCTTATAACTTTGTTGCCATTTGACAAATGTGCACACAAGATTTTAGAAAGATTATAGATCCAATCTTGAATTTTTCTGCAATGCCTGAATGGATTTTTTATGTACAAGCACTTTGACACTTTTCCAAAAATATGGATTTGCAGGAAAGTTGTGCAAGGAGCATTGGAAAGACCTGAAAGCATAGTTTTGCAAATGTGTCCATATATTATTTTTTGAAAAGTCTCATAATGTCGGTACACAAAATAGTGATATACCTTTGGTGACTGAGGTATAGCCTATGGCCATGTGCATTGGCCAGATTGTTCGAGATATGGCCTATGGCCATGGGCAGTGGGCAGATTGTCAGAGTCATTGCCGAAAGCCATGACTTGGATTATCTGGCTACTGGCCATGACCACTAGGGACTGGCAGTGGGGCTAAATTTGGCATGGCCACCAGGGACTGGTTATGAGGTTTTTCAAAATCAGGAAAGATTTGAATGGTAAAATAAATTATGCTGTGGCTAAAACTCTCAGTGGCTACAGCCCGAAGTACTGCACAGGATTGCCTCAACAGATTGCTGTGATTATCACTGCATACAATCCGAGCCAATGCCAATCAGCTGATAATTACAAAGCACGCCAAACCAGGTGTCCACGTGGTCACCAGGCTATCCCTTGAAATCATTACCCACCCTTATTTGCGGCCATGGAGTGACAAGATATTGGGATTGGATGCCAGATTAATTTCCACAACCTTGCAGCAATGACTGGCCCACAATCCACATGCCTTGAGAAAGACTCTAGAGAGTCTAATTATGTGTCACTTGAGTTCTAACAATAAGCATAGCATCAAGAATGTTTTTGAAGACTGCTTCATTATGACAACAGTTACTTATTGAATAGCCCAGTGCTGAAGTGAACAGGGCTCACTCTCCTATTCGAAATGTAACACTTGCAGAAGGAAGGGCACCTTCACAAAAGAACCCCATCACCAGTATCAGGGTAATTGGTTTAAAGTACTAGATGAAGCGCAGTGAACTACCTATTCTAGCACCCTGCAATTAGTTGATAATTGTGTACTCTGATTTGATTTTTGTGGCATGCAGCATGGCCGAACCCTAGGTTTGAATGGGAAGATATATTCTGCTTGCTGCTACAGCATAAAGTGAATAACAACACACCTGCAGGAGGTGCATCAGCAAGGACCTGAAAGCATGGTTTTGCAAATCTGTTTTGTGTTTTATTTTTTTTAAAGTGTCCAAAGGTAAGCACAAAATACAGTGATATACATTTGGTGCATGGACAATTGGCCTGGCCCTCGGCAAGGACGAATGCCTACTCTGATTTACTTATTGGGGCATGGCTGAAACTGTAGGTTTAATGGGTGAAAAAAACCCTGCTTGGGGACTTAGCCCGAAGTGCTGGAAAGGAATGCAGCAAAGTTGTGCGAGGAGCGTCAGCAAGAATTTGAAAGAATGCTTTTGGAAATATGTACTGTTATAGTTTTTGGAAATTGTTGAAACAGAAGTACAAAAAATAGTGATATATCTTTCCTGCCATGGGCAGAGGGCATTGCAAAAAATATGTTTGTTATAGGAGGTTTCATATGTTTTAAAAGAGGAATTATCAATAACTTATATTCAATGATGCAGCATTATGAAACATTTTCACTCATGAAAATGTATTCATTTGGCAGAACAATCTTGTGCATGGGCTAGACAGGGGAATGCAGCGACTGTGGATAGTTATAAACAGCAAAGCATTATGGTGTTTATTGTCTACTAGATTTTCAGAAAGAAATGTGTTTCTTTGCGTCTTTGTTTTTCTCTAGTATACAATGATCCATTTTTTCCATTAGCATAGTAAAAAATGCTAATGGGAATGTTGGAGACTCTTATTGAAACAAACTACTTTACTTAAAAATATAAAGTAGGTGGAGTCTATAAGCTTATTTTTTTGTTCTATTTTTTAACTGTGAATGGTGGTTCCTAAAGGAACCTTTTTTTTAATGTTTGCTTTTAAATGTATTTTGCAGAAGAGCCCAGAAAGGAAGGTGGGAAGGGAAATGAGGCAAGGGGCCCCAAACACACATATGGAGGGGCAGGTAGACAGGGGATGATGTTGCACGTGTGTTAAATCTAAGGTAGAGGTCAGTCCTCCTTGATTACAGCTTCAGAAGTACTTTGAAATTGCTCCCCCTGCAGAGTGGTTTGTTGCAGTATATCCAGAGGACCCGGATCTCTGCGCTAGCATATGCACATTGGTTATCCATAAATAGTAGGTATTTGTGTGCTTGTTGTTATATTTTCTGCGCCTGTATATGGGGTTTCAATGGGACAGAGCTCCTGCAGTCCCACATTTAGAATTTTAAGTTTGTGGGGTTTGTAACCCTGGTGTACAGTGGCGCTAGATCAGGTAGTAACCTGTTTCGATTTGAGGTGCTCAAGTTTCATTCCTCAATGATAGTTGACACCAGTTTAGGCTTTGAGAAAAGATGTATTTATTGTGCCAGATGGTCAGTTGCACGTTTTAGTCAGACATATTTGGCACTTGTGTGACATGCATCTTGGCGTACCATTTTTAAGACTTAGGTCATAAGCTGCATGCTTGTGCTTTCAGTGCTGACACGTGTTTCAACTATAGGTTTTTCTCAAGGCAAGAACATAGTTTCTTCCTGTCCCATGTGGGTCTTGGTCAAGTATGGGTCCTGTGTGGGTAGCTGTGTAGCTTCCGTGCCCGGCTGGGCTAAGAATGAGCTGCTTCGTCTCTCGGTGATCGTCTGGTTATATACAGAGTACTATTGTTTTCAAAAGGTATGGATATGGATCAACAGCCATGCTTGCAAGGTAGTTGGTGGGATATTGTGTCCCACAGATGTAGGCTGTGTGTTTACAGCATTGGTTGAGGAATATGAGGTAGAGGAAGAGAGCCTACTACTTCCTAAGAAAGGAACACACTTTCTGATAGCATTGCAGTGGTTGGATTTGGTGTGGCAGCGCATGGAGGTGGTCCCGTAGGAGTACTGCTCAGGTTGTCTATGACTGTGTACAATGTTGCACTTAGTGTATTTCACTTTGGTAGCTTTAGCCTTTGGTACATTTCCAACACTGATAAAGAACTGCCATACCCATGACTCTGTCGGGATGCTAGAGGTAGGCACTTTTTCTACCTCACCTTCCTGGTCTTCTTGATTGTCTTTTGAAGTATTGCACTTCTTTCGTTGTCTTTGTCCTCCAGCTGGTGGTGGTGGCTCTTGGGGAGGTCAGATGGCAATAGCTGATGTCATTTTTAAAATAAATAGCTGTTTTCCTAATATTCTTCCAAGTATGCGCTGTGTGCTAGATTGTTAATTAATAATGTGTGAGAATAGGTGTAGGAGTTGTGTAAGGGTACATCTTGAGCTTCAAAGTTCCTAGTATAGCTGGAAAATTCAGTTTCGTACTGTTCATGAATCGAAGACACGTTCGCCGTCAGACGTCACAAAAATAGTGGAATAAATAGGAAAAAGTGTTTAGAAGTGTTAAAAATTATGCTTGCAGTTGGGGAATGGCAAAGTTTTAAGGTGAAACTTTGTAAATTGGAGAAAAATGTTGCTATATTGGGGTAAGGATCATATTAGTAAGTTGTAGCAAATTAGTGTGAACTGGTGAAAAAGCTATGAAATTCACAGAAAACAGTTTCTTAAAGGGATGTTATGGTTAAGTTGCACACTTAAAAACCCATGAAATTCAATGAAAAAACTGTGTTAAAGGGACGTGATGATTAAGTTGCACTAATACAAACTTATGAATGTGGTACATAATTGGAAAAAAACCATAAATGTTTTTCAATAAGCCAGAAAAAATATAAGAAGCACAGATTTACAGCCCTCTGTTTCACCTTAACAAAAGTGACATACTAGTAGTGGGGAGCAGTTACTTTACTTGCCCAAACTGCACTAGGCTAAATATTAACCGTGCATTGTAGTGGACTGCTGTAGAAAAAGAAGACATACATATATGAAGCAAATGGATGGAACAAATATCAATGACCAGGCCAGGGACGAAAAATCTTAGAGGCAACATTCTACAAATCTAGAATCAATTAGAACAGTAGCTCAGGCTTTTACAAAATGTCTTTGCATGCAGAAGAGGTTTTCCTAATTTTTCAGGGATTTGCAAGCTACTTCTTTGTACCCAGCATTTCCCCCTCTAAATGTGGAAGTTATTTTAGCATGGGCTAGGAGGAGGACAATGTTGTTTTATTTTTGTTATGAGACAAATATCTGTCAGTGCTTAGCCATGCATTATTTGTGCAAGACTCAACAACGCCACCAATGTCCACATGTGATATTGTACTATACGAGAAGCATGGAAACAGAAAATGCAATTAGAAGCAGCGTTGTTAATACTATTTTCTATGGCATGGTATTTTTAGTATTATTTTAATGTGCACATATACACAAGACCCAGAAAGGACTACAAAACATCATGTTTTGATGTACATTTGCAACCAGTGAAAGGCGCCCAGTTAATCAGGTGGCTGGAAAAGTGGGTGAGGACACACTGTGTACAGCCCCCTTTCTCCAGTAAACCGAGGCCCCTCCGGAGGTGGTGCCATCTTGATTGTGGGGAGGCAACAGAGAGCCTCTCCCTGTTGGCTGCTTATGTCCCCACTTTACCCCCCACACAAAAGACTTCTGACACCCTTTACCCACGCCCACCTTACCTGCTGGACTGGAGCCTTGTGATCCAGTCCTGGCCCTCCTCCCTATCATGGCCGGCATGGAAATAGAAAATGGATTAAGTCAATTTTCCTATGATGCTGTTCAAGACGTTTTTTTTGTTTTTTACAGGCGATTGGGCTCACACAAAACACACTGAGGCCATCTCCAGTAACAAAACAAAAAATGAAAACTATTGGCACCTGGGTGAACCCCAGAGTGCGGATAGATATCACCACCTTGTCAGGGTTGCGTACATGGATGATAACGGGCCACCTCGCTGACGCCCTCAATTTGCTGTGCCTAGCAAAGGCTCAGGTTGGCTGCCCTTTACCACCTTTGTATGACCCCAACGTGGTAGCGAATGCTACATTGTAACAACAGAGCACTTGAGATTAACAAAATAAAACAAAATACTTAACATGGTCCAAAAAACTCTCCCAAAAACATTAAAACTTGACTTAAATAATGTTCAGTTAGAGTGAATATATGTTTATGAATTTAGATGTTAGATTGGATGAAAGTGGTCCATGGACCAAACAGATTATAAAGAGAGGGTTTACATTGGAAAAGCAAGGATAGGTTATAAGGACCTTCTCCAAATACTATGGAGGGAAAACTTTGACCCAGGCTTTAGAAATGTACAGAGCAAATGCCCATGCCACAGCCCTTTGGGGGCACATTCATCGTAACGTCCTGGTGGGAATTTAAAAAACAAAATTAAAAACGTACTTGATATTTCCCTATGCACTCCTTTGATGTTAGAGCTGGGGATAAATGCTGTTGGGTCTGATTTAGACCTTTACTGTTTTGGATAAGGATATGGATGAGCAATGATTTGAATCCCCATGGAAGAGGATGCAAATATCTTGTTTTGCAATCAAGCTCACATAATCACCCATGGTTCATATACATTCATAACCTTGCTAAGGCCCTTGGACTGGACCAATTATGGGAATGTGCTCCCTAAAATGATGTTAGTAATATACCGAAAAAATGTACCATTATAAGAACAACTCCGCTGTTTCTCTTAGCTAGCAACTATTTAGAAAGGAAAGTAACTTTGTTGCCGGAACTGTATCTGCCAGTAGTGGAAGATAATGGGATAGGTCTGTTGTTCCCTATATTTCGGTTAGGGATCCTCCCATTTTATCAGGTGTTAGTAAATCGGAGGGAGAAAATAAAAAAAAAAGTAAATTATGCACTAGTCAAAATGAAAACATCAAGCGTTTTTGCTATTTGGTCCTACTTATGCTCAACTAACGAGGATATATCTCCTACCAATGTTTAAGTTGATGAACATTAGACATGTAAAGCAAGCATTGCTTATCTGTTATTAATCTGATAATCTTTAAATCCTGTTGGGTGTATTTTAGTGTTTAAAGCAGGCATGGTTTCTAAGGAGGTTAAGAATTGGTCAATTTTGTTTCGTATAATATAAGCTATGTTGCCCTAACGAGTACCTATTAGATCGAATAAGTCTTTGTGTATATGCGCATTTAAACATAAGGACATTTAAATGTGTTTTATTGCTATGATTTTTTTTTTATTGATGCATCAATGTTTTTATTTATGTGTGATTTTATGGGACAATGTATTGATCTATTTGTTATATATATATATGTATATATATATATTACACGGGCCGCGGTAGTGGCTGTGTAATTATGGTTAAGTTGCTAAACTCATAGGAAGAGCACTTTTTTCACCAGCTTATAATTTCCTGGATGAATCCTCACCAAACTTTGCAAAATGAGTATATGGGCGGCTTTCAATTTTTTCTCCAAGTTTGGCGAGGTTTAGTGGGGGGGGGGCAAAGTTATAGGGGCAGTCCCAACATTTTTTTCCCCATAGAGTGAATGGGGAAAAACTTTGCGCACGGCTAGAGGCCGAACGGCTGGATGGATTTTTGCCAAATCTGCGGCAGGAGCGAGGGTTTGGGTCAGAAAGCATTCTTTTGTGTGTTTGGTGGAAATCCGACCAGTACTTTTTTTGGGAAGTACTGAAATTTGCACTCCAAAAAATGAGTGATATATGGCTCCGCTCTGTGGACCACAGTGGCATTGGCCTGCGGTACGCCATGATGCCAGCGAACATTGGACGCGGGCAGTGGTTGGCTGGAGGGAAGCGTGCTCTGCGTCAACGTTTTTAGGAAATGCCACCATGGTGCATGGGAGGACAGTGGGGTGGCGGAAGGGTGTGGAAAATGGAAAGTATGTAACGGGTGATAGAGTGAAAAGTGGGTAATGTGAAATATGTGTGTATGTGGAAGAAGACGGAGGAGTGGTCGCGCGTACTGTCTGAACTGGCAGGTACCTACACAGGCAAGTATTTTGTGTGGTGATTGGAGGCAGGTGCTGCAACGGACCCATACATTGTGCCACCACTTCTTTCGGACACTGACTTAGGTGGAGAGTGGTGGAAGGTATGTATGTTTTAAAAGGGGAACATTTTGTCAATGACATAGGTTGGAGGTAGCACAGGCGGGTGTGCTATGCGGATGGAATGCGGTAGTTAGCCACATGGTCGTATGCATGGGTTAATGAACTTGCGTTGGGTAAGTGGAAGGATTACAATATTGGCTACATGGAGTAAGGACGTAGACAGTGGGACATGGAGTGAAGGGCATAGCCTTTTACCGTACCCACTGCACTAACGCAAGTGTGGGTGTACATCCAGTGCAGGGTGGTGCTTCCATAGCCCGGTGTGTGCAAAATGATTTCAGTAGGCTACTGTTGCGAACTGAATGTGGGCACTTTGGCAGTGGTACTATAGTCTAGGAATGTAAGTGGGGACGGCTATAGTATATGAATGAAAGTGCACCGGGGTGCAGGAGAGAGTGTTTTCTTTGTACATTAGGGCAAGTGGTGCTATTTGCTGATGTATAGGTACATGGCAGTGTGCAGGTTGGGCTGTAGTGTTGGTGGTAGTGCTATGTATGTGGATAGGTGAAGTTGGTCACATGATCCAATGGATGGTGCAATTATGTAGCAGTGATAGTGCTGAAGGTGTACACTGTTGGGTGCATGGCCCAAGGCCGTAGGCCATGCATTGAAGAGGCTAGGACTGTAGGACACATACAGCACTAATGCATTTCGGAATGTGCAGTAGTTACAAGTTGGTGAATGGATAGTGACATTATGTACAAGTGAGACTGTTGAAGGCGTAGACTTTTGGGGGTATGGGCGAAGGCCGTATGCCATGTACTCAAGAGCCTAGAACTTTAGGATAGAGACGGTACTAATGTTTTTTGCAATGTGCAGTACGTAGATGGTGGTAAATTGTTCAAAAAAGGTTGTGCAGCACATTTGAAATGCAATAAAGTAGAGAAAGTGAGCTGCCATGGCTGCATGTTTGGTTTTGGTGCCGAGGACCCTGTTACAAAATGGAAAAGTATTTGACGTGTAGACCATAGGGC
Organism: Ambystoma mexicanum; assembly: GCF_040938575.1. Lineage (NCBI taxonomy): Eukaryota > Metazoa > Chordata > Amphibia > Caudata > Ambystomatidae > Ambystoma > Ambystoma mexicanum. Next base: position 132,218,295 of record NC_090939.1, read on the forward strand.
ATGCGGTGAAGAGCGAAGGCCTTTCCCATATCTAGTGCAGTAAAACAAGTGTGGGTGTACACCTGGTGCAGGGTGGTGCTTGCATAATGTAGTGTGCACATTTATTGCAGTAGGCTACTGTTGCAACCTGAATATGGCGACGTTGGCAGTGGCACTAGAGTTTGGGAATGGAAGTGGGGACGCTCATAGTATGTGAATGAAAGTGCACAGGGGTGTAGGACAGAGTGTTTTCTTTCTACATTATGGTAAGTGGTGCAAATTGTAGCTGTATAGGTCCATGGTGGTGCAGAGGTTGGGTAGTAGTGCTGTTGATACTGCTGTGTATGTGGATAGGTGAAGTGGATGAAATGGATGATGGTATTACGTAGCAGTGACCGTCTTGAAGGTGTAGACTGTTGGGTGCATGGCCGAAGGGTATAGGCAATGCACTGAAGAGGCTAGGACTTTAGGACACACACGGTAGTAAGGCATTTTAGAGGCTGCAGCAGGCAGTGGGTTGTGAGCTGTAAGGAATGGGTGTGGAGCACATTTCAGATGAAATACAGCAGGAAGGAAAAGTGAGCTGCCATGACTGCTTGTGTGGTTTTGCTGGTGATGACACTGTTACAACATGGTAAATCTTTTGATGTGTACTTGGAGATGGTGCTATGAAAAGTGATGCAGTGTGGGCAGTGGGTGCTGGGTTTGTATACTGTTACTATGGAGTTGCAGTGCCTGTGTTAAAGGGGCAGCCTATTGGGTGTATGGCCGAAGGTGGTAGGCTGTATGCCATTGATTGAAGAGTGTTGGGGCCTCATTACAAGTCAGCCGTTCCCGAAAGAACGGTGGTGGTAAATCCTCCACCACTGTTCTTTCCGGGCCGGCTGATTCTGAGTTCTGCAGGCGGGAGGTGTCACTCCCGCCAGGTCTGACCTTGTGGGTTTAACACCACCCGCCTGCAGGCAGACGTGGAAACACCGGCACCATTACAACATGGTGTGAGTGTTTCCACTTCCCCATTTCCATGGAGTCCTATAGTCCTGGGAATGGGGATTTACCGAATTCCACCTCCGGAATTACCGGGTCACTGGGGTTGTAATGCCCCGGTGATTCCGGGAATCACGGAGGCGGAATGGTAATACGAGTCCGACGGTAACCTGCTGTTTTATGCGGCTCGGTTACCGCCGGACTCGTAATGAGGCCCTTGGACTTTGAGAAATCCATGGCACTACTGCAATGTTGACTGTGAATCTGGTAGACGGTGATGACTTGTAAAGAATGGTTGTGCAGTACGTTGCAGATGACATACAACAGTAGAAATGAGCTGGCATGAATGTAAGTTTGGTTCCGCAGGTGAGGTGGATGGTAGAATATGGTAAAGTTTCGGATGTGTCATTGGAGATGGTGCAATGAAAAGCCATGCAGTGTGCCCACTTGGTGCAGTGCGTGCATACTGGCAGTATGGCACAGGGTATGGTTGAAGTGCAGCTTGATTGATTGATTGACTGATATTTTATTCCTATCGCGCTCGTACACAAGTGTTTCAGAGCGCGACAAGGCAAGTTAGGGGAACAGGGGAGAACAAAACAGCGATCTTACTAGGCCCAGTGACATTGAGAACGCGCAAGTGCATGGGAGAAGGGGGAGGGGAAAAGTGCATGGAAGGAGGAGAGGTGGAAAGTGCGAAGCAGAGGAGAAACAGATAAATAGCAAAAAATAAATAATAAAGGCAACAAACAGTGGTAATGCAGCCAGCAATTTGCAAGTGCTAGGTTTAAGGCAGCAGACAGGGTAGGTCTGATAAGTGCAGGAAGAAAAAGGGGGGCTGTATGGGTACAGATACAGACGCCAGTGCAAGGGGTGGCCCGGAGGCAGTGCGGGAGGGTGACAGGATGAGCAGGTACCTGGTCCCAAAAGACAGAGCATGGCCAGGTGTCCGGTGCCAAGAGAGAACAGATCAGCAGGGGAGAGGGGGAGCGAAGGCAGAAGAAAAGAGGAAGGTCTTGAGGTGCTTCCGGAACCGGAGATGGTTCTCCTCAAGTTTTATAGTGGCAGGGAGGCTGTTCCAGAGGGAGGCACCAGCCGAAGACAGAGATCTACCCCCATCTCGTTTCTTAGAAAAACGACTGACCCTGAGTGAGCTGGAGGTAGAAGAGCGAAGTGCTCGAGAGGGGAGGTATTTGCGGAGGGATAGCTGAAGGAATTTTTGACCCATGCCCCAGAAAGCCTTGTGGACAATGCAGAGGGTTTTGAATTTAATCCTTGCATCCACTGGGAGCCAGTGAAGAGATTTCAGAGCTGGAGAAATACGATCCCAGGGCTTGAGGCCATGGACAAGTCTTGCAGTCCTGTTTTGGATTAGTTGCAGAGGGCGGAGAGTAGAGGCAGGTAGATTTAGAAAGAGGCTGTTACAAAAATCCAAGCTTGAGAGAACCAGAGATTGAGATACCATGAGCTTCTGGGGGAAGGAGAGGAAAGGCAGAGTACCTCTGAGAAGGTGCAGTCGGAAATTTGACTTTTTAGAGACCTCAGAGATGTGGGCGGAGAAGGAAAGGGTGGAGTCAAAGATGACCCAGAGGTTCTTAGCCTCGCAGGTGGGGGTAGGAGGAGGGCCAAGGGAGGCCGGCCAGAGAGTGAGGGCAAAGGATGGTGAAGGGGTGCCGATGACCGCTTATTTGAGTTCTTTACTATGATGTGTGAGGAATTGTTGAGGTAGGGCCAATGTTGTCACAATGTTGCGGTTTGGTTGCTAGTGAAACACTACTCTGTGAATGGTAGTGGGTAGGGGTGAGTGAGGCTATGGTATGTTTGTGAATTGTGGTAATTGCACCATGTAAGTTACGTGTGTGTACTATGTTTGCTGACTGCATGGTCATATGCATGCATTCATAGTGTTGTTGTGGGAGTGCGCCAGGGTGCAGTGTTGTGTGCATGGTGAAGGGTGTGCTGGGTGCGCCGGAAGATTGTTGTGGATGGTGACATAGGGCATCATGTAGGAAAAAGTTTATGGTGGAGGGGCTTTGGAAGCAAAGGGAACATGTTCTCAGAGTGTTAAAGGGGAAACATGGAGTTGTGTTCAGAAATGGTAGTGTACTATGCAAAGTTTCAGTATGTGGTTGGTGTAGGTGTGAATAGGCGCCAATAAGTGACTGTTGGAGAAATTGAGTGCAAAGGGAAGAAGTATTGTGTGTGCTTTACTGGGGCATGGTCTTAGCTGTAGCTGGGAAAGCGCACGTGCCACATCATGGCTTTTTTTGAAAAATCGAGTGCAAAGGGAAGAAGTATTGTGTGTGCTTTACTGGGGCATGGCCCTAGCTGTAGCTGGGAAAGTGCATGTGCCAAATCATGGCTTTATGAGCATGCAGCCTTAGCAATTGGAATTGTGGGGATTATCCAATGAGGATTGGAGGGTGTGGTTTAACTGAAGGGGCAGTGACTTATTTACCAAAAGGTAGATGTACTGAGGTTGGAGGACATGGAGGGATGTCGAGTGCTTATAGTTGGTGATAGCTTTTTGCACAATCTGCACAGTTATGCCGTGAAAAGAGACTTCGATACTGATTTTCAGTTTGAAGGAATGCAGGCTTTTTGGGCCAGTTTATGAGTGGGGTTTCGGCTGTATGGATCTTCTTTGCAAATATGTGGCCTCTGTTGGTACTGTGGATCCAGTGGTCATGCATTTTGGAGGACTACATTTGGGGCCAATGTTGTGTTTATTTTTGCTCATTTATTTAAAGAGGTTGAAGACAGCTGTGATGCATATCTTTCCAACAGCAAAGGTGATTTTCTCAGCGATCACACCGAGACGAACATGGGAGCATGCCGGTGTCAGTTGTCCACAGCTAGAGGTTGAGCGACGTTGCATAAATAGAAGCATGTGCGACTTTATGTCCAGTGTTGGGATGTTCTTCACAGACTATGGCAGCATTAATAACCAGCAAGAGTTCCAGTGGTTCAAGGGAAATGGCATTTTTTTTTTACTTCCATTGGCAATGCTGTTGTGTTTGCCACTGTGCACGAAGCTGTGTAGAGAATCCTGTAGGCATGTTACATAACGGTTTGTCTTCAGTGGGAAATAATCTCAGGAGGACAAGCAAACAGAAACTGAGCAAAAGACAGAAAAAGAAAGAAAACAAAATCTATGAATGCACATACCTAATGAAAACACGTCAAAAAGGCTAAAAGGCTAAGAAAAATAAGTGTTTTTACAAACCATCCTCCACACACAATCCCCACCCCTAACACCTTCACAACCCCCCCGCTCCCCACCTCTAGTGTCTAGCACAGTAATGCCGCGCAATGCATAGCACTGTGAGGATTCAACATGGCACATCCGGTTGTTTTTAGGATGGCAGCTATTGCATTGGCACTGAGGAGGCAAAGCAATCGGGCAATGTGCTTACTGGTTGTGGTGTGTACACAGTGTGATGGAAGGTTTGGTTGTACAGAAAAATGTAGGAGGCTACGGTGAATGTGTGCAAGGTAAGGGGGCATGCATCATGTTTGTATGCATGGACTGCATGCACTTGCGTAAAGTATCTACTATGCAGTCCCTGCTGCTTTTGTGGGATCACTTTTCCAACATTTGTAGTACATGCATTACAATGGTAAGACCATATTGTGACGTGTATAACCTACACGGCAGCAATGAAGTTGTAATTCATGCAGTTTGTGCATCATATCATATGATCCCCTATGGTGCTTCCACTGTTTGTATTGCACCTACATACAAGTGTGTGAAGGAGCGCCGACGAAAGGAACGCAGATTGGGGCATGGTGGGAAGAGGATAGTGGAAAGGGAAGAATGACTGGTTATGAATTGTTCTGGTGCGCCTCTATCTAACGGTACTGTGTGAGGCGCACAAGCTATATTCTGTGCTTTTGAACATGCTGCGATTTTTGGAATTCTCCAATGATGTGGTTAGAGTGTGCGTCACAGGAAAAGCAGACATATTTTCTGTCACTCCTGTGTGTAGTGAGGTGGACAGAGATGGCGAAACGCAAACTTTTAGAGTGGGTGATGTCTTTGTGCTCGATCTGCTCCAGTATGCCGTGGAAAGAGGCCTTAATGGCCATTTCAATTTGGACGAAAGGGAAACTTTGTGGTGCGGTGTCCCTGTCCGTAGTTTCCACCATTTGGTTGAAGAATGTTGACGAGTGGCCACTTTAGGTACTGTGGACGTAGTGATAGCGCATTATGGAGCATTGCTTTTGGGTTCAATAGCTTGTGCAAGTGTGTACCGTCAACTGAAAAAGATGATGAAAGAAGTGATGCACATTATTCCCACTGCGAAGATGCTTTTCTCCTGTATACTACCAAGTCCAGTATATAACTATTCCAATGAATGTTGTCAGCAGGCAGAGGAGGGGAGGCATCTTCGCAACAGAAGTATGTGCAACTTTTTGCGTGCTGCTGGGATGTACTCCTGTATGAATGAGAACATTGGTAATCGATATGTCCACTTTCTCAATGGAAATGGCATTTGGTTTTCGAATCTACAGGTTGCACTGAAGACACTATTGTACGACTGTGAGGAACAGAGCAACAATTAAAAACCATTATGAAAGGCCGCAACAGGAGTTGTTACTATGGAAGTTGTTTTACAAAAAAAACAAGACGGCTTTCTTTAAAAGCCACCAGTACAAAGGACATCCCCTACGTTGGGTGACATTTATTCCCCTACTCTCGCGCGTGCACACTTGAAAAAAATTGCAGACATTGCCACAGTTGCAGGGTTGTAAGTGTAACATACGCCGATTTTGCAAATGTACATACTCTGTCCGTCCATCCCAGGTTGTTCTGGGCTCTTTCTCCACCCCCACCATTATCTCCTCCTGTGGTGTCCCCCAGTGCGCCAACCTTTCTCCCTAGCTCTTTAACACCTATCTTATTATGCTAGCACACCTCATTTCCACCTTCTCCTCCAACTTCCAGTGTTATGCGGATGACACACAACTCTTCCTAAAGGTTCCCTCTGATCCTCTCCTTACTTTCTCCATCATTCCTGACTGCATATCTGCCACCCAGTCCTGGTGTACTTCCAATCATCTCAGACTCAATGCCAGCAAGACTGAGCTCCTTCCTATTGGGACTCCTGCTCCTCATTCCTCCCCTCACTCTGGCCACCTTCTATGGGCTCTCCAAATACTCCTTCATCTGAAGCCAGAAACTTTGGAGTCATCTTCAGCTCCTCTCTTTCCTTCCTCCCTCACATTCAGGACCTTGCCAAGACGGCCCACTTTCAACTCGACCCCCTCAATGGAATGCTTCATTTCCTCACTTTCCCCCAGAAGCTGATTGTCTCTAGAGCTCTGGTTCTCTCTAGGGTAGACTACTGCAATAGCCTTCTGATTAATCTACCCTCCTCTTATCTACAACCGCTCCAGCTAATCCAGAATAGGGCTGCAAGACGTATCCTTGACCTCAAAGCCAGGGACTTCCTCTCTCCTGCCCTAAAATCTCTCCACTGGCTCCCGGTTGCTGCAAGGATCAAATTCAAATCCCTCTGAATTATCCACAAGGCTTTCTGGGGTCGGGGATCTTGCTCTCTACAACTGGCTCTCACTAAATACTCTCTCACCAGATATTTATGTTCCTCCGGCACTGTTAGGCAGAGTTTGTATGCAGTACCCTTTGGGGCCACTACACACAACTAAGACTACAGGTGTAAGCAAAACCAACCTTTGGAATAAGTCTGTACTTCACAGTTTCGTGGTAGCGCTGCTGAGCAGTCAGGCTCATCTCAAGAGGGAATGTGAGCTGTAAGTATGCTACACAGAGGTCTATAATTACAAGTATTCAGGCACTTATACTCAAGGTTTCTTGGTAAAAACACTTATTAATTTATTACACAGTCAGTTAGAAAACATTCACTGGAAGGAGGCAATCTATATCAAACACAATATATACTGCAGTACTACACAATATCAGATTCTGAGGCTTTTAAACTACTTTGAAGGAGGAGCAAAATGGCATTCAGAGCATTTGAAGTATGTGCAAAAAGGCATAAGATAATAAAACAAATATTTCAGTTACTCTTAAACAGTGCAAATAGTTTGAGTTCACCAGAGGAGCTGATTCAATGCAATTGGTTAGGCCAAAGTCAACGGGCTAAAGTCTTGTATCGGATAAAGCAGTTCTGGTAGTTAAACGGAAAAGTCCTTGCCAAAGTTCTCAGAAGTAGTTCGTAAAAGAAAGATTCATATGTCAGGTCACAAGCTGGCTAGGCCTGCAAGTTGCCAAAGTTTCAAGCACTTTCGTGGTGAGAGGTAAGTTCTCTCTGTCAGGTTTTCACATTACCTTACAATGAAGAAAAAGATGCAGCTGAAGACATTGGTTCGTGGCAGTTCCTGCAGATCTCGCTGTTCCTGAACCTCAGTTGTGGGGACAAGAGGGAGGACGTCGGGGGACTCCTGCACTGCACAGGGACTAGTCAAAAAAGCTGGCTTTCGTCAAGCACACAAACTAGTGTCCCTCTGCCAGGCTATTTGGTTTCCTGCAGCACTCTGAGAAAATACAACCAGCTTCGAGAATGGTGTCCAGGTGGCTTACAAGTTGATTGGTCCCACCAACTCAAAGGGAGAAGTTGTCCTTGAAGGGCTTCTCTGTCGAGATGAACTTGGTGATTCAGACATGCAGCTGGGCTTCACCGGGCAACCAACGGTCCAGAAGTTGCAGCAGCTGTCCTCTTCCAGCTCGTCTTTGGTTCTTTCGTTCCAGTGGTCGAGTTTGCCTTCCAAGCCAAGAGACCCGCCTTTTAAACCTTTTTCTCCTATTCATTCCAGCCTAACTGTCACTCACCCAGCAGGGTGGCTGTCCTTGCCGGACAGTCAGCCAGCCAATCACGCCAGAGTGCATTTGGGTCTCCTAGAAGACTAAGCACAGGGAGTTTTGGGCACCTCCCCCACTTCCTGCCCACCCCAGACACTCGGGTGCCAGAGGCAGTCTTCAGTAATGAAGCCCGCCAAAGGCGTAGGAACAAAGAAACCAAACCTGGTTAGGCGCGCAGAGACAAACTCTAGCAGGACCTTTCCAAAAAGAAATGTAAAAAAAAGAAGACCGGGACCCATTTAAACAAAGGAGGTCAGACGCTATCTTGAAAAACATGGCTTCCACGATTTAACGCTGCCAGTGTTTGCGGTTATGAAAAATCATGGTAGTTTGTTGTAAAACCACTGCTACCAGCCATTTTGAGAGGAAAGGGTAGCATTTGAATGCTACATGAGTTTCTAGAAATAGGGGATACTAGGTAATCCCTCCAGCACTCTATTGTAAAATAGGGTGTGCTGGGTTTAGGAATTTGAAAAGACCAGTCAATTTTACTTTACCTTCTCTTGGAAACAGTAGTTTACCCCACAGAAGGTATTTAAACCTCGGGACAGCCAAAAAACAGTTTCCATGTGTCACTGCACTGAGGGTGCTGTGTGACACACATGAAAAGATGATGCCTATGGAGTTGTCTAAAACTCCATAATCAAAAAACACAAGAGTAAAAAACACATCAAAATACATGAGAGAGTGGGAAAAAAGGCTCACACTCTCTCCAGGTTAAAAAAAAAGCAAGTCCTCAAAATCCAGCAAAGTTGCTGACGGTCTCTAAGGTGAAGGGAATTAGCACATTTATGAGAATTCTCCCTAACAGGCACCAACTCTCTGTGTGTCAAGCGCTTTGATAAACAATTAGCTGGTGGCCAATCTCTCTCCTCGTCAGGCTCCCTCCTTTGGAACATCCTCCCCCTTCCTCTTGAACCGGATGGCCTCAAATTCCGAATGCTCCTGAAGACCTTGGGCCTCATTACGACCCAGGCGGTAAGTTACCGCCTGGGTCGTATCTTTACCACCATGGCGTAAACTACGTTTACGCCATGGTGGTTGGCGGACTTACCGCCCCATTCCGAGGTTGGCGGGGCGGTAAGTCCCCAATCCCCATTTACCCTTCCCCATTCCCATTTTTGCCCCATAGGGCATAATGGGAGTGGGGAAGGCTTTAATTACGCCACCGTAAATAACGGTGGCGTAATTAACATCAAGTTCCCTTAGCGCCATGGATTTTAACACCTGCTAAAAGCAGGTGTTAAAACCTCCATGGCGCTAAGGGACCTCGGAATCAGGCGGTAAGGGTCGGCGCTGTTTACGCCACCGTAAACCCCTTACCGCCTGAGTCGTAATGAGGCCCCTTCTTGTTCACCTCCTCCTTCTGTTCCTCCCTCTGCTATGCCCCACAGTTGCTGAGATTGGTGACCATGGCCCTTGTGTGTCCTCCTGGGCCCTGGCCTCCCACACCCAATCACCTTCAACCTGCGCCCGCTCCCAGCACTTCTGTTGGCACCCACTGGCCTATGCCACCGCAGGCCTTCACTTATTTATTGGCAGCTGACCATGATCACCAAATAACTTATCTTCTTTTGTACACCTAGCTCTTACCCCCCACTCCCTCGTCCCTTCTCTCTCTCTGCACTTGCACGTTCTGAATGCTCACAAGGCCTAGTAGGTCCGCCTCTATCTTTCATTGTTAGATTTGCTTTTCTTTCCCATGTCCTCTCCCTGTTGTCCTGTGAGCGCTTTGAAACCTAATTTTCTTGATGTATAAGGGCCTTACAAATGCACAATAAATGAAATAAAATTGCAGGGCCTTTTTTAACAGTTGAAGCCCAGGCGCCGTTTAACATCTGAGCTCTGTACTGTCCTGCTACGCTCTGTAGGTCAGCCTGGTTGAGTCAACGTCCAGAATTTCGGTGTGGGGATGGGGGGAGGGGTTTAGTCACTGAATCCAGGTCAGATGAGCTGAACTGGCTTCAGTGACAAAACCCACCATTGAGCTGACTCAGCTCAATGGTGTTGTGTCACTGATTCCGATCATCATTCAGCGGCCTGTGGTCTGCTAATTTCTGTTCCGTTAACACCTATGGACTCCAGAAAAGGCCATCGTGCTGCAATCCCCAATCCGGGTTTGAAATGACGCAGAGGCAGATTAAGTTTCAACTTCCCTTGTCAAGACCTTGACTGCGAGTGACACGGATCCTTGCATCTCCAAAGAGCTTCCAGCTGGAAGGGAACCTCAGTCTTCAGTAATGAAGCCCTGATCGATCGCGCTGAAATGCGCGTGTATTTATAGAACCTGCCAAAGGTGCACTCTCATGATCTTCCTCTGATAGGAATACACGCAGATACTGTAGTTCTGCTGTCCACAACAATAATCAACTGTTCTGGGAAGCCTGCAGGGGGTTTCATCAATGGAGACTGCTTAAAGACACTGAGGACAGTACTCTGCTTTAGTAGCAGTGGTCTGAAAGGGTTAAAGGTGAGCGATGTTAAACAGCCCGAATAGAAGCGGTTGGGAAGATATCAGTCAAAGGAAACGGACCTATGTGGATGTATGTACTATTAAGAAATACTCCATCAAAAACTGGGTCCATGTTTACCAACTACCACAAATGAGGCATTATTCTTGTTATCATTGCGTTGGGGGTCATCACCATTAGGAACCTTAGCCGCTTGCAGATGTGTATGCAGGCATCACATATGTTTAATCCTATCATTGAGCCAACACAATTAGTTGTGTTCTTGTAGCTGTGTCCCCGAAAAACGGAACAACGGCCAGATTGCATTAACTTTGCACCAGTTCAAGTGTAAAGTTGGAGGGAATCAGCACTAGGGCAACGTTTAAAAAAATGGGGAAATATTTGAAAACATTTGCACCATGACAATTGCAGTTTGCATGTTATGCGCACCATGGCTAAAATTGCCCTCGTCCAAAAGACACACATTTTCACTGTATGGTGCATCAAAAAATGCATCGGAACTGTATTATTTTTTTTTTTTTTCCACAAGGGCAGTTTATGCCCTGACGCTTACACATGCCACACTGCACTTGCATGGTGAAATGGTTTTGGAATATGTTCCAGTGTTTTTAAAAATAGGGCACATTTTGCCCGATTGCTAATACAGTGTAACTTTGCACTTGCACCCGTGCAAAGTTTCTGTAATCTGGCACCAGAAGGCCACAATACCTTGTGCAACCTGTCAGTTCTTCACACACCCAATGTGGAGGGATGTCTGAAAAGGATGTCTGTGCCAGTTGACATACATGGTAGTGGTGGGGGAGAGTGATGACAGGGATGCAGAGTGGGAGGACACTGATAGAGGGGGCTGAGAGGGAGACCCCTGATACACAGAAATGGTAAGGAGGAGGCAAAAGAATGACCTTGAGAGGGACGACTTTCCACAAAGTCAATATATTTTGCATGGTTTAGACCCCAAAACAACCAACCAAAGGCCAGTTTATCAAACAATTGAGCAGGGGCCAAACACAGAGCCATGCCTTGATAACATATAGGCAAAATGATCACCTTTATGGGGGTGGGGTGGTGGTCATTTGTGTGACTACTAGCAATCTCAGTCTGCTTCAGTATGTCTGTGGCACAAACCTCACAATCACTCTATGCTTCTGCTCTCACCCCAACATGCCCCAGTAAGCTCTGCTCCAACAGCCACTTCAGCTCCTCCCTCTCTAATCTGGACATCAGGCCATAACGCTTATAATTATTATAATTATAAGTAGTATCATTAATATGATTAATACTCCTAATAATAATATTAACGATAATAGTAATAATAAAATAGTATCCATGATGATAATAATAATAATAATTATAATAATAATTATTATTATAATAATTATAATAATAATAAAAATGTATATCCCCTTCCTATAAATCCTGCTGGATTACATTTTGTTCAATGGGTCTAGAGTCCTATCCAGAATAAAGTATGCATAGAATGTATATATATATATATATATATATATATATATATATATATATATATTACATGGCCACGGTAGTGGCCATGTAGTTATGGTTAAGTTGCTGTTTCCATAGGAAGAGCACTTTTTGGGTGGCTTATAACTTCGCTCTCCCTGGACGGATCCTCACCAAACTTTGCATAAAAAGTAGTTGGGTCACTCTGAATCTTTTTACAAAGTTTGGTGAGGATTCGTCCAGGGGGGGAAAAGTTATAGGGGGGGTCCCAAAACTTTTTTTTTCCCATAGACTGAATGGGAAAAAACTTTGTGCACGGCTACAGCCAGAACCGCTGGACGGATTTACACCAAATTTGCGGCAGGAGTGGCGGCCTGGTCCCAAAAGCGTGCTTTTGTAAATTTGGTGTAAATCTGTCCAGTAGTTTTTTCTAAAAATGACCAAAATGTAAGGCAAAAAAATTAGTTATATCTGCGTTCGCTTCGCGGACGGACTTCCCTGTTCGCTCCGCGGACAGCACCCCGATTGGCCCATGGGCTTGCGTCATGTCCGCGGACATGCGACGTGTTCGCTGATTGGACGCCGAGGGGCGTGGAGCGCGTCAGATTTTCTGTGGCGCCCGCCATCTTGTAATCGCAGTCGACCGCGTACAGCGCAGTGAAACGTGGATAAAAAAATTGTATTTAGTGCCGTGTGTTGGTGTGTAAGAGTGTTTGGGGACGGTGGGGGAGTATGAGATAGGTTCAATGTTTTGTTTTTTTATGTGCTAGACCTTTTTGTTGCGTTCGATTTGTCCCCGGAGAACACGGCTGTTCTGACATTTTGTAAATAAACTAAATGGTGGGGTGTTTAGAGGACGGAGTATGTGTCATTTTTGTTCACAAGGAAGGTAAAAATGAGCTATGAACACTCGCGGTGTACTTAATTGTTCGGAAATACACAAACTGGGGGTGTCCTCAGGACGCTGTCCGTATTGTAATCTGTCTAGTTGAATGTGTTCTAAGAACACTCGCAGTGTCCCGAAATGGTTGCAATTACACAAAATGGGGGTGTTCCGAGAACGTTGTTTGTATTGTTCGTTGTCAGGGTGAAAGTGTTTTAAGAGCACTCCTTTTGTTCGCTAATAGTACAATTTCCTAGGGGCGTCAGCGACTTTTTGTCCACTAAAGAAACGATAAATCCGGCTGGTGTGCGCCGACATTATGTGATAATCGTATTACTGGCGCTATTGACCTGGCTGACTTGCTTTTGCAACACTAAATCATATCTCCCGCCCCTAAGCCTGATATTATCAAAGCATTCGTATTCCCCGCCTCTCTCCGTGACGTTACAGGGTGCGTAATCAAACGCGCCCAGTCGTCTCCAGTACTACGCGACTTTACACAGAACCCGGAAGACAACACACATTATGTCACAACGCAGCGCGCCACAATTCAGAATATGAAACTGTGGTTTAAAAGTAAACAGCAGGATTGTACATTTGGTAAAGTACATTTATTTCACATGAAATGTTTAGTGAATATTCAGCGATTTGCTATTGTCTCTGCTGTCGTTCAGGAAAAGTTTATTTGGAGCCACGCGTTGTTCCTTTGCGGTAGATAGGCTGTTGGTTTATGATAAAAGCAGTAAATGGTCGCTCTGATAATCGGAAGGTTGCTCCAACAACGAGTCATTAGACCACTCTATTGGTTGGTATGTTGTTTGTAGCCGCTAGTACTGCGTAAGGGTATATTGGTCCTTGGCGATTGTCCCATAAAATGGTGAAGGTCATGAAGTTGCATATTTGGACTTGCACCTGGCAGTTGAAGATCCCATCCGCTGGAGTCTGTAAATCGTGACATAGACAAAATGGGGCCACGTACCTGTTTTAAAAAACATAAATTAGTCTCACCAGCCGATCTTCATTAAAAATCATCATTTTATTTATTAGGGCGTGAAACTATTTGCTATCGAAGATAGTGCAACAGAGTATGTTAATAATAAAATAATAATATTTTCCCATTCATATAGCGCTAAGAACCGTGAGGTATGTAAGTGGTGCTTATTATTAACCACGGTGTGTGGTGCTCATTTATCGACCACGGAAGGATGAAAGGCTGAGTTTCGCCTTGCCGGGATTCAAACTTGCGTTAGCAAGCTCTGCACGGATGTCAAAGTGAGCGCTGTACTCGCTGTGCCACTTGACAGGCTACAGTGAAGTGGCACAGCGAGTAGAGCGCTTGACCGCCTATAGACCGGTTAAATTATTTCTATTAACCCACCCTGTGTCGTCTGCCTTTTTCAGAGCCCTCTAAACGACAGGGGATCAATTCGGCGGTGATAGTGCGCGGTAGAAAACATTATGCCACTTTCAACGATTAAGTTCAACTTCAGCGGTCTTTAATGCTACGCTATTGTAATTATATTTGGTATAAAGTAATCTAAAGGGTTACTTACAGTACAATTGCAATTTCCATTGTCTACAAGTGGTGCAGTCCCAAAATACGACTCCACGTGTGCCAACGATCTTTCGCATAGTGATATAATATATAAAAGTGGTTTCGTTTCAGAAATTTCATCTTTATCTTCTCTTACGTTTTAGCAACACTCCTTCAAGAGAAGTCTTTCATCACAATCTCTGTCTGTCAAGGTCAAAACACAATACAACCTTATAGTCTGCTTCGTGAGCCTCTCCGGGGCCCGAGAAAAAAATGGAAGCAGCTGACCTTCACTATGAACGAGCATAAATTCTTACTTTGCAACATTCTGTGTAAAGCCATCTGTAGAAGTTGGTTTTTGCACGCCATGTTTGTATGTTGTTTGCGTGATATTAAAAAAAAATTGTTTAAGGGACGTTATGGTTCTAAGTACAGCCGAAAGACCCCTGAAAATAGCAAGTCACGGTAAACTATGAAAAATAACTCCCGCCACCACCATGCACTGCTAAGACTAACACCCAGGACATCAAAGATGACATCGCAAATGTCATTGATGAAATCACTGATGACATCACATGTGTATGTACTTTTCATGGAATTTGTGTACTAGGGATTTTTATTATAATGTTCTGAAAAAAGTGTGAAGGATATTGCAATAAATATCATACCGTTAATAGTGCTTTGAACGATGCATTGATATAAATAGCATTGTATTATGGGATTCTATGTAGTATACTGAGCTACTAATGGAGAAAGATAGCATTGTGTGCAGAGTACAAGATAAAAGTATAATATTTGTAATGTTAATATGTTGAATAATGAAATGATAATTGTCCTGAAATGTTCGAAAATTCACAAAATGGGGGTGTTCTGAGGACGTTATTCGTATTGTGTGATTGCTTAGCTGTATGCAATGAGGGAATGGCACAGAGAGTAAAGTGGACGCCGTCCGCGGACACCGCGGCTGTTCGTGGACAGGGCGTGGTACATCCGGGTTTTTCCAGGAAATCCAACATGGAAAGAAGACTGTACGGATCAGCCAATCAGATGTCGAGGTTGTGGATTTGTGTTGAAAGAGACTGTGTGTGGTGAAGATGGCAGAATTGGAGAAAGTGAGGGTGTTGGTGCTCGGAGATATGTTTTTGCATGGTTTACAGCAGTACGCTGAATGCAGGCATGTTGCAAAGAACTTTGATGTGAAAGGAGTGGAGGTGGTGTGGAGCACTGTGCCTGATTGCAATGTACAGGGAATTGTACAAGTTTGTGCGGATATGGCCACGATGAATAGTCCGCATGTGGTAGTTTTGCACTATGGTGCTTTCCATTTGGGCAACGTCAGTGCCCCTACTTTGTTGGCTGATTTGGAACGCTTGGTTCAAGCCGTAATGAAGATCCTTCCAAATGCGAAAGTCATTTTTTCTGGATTACTACCTAGGGCAATATGGGACAATAGTTCAGTTTTTTGTCCTCAGCAAAACATTGCTAGGTGTGTCATCAACCGAGGCATGTGTGCCTTCATGCTTAGAGCTGGTATATTCTTCTGTAACAATGAGAATATTGATGCCAGTAATGCTGTTAATTTTAAAGAAGATGGCATTTCTTTATCTTTTACTGGAAATGCCTTTCTATTTTGGAATGTAAGGGTTGCTTTGGAGAAGGTTATGTGAAGATTTTAGGAGTAAAGTAAGAAAAAAAAACAAGAAAAAAAATATAAAATAACAGGTGTCTGTCAAGCATCTGTAAAAAAAAAAAACGGCTCTTTTCAGAGCCAACTTCAAAGGGGAAATGGGGCACACTATTTAAATTTACATTCACCACGCTCAGATTTTCGATGTGTCCACGGACATGGCGGTAGTCCGCGGACATGAAAATCACTACGAGGGGGTTAGTATGTTCTATGTTACATGTCACATGTCAGGGATATTATGGATAAGTTGTGCTACTAAAAACCTATGAAATTAAGTGAAAAAACTTTGTTAAAGGGACGTTATGGTTAAGTTGCGCTACTAAAAACCTATGAAATTCAGTGAAAAAACTTTGTTAAAGGGACGTTATGGTTCAAAGTAAAACCAAAAAACCCCTGAAATTCGGCAGTTATGGTAAGATAAGCAACCATAACTCGCGCCACCGTGCACTGCTAACACTAACACCCAGGACATCAAAGATGACATCACAAATGTCATTGAGGACATCACTGATGACATCACATGTGCATTTATTTTTCATGAAAACTCTGTAGGAGGGATTCTTATAATGTTGACCAAGAAGTGTCAAGGATCATTTGAATGCATATCATGAGCTAATTAGTCCATTAAGCAATGCATTG
Organism: Ambystoma mexicanum; assembly: GCF_040938575.1. Classification (NCBI taxonomy): domain Eukaryota; kingdom Metazoa; phylum Chordata; class Amphibia; order Caudata; family Ambystomatidae; genus Ambystoma; species Ambystoma mexicanum. The sequence continues at coordinate 132,234,777 of NC_090939.1, forward strand.
ATATAAATAGCATTCTATTATGAAGTTCTATCCAGTATACTAAGCAACTCATGCAGAAACTTAGGCAGTGAGTGCAGTATACATGATGAAGGTGCAATATTCATAATCTTGCCATCTAGAATAATGAAATGATAACTGCTTTCTTATTAGAGTTTTGCGTACTGTGAAGCATGTAATAAGTAGCTAATAAAACCCACTTAATACATAATTACATTATTACAGACAAAACACAAAGAGACAACAACATATACAAATATGAGTATATACAGGGACAGAGAAGTAAGCAAAAAAGCAGAAGTAGTAGCAGAAATAGTTCATAACCTAACTGATTATGTTTATGCAGAGAAATGATTGCTCTGTTTCAAAGCTGCTACTTACTGTATGTATGTGTATCAAATGATGTCAGTGAACCCTAAGTAAAGGAGTGTGAGTACAAAGTATACAAATATGAGCATATACAGGGAAGGTATAGTAATGAAAATAAAACTATGAGAAAGTGCTCATAACTCTAATGATTATCTTCATGCACAGAAAGGATTGCTCTCTTTCAAGCCTGTGTCTTCTGCTATATTTATGTTTCATATGATATGACTTGACCCTAACTCTACAAATATAGTACCTTTTCAATTTTTACTTCCTGACTGTTACTGAAGAAAACTATGTGGCTTAGATATGTCAGTAAAGGAAAAAAAGGGAGAGCCAGCCATGTGATGTCATCAGTAATGTCATCAATGACATTTGTGATGTCATCTTTGATGTCCTGGGTGTTAGTGTTAGCAGTGCACGGTGGCGCGAGTTATGGTTGCTTATCTTACCATAACTGCCGAATTTCAGTGGTTTTTCGGTTTTACTTTGAACCATAACGTCCCTTTAACAAAGTTTTTTAACTGAATTTCATAGGCTTTTAGTAGCGTAACTTAACCATAACGTCCATTTAACAAAGTTTTTTCACTGAATATATAAATATATATTACATGGCCACGGTAGTTATGGTTAAATTGGTGTTTCCATAGGAAGAGCCCTTTTTGGGCGGCTTGTAACTTCGCTCCCCCTGGACGAATCCTCACCAAACTTTGCAAATAAAGTATTTGGGTCACTCTGAAAGTTTGGTGAGGATTCGTCTAGGGGGGGCAAAGTTATGAGGGGGCCCAAAACTTTTTTTTTCCCATAGAATGAAGGGGAAAAAAAATGTGCTCGCGTCTACAGCCCAAACCGCTGGACGGATTTTCACCAAATTTGGACCAGGAGCAGCGGCTTGGTCCTGAAAGCGTGCTTTTGCAAATTTGGTGACAATCCGTCCAGTACTTTTTAAAAAAATGACCAAAAAAGTAGGTAAAAAAAAATGAGTGATATCTGTGTTCCGTCCGCGGACACACTTCCCTGTTCGCTCCGCGGACAGTGTCCTGATTGGCCAATCGGCTTGCGTGATGTCCGCGGACATGCGACATGTTCGCTGATTGGACGGCGTGGAGCGTGAAGAGCATCAGATTTTCAGTAGCACCCGCCATCTTGGATTCGCGGACTTCCGCGGACAGCGCGGTGAAACCTTGTTCAAAATTTGTATTTAGTAGAGTGTGTTGGTGTGTAGGAGTGTTTGGGGAGGGTGGGAGTGTATGAGATAGGATGAAAGTTGTGTTTTTTTATGTGTTAGACGTTCTTTTTGTGTTTGATTTGTCTGCGGACATCACGGGTGTTCTGAAATGTTCTAAATAAACTGAATGGGGGTGTTCTGAGGACTCAATATGTGTCTGTTTTGTTCGCAAGCAAGCAGAAACTGTTCTAAGAACACTCACAGTGTCCTGAAATGTTCGCAAATAAACAAAATGGGGGTGTCCTGAGGACGCTGTCCGTATTGTTCTCTGTCAAGTTGAATATGTTCTAAGAACACTTGCGGTGTCCTGAAATGTTCGCAAATAAACAAGATGGTGGTGTTCTGAAGACACTTCTAAGAACACTCGCGGTGTCCGGAAATGTTCGCAAATAAACAAAATGGTGGTGTTCTGAAGACGTTTCTAAGAACACTCGCGGTATCCAGGGAATGTTCGTAGGCGGTGTCCTGAGGATGCTGTCCGTATTGTTCTTTGTCAAGTTGAATGTGTTCTAAGAACACTTGCGGTGTCCTGAAATGTTCACAAATACACAAAATGGGGGTGTTCTGAAGACGTTGTCGAACACTTGCTGTGTCCTGAAATGTTTGCAAATATGAATGGGGGGTTGTGGCTGGCAACTTGAATGTGTTCTAAGAACACTTGCGGTGTCCTGAAATGTTCGCAAATAAATAAGATGGTGGTGTTCTGAAGACGCTTCTAAGAACACTTGCGGTGTCCTGAAATGTTTGCAAATAAACAAAATGGGGGTGTTCTGAGGACGCTGTCCGTATTGTTCTCTGTCAAGTTGAATGTGTTCTAAGAACACTCACGGTGTCCTGAAATGTTCGCAAATAAACAAAATGGGGGTGTTCTGAAGATGTTTCTAAGAACACTCGCGGTGTATGGGGAATGTTCGTAGGGGGTGTCCTGAGGACACTGTCCGTATTGTTCTCTGTCAAGTTGAATGTGTTCTAAGAACACTCGTGGTGTCCTGAAATGTTCGCAAATACACAAAATGGGTGTGTTCTGAAGACGTTGTCGAACACTCGCTGTGTCCTGAAATGTTCGCAAATATGAATGGGGGGTTGTGGCTGGCAAGTTGAATGTGTTCTAAGAACACTTGCGGTGTCCTGAAATGTTTGCAAATAAACAAAATGGGGGTGTCCTGAGGACACTGTCCGTATTGTTCACTGTCAAGATGAATGTGTTCTAAGAACACTCGCGGTGTCCTGAAATGTTCGCAAATAAACAAGATGGTGGTGTTCTGAAGACGCTTCTAAGAACACTTGCGGTGTCCTGAAATGTTCGCAAAAAAACAAAATGGGGGTGTTCTGAGGACACTGTCCGTATTGTTCTCTGTCAAGTTAAATGTGTTCTAAGAACACTCACAGTGTCCTGAAATGTTTGCAAATAAACAAAATGGGGGTGTTCTGAAGATGTTTCTAAGAACACTCGCGGTGTCTGTGGAATGTTCGTAGGGGGTGTCCTGAGGACACTGTCCGTATTGTTCTCTGTCAAGTTGAATGTGTTCTAAGAACACTCACGGTGTCCTGAAATGTTTGCAAATATACAAAATGGGGGTGTTCTGAAGACGTCGAACACTCGCTGTGTCCTGAAATGTTTGCAAATATGAATGGGGGGTTGTGGCTGGCAAGTTGAATGTGTTCTAAGAACACTCGCGGTGTCCTGAAATGTTCACAAATAAACAAAATGGGGGTGTCCTGAGGACGCTGTCCGTATTGTTCTCTGTCAAGTTGAATGTGTTCTAAGAACACTTGCAGTGTCCTGAAATGTTCGCAAATAAACAAGATGGTGGTGTTCTGAAGACGCTTCTAAGAACACTCTCGGTGTCCTGAAATGTTCGCAAATAAACAAAATGGGGTGTTCTGAGGACACTGTCCGTATTGTTCTCTGTCAAGTTGAATGTGTTCTAAGAACACTTGCGGTGTCCTGAAATGTTTGCAAATAAACAAAATGGGGGTGTCGTGAGGACGCAGTCCGTATTGTTCTCTGTCAAGTTGAATGTGTCCTAAGATCACTCGCGGTGTCCTGAAATGTTTGCAAATAAACAAAATGGGGGTGTCGTGAGGACGCAGTCCGTATTGTTCTCTGTCAAGTTGAATGTGTTCTAAGAACTCTCGCGTTGTTCTGAAATGTTCGTAGGGGGTGTCCTGAAGATGCTGTTCGTATTGTTCAATGGCAAGTTGAATGTGTTCTTAGAACACTTGCGGTGCCCTGAAATGTTCGCAAATAAACGAAATGAGGGTGTTCTGAGGACACTGTCCGTATTGTTCGTTGTCAAGTTGAAAGAGTTCTAAGAACTATCACGTTGTTCTGAAATGTTCGTAGGAGGTGTCCTGAAAACGCTGTCCGTATTGTTCGCTGGCAAGTTGAAAGTGTTCTAAGAACACTCATAATGTCCGCGGACATTAAAAGTTTTTATAGACCATAGTTGAAATGTTTGACTCTATGGATGTGATATGCTGCGGGTTTGTGGCCAGGGCATAGAGTCTTGGGTGCATGGCCATTTGGCCATGCACCCAAGACTCTATGCCCTGGCCACAACCACCGCAGCATATCACATTCATATTTGCTTATAACTTTCGGTGAACAACAAATATATAAGGAACAAAGGTATTAGATACTATGGATGTGATATGCTGTGATGGTTCTCCTTATTATTGTATACTTACTGTTTAGTCTAGTAACCGGAGTACATGTATTTCTTGTTAATTTCTGTGATAAAAGAAAATAGCATGTTAGTATTAGTATTTTGTAATGACTTATTACATTGTATAATCAACATACATTTATTTTTATTTTTTGGTCCCTCATATTTAGTAGATTACAAATCAGAGTACTGTGCAATTTGCTCAGTTTCTGTATTTGTTGCTAAAATCATTGGGTTTGTGGGAGAAAAAAAATCCATCTTGGATTAAAAAAAAAACTTTTTCTGTTATGCTACAGTTTATTTGTTTGTTTGTTTTCAGTGTTCACTTGTTGTTTCTGGCTAATGCTTTGTACTTTGGCTTGTTGCATTTTTTTGGAGCAGTAACATATTATTTATTTGTTTGGATATTATAAAATTTTGGAGCAGTTAGATACCAATTGGCAAATTCTAACTGTCTATTTTTTTTATATATTTTGGTGGTATTGATTTATCTATTTGGATATTGTTAAATTTTGGGACAGTTAGATACCAATTGGCATTTCTTACTGTGTATTTGTTGGTCTAATTTAGTGGTATTCATTTATCTGATTAGTTGTTGTAGAATCTTTGAGCAGTTAGATAGCTTTTGAAGTATTCTAACAGTTTATATTTTTTAACACAAGTTTACTTAGGGTTTAAATACAGTTTAGTTATCAAATTTTGGTTTTAAGAACATCAAATAAGCGTTTGTAAGATTTGCTGGTAATCTCTGCTGTAGAGTAATGGTACTATCAATACATTCAAACCATCTACATTTCTTTTTTATATATGCAGTGTAGTGCCCTGAATTGGTTGTGGCTCCTGCGTGGTAGATTATACCTATTGTTGTGAAGGTTTTCTTACCACGTGATATTTGACTATGTGTGAATCCATTCAGCTTGCAGTTGTTTTTGGTACCATCTGCATTGTAACGTAGAAGCATTAGTATTATGTATTTACTATGTGTTTGTATTACTAACGTGGAGCGATTATCTGAATTGCAGGTAGAGCATAATCTACCATGGTTTGCATTTTGTACAAGTCGCTGAAATGGAATGGATTCACAATTTGGTATTGATATATATATATGAAGCGTTCATTGGGGATTTCTTCTTGTGTCACATTGTTGCAGAGAGTGCATGTATGTTTCCACATGTATGAAATCTGAAAGATTTCATTTATAAGTATGTTTTTGTTTTCCAGTACTTGTAGTAAGTACATTAGAAATTCTTGTGGATCTTCCTGTGAGTTTATAGTGAATTTCACCATTCCAGCACAGTAGTCCAATTGTTGTCTTATTCCATAAACACTATACGTGTTGTCAGGATTGTTTGCTGCATTTCTGTGAAGTACTAACATTTGCAAACACGATGGGTCTGTACTGTGTAAGTAAATGTTGTCAACAATTGGTGGTAATTGAAATAGAATATTCATTGCTACATTTGCGTAGCAACTTACACCAACTATATATGAGAATTTAAATGGTCAGGTAGTTCTGTATCTAACTGCTTTTTTTGGAGTTTGTCTTCCTTCTTTAAAGAAGTACCTGGTTTACTTTCCCTAATTGATTCTTTTTTGCTTGTGGTACTTGATGAAGTATTCATTTCTTTTGCTCTCTTTGGAGGATTTGCAGTGACATCCTGTTGCATTTCTATTTGATTTATTTTTCTTTTATAACGTTTTACTTTTTGTGGAACAGAATATGTGTTTAGGTGGGGTGTATAGTGAGAGAAGTCTATTGTATTTAAAATGAAAGGAATATAAGCATTTATTTTACTTGCATCAAAGTTGATTAGAAATAGACCGTCAAGTGTACGTAAGCGTGATAGTGCTACGTAGCTCATGCCTTCTTTAAAGACTGTGTTACCAATATCTATCATTGCTTTGTCTAGGGTAAGACCTTGTGATTTATGAATCGTGACTGCGTATGCAAAAGTTAGAGAAAATTGTTCTCTGCGTACATACATATCTTTGAAGAGAAGGAATCTAGCTGTTGAGCGTCCTATCCTTTTTACTTCTGAAAGTTTGTCAAAGAGTATATTGACAATCTGAATTTTGTTGTCGCGTGGGTATGTTTGAAAGCCAACAACTGTACCCAGTGCTCCATTAACTAGTCTTTGGTCTACGTCAAGGTTACGTTTAAGCATTACTCTGCAATTCAAGGATAATTTTAATATCTTTTCTAAGCCTGCTGTGTTTGAGATTGATTTTTCTAAACTATTTAGTCGTGTTGTGGCTTTGTCACACATGGGTAGTGTCATACCATGTACATCTAGTTTGTCTGTGGCGCTAATTTCCATGATTGGTTACATTTCTTTACTTAGCATGATTTCATTGAATTTGAAACAGCTTGCAAGAGTTGACATTAAGGCCATACAATTGACATTTTTGTGGGCTAATTGTTCCATAACATCTGTAGCACATGCATTATCGCCATAAAGTGCATTAATGTGCCAGGTTTTCAATATTGCTTATGCTTCTTTAGAAAGTATACCAACTCTGATACTTTTTAAAATGTTGGCATAAGTGAGATCTGCAGATTGCCGCATGTTTTCTGTTAATTCTCTGTATTGGAAATGTTGCCAAAGGTTGACATTTCCAATGCTGCCAACAATTTTACGGCAGAGTTTGTGTCCTAAAGTTTCAAAAATAGGCTCACCTTTTACTTGTGTTAATTGAAGCAGATCTCCAAAAACAATAATGTGTTTTCCTGCAAAGAGCACTTCATAGTCTGTTTTGAGTACTTCTTGTAATCTGAGGTGAATCAAAGCTAACATCAGGTTGGAGACCATGCTCACTTCATCTATTAGTAGCATTTTCATTTGTTTCAATACTCTGCGTAGTTCCATTGCAGCTTCTGCAGAAAGTTTGTAATAGTCTTATTTGTTCTGGTGTTCTACTGGTAATAGTAGTAATCAGTGTAATGTAACACCACCTATCTTGTAGGTAGCTAAACCTGTGGGGGCAGTGACAACAGCTGACAGTTTGTTGTTTGTCAATTGTTGAAGGAACTTACTAATGATTTTGATTAGGAATGTTTTGCCAGAACCAGCTTCACCACTGATGTACAGTAGTATAGGTTTATAATTATGGCAGGAACATTCCTTATTTTCTTGTTTTACACCATGTGCAATTTGTTTTGTTAATAAATGCTATGTTGCTCATTGTTAAGTTTTGATTGTAGTATAGTTAAGTCTTCTTTATCTTCATACTGACACATGGTGTTTTCTACTTCTATCATAGCTAATTCTGCCTAATTTATTATTAGTGGTTCTCCCAGTGGTTCTTGGCTTCCTGTTACAGAAGGTTGACTACTGTCAGGAGTGTCCTTAACTAGTTGGGCTTCGTGTTGCTGTTCATTGTGCAACATTGGTTTGTACTGTGTAAAGTTTGCATCAGTTATAGTGCTTTCATTTGCTTTGAAAGCATCCTCATATGAGTCATAGTTATCTAGTATGTGTTCTTCTTTTCTCCATGGTTTGAAGAGTTGTAGCAGGGACATGTAATATACTTCTTTATGTTGAGGAGTCTTTAATGACAATTCGATATGATTAATTAAATTTGGTTTAGTGAGTTTAACTAAGCTGCCTTCACAGTTTATCACTCTATATTTACCTTTTTTTTTCATCAGGTTTCATATTATTTTTGTATGTGTTGTTTTGGGCTATGTAGCATAGACACATGTTTTCCAAAGTATTACTTCTGTTTGGGTAGTATGTGTCCAATAAATTGTTTTTTAAAATATCTTGGCTGTTGGGATCACGTTTGGCTATTGTTTCTATATCTTCACATGATTTTAGAACTCTTTTTCTAGATTTAGCTGGACCAAGACTTAGCCATACTATATTTTCAGATTTACGATACAATTCTCTATGGGTGAGAATTTTATGCCCAAGCTGTGTAATTTCTGAGACACTCTTTTATCTGATGACAGGTCATTCTAGAGGTCTTGGAGCTCTGTCTTTTCTGCTTTAGTTAGGTATGCTGTGACGTATCGTGCAAATGCAGTAGAATTGTCTGCAATGTACTGCACATCTATGTTTGCATTCCATAAGTGGGCAATGATTGCATTGTAATCATTGATATATTTTTCTTCTTCTTTTCTTTTTATGTAATATGTATTTTTAGGTGACTTACCTTTAACACTATGTCTAACTGAAGACATGAGGTTGTTCACTTGACCTGTATTTGTAACTGGTCTAGGGAAACCAAATCGGCATTTGGTGTAGTATTTCCCTTTGTTTTTGTATTTGTGACGACAATATTTTCCACATTTGTGTCTTTGAAATTGTAAAATTTTGTGCATGAAGATCACTATTTGGGGCCTCTACTGGAATATCACAAGTGACATATTTTTTAATAAACTGTAAAACAGTGGCATCACTGTCTTGCCCAAATTTAGGAGCATCTTTAATCCATAAAAGCATGTGGATATGTGGTGCTCCTCTGGAATGGTATTCTTTTCTCCAAAAGAAGTGTCGCACTTCTCCAAGGGGAGGAACCGTTTTATTACAATAAAATGTAGCATAGCAATGAAGCAATGGTGAAAATATCTTGAAACATTAAAAGGATCCAAAGAACAAAGTTCTCCAGGTGTAAGTATATCTATGTTTTTTTTGTTTTTATTTGATACGCGTAGGAAATCATGTAAATCTTCCCATGCATATTGTGCACAACTTAATGTAACAAACCAAGTGGGTGGGCCAAGGTTTCTGATAATACAACATACATCTCCATTACGTCGAAACCAGTATTCTTTAGTACCACGCATATTTGCTAATAGATTTGTAATATTTGATTGTAAAACCTCATCCTTTGGTTGCACTTTTTCTAATAATTGTGTAGCTGTCATATTTTGAAAGTGTGATCCTGATTTTAAAATGTGTGCAACTCCATAACATAAAGTTGCTAGTTCACTTTCAAAGAGTAGGTGGAATATGTATTCCACATTTTGTCTAAATCTGGGATCTTCAGAATACATCCGTAATGAGCGGTATTCTGAAGCTGATATTTGAATAGGTCTATCATCATACCTTCCTCCTTTGCCAGTAGGAAAGAGTAGAGGAAAAGCACGTGCTTCTATAGTTTTTTCCCATATGCTGATTGGCGATCCTTTTGTTTGACACATTTGGTACATTTCCAGTACATCTTCTATGGTGTCATTAGAGTGCAAAGGATGAATTGTATAATGATCTAAAGTATTTGATATTGTAGCAGGATCTAGTAGCTCAAATTGACCAGCTTCTTGTGTTTCTTGAATTCTTTCAGTTGTATCTTTCAAGTTTTTGCAAGGCTTGTCTAATTTTATGTAAATCTACCAGTTGTTGCCATATTTTTTTGCCTTTTGTAGGTACTCTATTTACTAAGATAATTCAAGATTGCTGCATTGGACGTTGCACTCCTAGAGTATGCACATTTTCTTTTAGATCTAATGGTAAATAAACTACTTTTCAACAAATGCCTTTTACCAATTCAGAGGGAGGTAATTTGCTGTTTTTGGTTGAAGGCATATTATTGCTTGAAATGGGTGTACTGTTTGAATTATGATGCTCTCATATAAATTAAGTTGTTGTAGGGGTTTTGGTACTGGGTATAATTCCAAATTATTTATGATAGCACGTGAAGGAGTTTGGTTGTTGTCAAGTTTTGTAGTGCAGTAATGCAAAGTATTAAGGGGTCAGTTATTTCATATTTGTTTTCTGCTACAAGGTAGAGAGCTAATTCAAACCATTTAGAATCTTCATTGTCTTCTATTTTGTATGATAGGTCTACAGTTTTTGTGTTACTTTTATAAAAATGTCTACAGCAACATACGCATACATGGTTTGGTACTTCAGCTGATGTACTTTTAAATTTTAGTATTTCTTTTTTGTATGTGTCTAGCAAAAGGTTGTCATGTGTAGAATTGTTGCTTAATTGGTGTAAAGCTATTTCATTCTGTACATGGCTTTCACTTCCAAAATATTTTTTCTGGATATAGTCAATTTCTTCAAGTAGGTCTTTTGCTGTACCATGTAGAAGGATGTTATTTAAATTGGCTAGATCTAAAGCAGGACTTTTAGCATAGTACAGTTTATAGACTAGATTTCTTATAGTTGAATGATGTGTTGATACCCTTTTGATATCATGGAAAGTGGTTTTACAAGTAGGTCCTGTAATGCAAGCCAATGAATGTCCTTGTAGTCCTGTGTACTTGCGCACTGGACAGGTATCCATATTTTGCAGTAATTTAATTTTGATTTTGTCTTTGCTTTTTACATATTTATTGAGGAATTGGCGTAAAGATTTGAAACATTGTTTGGGAATGTTACACATTGACGTGCATGGCCATTTGTACACTAGACGTTCTGATTCAGTTGAATGGAGGGGTAATTCTAAGTTTTCAGGGCATATTTCTGTAAGGAGTACTTCTTGTTCCATTATGGTATTATTCACTTTTTCATAACCTCGACCACTGCTATGTATGTCAATTGTATTTGTTTGCTTTTGTTTGTACGCTTCTTCATTAAAATATGGTTCTGTGCTCGTAGTGTGATTCCATTCACCTCTGCAGATACTTAAGAAGTTCTTTCTGTTGACATTTCGCTTATTGAGTCTTTTTTGTAATTTAGTTATTAGTTTTGTTAGTGGTTTCATTTTGTTTAACAGTAAAATAAATAACTTTCTTTTGAGAAGAATTGCACTGTCCATCAACGTTTCTAAGATTAATTTCCTTAGATAGGTTTTAAGCATTGAACCTGATTTCTCTCCTGTTTTTATAAGATTTTGGAGGACTTTGTGACGGTACATTTTGGCTAAAATACTTTTCTTGGTATGCTTACTTTGCACTATATTAAAATTTAAAGAAGTAGTTTTAGCTGTAGTGATAGCTGAATTTCTGTTAATTGTTTTTTGGTTTGTTTTACATTTTGATAGAGGAGGCAAAGTTTTTGTACTTGAAATTTCTTGTGTTTCACTAAATGACTGTATTAGCTGTTTTGTTTCAACTTTTATTTACAAATTCTTCTAGAGATGGATGCTTATGTTGGACACTTTTATTTTCATTTGCTCTACTTCTGCGTTGCTTTCTACGGACTTGACTTTTGGTAGGCATTCATTAGGGTCTGTTGAAAAAAATAAAGAAGGTATGGGTTGGGGTGTTCTGCAATGTATGTGTGCTGTGTGCATGAGTGTTTGAGTAAGATGATAAAGATGTATGTAATAGTGTGTGATTGTGCATTGGGAACTACAACTAGTAGGGATAGGTATTCTTGAATTTATGTGTTACTAAACTGGGGTTCAGATGACAAAAAAAAGTAAGCTGGTGGTGTGGAAAAGTACAAATAGTAAATCTAATGTATACAATTAAAACAGTTGTTTATTCTCTAATATGAAAATTGTAGCGGTTCAGTTAGGTAATTTCTGTGTCCAAAAATAGGAATTTGTGGGCCATTCGGGCTGTAAATCACTGTTTAAGACATGGAGATTTTTGGACAAAATGGTACACATTCTCTATTTTTAGGCACAGAAATAGCTTGTATTAACTTTACAGTATGTTTGAGTAATAATACAAATATTATGGTGATATTCTACTTACTTTTTTTTCTTAAATTAACAGGTAACTTCTTAGTTCTGCTTGTTCTTCGAATTCGGCTGCTTCTTTTCATGAGACTGGTCTTCACTGCAATTGTAAAAGATTCAAATTAGTAATTTTGTTTGTATATAGCGCTGTTTTTAATTTAGATATTGATTTGTTTAATTGAAATCCTCAGCGCCTTCTTCAAAACCATTAAACTAATGTATTTACATAAAATACATTGCATCAGTTCAGTACATATGGTATGTTCTTAATGAACACATTGTATTGAATGACTAACTGTAGCAAAAAAAAATATCTTTACTATGTCTTGTGAAATGTATAATATATCAATGAATACTACTATTTCTGTAACTAAGCTGTTCTAGGTAATAGCACCTCAATGTCATGTCTAAATTAAAGTAATTAAGTAAATAAATAAATAAAAACAAACAATATGAAATTTTATAAGTATTTTTTTAAAGATTTAAACATAGATTTTGCTTGCATGCAATTTTGTTTGAATATATGTCGTCTATATATTTCATTTAAAAAATGTTAGTTTAACATGATTTGAGTGTGTGTGTATAAAGAAAGTAAATAGTATAATGGTTTATAAGTGATAGTTGATTTTAGGAAATTGAAAAAAAATACAGTAAATTCATTTTACAGATTACACAAGCTAAAAGTCTGTTTGAAAATGTGTTCATATACTGTACAGAAAATATGCATACCTGAAGTTTGTGTTCATGCATATGGATATGCATGGAGCTGCAAGTAGAAATCTTGGAGACTTGTACAGTATTTCTGGTAGATGGTGCTTGCCAATGATATGACACTTGTACTCAGAGAGATTCACAGTACATTTGCAGTGCTGATCCATGATGATGCAGTTAGATGTAGAGGTCTTGAATGTGATTGGTGCATGGTCATGTGACTTCTTAGCTACATCCAATGAGGGAATGGCAGAGAGAGTGAAGTGGAAATGGTAGAAGGGCTGTTCATGTTACGATATGTCCGCGGACATGGCGGTAGTTCGCTGACATTGGGAGTTACATCCGGGGATTTGTGGGTTCAGAAGTCATGCAAATGAGAATGAGTACTGAAAGGGATTGGTCAGAAAAGTTTAGTGGGTGTGTTGTGCCAGAAGAGAGTTTCTCATATACTGTTTTTGCTGAGAGAACAACAGATAGCTATGTCTTTGTGTTTTAAGAAAACGATTGTATGGATTTTGGGAGATTCATGGATATATTGGTTGAAGGTGCATGCAGAAAGCTGTGGAGTAGCTGTAGATCATGGATTCTCACATGTGGAAGTACACTGGCATGGAGTACGTGGAATGAAGTGGTTGGACTTGCTACCTCTCTGTGCTACTTTGGAGACAGAGCAACATCCAGACATAATTGTAATTCATTGTGGAGGGAACAGTTTAGGACATGTGACTGGAATTTTTTTGCAATTTGCTATGAAAGAAGGACTTGGGAAGGGTATGGACATGTTTCCTAATTCTCAAGTGATATTTTCACGGATTGCACAGAGACAAATGTGGCTTTGTTCTTCTTCATTTGGTCCACAAATGGAAAAAGCAAGGTGCAATGTTAATAAAGCTGTTTGTGCCTTTCTAAAAGATTTTGGCATGTCTTCTTTTCACAATGAAAATATTCTGTTTCGTAGTACAAACATTTTTCGCAGAGATGGAGTCCATCTTACTTATGGTGACAATCAGATTTTTCTGAGAAATGTACAAAATGCATTGCGACTTTTTTTGGAATTACAACATCCATTTTGAAGTAGGTGTTAAGCATTTATAATTTTTGACTTACAAACACCTCCCAAAGTCTCTTTTCAGAGCCACCACTTCCTCTCATAGAAAATTGCAATGTTTGTGATAGGGTAGCAAACCAATTTTTTAAAAGTTCGCAAACTGTCCAAGGGCCCTGCTTCATTTATTTTCACTTCTGTTTTTTAACTGTGAAAGGCGGCTCTGAAAAGAGCCTTATTTTCTTTTTGATTTTTGATATTTTGTATTTTTTTGTTTTTTATACACGACACACTAGGAGAGGAGGGGAAAGGAAGGTAAAGGGGGGGACACCAACCACAGGGATAAGGAAGGGCGAGCTGAGAGAGGAAGATGTAGAGTGGGTTTTATTTGGGTAGTGAGCAGATCTTCTCGTGTTCTGAGACGATAGTCTCAAAAGCACTACGAAGTCTTTTCCCCCTGCAGAGTACTGTCTCACAGTACATACATACAACTGTGACCCTCGAAAGGTAAGGGTCATCAGCATTCTGTATGGCCTGTGAGGCAGCTTGAGGAAGACGCTGTCCCACAGAGGTGGTCCTTGTGGTGACAGGATCAGAAACAGAGGATGAAGTAGAGGAAATCAACCTGCTACGTTTTTCGCAAGGTACAACCCTGCAAATAGTCCCAGAGTGAAATGACCTCAGGTGTCGCTTCATAGTAGTGGTGCCTAAGTTGTACTTACCAAGCTTCCCGTGACTGTGTATCAATTTGCACTCATTGCAGGTAACACTGTTCGCACAAGCCTTAGGACCATTCCCATGAATGGTAAACAACCGCCACACCCAAGACTCACGCCAAGTGCGGGTAGTAGGGATTTCCTCTACCTCATTCTCATCATCCTCTTCTTCCTCCTCTGCATCCTCACTCCTGTTCCCCTCTTCAGGCCCTTTGGGAGGTGGTGGTGGTGGAGGGGGTGGAGGTGGGGGTGGTGCTGAAGCAGGTGCAGCACCAGGTGGCAGTAGTTCAGCCATGGATGCCATCTCGATGATGGTGTAATCTGCAAGTGGCAGCAAAAATCGCTGTGTTCTGAAGAATAGCCAGAAACACAATGAGAATAAGCTCTAGGGCGTGGTCTTTTATAGGGGTGCTTGTGCGTGGTCCACGGACATGCGCACTGTCCGCAGACAGATCGAACACAAAAAAAAGTTCAAAAAGTTTCAAAAGGTATGTAGAAACTCAGGATTACTATGTGGGACTTGTGCCATGGTGAGATTTTATTGAATAATATTATGGATTAATTGAAAATGTACTTTTAAATTGTTCGGGGACATGAACAGTGTCTGCATTCAGAACACGAGATCAGCGTGGGCGCGGTCATATGATCCGTTTGCGAACCAGTCCGCGAAGGAAGCGCATGTCCGCAGGACACCAAATGCACGGAGATTGGTTAGCGCATGCGCATTGAAGTTCTACAGACACTGTTCGGGTCCTGAAGTAATTAAAAATGGGTCACACGTGAAACAAACATTTCAGGACACTGCGTGTGTTCTTAGAACAGTTTAAACTTGCTAGCAAACAGTAAGGACAGATATAGTGTTCTTCAGGACACGTCCAATTTCGTTTATGTACGAACATTTCAGGACACCAATTGTGTTCTTAGAACAGTTTCAACTTGCTAGCGAACAGTACGGACAGGTATAGTGTTCTTTAAGACACTTCCATTTTCGTTTAATTACGAACAATTCAGGACACCGCATGTGTTCTTAGAATAGTTTCATCTTGCTAGCAAACACTACAAACAGGTATAGTATTCTTCAGGACACCTCCATTTTCGTTTACGTACGAACATTTCAGGACACCTGCACTGTCCGCGGACACCTACATTGTTTTAAAAAAAAAAGAAACTATTTACAACATAATATAAAATTAAACTTTATTTAACATATATTAATAATTTATGACAGAGAAGGTGAGGCAGAAACAGAAACAAAAACAGGAGAATTAGGGGTTTCAACATGATTGTTATTAGGTGAAGAAGGGATGGAAGTCTCATCAAAACGTTTTGGGTTATGGAGAGGGTTTGGGGATAATTGATTGGGATATGGTGAGGAGGGACAAGTACATGTGGGGCAATGGTACGAGGTTTTTGGTTTAAAATGAACTTCCACAAAAGTTTTCAATTTATTAAAATTAGTCAACAATAAATCCATTTTTTCTTCTATACTGTGAAAAGTGTTATCCATAACAGGTTTTTCGGAAGTATTTTCTATTTTGATATGCTCTGTACAAAAATATATATATATATATATATGTTATATGTATACAAAATAATAATAATTAAATGGTTTATATTATAAAGTGTTTACCATTAGTTTCACTATCTTGTGACATTTCTTCATGTGGGAAATGTTCCTCTAGCCATTCCAGAGTACTAGACATTTCTGTGAGAAAAAAAAAAGATAATATATTTTTTTATCTAATACAGAAAGTTTATAAATATATGAATAAAATTAAGTACACTTACTATTTCAGGAAAGATATGTCCTATGAACTCAGTGGGTCTGCTCTTGTTCTCAGTTCTGTCGTGTTTGTGAGGTAATTATGTTGGAAGGCAATTCATCTTCTTGTGGTATATTCCATTTTAGAACATAGTGCATTTAAATGAATGGTTAGTGTGTTGTATATATGGGTTACATTTCTTATGTATTAGTACATATAATGTGTTTGTGTGCTCCTTTTTGAATGTATTAAATGTTCCTATGAAACATAGGCATTGTGTGCAGCATACACGATAGAGGTGCAATATTCATAAGCTTGCCATGTTGAATAGTGAAATGATAACTGTTTTCATATTACAGTTTTGCGTACAGTGAAACTTGTGATAAGGAGGTAATAAAACCCACTTACTACATAATTGCATTATTATAGACAAATCACAAAGAGACAACACCACATACAAATATGAATATATACAAGGGCCCTCATTACGACCTTGGCGGAGAACCATGGTGCTATTAGCACCATGGTCCATGGCGCTAAGTTGCCAACTCCGCCATGGTGGTTGGCGGACTTACCGCCCCATTCCGACCTTGGCGGGGCGGTAAGTCCCCAATCCCCATTTACCCTTCCCCATTCCCATTTTTGCCCCATAGGGCATAATGGGAGTGGGGAAGGCGTTAATTACGCCACCGTAAGTTACGGTGGCGTAATTAACAACAAGGTCCCGTAGCGCCATGGATTTTACCGCCTGCAAAAAGCAGGCGTAAAAATCACCATGGCGCTACGGGAACTCGTACTCAGGCGGTAAGGGTCGGCGAAGTTTACGCCGGCGTAAACCCCTTACCGCCTGGGTCGTAATGAGGGCCAAGGAATTTGAAGTAAGAAAAAGAAGCTAGGTCTTTGCTCAATAAATACAATAATAATACATATTATTATTATAATAATAATAATA
This sequence comes from Ambystoma mexicanum, assembly GCF_040938575.1. Lineage (NCBI taxonomy): Eukaryota > Metazoa > Chordata > Amphibia > Caudata > Ambystomatidae > Ambystoma > Ambystoma mexicanum. The sequence goes on from NC_090939.1 coordinate 132,251,802, forward strand.
ATAATAATAATAATAATAATAATAACAACAATAACAATAAAAAGGAAACAGAGGTACAGCTCCCTGTAGATACACTAGCCCCAGCCTCTTCCAGGATACATAGCATCAAAGGACCTGTTTTGAGGCGTGTCATTTTGTGTTGGGTGTATGTAGAGGAAAAGTCAAGTACCCCCACCAAAAGCTCTGCCCCCATGTTGCCCACATGTTGGGAGTTGGGTACCGTAAATTGCGACACATGCAGTACCAGTGAAGATGCCTGTACCACAAAGAATCCTTGAAATAAGGTATCCATTGAGAAAACCCTATATGCATTCACAAAGATATTATGGTCTTCTGGATAAAGTCCCAGAAGATGAGTGAAAATGAGTAAGAAAAATGACTGGTGACATCATGCGGAGCAGAATTGACGCACCCTGAAAAGATGCATGAGGCAAAAGAACATGGACATTCTATAAGATCTCAAGAGGAGGTGTTAAAGATGAGCAACATTTCGGGCTTGAAATTGTAAGGAAGGAGTGGGTCGGTTGAGCCGCCCCATACATTCTACACGAAAGGGACCACTTGCTCTTGCACTAGTGGAAGAACGCCTTCCTTGCCCTTCTGCGGCCATAGGGGACAAGGACCTGGCATAAGCAGAGGTGGGGCTATTGCAAGACACACTTGGACTCCATTTTGTGTACCCTCGACTCCATCTTTGGACTAGGCCGCATTCTGGTATTGTGAAGTCTCCTCTCCCCTCAGCAGTGCCGCGCACACAGTGAGCACTGACAGCCCCCACATTTTTCCTCTAACTCCTGTGCCTCCCAAATCCCTTTCTCACGAATGCTCTGAGACAAGATGTTGCAAACAAACAATGTATTCATTTAATTCTTCCTCTGAGATCACTGTCCTGTGTGTTACCGGGCCGAACCATGACTTGTAGTTCATCCATCTCAACAAACCTGCTCCTGCACCTCTCACCCAGCTGTTGGAAAATTACTGCTTGTTCAACCTTGTGCCCCTCCAAAGCCATTCTTTTGATGTACCAGAAGTATGACCCTTCCTTGCTGACCACCTCAGAGTGCCCCCAATAAAACCTGACTCCTGTCACTGTATATTCTGTCCTAAACTAACATGTGTCACTCCACCCCCTTCCCACTTCGAGGTGCCAGACCTGACAGCTATCAATCCAGACTCCCATAAGTTACCTCAGGGCAAGACCCCCACACCCTCCACCTCGCTAGTGACCCAATGTGGGATAGTGAAACCACACCTGTTCAATTTATAGGCCTCTAACACCTACTTTAAAGGTATGCTGATGATCATTATTTACTGCATGTCTAGGATAAGTGTATAGATTAGCTTAGCCAGAACCAGCCACCTCTCCGGACCTGACCCAACATTCACCTCGCACGGACCGGGCCAGCTGAAGAACGTGATGTCCAACCTCCCGCCAAATCATCAGCCAATCCCGCGGAGCAGGCCCTTACAGAACTATATGTGCACCCACTCCCTGACCAATTAAACTGTGACTTGTAGACTGTATAGAACTCGTCACTGATGACACTCTAACCTTTTATAATGTACTGTTTCTGTATTGTTTGCCAGAGCGCTCTCGAGGCAGCAGAGTTCTCTGGATGCTGAATCTTATATAAACCTCTGCAGAATCTCCATACCAATCTATTGGTCTCATTCCCTACTGGGATGTGTCCTTTATTCAATGTTGTTGTTGGTGATGTGGGGAGTGAGTGCCTTCAATTGGTGACCACCAGGATGTGATTTGAGGGTGCACGAGAGACACCCTGTGTCATGCGGCGAGATCCGGGACGCCCCCCAGCAAAACCATTGCCTCCTGCGGCTGACCAGTGCGCGCCGAAAGAGAGGTTCCCATGGACCCAGCTATCACAAATACCCGACTGATCGCCAGGGCGGGTCGCGGCTTGGTTGGGGTGCAGCCCTGATTGTGGATAGACCGTGAATGGAGGCTCTCGGATCATCCCGGACACGTGAGTATTTGTTACGAGAATCTCAAAGGAGGGAAATTTAAAAAGGTAACGGGTGTTAGGGTAACGCTGGGAGAATAGTGGGGAGTCAGATTAAGGGCCTAGGTAGGGCTTGTGTGAGTGTAACTGGTAGGCTTTTTCTTTTCTTTCCTTTATATGGCCATTAGATTGTGAATACATAAGTACAGGAATACGGAAGAGTACGGGAACCTAGCTCCGAAAGAGGGTGGAAGGCAGCGCCGCGTAGCATTGTCTCGAACAGTGCAGGAAATAAGTGGAGATAAAATAGAAAAAACCTAGGAGTCTTCTGTAGTGACAAGGCTCGGGAGATATTAGCAAATTCTTTTTCTTGTAAGCATAACTCTTTTGGAGGTCAGCCCGAAGGGGCTCAGGGAAGGGGGGGCAGGGGAAGTGAGTGGGAGAAGAATATGATAGTGTGAACTAGGATAGTGTGGGAGTATAGCCAGAACAATTCTAGGTTTTGAGTTAATAGTCATTAAAGTCAATTGTGTTGGTTCGTCTAAAAAGTGTATGTGTAAACTGTCATAAATTGAATTAGTATAAAGTTTGCTTTTGTTCATGTGGAATTGAGAAGGTGTAAGTTAAACATTGTTTTATTACAATGTTGCACAGTGTTCTTTGAAGTGCTATAATCTAAACAGAAGTATTTCTCAACTATATTTTTGACGCACCGCACATACACGAGTGAACACAAAAGTGAAAACGGGAGCCATGGGGGAGATAGACCATTAGCCCATATTTGCCAGCACCTCCCCCTGTAGAGTGAGAAAATTCAGAAATACCATGACCAATGTCTCACTGAGATAAAATGGGAGGGATCCTCCCAAGTGTTGCCGGAAGGAGGGTCATTTGACAAACGAATATTATATCTTGTTACAACCCACTTATTAGCAAAGTATCGGGTAAAGCAACTTCAAAATAGACACAAAGTATTAGACCTCTGGAGGATGTTTGAGGAAATGACCCCTACCAACAGTACACATAAGGAAGTGTCGTCTGAAAAGGCCCCGGCCCCCGCAGGGGAGGGGGAAGGAGGAGCTGGGGGCAAAAAGGTAAAAACAGGGGACAGAGAACTCACAAGGCTTTACCCACTGTTAACTAGGCCAGCTGCGGGATACAGTGACCCATCTTATTTGCCTGCACCAAGCACACCCACCACTCCCGCAGCGACAGCCCTGCCTCCCTACGATCCCAGAGGGTTGTATGGACCTATGAGTGCCCCTCCAGCAAACCTTGCATGCCTCACTGGTGATATAGAGAGGCAACTTGCCTCAACACAGATTGAATTGACACGATTAAAGGCGTTATGTGACAGGAGCCAAATGTTGCCCGAGGAAGGGGAGACGCCATCGATTTCAGCCGGTGGGCCAACACCATCTGAATGCATCAATGATGGGAATGCATCTAGCAGGCCAGAAGATGAGTGGAAATCTGGGGAGTGTCACGACCTTAGTCTCAGGCCAAGGAACTTGGGCTCTCTGGCCCGCGCCACCGTATTTTAACAAGACCTGAAGGGCCGTATTTTGCCCCTCTCGGGTCCCTTGGAGTCAGTCCTGGCGCCTTTGGCATCAGGCTCACATGGCAGGTGCGGGTTTTAATGGGCAATGGACTAACATGGCTGCCCCCACAAGGACCAAAGGGGAACTGCAACTAGCTGTCTAGCATCCAGGGCGGGCCCGCCCCCGCCCCAAAGGCTCCTGGGATAACTGCTGGGTATTTAAACCATGCCCGACTCGAGGCACGCGCTTCGCGTTATTCTGCTGTAGCAGCATGACGTTCACCGGGTTCTGCTCAGCATCTTGGCCTGAACGGGCGAGAGAAGACGAAGAACCACAGTTACCCTTATCTGCCCAGCTTCAGCTCCTCCATCCATCCAGAGTCTTCTTGGACATCATTGTCTTCCTCCAGCAACATCCCTGGGAAGAAGGACGAGAAAAAAGACATCAAGTAAGCTTAATTACCAAACTCTTCTGGAAGACCATCGCCTCTCGAACTTCGTCCACCAGAGACTGGTCCCGTTCGATCACTTCTTCCAGGATTCCTCCCGCGACCTGCAAGGAACAACAGCACAGGTTAGACAGCTTTCAAGGACACTCTCAGCACAGCCCTTGCGCATCCTTTACCTTCTCGAGCTCTGCCAACAGTATCAGCTTGTTTCCACCATCATCCCTTTAGCAGATACAAGATACAATTACAGACATTTATTCTTAATACGAAAAACGTACCTAAAAAGTGGAGTCACAGCCGGTCTGGACTTCAGGCCCACGCCAGTGAAGTATCTCGGCGGAACGGTGCCCGGCGACAACGCGCCCCTGCCCAGAATGGCAGGACAGAGAGCGCACCTTAACGAAAACCAAGGTGAGAGAAGTCCCAAGGGGCACCGCAAGGGGAACACCGGGAGGTGGGTCTCGAGGGAAGGAGTAGTAACTAAAATCCACCTCCTGTCTTCTAGAACTGACACCTGGCAGCATGGACCCCGGAGAAGGTGTGGTGTTCCCAGAAGCATCCCTGACCAGTCGAGCGGCGTCCCTGTGGATACAAGGTGAGTGTTACAGGGAGTTTTACTTTCACCTTAGCAATACCCCCATAAGGATAGTACGAGTAGAACAAGAAGGTAGCCAAGCAGGGAGGAACAAGGAAGTGGAGAATCGGACAGGGAAATAGAGGAGGTGTGGAGCATTCTAGATGAGTATGAGGAAGGAGCAGCAGCAGCAGCAGGTATGCCCCTGCCACTACGAGAAGAGCCAGAAGATGGGGTGGTACGACAAATGTGGCAGGGGAGGTTATGGAGTAGGTTGGGAAACATGTCACTGAGTAAAGCATAAGGGGTAAAAGTAAGTAAAAAAGGAAGTAAAACGAAATTGCAAATGCCTCTCAATCACAAGGGAGTAGGGAGATCCCATTATATACCATGGGCATAGATGGATAAGAATAATTTGTTGAAATTATTACCCGCACTTTCGGGAGGAGCGGGAAAATGGATACATGCCTTTGAAAAAAACACTGCAGGGGTCCAGCTGGCTATAGGGGATGTGAAGAGCTTGTTTGTATCTGCTGTGGGAGATCAAGCAGACGGGGTGTGGGTGAAGACAGGTTTTCTGGGAGTAACAACAAATTGTGATCGCCATGATGGATTGGCATTTAACAATGTGAGGGCTCAGGTATGGGATGCATTGCGGAGGACCTTCCCTGATACCCCAGATTTACACTCAGTGATGCAATGCACCATGGGGGAAGAGGCTGCGCAGTACATTCCCTGGGTGCAGGACTTGTGGAAATTGGAAACGGGCACGGCTTGAGACCAATCAACCTCCCTTTTCTACTTTATCATCAAACGAGGCCTCCCAAAGGAAGTGCAAAAAGCCTTGGATAAAATTGCTGAAATAGAAGCCAAAGGCTGGCCTGAAATTCAGAGCATTATAGTACACCACTGTAGGAGAATCAAAGAAAGAGAAAAATAAATTGCACAGAGGAGGTTGGTAGATGAGGCCAAGCTTGTACAGAATAAACTGGTGAAGGTCGCTGTGGTTACAGCAGCCCTGCCCACTGAGAGACAGGGAGACGGGGAGGAGGAGTCAGGCGGTTCACTGGAAAGGATGGCAGCAACCTGGTCTGCAAACAGGCAGGAGCAATGGGCTGGCGAGGAGAAATATGAGGGTCCCCAATGGCAGGGAAGACCTGCAAAAGGACAGGGTGGGTAGAGGGGCAGAGAGGGGGGTTCGGAGGCCAACGGGGTAGGGTTTTGGAGGACATGGGGCTTGGGGAGAGGGCCAAGTGTCATGCTGGAATTGTGGGAGATGGGGACATTTTTCAAGGGAATGCCACGCCCGACCCATGGGATATTATCAAGGGCCCCCACCCACTGGGAATGCACAACAATTTGGTCATCCTCATCCGGACAGCTGTTATGGATTGCCAATTGGTGGTCACGGGCAACAGGAGCAATATTATAATAATTACCAGCAAGCAACACAAAAAATTCAACAAAGACCACAAGCACCACAGCAAGGCATGCAGCCCCAAGTAGCTTGACAAAACACCATGGGGAACGCCCACCCAAATATTTTAACTATGACCACCAATGGCGCTCCTGCGTCATTCCACGGAACAGCAGTAATCCCAGAGAGCATTATTTTCTGTCCAGGGAACAAACACATACCCAGATTAGGACAGCCCACAGAGAGTACTTGTGTGTCCAGTCCTATCAACTACCCTACGTTCAGTAGAGGAACCACTGGTGGGGGTGGAGATAGGAAACACACAGTTCATCTTCATGGTGGACTCAGAGAGTGGTTTCCTCTCTCAGGCAGAAATTTGGAAACACAGGGATTTTCTGGGGCAATTTTGAAGGTTCCCTACACCAAAGATTTGGATATAACAGTGGGTGGAAAAATGGTGCAGGCACCCCTGTTATACCACAAAGATTTGCCCATAAATTTGCAGGGGAGGGACCTCCTTAGCAAGCTTAACATGACCATCTCCTTTACAGAACGAGGAGTAGTGTGCTCCACCCCAGGGGGATGTCCAATAAGAGCAATGTTGATGATCAGTACCATGACGAATGAAGTTGCAGTGCGAGGGGTGCCCACGGACGTTGACATGTTCATCTATGGGATACAAGTTCTAGCTAAGGTGGTGCCTGAAATAACATAGAAAGATTGGAGGGTGCCATCTGATTTTGTTTTTTGCCCCGTGGTAAGCCCAAAAAGTGTGCCCGGCACTATCCTTTCAATTTGACCTACAGGGGTTGCAGCTATCAGCCAAAGGTATTGTGGAAATAGGACTGGACACGCATGGATGTGAGTGGAGAACAGAGTTGTGCATAAACCCAGACATAGCACTGCAAGACCTTACTGACGAAGAGTTGTTCACTTACAGTGACGCTGACGGGGAGATAATAATGGAAATATGTGTGCCTTGTGACATAATGATTCAACACAGGGAGATAAATAACCCCCTCATGACCAGTGTCAGTGCACGACCTTCGATTTTTGAGGAAGATATGAAACAAGTACCACCTGAGTTATGGACAACTGCGCCAAATGATGTACGGGTCTTACAGGGGGTAACGCCCATAAAAATAAAACTGAAACCAGGCGCAGTACCACCCAGAATAAATCAGTATCCGCTATCCAGAGAGGCAGAAGAGGAATGAAGGAAACAATAAATGCACTACTACAACAGGGCATAATTGTACCCCCAAATTTACCATTTAACACTGTGATATATCCTATAACGAAGGCAAGAGGCGGGGCTTGGAGGATGATCCAGGATCTCCACCCACTTAATGACATCATACAGAAGGAGTTCCCCTTGGTGCCAAACCCTGCACCCATTTTATGCAGCGTCCCAAAAGACGCCACGTGTTTCACAGTTGTGGATCTGAAGAATGCCTTTTTCTCAGTACCACTCGACCCCAGTTGTCAATACCTAACAGCATTTAACCTGGGGGGAAAAAGATATCAACATTGTATATTACCCCAAGATTACTGTGAAAGTCCCAGTATATTTAACAGAATTCTGCACAAAGACCTTGGCAATATAGATGTAAAAAGCACAATAATTCTATACGTAGATGATCTTATTTGCAGCAAAAATGAAGAAGAATGCAGAGCAGACTCAATAACGTTATTGAACCTACTAGCCACAAAAGGGTACAAAGTGGACAAAGGAAAACTGCAGTACTGCTTAGCAGAAGCAATACGTCACACTCCAATGGCCAAAACTGTGAAAGACATGCAAAAATTCCTCGGCATACGCAAATATTGACGTGCATGGATATTAGACTATGCTGCATACACACGCCCCCTTCTCCAGGCGTTGAAAGAAGCTCAAAAGAACAGCATCCCCATAAAATGGAAACACAAGAGATGATCGCACAATTTCTTAAATTACAAGACCTCATCACCACAGCACCCGTCCTAGCGACACCAGATTATGATCAGGAGTTGCATTTATTAGCAGTCCTGAAACAAAAAACATCACTAAGCCACAAGCCATTGGCCTATTACAGTGGCACATTGGACTCAGTAATGCAAGGGCACTTCGTGTGCGAACAAGCCCTCGCTGCAGCAGAAAAGCACCACTATAGTAATGGAATGCATTGTAACACTATTTGTTGAGCACTCTTTGTTTGCCATACTAGAGAGATCAAAGTCCACGCTCACCATGCAGAGAACAACTGCATACGAAATAATAATCTCAAGCCCAAACATACACATTGTACATTGTAAAACTGTAAACCCAGCAACCTTCATCAAAGAACCCTGCACAGTGGAGGACATTCAAGCACACGACTGAGGGGGAAGGTGACGACATCCCCAAGGCCAGTGAAAATGCCCTAGAGGGGGGTGAGATATATTTCATGGACGGTTCAGCGTCCATTGACTGTGAAATAGGAGAAAAACACATAGGGGCAGCAGTGGTAAGAATAGAAGGGAAAGAGTATGACGTGATAGTACAGAAACGCCTCCCCTTCCACTTTTCAGCACAAGTAGCTGAACTCATAGCTTTAATTGAAGCATTGCATACAGCCAAAGGATGCACAGTGAACATTTACTCTGACTCGGCATACGTGACAACAACGGTGCATTCTGGATTGTCACGATGGCGACAAAGAGGATTCAGGAGAGTGGATGCTCTCCCGTACAACACACATAAAAGTGAACAACCTCATTGAAGCATTAGCAGAGCCATCAATAGTGGCTTTAGTGATGTGCCAGGCCCACATGTATAACACAGATGCTATCTCACTGGGGAACGCAGCGGCGGACGCCGTTGCGAAAGACGCTGCATACTTTGACGTTCCCCAAGCAGTAGAATGTGTAATAAGGACACCCACACAAGATGACAAGGAAGAAGAGTACAGTTCCACGCCCATAATTCAAATAATAGAATTGCAGAAACGCGCCCCACAAGAGGAGCAGGGAATGTGGACAAAGAGAGGGGGCAAACAATCACCACAGACCTCCTCTGGCATCAGGAAATGACAGGGAAAGTAGTAATGCCGATAGAGCTATTGCACATTGCATTCCAACAGCTTCATTTCCCTGCACACGTAACAAAATAACACATAGCAGCAGATATTCAAGAGGACTGGTTTGCCCCAATTTGCAGGAACACTTAACGAAATTGATAAGAGATTACACGACATGCCAGACATACAATTCAGGTATGACCCTCAGAACGCTGTGAGGAACACAGCCACGCCCATCAGGACCATTCCAAGAATTACAGATTGACTATGCAGACATGGGAGAACGGTGTAACGGGGCAAGATGTCTCATAGTGTTGCGTGCTCCTTTTCATGCTGAGTAGAGGCAGGACCTTGTGCACACACAGATGCCAAAAGTGCAGCAAAATTACTAGTGAGAGAGGTGTTCCCAAGGGGGGGGGATCTGTGATGTTATCCGTTCAGACAACAGCACTCGCTTTGTAAATGACCTTTTCAAAGAAGTACCAACATTGTTGGGTGTTAAACACAAACTTTCCTTGATTTATCATTGCAAGCGAACAGGATTGTCATGAAGATAAACGGCCTCCTCAAGAGAAGATTATCAAAACTGTGCCACTCCCTGATAAATAATTGGATATATTTCTTGCCTCTAGCACTGTTTCAGCTCAGAGCGCATCCAAGTAAAGACCTCCATTCGTCCCTGCACAAAATAGTGACGGGGAGGAATATTCAAATGCCACTATCTCCAGTAGGAAGAGCCGCAGACGCTCACAGAGCTGCCATAGTGCTAGGGAATGAATTTATGGAATATCTCACCCAACTGACATGAGCTGTGCGGAGTATAGCAAAACAAATAGCACCCCATTTACATGAGAAAATGAAACAGATACAAGAACTCCAGCAGCGGACAGCCCAGCATTACAGTTAATGCCGGGTGAAAGCGTGTATTTGCAAAGTTTTGTGCGGAGATGGAACTCCCCACGGCCCCTATGAAGTGATTTATTGTACACCCTCGGCGGTAAAAGTTAAGGAGTTGAAATACTGGATGTAAGAAAGGCACACAATAGCACAGCACCCATGCTGAACATCCACAAGAGCATGAGAGTGCAGCACCATATATAAAAAGGAGTACTACAACCATCTGGGGTAAAGAAAATTAAAAACAGAAACTTGAATGCAGAAATCTTATAAGAGTATTGAGTATTAATGAAAGTATGTAAAGGATAAAATATGGTTTCTCTCTCTCTCTCTCTCTCTCTCTCTCTCTCTCTCTATCAATATAGCAATTTTGTGATTGGTATTTATCACAGTTTTACTTCTCTTCCCCTGTCCTCCCCTCTCACTGTTAAGTTCTTCAAGATACGAATAGATAAGATAAAAATGGTTTGTTGCAGAGATAAAAGATAATATTCAATTTTATTTTGTGTATACTCAACCAATTTATATTGCCCCTTCAGGTGGAAATATAGTGGAAAGGAGGGCCCTCACTAATGGCACTACAAATATAGATAGCGATAGGGAAGAAATTAGTGCTACTAGAGCTTATAATTATGACTGCAGCCTGTATTTCATGGCAAAAAATTCTGTAATGTTATTCTGTCCGGGCATGTATTGGAGTGTAACGTTTATATTGGGTGATATAAACGAGGGGGGACGAGGTACATTTAATACAAGAAGGGTCAAGCCTCATTTAGAATGGGTTCAAAGTAATATGGGCACACCATGCTTCTTTTAATGCCAATCGTACCACACTGCACAAAAAACGCACTGTCAAAACCCCTATTTTTACATAATGCTGCTATGGGTTATGATGTTGATAATGTGTCCAACGATTATAATGTTGACTCTCTTATGTTTGATGTTCTGGGATCGCCATATGTGAATATGCACACAACTGAAGAACTTACCTCAGATGGCGATAATATGCACTTTAAGCCCTATGTCCAAATCACACAAGCTTACCCAATCTCACAGTCTTGGCAGAGTGGTAGCGAACAAAATGATGAAACCTGGACAGACATTTTTCATGTACGATATCAAAAGGTGAAAAAGATGCACAATGGTCTAGGGGGGAATAAGAGACGGAAAAGGGGGGTGGAAAGAAAGGGGTATGATGCACACCATGGCCTGGGATTAGATGAAGTAGAAGACCCCCACCACAATGACCAATCTAATGAATGGTATTCAGATATGAGTGTCACGGCTAAACGGGCAACCAGCGAGAGTTGTTATGTTTGCTCTTTGATACCTCATGTCTCTGGCACGGCCAAAGTTCTCATACCCCAAGAAACACCTTTGTCGGATGCCCAGTGTCTTGTTCATCTAGCCTTGTATAGGATTCAGAGTACCTTCCAGGCACACACTGTAACAATACAAATGCTGCAGAACGAGAAAACATGCACAAGCAGACCTCACGGAGTAATATGCATTAAAGAACATTTTTTATCATCAAAGGGATAATGTTCATGGAAAACAAATGGCACAAAGAGACACTCACATGTAAAGCTAAAGCACTGCGAAGACTGACAGAAGACTTTCAATGGGTCAAACAAACATGCACTCCGGCATGGTCTCAACACATCACCAAACTAACATGGTTTACAGCCCTTGAAAAAAACAATCAAAATACAAAAAGAATTTCAGCACAAACTCTGTTTTCACAACGAAGTGAGGGTGCCCATGGGCTCAAACAAACATTGCAATTAGACAATCATCCTTCCAGATATGTAAAAAGGCACAGCAGCATTAATGGACAATTACTGGGTGTGCGGCAAATAAGCATACCTGTACCTCCCACCATCATGGAGAAGTACCTGCGCCATGGCCACATTGCATTCAGCCTTGATGGGGTTCCCTGAAAGCCATGTTCAGGGGGGAAGGGTGCCAACTGAAATTTCACCAGCACCCCAGCCATCAACCGAAGAACCCTTCACATACGACATCCTGTCTGAAGATGAGTTACAGGAAAGAGTATCCCACAAAAGGAGGTCATCCAATTATATCTCCAGCAAATCCTCAGACCTCCTGGCAGAGATTCCTGACCAGCATAAACTTTTCAATTCCGCAGAAACCGTTTTTGCCTCCCTTCTAGTACCAGGCATCCAGGCAAGAACAAACGCCAAATGGCTGCGGATCGTGCGTTGGGAACTGATTGAGCTGGCTAACAACAAAGAAGAAGGTTTCAACATGATCAAAGTGGAAATCCGAGCCCTGCAGTTGATGACCATGCAAAATCGGTACGTTCTGGACCTACTCACAGCCATGGACGGCAGTGTTTGCCGATAAATCGGGAGTGCATGCTGTACATTCGTACCTTCTGCTGACACAGACAATGGGACACTATCACGCGTGATATCTGCAGTACACAACCTAGGTGAAAGAATGAAGAAAGAAGGGGGGATCGAACCCAGCAACTGGTTCAACGTCATTCTTGACTGGATACCTTCCTGGTTCTGAACAATGATGAACATTTTTGTCCCGCTCATCGTTTTTCTTTTGCTGATTTTTTGTGTTTGCCAGGTAGGGGTTTTATGTTGTGCAAAATCAATGCCTAGTTCTGCAATGATGATGGTGATGATGGGCAAACCGACAAAGGTGCAAACTATGTAGGATGCACAGATACAGACCGGGGAATTGGGCAACTCCAAATTCTACATGACTGCAGTGTATTGTTATCCAGGGGACAGGGTGGACAACTTGTATCACACCACAATTAAAGAGCCCCGGGAATTAGAATGGTATAAGGAAGTGTGGGTAGATCTGGATGGGGATGGGGAATATACATGACATGCACCCCTGATGAATATGCTCAAAGTGAACAGAGCCTACGAGGTACATGCAGAGCATGCATGCCAATAAAAGGGTCACCCGATTGGGACGAGGCAGTGTTGGAGGCATAGCACTACAGGAATGCTAATAATATAAAACAATAGTTTGTTACTTTAAATATAAACAAAGGGGGAATGTAAGGAAGCAGCGGGTAAGTTGAGCCCCCAACACATTCTACGTGAAGGGACCACTTGCTCTTGCACTAGTGGAGGGACGCCTTCCTTGCCCTTCTGTGGCCATAGGGGACAAGGCATTGGCATAAGCAGAGGTAGGGCTATTGCAAGACACACTTGGACTCCGTTTTATGTACCCTCAACTCCATCTTTGGACTAGGCCCCATTCTGGTATTGCGAAGTTTCCTCTCCCCTCAGCAGTGCTGCACACACAGCGAGCACTGACAGCCCCCACCTTTTCCCTCCCATGCCTGTACCTCCCAGGTCCCTTTCTCACGGATGCTCTGACACAAGATGTTGCAAACAAACAATGTATTCATTTCATTCTTCCTCTGAGATCACTGTCCTGTGTGTCACGGGGCTGAACCATGACTTGTAGTCCATCCATCTCAACAAACCTGCTCCTGCACCTTTCACCCAGGTGTTGGAAAATTACTGCTTGTTCAACCTTGTGCCCCTCCAAAGCCATTCTTTTGATGTACCAGAAGTATGACCCTTCCTTGCTGACCACCTCAGAGTGCCCCCAATAAAACCAGACTCCTGTAACTATATATTCTGTCCTAAACTAACATGTGTCACTCCACCCCCTTCCCGCTTCGAGGTGCCAGACCTGACAGCTATCAATCCAGACTCCCACAAGTTACCTCAGGGCAAGACCCCCACACCCTTCACCTTGCTAGTGACCCAATGTGGGATAGTGAAACCACACGTGTTCAATTTATAGGCCTCTAACACCTACTTTAAAGGTATACTGATGATCATTATTTACTGTATATCTAGGATAAGTGTATAGTTCAGTTTAGCCAGAACCAGCCACCTCTCCGGACCTGGCCCAACCTTCACCTCGCACGGACCCGGCCAGCTGAACCACGTGATGTCCAACCTCCCACCAAGTCATCAGCCAATCCCGTGGAGCCTGCCCATACAGAACTATATGTGCACACCCTCCCTGACCGATGAAACTGTAACTTGTACACTGTATAGAAATTATCACTGATGACAATGCAACCTTTTATAATGTACTGTTTCTGTATTGTTTGCCAGAGCGCTCTCGAGGCAGCAGAGTTCTCTGGATGCTGAATCTTATATAAACCTATGCAGAATTTCCATACCAATCTCTTGGTCTCATTCCCTACTGGGATGTGTACTTTATTCTGATTTGTTTTGGGTGATATGGGGAGTCAGCACCTTTAAAATGAAGATGCTCATGCTAAAGAAACACTGAAGAAAATGCAAAATCAGTTTATAATTGTACAGATGCAGTAACACAAGTAGACAAACAGATCTTAAGGCTGGCTACTTAGTGAATAGATTGCAGTGATGTGCAAGAGGAGGGCTAAGTTGTCTACCTGATGTTAGAGACCCAATCACTTCCCCCATTAGTATGGAACTCATACTTAGATCTTCACTGTAAGCCTATCACATCCCCAAGTAGGTTTTTGTAGTTTGCCACATAGTGTGACGTCACCGATGATGAGTTTTGACTATAAAAGTTTTGTTTTTTTAGAATGCATGGAGAGAAATTGAGCGAATGTCCGTTGATGTCCGTTGTAACTTCCAGTTTTAGATAATTGCAAAAAAACAGTATCTTGTTTTGCCAACTTCCTGAGTCAGTTTGATTATTGATGTATCAGTACAATCTGTATCCCCATCTATCTCTAAGTATTGCTACCTTGTCTTAAAGGGCCCTAGGTCTATGGGTTCACCTTTGATTCTTGATTGCCCGGAAATCCCCAGTTAGGGGCTTCCTGGGCTGGTGAATGGAGCTACCTGACCTCACAGAGGATCAAAGGAGAGTCAAAGCCATTTAGACTCTGGTCCTACAGGACTATCAGGGACAGGCTGTCTGACCAGAATACACATAACCATGTATGATATAATTTAGACGTGGCTTTTTATAGTTATGTGAATTACTATCCACCATAACCTAAGGCCAGGTATGACTTTATGTTTAAAGATTAAACTGCCACAAGAATAATCATTTCTCATGAGTATGTTGTTTTGAAACAGGGGCATACTGTTGGATGCACACTCAGACCCCAACCCCTCCTAAGCAATTATAACTGCGGAAAGTGTACTAATATATGGGAAATACACATAAACTAGTACATGGGGTTGAGGGGGAGATTTATGGGTATTGGTGAATGGTGCTGGGCATGTTTATTTCAGGACCATATAAGACAAATAACTAACCAGCTTCTTAGAATGATAGGTGGATATATGCATGCGCACAACATACATATAGATTGGATCTTTTGACACTATATTAGATGGTAGGACTGAATCCTCACTGGCTGTGTTGGGTGCACAAAACAACAAGGCCTTGCAGTTCAATATTTCTCCCCCACCCCTGCGAGGTAGGGGACACACACACACACATAAATACATCTTGTTAGGGCTTTGAGGAATTAGATAGGATAGTGAGCTGCCCACCACGAGTAAGGACAAATCCATGGGAGCAAGGGCAGAAGTCTAGAGTTGCCGAAACAACAGCAGAGATTTAGGACACTAGTTCCCCCCTCAGGAGAATGGCCGTCCCAATTGAACTACCAGATGCCAGTGAGCAAAACCTCTTAAATCATTTACTATTTAGAGTGATTAGTGGGACCTGCAGGAAACCCAGGCCTGGCCCTTGGGATGGGTAGCTGAAAAGGGAGAGGGGTGTTGGGGGGGGCAGAAGACAACAAAGTCTGTGATTTGTACTAGGAGAGCAAAGGATGATGCCAACTTTTGGAAGATTACGGTGTGGAGGCATGAAGGGGCGATTGTATATCTGGGATGAGAAAACGGATGCTCTATTCACAAGAACGAGACTGAACTCAAAGTTAACCACAGAGTTCATGTTGCAGGCCAGGTACACACCACTGGATTAGGCCTCATTCCAGGGCAGTGTTTTCAGAAATGTAACCAATCATTTTACAGTGATCCAAGGTGAAGAGATCGTCACCCACGTGTGAAGATGCTGGGGTCAGAGAAGATGTAACCAATAAACCAGGTGTCTTTATATGATTATTAGCATGTGAATAGATGGTAGCCAATGGGGGTGGGGGATGAACACTGTATATTGTAGATGTCATGAATGACGATTTTTGCAGTTATAGCATGTTCACTTTGAAGAAGAGAGAGAGCTCTACGGCAGTGGACTTATATTACCCTGTCAGTCCTTTTCCTTTATGCCTACAAAATAAAGCTCTTGTTCTTCTCACAAAAGGGTGCACCAAGCCTTTTTCCCTAGAGGGTTGTTTTCTTTCGGTCTGGTTGTCGAGAAGTTACTCTACAAGACTTTAAATGCAACCTCTGTGTGTAAGTGACTTGGCTGTCTCAGAAGCTGTTTTACGAAAGGAGGATCTGGTTAGCATTTTACCCTTTCTGATTGTGGGCCTCATTACGAGTCGGGCGGTAAGGGATACCGGGCACCGGTAAGGAGACCGGTGCCGGTAATCCCCTACCACCCGATTCCGAGGTCACCTAACGGGACCTCGGAAAAATCAAATTGCATGAACTGACCTGAAGATGACCTCCACAGATGTCTACTATCCAAACCGATCAAGGGTCAGGTCACATACACCATGCACTGTGCAATTTTGAAAAATATTAGCAGTGGGGCAAGATGTCCATGGTGCTAATAATGGACTCTTTCAATGCATATTTGAATCAGGGAACGTTTGACTGTCTGCAATACAATTCCTTACTGGCACTAGGCCAAACTTTGTTCTGGTGCAAATATGTATATAGAGAGGGCCTGATTAACAAACATATTTTAAATCCCAGGTGTCATGGCATTATCTGGCCATTGCATGGTGCCAGAATGGGCGATTAGCATAACACCAAATTTAATATCACAAATACTAATGATGCTACTCGCTGCAAAATGCATGTTTTTTATTCTGGTTTTCTTGTGCACATCATATGCATCCACAATTTAGCTGTACGGACAATGTTGCACAATGCCATTTGGCCTGGGAACTCAACCAGAGAGTACTGATGTAGTAAATAACCTTATAGTACTCATGGACTACGGACTATCACTGGAACCATAAGTCAACGCAATCCCCCAAAAATGCATTTCCTCCTCTGACTGCTCAGAGGATTACTGCACTACCTTATTTCCCCCCACAGAACCCTCACAATCCTATCCCTGATATTCGCAAGAATTGACTAAACAAACAGCCTTTACTTAGGAATGATGGAAAGACTTACCAAGAAACTCCAAAGGGTGCAACATACAGCAGCCAGGATCCTATTAAGACTAAACAGAAGAGACAACATCACTCCAGCACTGAAAAGCCTAAACTGGCTACCGGTAAAAAAGTGCATCAAATTCAAAGCACTCTGCATTGCACACCAAGCATTGCACAGATAAGGAGCAGAGTTTCCCCAAGACAATATTAGCCTGTATCAACCAGGAAGGGAACTAAGAACCAGCAACAACATATACATAGAGGCTAAACACTACAAAAAAAAGGAAATTCTGTGAAACAGCTGTCTCATGTCTAATTGCTAACATCTAGAACAACATGCCCAAAGAAATTAGAGCCACAGAAGTCCACATCATATTCAGGAAACTGATCAAAACCTTGCTTTTCAGAAGACAATGACCACCTCGAAGGGACACCACCACCAACAACACCACAGACAAACAATTAGAGAGGAGACGAGATGGTCCAAAGAATCATAAACGAGAACCTGGCTCGATAGCATCAAGTGGCACCCACAGAGCTGCGTCAGATGCTCCATCAAACTGACCGACTTGCTAACCCATTTTCCCCTTTCTGTTCCTCCAGCATAACTGACACCACTACACCTGACCTCGGACTAGCCACACTAAACATAAACAAACAGAGAATCAATACTATGTACACATCCAGCATCACTAGATGCAGAAGCACACCGAGAGTGAACCACCCACATAGCCCATAAAACCATTAACACGCAAGAACGCACCAAGATACCAGATTTGCTTATAGCACAGGCCAGCTTGACTCTGGATCCCCTAAGGACACTCCCTAACCAGTGTACAAAACCAATCCCACCTTAACCCACACTACACACTAACAACAACACTAAACACCACCCCACACCTGAGGCACTGAATCTCACCCATACGGTTACATTGCACGAGGCCTCTCGCACAAATTACCACATGCAAAATGACACTCACAGATGCCAGTTCCTCCTGGTTCTGGACCTATCCTCTCACCCGATCCCCACCAACCTCCCCATACCCATTTATTGCAGAGCCACTCAAGCTCCTGGGACTGCCCAGGGGTGGTAGCAGTGCGCGGTATACATTAACATAACAAAGCATAACATAACAACATGCAGGGCAGTTTAGTGGCTCTACTACTGGCATTGCAGTGGAATGGCTGACAGTGTGTGTTGTCTGGAGCCCATGGGAAGCTTCACGAGGAGGCATGTAAGCCCTGGAGGCCAGCACATTATAGGCGTGTCAACTCTATAATTTTGATGATGGCCAGAAGAAGGACACATTGGCACATGAAGGTCAAACTCAAAAAAACGGAATTAGAAATGCTTGTTGAAGGGATGGAGAAGAAAAGTTATTTGGAGATCAGCCCTTTGCAGACTGCTCTTTCTGAAAAACAAGATCTGGGAAGTGTTTTTGTACAAAGTAAATGCTGTGGCTCTCACGTACATGACTGGCAAGACATAAAGAAGAGATGGCATGACCTCAGAGGTCGCCTCCAGGAGAAGGTAATGGAGGAAAATGAGCAAGCTCATGGCACTGCAAGGTGCACCACACAATGTAGTATAGGGATACATGTAGCACATGTTCATCTACATTCTGCCATTCAGAAGTAGTGCATGCGGATGCATACAACAGCTTTTTCCCTCATTGGTAATTTATAAATGGTCTTCCCCTTCAGCAGAAAGTTCCCCTGTGGTCATTCCGAGATGATACAAACAGTAAAAACTTGAGCCAAGTTATCACAGAAACTCCAAGACAGAGGGATCAAGATCAGAAGGGGTCACTCAGTGCAGACGTGGTCACCTCCTAAATCCACTGAAGTGCACACCATTACAGTGGAAAGACTTGAGGACATTGTGATTGCTGACCCTGACTATTTGCATTGCCCAATGGTACGAGTGGAGGATCACAATACTCGTTTGAACTGTGGAGTAGTGGTCGAAACTCGTAATACTAAGCCACCTCCACCACCTAAACTGGCAAGCACAATCACTACAGTGCAGGCTATGAAGCGGATGTTGCTACAAAGCACTGGCAATGTACCTAAAGCAAATCCTCAATTAGCGTGCAAAGCATCACACCACAATAAACATGAACACAATTGCAGTGGTGTAAGCATACGGGCAGGCATGTGTCAATCATTTGGAAGTCACACCTCAGCAGTAACAGAACACAGGATGCCATGGGAAGTGTTTGAAGACCCACACCACACCAACCGGCAGCTAGTGGCCAATGATTGCACACTTGCTGCACTCACAATGCACTTCAAAAATATGACCAGGAGCAAAGTGACATCCTTAAAATATATATATATTTTTTTTTATTGTGCAATAGCCAATTTGACTTTTAACACATTTCAACAAAAAATAACAATACGCAAACCAACAGAAATTTACATATTCAAAAAACAACAGAAGCATCTTGAATAAAAAGCAAACAAAAAAAAAAAGAAAAAACACAGGAATACAAATCACTATTAACAATTCAGTCTAAAACTAACTTCAGTTCCCTTAAGCACCTTACAACCTCAATTGATAAAGCCGACTCATTCCCAGAAGATAGTCTTGCCCAAAACTCCTCGGAATTAATATAAGACTTATCATGAACAAATCTATTAAAATGGCCAGCCCTAAGGCTCCAGGTCCCAGAGCAACTAGATAGCAAATGCTTGGTAGTCTGGAGATCACTACTAGGGCATCTATCACAAATCGGTACAATCGCTCCTTCCTTATCTCTAATAGCTAGTAACTCTAAGGTAGGAATTAAATTTAGACGAAACCTCAAAAAAGTAGACCTAAACCACGGATTTGGGGACTTCTTTAAATAAGCCGGCACGGTTGAAAGGCGTTTATCTAATACTGACAGGGAAGCTGATCTTTTCATTTTTCGCATATCTTCAATGGTTCTTATCCAATCAGTCAATTTCATTTTTTCTTTCACTTTCAAAGGGTTCTGTAAAAGGAGTTTTGCATCACAGTCGCAGCCAGACAAGAGTTCCAAACATTTTTTCCCCAGTTTACACAGGAAAACATTGTTCCCTAGTTGGTACTCAATAGCAGTTTCCTCAAATAAGGAATTCTTTGGAGGATCTAAGATTAGTCTGTACAGAGTCATCCACTTCCATTCTAGCCATGATCTAAGTGATGAAAGACCTAGTTCACAGCGCAAACTAACAATTGGAACACAAACTGGCAGACCTAAAGTACTTTTCCAGATCCTAGACTCTATTACATCCCAATCTATCTCCAAAGCTATAATGCTATAATCCAATCCATAAAGAATTATGGGAACTACCTTCCCTATGTAGAATCTTATAAGGGGGGGAAATAGAAAATTTGCCGAACTTAGAGTTAATTTTTTTCATCTGAGCACATAATTTCACTACTTTTAGATCAATAGATGACATTAGATTACTCTTTGTAGGAAAAGATCTTAATACGGCTCCCAGATATGTTAATTCTGAAACGGCCTTTACCGGACACTGATCTAACTTCCAGGCAAAGTTCTTAACTATTTTGTTTGGCCTCTTGAATAGTAGGATCTTAGATTTTGAAGGGTTAATATCAAGTTTATTGCTCCTTGCATAGGATTCTAAGGCGGTAAGCAGACGTTGTAGCCCCACTTGAGAGTAATCCAGGACTACTATGTCATCCGCATAAGCTAACCAATTTATTTTAGTGTGGCCGATATATGGAGATATTAAACCAATATCATGCAACCAATTAGTTAGATCTGCCATAAAGAGAATAAAAAGCAAAGGAGCAAGTAAACAGCCTTGTCGAACCCCTCTAGTTATCCTAATTGGATTAGAAAGTAAACCCTATCTGCCTAATCCGACCCGCATATAGTTGTTAGAGTGCAGCTCTCTCAATATAGAAAGTAAACCCGGAGGAATTCCCCAAGCATCAAGTTTTTTCCAAAGTAAATTTCTATCGACAAAGTCAAAAGCCTGGGAAAGGTCAATCCAGGCTCCAAAAAGGGTGGGGCCATCCTTGGTGAATGACTTTACAGCTAAACAATTTAGAACAAGCCCATTCAATGAAGTAGATAACCCTTCCTGAAGCCAGATTGCTGCTCTGGGATAATTCCCTTTGTTTTAGCCCAGGCTTCCAATTCCCCTAGGATGATGCCCGAAAAGATTTTACTATCTGCATCTAACAAAGAGATAGGACGATAATTAGAGGCCAGAGACCTGTCACCCTTTAAATAAAATATTAGCACTGTACTGTCTGAAAACACAGTCACAGGGTCACTGGATGCAGTAGTGGGAATGCTGTTCTAACAGGAGCGTGAATGTTATCTACTCGTGTCATCTGTTCAAAGAAGCCCTGGACTAATGTTTGCAGAGACCTCTGCTGATACAGGCTCCGCCTACATTGAATCGTCATCATCTGAAGCGCAGTAACATGTTCTCACCTACTGTGTGAGTCTAGCGTGATGCCAGTTGTTGATCTCGAAGCATGGACCCAGACATCCAGCTTTAGTATCGATGGCAGTAGCGGCCAGCGCCATACGCGCATGGCTGCCTATGCTGATGGCTTGCTACATTTAAATATGTTTACTTATATTCTGGAGACTCTAAATAGTTAGTATTGGAAGTGCTTCCATTAATACAAACACCAGATCCTCGTGTGTGGCTCGTCCTTCATGTCAGCATTGTATTGTCTGCATTGTTATGAGTATGCTTGGGAAGAGCGCCCCCTACATCGTACTCATTATCCACTTCATCTTCATCAGTAGTTGGTAGTGGCACCTGGTGTTTGACGGCTACATTCTGTCACATGCATCATGAAATCATTAGACATATTTTAGCAGGTAGATACTTTAAACCACCACGGGATACGATTGGGCATCTACATTTACTTGTCAACAATGCAAATGCTTGCTTAAAGGCATCCAGCTGTGCACGGGTAAAGGATTGGATGGAATAGTCAGGGTTTTAAGTTCTGAGCACTGTCACCTGAAGGCACACACCGAATATCCCAAACCTTACAAACTACTCGATGCTGATACACAGACTGCAACCCACAGTAATGCACTACTTTTCAAAGACTTCAGCCCCTCAACTGGTCACCCTGTAAAGTGCTCTGATGCTCTCGAGCTAGTTCTGCACTTTAAACAATAACATAAAAAAGTAAAATGAAACAATGGCTTCATGGCTAACTTGCACTTAGCATATATCTAGTACACATTTAGGCATACACTACCTCCCTAATAACCATTGTCACTCATGTGGCGATGTTGTGATGAATGCTGCAAGGGTACTGGTGCCGGATATTAACATACATTTCTGCAATTCACCCGCAGCAATATCTGTGGCTACACACGCCTGGTCTTCCAAGAAAATTACAGTGGCACGTGATGAGTGGCCATTTCCATTGAAGCGCCGACATCGTGAACATTGGTCGCGTTTAAATGCGGTATAAATTGCCTGCGATAAAATCAAAGGCGCACTACTTCTCCGCTGAATGCCTTGGACTATAATTTATGAAAAGAAAATTGTATTTTAAACTGGTGAATAGGGCAAGAACACACGCCTCCTTCTCCGGGCTATACCTGCAAAAGAGAACACATTCGTTGCTCAATGGTTGCTTGAGAAGGAGCCATTCATTTAGAAAATGCTAGCGAACGGAAATATTGTTTTGTAAAATATACAGTGCATGGCCTTTGCATGGAGAGCTCTGCAATATATTATGGAATGTAGAGAACACAGACGGAACTGTTTAATAGGTTTGAGGAGTTTTGATCGACTAACTTTTTTACACACGTGTAGGGATGGTCAAAGGTACAAATAAAGCACTACCACTAAGTGGTTACATGCGTATTAAATAAATAAATAACGCAATATATGGCTGGGAGTCCGCGGGTCAGAAGGAATGATGCTGCTACACGTCACAGAGTGGATCTGTGGCAGTATCGAAGTGCAAGGCAAGATACCAGTGTCTCGATTCCATGCGCTAAACCAGGGCCATGCATGTATGTACACGTGGAGACTATTTTGCACAAGTGCAAGTTTTGGAGCGACAATTGCACTGACAGACCGGTGTGTAGAAGACAATTTTCACTAGTCCGTCTGTGCACATTTTGGTGCAGCAATTCGCAGAACTGGAGTTGTTTATGGATGCTGGCCCCACGGCTCTAGAAGGGGGTGCAACTGAATGTGGCCCGTGATTCTAAATGCAGATATTGATTGGATGCAAATACCATATTCTGTATAGTGCCCAGAAGCAGTGCGGGGCCTTTTTTTTTCATTTGGACTGATTTATTGCTGAAATAACTAGTATGCAAAGTACAATGTTCTTCTGTGGAAGCACACGACGTGCTTGTGGTTTTAGATGATCCCTGCAATTTAAATTATCATTGGTTGACTGATATGGCTGTAGTCCAAGGTTTCAGCCATATATTCAAGTCGACGAATGGCAGTTTTTACCCTGGCGGTTTGGCGACAGAAATTAACCTGCAGCAGAAGAGTCGCCATAATGAGGAGGTCACTTGCCACTTAGCAGAGAGCGGTAGATATTTCAATTAGATGGCTCACTGCATGGGCAGTACACGGGGGCGAAAGGGCAACTTCTCCATCTGCTCTTTAGGAATGAAGTCAGGAACTTCACCTTGCCTCTATATAGATAGTTACAGTTTTCAGTATCTGACTGTGCAAAGAGAATGAGGCTGTAGGCAGTGCCATTGTTGCCAGAGACACACCACCATTTTGCCTTTAAGTTACTGCAGTGTTTATTAATGTAGAGAAATGGAAAGGTAGTGGGGAATGTACACACAACGCTAAATTATTAAAGGCCGAGCTATAGGGAGAGGGACAAGGCTGTAAAGGTAGCTCAGTAGGTTCAGATAGTGTTCCTGAGATCTTTTCTCACTTGCATGCGCTTGAACCGGTTTGAAACGGCCTCTGCTCGAATTATGCTTGTTTTTTGCAAAACCGCCACTATTGAGATTTCTTAAACACTGCAATTTATATTTATCACATCAACAAACATATGGATCCCTCTGCACCCCTCAACTCCGTTGCCAGGGACATTCGGTGCAAAACGAATGGCGCATAATCCTATCTTCATGCTTTTATAATCTGCGCGCCCATGGAGTTCCGATATGTTCCACTTTGAGGCTAGGAGAGATCTTCTTTAGTGGAGATCATGCCGAAGCACAGAGTTACCCGGGAGCACACATGATGCTTTAGTGCCCAATTCATGGAAATGTGTGCAGAAATCCCACAGGGTCCGCGCACAGAGAAGGACACTGTGCGAGCCTGCGCGCAGAATACAAAATGCACGCTCCGTCTATTCATGGATCCAAATGCACATTTCTATCCAACATACAAAGGGAATTCAGCTGTGCAAACCAAAAACATAGCCGAAGACCAACCTTCCCGCAAAGCTCTGTGTCCACCTCTGAGACAACATCCAGCATGCCAGCTACTCTGCGTGAGGTTCCAAGTAACAGCTGCACCCCAGCTACTCTGCGTGAGGTTCCAAGTAACAGCTGCACCCCAGCTACTCTTCGTGAGGTTCCAAGTAACAGCTGCACCCCAGCTATTCTGCGTGAGGTCCCACATAAGTAATGGCTGCACCCAAGCTACTCTGCGCGACATCCACGTAAGTAACGACTGCAACCCAGCTACTCTGCACTCGATCCCATGTAAGTAATGGCTGCACCCCAGCCAATCTGCGTGCGGTCCCACTTAATTAACAGCTTCACCACAGTACTCTGTGTGACATCCACGTAAGTAATGGTTGCACCCCATCTACTCTGTGCGTTTTCCCACATAAGTAACGGCTGCACCCTAGCTACTGTGCTTGAGGTCCCATATAAGTAACTGCTGCACTCCAGCTACTGTTTCTGAGGTCCCACACAACTAATGTCTGCACCCCTGCTAACCGCCCCTCCGACTCACACCGCACACAGAGTGCTCACACATACTCCGGATGCACATCAGATCCCTTAGGTGCAGATACCACCCACAAGCCCTCCTCACCTCGGCCACTACCCTAGGTAGCCATCACACTACTCATCAGCCCCCCTCACCTCTGACACTGCCCCCAGGCAGCCCCCTCAAGGCTAGACACCACCCACAAGCCCCCCTCACCTCTGAAACTACCCCAGGCAGACCCCTCAAGTCCAGACACCACCCACCAGCCCTCCTCACCTCTGATACTGACCCCACACATCCCCATCAAGTCCAAATCCAAGTAGATGGATGATGTGTGCGACCACATATTCCCAAACTCAGATGCAATGAAGAAGATTCACAGTGGCAGATGAGTAGCATGACATGAGAACACACACTGTATTGAATCTGATGTGTTTTGGTTGTTGTCCATTCATTGGGAGTCAACCCCCCCGCATGACTGGTGAGCCAATGCCACACCATCACAATCATGCCCACTGCCCACCTGAGAGTCACTGAAGAAATGTATAGTGGAAAAGAAAGCAAACCACATGCTGCCCATGAACAAAGAGACAACAAATGTGTGCTGAATAATGCAAAACTGTATTACCAATATATACACTATAAAAAACTACTATGTCGAAAGGGGGAAATGTCCAAGGAGAAAACTGAAAATCCAAAAACACACAATAACTATTTTCAAGGGCAGCGTTTCTCAGTACTCGTCCATTAGGTTCACTAGGGCAGAGTCACAGGCCCTGATTCATGGAATTGTTTGTGTGTAAAACGGGGACTTTGTGCGATTTTGCCCGCAAATCCCTATTTGACGAATGAGGATTTGTTGGCAGAATGGCACAAAAATCCCTGTTTTACTTACGAATAATACCATGAATCAGGGCCACAATCTTCATCCTCCACTTGGAGGTGGGCCATTGTCCTGTCCAGGATGGCTTGCAGGCTGACCCTCATCCTCCTCTCCTCCACCCCTGCATCCCTGCAAGCCTCTTCCAGGAACTCAACCCACCTCTGTGCCCTCCTCTCCACTGCCAATGACCTGGCAAACGCTACCACCCTAGATCGCTCCCTCTCCGCCATCAGTTGCAGCTACAAATTCATCTGGATGCACACCATTTCCCAGAAGCTGGGGCGCTGATCCTGTCAGGTGACTGATACTCGCTGTGTAGTTCACCTCCCAGATGTAGCCTGACCCTGAGAAGCGTGACCCTGGACACTCCCATAGTGCTGCTGCCTAGCCAAGCGCAACCTGACCATGCACCCCTGCCATCTGGATGTTGGAGGATGGGGGGTACAGTACCAGCACAGTCCTGCTGTGCCAGTTGCCCCACAGATGCCTGTTCCTGCGTAGGTGCCTGGGCAGGCACAACAACCACCTCCACTGTACTTCCCTGAACTTCCACCTTAGGCACGGATATGCTGACCACCAGACTGGGCGGTGTGGGCAGGAGAGGAGTAGGGGGGTTGTGATGGGAACCAGCAAGGAAGGCCCCCTCGGAGGACGTCTGGGGCACAGAGGAGGCAGTGGAGGAGGGGGCAGCTGAATGCACCAGTGCACAGAGACCACCCAAGAGCAGTGCACTTGCTAGCTGGACCAGAGAGACGGACATTGATCTGTGATGATCTGAGAGCCCCTTACAAATCGCCCTCACATCATCAAGGGTCACGCCGACCTGCCTCACTATCCCAGTCAGCAGGACGTGTGAAAGCACAGGGGTTTCCAACGTGGCCCCAAAGGCGGGCCCAGCATGGGTGAAGGCATCCATGAGGTTGATCCCAGCCGCATCAGATGGATCAAGGACAGGAGCATGGTCAGCCTCCTCCACGGTGCACTGCACATCCTCCTGTTCCAGTCCCAGTCCCAGGGGTGTAGCCTGAACCCCCTCCTAGATGTCCCAACCCAACCCTGTGTGCTGGCCTTCATCTTCCTCCTCCTCCTCCACCACCACCTCCAACTGCCTGGATGACTCCAGAGAGCCTTCCTCCCTGGATGGCCCCCCTGTCATTGCACCCTTGCCCTCAGCCACTGAGGAGTCCCCCATCACGACAACCTCTTTGGATGTACGACCAGCAGCTCTGCCCGATGGAACATGTGCACCCCCAGCTGACTTCCCCTCTGATGAGGTGGAGTCATGTTGGCCGGTCAGAGGTGTGTGCTTACATCTGGTGGTCTTGTCCATGCCAGTTCACTCCACAATGATGCCCCCGCCCCTCTCCGTGTGCAGCAGCACCTGTTGAAAAATTTGAGACAACACATTGACATCAGTCATCATCGTCAGTGGATGTCTGGTAAACACAAAATAAACATGGCATGAACTGAGACCCACGCAATGCACGCACACATCCATATTCCCTGGCAAACTGCAGTACAAATGTTGCATAAGTGTAATGTAAGGGCATAATCACAGTCCTGACACATGCCCATCTGAACTAAGCACATTGTACAGTGCACAACAATACATCACCACAAACAGGCAACACCAACATACCACTGACAAACCAACACAAGAAAGACATGCAGACATTGTCATAGGGACAGCACCATAGGACCTGCACACACAAACACAGTTATCAATGTTCACATGCAACAGCATGACCTGCAGGCAAGAAGCAGGTACTGCCGCACTTATCTGCAAACTAAGTGCACATGTAAGTTGGCCATGCATACAAATATTGAAAGGACACTCATACACTTGTGCCACAAATCCAGTGGACTGACATGACACATCCCAGTCCTGGAGGCATCAATGCATGAACTGCACACATGCAGGCATCCAAACACCTGTATCACTGCCATCAGATGTGCCTGCATGTATGCACTGGCAGTACTGCAACACATAGACTTGGACATCAAGTACATCACTCACATGCCCACAACACAGCCTGTCCACATCTATCACATTCAAGCTCCTGCTCCATGCACACACACTGGATTTGTCCAACAACAAGCCATGGATGTGCCATCCACCACTCAATACACAAATGTCAGTTTACAATGTCCGACACAACTAATATATCCCATTGGCATGAGTCAGCAATCATCTGCATCAACACACACAAGAAACAAACAAGATGTGACATCTGCAAACATGCATGCCACACATATGCCGTAGAGCATTATCCAACATGGTTACTCACCAGGGGCATTAAGACAACTTTTGCAGGCCGAGTAGTGGTTGGGATAGAACTTCTCAAGTACCCACAGCTGTGTCTGAGAGAAGCAGTGGCAGCTAGCACGGTACACCTCTACAGTGGGTTCCGTTTTGAGGGCTGCCAACACCTTGGTATGGCTACAGGTATTGAGATTGTCCAAACGTTTCCAGACTGGGCCCCTGGTGCAGACTGTTACCCCCTGTATTTTGATGGCACCCGTGATGTCATCCAAGAACCTCAGCCTTGAGTCGGTGCCCAGCTGCATAGCTGGTTTGAAGAGGGAATCATAGGCATCCAGGACCTGATCCACCAGGATGCCAACTTTAATGTTGCTGAAGTTGTCCGCCCTCTGTCTCAATGTGGGGGTGCTGCCCTCCCCAGATGATGCAGACATTGCACACCTGAGGCAGGTATGGGCTTCCCGGGTCTGGGGTAGGTGTTGTGGAGCAACGGTGGTGTTTGTAGAGATGGAAGTCACAAGAAATACAGTAAATGTGGTTGCAGGGCCAACACAGGGTTACAGGCAAAAGCGAGGACGCTCGCACAAGAAGACAGTGCAGGTTGCAGGAAGGCACTCACTCCCGAGCAGGCAGCAGCACTATAGGAGTGGAAGAGGCAAAATCTGGCTAGGCCAGGCAAAATGATTAGCAGTGTGAGAAGGAGGACTTGTGGTGTGTGTCTAACATCTGCAGCAGCTGGTAGAAGAGTAAAGGCCCTTAACGCATATGTTACGTCATTTGTGCATTGACGCTGCGCACCTACGCGGCACGCATATGTGGCTTTCGGTGATGATGCGTGATATAAGCCGCACAGATGTGCATCGCCAGTTGAAGGATGCATACCGTGACAAGTTTCGCAGTCATTTCCCTTTTTTTGCTACAGAATCAATCCCTTCAGGTTCTGCGTAACCATTTTCTTTTGGGGGGCCTTGCCTCTGCACATACGCGCATTTTGTTTTGTTTTATATGAGGACTAAGGTGTGTCGCGTATGCAACCATTGCATATCTGGGATCCTCTGTGTATCGCGCACCACTCTTTTGACTTGACTGAAGCTCTCTGGGTATCGCGTATGCAATTTTTATGTTTAGGTGTGCCACTGCATATTGTGTACAGTTCTTTTAATTTTTCGGAAGCTCTCTGTGTATCACCAATGCAATTTTTGCATTTTCAAAGTGCCAGTGCATAATGCCTACCGTTTATTCCACTTTTGGGGTGCTTTTGAGCCTTGCAACAACAAATATCTACATCGCACACCATGTAGAGTGCCCCCTCACTCATATTGCAGGACAATAACTTAGTTTGCCTTCCATATTTCACTAACACCTGTGAAAGAGTGGAAAAGCCCCAGAAGGGAATGGTGTCAGATGGGGTCAGAGTGGGGGTGATGGTGGTGAAACACCTGCCCCAGCCCCAGGTGGTTGGGGAAGTGGTGGTGAATTATCTGCCCCAGCCCCAGGAGGACATGGAAGTCCCCCGTCCAAAGGTGGCCCGGGACCTGGATGCCACTGTTGTTCCAGCCAGACAGTGGTAGCTCCAACTTGTAGTGTGCTTTACAAATCCAAATATATAACCCCCCTGCCACTCATGGCAGGATGGGACACCCTGCACACCAGGTAGAGGCTCAACCCCAAGACACAGCACAGGACCAGGTTCCACACAGGAAGAGGAACTTCTCTGATGAGGCGCTCCAGATCCTCATTGACTATGTGACCGATCTACATCGTGACATGTGCCTGTATGCTGGGAGCACACATACAGTCGCATAACATATGGTTTATTGGCAGTGTGTCACGGAGAAGATAAATGCCTTAGGGGTAGAGATGCACACAGCAGAACAGGTCATGAAATGCTGGAATGATCTCACCAGTCGGCACAAGCACAAGCTGAGTGTCAAACTTAACTCTGCACTGGCAACTGGTGGAGGGGCACCAGAGGAAGGGAAGCTGGCACTGCATTAAGAAGCCACAAGCCAATCATCCTCATTGAGCAGGTGCAAGGCGTTGGAGGCCTGGAGAATTATGAGGACACATCAGGTGAGTGTCCGTCATTGTGCGTCCTGTGTTTTGCCAGTCATGCATCACCCACATCAATTGTTTTTTGGCACATCTGGCTGCATTTGTATGACAGTCCTGGGTAAAGCATGTTGTGTGACATACAGACTCATGTCAGCTGACCATCATGCTGGGCATAGCCTGTGTGGCAGCCATTTGTGGCACATTACTGTGACAGGACACATCTCCCACAGGGTTCTCCCCTGGCACTTATGAAACATGTGACACCTACAAGTAGTGACCATTGCTACATTCTTGTTGTGCTTCACTTTGCACTGCTAGACCGGTGCATGCACACAAAGTATCACTTGCACGCCATGTCATGCAGAGTTGCATGTTGTACTTGTCACCTGGTCCCATGGGTTTCCTTGTCACAATGTATATCTGAGCTGTCTATCATGCTCCCAGAGTGTAGTTGCATCAGTGTCCACAGACCACATACACAATGATTCAATTCCAGTGCCACAGAGAGCCTACTCATTGTGATGCATGCTCCCTCTTACCCTCCCACACTCTGTGCTCACTGCATATGGCCCCTTGCCTCACCCGCTTGTGGATTAGTGGACCTTCTTCACATCACCCAATCCACTCTCCATCTCTCTACACTTCAGGGATCTTGACCAGAAGTCACACTTTCAGGTAGACCTACTCATGGGCTTCTTCCATTTCCACACCTTCCAGCAGGTCCTCGTTGTCTCCTGTTCCCTGTCCCAGATCTGGTTAGTGTGTCATGTGTTGCCTGTAGTGTTGTCTGTGGATATGGATATCTGGCTGTTCCCATGTGATGTCACTGTACATTAAAATGTCACATGTGCATGACCTTTTCCCTGGTATGTGTGGCGACTTGACAGTTGAATGTTCCTCGTGTATTTACAGCACTGTTGAATGTCAATGTGCCCAGTGCTGACTTGGACATGATGGGAGAGGGTACTTGTCAGCAAATGCCATTTATCAGTTGCTTACTGGACACAGTGTGAATGCACACTGTCTGATGGGTGCATGGCATGCCATTTCTTGTCAGAATACTCCTTGGAGCATATGTACATTGTTGTCTCTTTTGACATGAATCGATATATCTTTCTCTCTCCTTGTACAGGTGAGGATACACCACATGCAGAGGAGGAGGAGGAAGAGTCAGTTGTTTGGCAGACCACCAGTGGGGGACATGGTGTGGTAGGCCGTGAGAACCCACTATTGCTGACACTTCAGACTCTTTTGACTCGGATGTCTTTGATGGTGAAACAGATGTGCATGCCTCAAAGAGGGCAAAGGTGAGTGCCCCAGTGGGCGGATCAGTAGAGGCCCTTGAGTTTGTGGTGGGGCAGCTGGCTTCACAAGGATAGTCAGTGGTTTCTCCTCCATCTGCGGTGTTTACGGCTGCAAGGCCCCCCACCTATTAATTGGTATCGGGTCCTGGACCGGATGTCCAAGAAAGGGATGCAGACCTGCAGCCAACGCCAGGGGTACAATGGCAAAGGACATGGTCCCTTGTATTAGGCCGCCGTGGGTCCCACACACATGGCACACACATGGGGGATGTGTGCAGGCTGGGGAGACAGAGTGGATGCAGCAGATGTTGCGTGTCACCCTCCGACATGGATATTTGTTGGTTAAGATATCTCAGGGCATGAATAAGATGACCAGGCCAAATCCATGACCCCGCCAGCGGCCTGGTAGAGTAACAGCTGCAGGTCATGCGGTCCTCATGCCGCTCCCACAGACTGCGCATGGTGGCTAACATCAAGGGCTGATGGGCTGATCTGGTGTGTCTTCAGGCTTCACTGCATGCAGACGCTCAGGCATACAGAGAAGCCTTGAGGCTTCTGAAGGAGCCACACGGAGACTGATCCACAATGAGGTTTTTGCCTTCGGACAGTCACTTTCGGAGGAACTCCATGCATCACAGACAGGTGCACATACAGACTCTGTTGCCTTCCATGATTCAATGCATACAGACATCACCAATCTAACTGTGCTGGTGCATAAATCAGTGTTGCCTCTGTAGACCAGGCCTTGGCACTGCGTGGTCTGCGTCCAGCACCATGTCCACCTGCAGATCAACCACAGGATGGATGTACCAGCACAGATAAGACTCCTGGTCCACCGTTGCTGTGAGGTCCATGAGCCTATGGAGTTTTTTTTTTATAGCCAAATTCTGTGCAACTCATGTGGACATTGACATGCACCCTAACCCCTGCAGGTTGGACTCACCCCTCCCTGTACAGGATGGACAATTCAAATATTTTAATTGTTTTATTGCCATGGCCTATTCCTTTTTTTGTGTGTGTCCCTTGCTTTGCCATGAGCACTTTTTTTCTTTGATTTCAAGACTCCTCGCCCCGATTTTGTCATGTGTTTTTGTTCATCCCTTTCCAAGGTGGAATGTATTGCTATTTTCTTTCTGATTTTTACCATTTCCCTTAAATTGTGCAATTTCCCTCTCAAGTCTGTGATGTATGCAGTGGTGGACATGTAGCCATGCACAGTGACATCAACTGCCATGGTTGCATCATGGTGGATGGGATAGCATGTGCAGGTAACATTGGGTTGAGTGAATATTGACACATGTGTGCTGCATGTATGGTACTGCACTATGTGTGATATAATGCCTTGTCCCATGTGGTTACAGTGCTCTGGAATGAGGCAGTGACTGCACCCCCGGGGGAGACACCCTGAACCCTTTGATGAGGCATTGGAACTCCTGTCACATATTTGGAGGCACAGTACCCGGTGGAGGTGATGTGGGAATCACACCATGCTGGCTCAGTCAGCAGGTAAGCATGTGCACTGTCTTGCATTTTCTGACTGTGTAATTGTTCCCCATGGTTTCTCTATTCAGTACACATCTTGAGCAGGTAGTGCTGTTCACCTTGTGTCACGGTGAATGTATGTGCTGATGAGTGTCTGTACACATGCATGTGTGTGTGTGTGTGTGCCTTTTCTGTGGATGCACTCATGATGTTGGCAGCATGCTTGGAAGTTATTTTGCATCACTATTGTCACATTTCTCATTGTCAGTGTTTTGTTCAGTGTGGATGCACATACTGCTTGGCCACATGCATTATTGGTGCTTCTGCACTCTGGGGGTTAACGTTCTCCAATACTTGTCACACTGACCATGGTGATGTCTCCTTTCTGCCACCCTTCTACTCTCCCCGTCCCGATGTTGCGTACTGTGCTCTGCAGGTGTTCTCCCTGTGCACACTACTGTTTGACCATTGCCAATTCAAAATCCACTTCCTTCTCTGCTTACATGTCCCTCCCAGCCAGGCCACTGGTCAACATATCCCATTCACATTGATAGGCATGTATGCACAACGTACACTGCAGCGCTTCATGACATGGGCACTGGTGACTCTGTTGTGGACATTTGTGTACATTGACTCCACAGGACATGTTTGTCACACTTGATGCATGTTTGTTTTGACAGACCCACACGTCTTCCCCTGACTGACTGCTTCTGTGCTACCCAGTATGGCAAGTTTTTATACACGCTTTTGTACTGTTTGTTACCATCACTGATGTGTATAAAATATTTTCTGGTTTTAATTTCTACTTCATGTTTATTGCCACAATCTCTGGGTGAAAGTTGCATTGAGACAATGTAGTTGCATGCATGTTTGACATCCTCCAATTCCCACGGCTTGCCTTTATCTTGTGTCCCTGTTTCAGGTTCAAGTGAGCACTGGAATCTATGCACACTTACTGAGGCAGTCTCACTCAGGGGATGTGGTGTGCTCGGGGGTGAATGTACAGCTGCATGTCCATTTGATGTGCTGTCCAACAGGGGTATCTGTTGGCTGATGTAGGATGTAAATGAGTGTGATTAACCCTTGAT
Organism: Ambystoma mexicanum; assembly: GCF_040938575.1. Lineage (NCBI taxonomy): Eukaryota > Metazoa > Chordata > Amphibia > Caudata > Ambystomatidae > Ambystoma > Ambystoma mexicanum. The sequence continues at coordinate 132,285,925 of NC_090939.1, forward strand.
TGGCCCATAGAATCAGAGCTCGCTCTCGTATACTTTAAGACAAGATATCTGCACCTTGAGGTGGATGGGGTGTGGGATTCTGTTACCCCAACACCAATCAATAAGGATAATTCAATGGATTGACAAAGGGGAGTCCGATTAATGACAAGTACAAGAAACTGGGAAACATGGAGATCAACAATGATGCGATGGTCCATCTCGCTTCAACTCCCAACAATCTTCATTCAAACAGCAATAGTTATAGTCAAAATGTGTCATCATTGACGTGTAACACTCACAAGTTTGTCATGAAATTCTATTGGTTGGAAAAGGTAACTTAAGTATAGGTGCGATATCTGTATATGGTAACGAAGTGTGAGGATTGGATAATTCTTATCGGGTGGGCGTCTACACCCTTTCCTCTATACTACTCATGCAAACGTCACTTAAAGTACGACGTCTCATTGGTTCTACTATCTATAGAACCTTAGATTATTTGGCCCACTGTGATTGGGCTGGCTACTACCCTGAGCATAAATCTCCACTTTAATTAGCAGCATGCAGGATGGTCACCCAGATGCAGTATGCCCCAAGATTCACCTTGCCCACCTTCCATCAATCAGTACTTTAGGGCTATGTGTCAATTAGTAGGCTGAGGTTGGCCTCAAAGCTGTAGCTTCTTGTCAGGAAAAGTTATGGTATCTCCTGCTTTGGGTGACATCAGACGTTGGTACCGCGTCGCTAGTCTGGTCACGTGTTAGCACACCGTGAATCGGCTTCATTTTGTGCATTTAATTCTCCTTTTCGGCTGCCACCTGCCTGGGCCCCCTTATCTCGACCTTCACGGGGCAGTCTGCTCTGCTCTTAAGTTTCGATTCTCTGAAGTTACTGTCTGCCTCCCTCTGTTGGTTTGACCTTGATTTCCCAGACACGGCCTGCTCTTGCCGAGTTTCGATTCCGCCGTCTCTCTTCTTGATTTAGCTGGAATGAGAATCCTGCCTGTATGACCTTTAGTAACCTGGGTTAATTCTGCTTTTGTATAAAGTAGACTGAACCTATATAATGTGCTTCGTTGAGATAGATATATATATAGTTGGCGCTTGCCGTTCTATTATTCTACTAAGCATAGCAAGCCAGCTTCTTGCGTTACAAGCCTATGTACAGGCGTTAGCTGGTTGAACACTTTCATACTGCTTTGTAGTTACATTTCTTTATATTTCAACATCGTCTCTTCTTCTATGTATGCAATATCCTTATCCATGGTGTTTCGTCTTTGTGTGTTATCTTTTGGTTGTCGTTCTTTATCTGTACATCTGTCCGGGCCCTTGTGATGTCATCATTCGTCTTCCATAAAGGCCTTTTTAGTTTCTTCTGGGACAGTGTTTAAACAATCTTCATTTCGTGTCATTTGCTGGTATGGTTGTCTCAATGGATACCTTACTGTCCATGGTTGTCTAGTTATTGGCGCTTCAATAGGTATTGTTCTTCCGATTGGCACTGGACAGAACCCTAGCGCGGCTCTTTGCTGGTTTATTTGCTCATTGTATGTCACATATCTCGGTGTGAATGTTCCTGCTACTTCAAAATGGGCGACTGGAGTACAGGGTGTATTTGGGACCTCCTCTACACTCCCCCCTATGGTCGGTTTATCAACCACTTCCGCTTCCTCTTTTGGATTCATCTTACTCGATTCTTCTGTATCCATTTCTTCGTCGTCTTCTGGGTTTGTGCCTGATGGTGTGAAAGAGTGTCTCTTTGGAGTCCATATTTTTATCACTATTGTCCCTTTCAGGCTTCCTGCTGTCTTTCCATGTTCGTCTTTATTCTTTGTCATTAGTTGACATTGTCCATTCGGGCTGCAATAGATCCATTTTCCTTCATAGTTTCTGCGTTTCCTGGGATACAGAAACTTCGTACCTTCTGGCGCATGCTCGCTTTCCTTCACAAAGTCTCTTATTTTCGTCATCAGTTAGATCTCTGGGCTTCCATCCTGGTTTGACATCAATCATGATCTACATCCCTATGGCTTTCTTCTCAGTTTTCTGGCATTGTGAGATTATTATCTTAATGACACAAAATCCTAGCAATATCATCACTAGCAGGGCTCCCAGGAACTTGAATGCATCTGCCAGCCATTCTAGGACCCATGAGAATAGAGATCCAAACCAGCTGTCATCATCAACTTCATCAGTTTCATCGATCATCTGGTTCTGTAGGTTTGTCAGCATACCTATGGCTTCTGTTAAAGTTCAATTTTCTTCCTCGTGAGAAGGTATGAATGTGCAACACGATTCTCTGATTTTTGCACAAACACCTCCATCCATCGCTGTGATCATGTCAAGTACATATCTGTTCTGGAGAGTCATCAGTTAGATTGCTCTTAACTCTTCCTTGATTGCATTGAATCCCTTTATTGTCGAGTTGATGGTTTGCAGTAATTCCCATCTGGTGATTTGCAACCATTTAGTATTTGCTCCAACCTGGAATCTTGGCATGAGGATTGTTGTGAACACTGATTAGGTGAGGCTGAACAGCCTGTGTTCATATGGGATTGCATGGAATGCTTCTTCTGATTTGGCAGAGAAGTAATTTTCTCTCTTCCTTCGGGATACCAGTTCCACAGATCTCATTTTCCTCAGTTGAGCATCTGCTTTCGGGAAACTGTCAATATTCAGGTCACTTTTTGGGATCACTATTGCTGGAACGTGGACGTTCACTATTGTGCATATGCCTCCCCAGTTTTTCGGCCCAGTTTTTTTGCTCTGGATCCACACGCCCAGTAATGATCCATAATTACTGCAGTCCCATGCGTCATTCCTGGAGCCTCAAAAATCCGTCCACAGTTCTGGTTCTCATCCATCTTCCTCATGCCATTGTTCCTGAAGCACAATTTCGGGCCTTCCAGTGGCATTATCTGCAGGGGTCCTCCTCTGTCTTCGACCCATGTCAGTAATCTTGTGAGTTTCAGCCATAAAGGTTTGCACAACCTCTGTGAGTTTTCTATTGCTTCCTTGCAGGCTCCAAGGACCATACCATCCATGTTCGGCAGATCACCACTCCTTCTTCCATTCCGTTGGGGGAAAGCACTGTTCCCCACATCTGCATTTGGCCACTGTTCTTCCAAATTTGAGCCTCTTCCGGGGTTTTCCCTTGGACATTCGACCTTGGGTTTATTTCCCATCTCATTCCTGCTCCTTTAACTTCAGGTTTCTCGTACTTGATCATGCGGTTCCTAGTATGAGCTCAATTTCTTGTCTTGATATCCTGGACATAATCATCTTCATCGGGGTAATCTGTTTCAGTTGCCCAAATTAATGAGGAATCCCTTCCCATGAACTGGCCTTTGGTGTTGCACACTGCTACATGTGACAGACAGTGTGCTGTCGGGACATCAATTCCTACAGCTACAAAGATCTTGGACTTACCCATGCTGTACGGTCGGAGTGCACAGACGAAGCATTCTCCTTCTGAATTTCGTCTTCCAACTTCTTTCATGTGCTGGTACCAAATGTTGTTCCCTAGATGTGCTGTGCTGTCCAGGTAGTCGTTTAATTCATTGTTATCTTCATGTAGGCTTCTCTTGATTCTGAGTGTCTTCCTGTAGTTTGCTATAACTACATCCCTAAATGCGTCTGTATGGTTTTTCCTTGCTGGAGAACTCTCAGGTATTCTGGTCCACGGTATAGGTCTCCTTACCTGCCCCATTTGAGTGGACGAGCGTCTGTCGGCTTCTTCCTGGTCCTTATGCATTTTTTCTCTGCTGCGTGCAAGTGCCCATGCCACCCAGCCTAACACCGGTCTGGTATATGGCTGTATTGTAGACCTGGTTCTTTTCCCTTGTGTTGGACCATGTGTGCTTTTATATTGAATCTCTATCGGTTTGTTCTTCAGTTCCTCTTGCAGTTTTCTTACTCTGGTTATGTGCGGTAGTAGAAGATCTTCTAACGTTTGTGTCCTTGCGGCGAGTCTAACTGCGGGCGCTTCTGTTGTCCGCAGGATGTCTGACAGCACTGCTTCTGTTCACTCTCCTCTTACTTCGTCTTGTTTTTTCGCACCATCTCCTGTGAAGGTTTTTTCGGTAGGCAGTCTCGTCTTCCCTGTAGCTTTCATTTGAGGTTCTCTGGTCATAGACCCTAGGCCTGGTTTGTGTGCATTCAGTGTGTGTCTGCGTGTGTGTGTCAGTGCTTTGTCTTTATGCCTTTCGTGCCAACCCTGTCTCCAGCTTTCCTGCTCATTCATTACGTGAAGCGTGTATGTATCACTGCTAATTACATTCATTTTCATTTAATTTACTTTACCTTCAGATTTTCTCGGGACTGGAATGACTATATAAGGTCTGGGTGCTCTTATGGGTTTCATGCGTACATCATCAGGTGGGTGCACTGAAATTGGAACGCTTTGTGCACCAATAAAAAAATGCAGTTCTGATTGTAAATGACAGTAAAATAATGATAAACACAATGCATAAGCACATTACAGTTTGATAGGTAAGGCGGCAGCATTTCCTTCCAGAAAAGCAAGGGTGCCCCTCTGCTTGTTGGAGGACCAGGTTACTGTTCTGGGCCCCCATTTCGATCATTCGCCAGGTGACAATGTTATTGTTTTTCCCAACTCAGCATATCGGTCTTTGAACAGTTTGTGTCATGAAGTGTCAAGTGCTTCACAATTGTCCCCCCATTTGCGGGAGGTAATTGTTTCTTGATGCGGGATGCAGTTCCCTTGCTAGACTTTGGAAAAAATAGATTAGAATAACACTTCGGTGAGTCACTTTTACTGTGCAGGTTCAAAAGTGTGTGAGCTCTCGGTTCACTTCTTTAATCTGGTTCAAACCTGCGGCTCTGTTGGACACAAGTCAGTATGAAGAAATATGGGAAAAATTACAAAAAATATAACAGTTAGGGTTCTTGACTCTGTTCCCTCGATCTGTCCCTCGGCGGAAAGTTTTTTCAGACTCTCCCCAGATAGTCTCTTCGATGATTGGGAAGTTCAATATTTGCTGGATCTTGGATGAATGTGGGGGCGTCAATTTTGATAGGCCTCCCCACTAATTCAGGAAAGTCAGCCACTATGCGGAAAAAGACACTATGCACCAGTCTGCTGTCTTCTAGTGAAAGGGACATTCGCCCTTTCTTGGTGGGTTCAGGATTATAAGTTCTTTCCTTGTCGTGAACAATGTTTGCACTGTCCGGACGCATGGAGTGCGACCAAAGAACTAATTTTGTTCAACAGCTGGCTCAAATGTTCAGCGTTTGCTGGATCTCGAATAAATGTCAACGTAGCTGTGATTCTTCCGACAATAGATGGGCACTCTTCGATTATGCGAAAGAAAAGTGTATTGATGAGTTCATCTAGTATCACCTGTGGTGGAAGCATTTGTGTACTTATCACTGTACTCTGGGAGTACGATGAAGGCTTCCGCAATGACAGCAAGCAGATGTCTGATTACCTTTTTGTTCTCAGGATCTTGTAGAAAGTCTGCGACACTGATGACCCTCCCTACCAGTGACAGATATGATACTAATACTAAGTGGAAGTAAGTAAGCACGTCCTTTGTGATGTCTCTACTGGGGGACACCATAAGTGCTGTCAAACAAAGTCTCTGTACTGTGTGAATCAGGATACTGTATTTGATGTCAATGTAAAAATCCTTGATCAAAGTTTATTATAGTCTTTTTCTCAACAAGGCTTAAGTGAGACTTGGTTCAAAAGTTTGTGTTGACAAAACGTGCTGTGGTTTATATGTGCAATTATCTTCTTCACCCTGCAACTAGGATGCACAGAGTGTCCGTTTTGTATGTCCTTATCCCCCCTTTTTTTTGTGCTTAGGGGAAATGTCCAATTTAAGCCACAATTTTGCAAAAAGGGTTCTTTGTCTTGCTTTACTGCTCATGCGTCCTTCTTCCTCGTCATGGATCTCGTCTGCACGTGCTGTGGTTCTTCCCCGTCGTCTGTAGTCTCTTTGCGGTGGGGTGAAGCTAAGGGGTTTTCTCCGATATAGGGCTTAATGTCATTCAGAAAAATCCATGCTCTCCTGCCCTGCAACTTCACAGCTGACGGAGTGCAGTCCTCCACGATGAAAGGACCATTGAATCTTGGCTCATCCCACCTTTTCCTCGTGTGATTTTTCACTAGTACACTATCTCCAGGGAACACGAGTGGAACATGTAGATCTTGAACTGAGTCTGTTGCAGTGTTCCCACGGTGTTCTGCATTGCGCTGCACCCTTTTCGTCGTCTTTGTAGCTGGTCTGAAATGATAGTAAGGCTGGATGTCATGTAGTTCAAGTACTTTTGCATTTCAGATCCTAGGACCTCTCGGGTTGACTGGGCATCCCATATTGCCCTGTCTCGAGGGGTTAGGGGGGTCCTCATTCTCCTTCCTGTGACTATCTTGTGTGGTGTAAGATAATGGTCGGCGTCTGGTTGGTTCCGAAGAACATACAATGCCAATGGAAGGCAGTGCAACAATCCTCTCTTTAGAGTAAGCTTCAACTTGGCTATCCTTTTTTTTAACAAGCCGTTGAGCCTCTCACAAAATCCCATTACCTTCTGGATGATACACCGATGAGAACTTGTGCTTTATACCAAGCAGCAAGCTAATCTGCTCAAAGACTGCATTTACAAAATGAGCTCCATTATCTGATCTCATTACTTCACACACCCCAAACCTAGGGAACACTTCTCTCACTAGAAATTTGGCCGCACAGGTAGAGTTGGGTGTGTACATGGACCTGCTTCTATCCATCTAGAGAATGGACAAACCACGACAATTAAGTATCTGTTCCCGTTGCATACTTGAATCATGTCAACCTAATCGACGTACAAGTGCTGAAAAGGCCCATTCAGCCAGGGGATGACTCTTCTCATTACGACGTTCCACAGGTTTTTCTCCTCCTGCAGTGCCTGCCCCTGGAGCTCCATTAGTTGCGTTTGCCCAAGATCACTGTAGGCTTCAGGTGTGGTTTGTGTGACCATCATCCTTTCGAGGGTGCACGCCACTTCCACTTCCATGACCGTCTCACTTTTGGATGCCATACGCTTGGCTTCCATGTCTGCTGCATGATTTCCGGGTGACACATAATCTTTCACTTTCTAAATGCTGCGGCAGCTAAGCTTTGTTCACATGGGAATTGACCTTTCATTACTGGATCCAGGTTCCACTGTAACATGCTAAGGACTTGTACCCAAGCGAGGTCTTTTGAGAGAGCACTGCTGTCATAACACTGCCATTTGTGTGCGAAAACAGGTAGAATTCCTCTGCATAGTTAGGAATTCCGAGAACTGGAGCTGTAAAAATCGCTCTTTTGAGTTCAGCAAACCCTTTCTCCATTGCCTCAGACCATTCAATCTTTTCCTTTGTCACCTGGGCCTTTTTCAGGGCCTGTAGTAAAGGCTTGGTATACGAGCTGTAATCGAAAACCCATGCCCTAACATAGTTGCACAGTCCTAGAAAGCTCTGCATTTGCTTTATCGTGTGTGGCTTAGCTGTGTTCAATATGGCATTAGCCCTCTCTGGGGTCACCTTCTTTCCTTCATGAGAGATGAGATGGCCTATGTATAACACTTCCTGTTGACAATATTGTAACTTTTTCTTGTCACCCTTATATCCATTCTCAGCCAGTATAGTCAGTAGCTGAACAGAATCGTGCCTGCATTGCTCTTCTGTGGTACTGCAGATTACAATGTCAGCCACATACTGCAAGACGACACTTTCTAATGCAATATTGCTTAGGTCCATCTGTAGGACTCTATTGAAAATTGACAGAGACTCACAGTACCCCTGTGGCAACCTTGTGCCTTTCAGGCGCATTTGTCTGAACGTGAATGATGTCAGATCTTGTGAGTCACGATGCAACAGGATTGAGAAAAAAGCATTTTCCAAGTCAATCACCGTGAAATATTTTGCCTTGAAGGGTATACTACATAGAATTGTAGACGGATTAGAGACTAAAGGGAACTCGGCTTCAACAATGTTGTTTAATGCTCATAAATCCTGGATTAAATGCCAAGACCCTCCCCTTGATTTTTTGACAGGATAAACCGCCGACTCTGATGTCACTGAGCTGCCCTAGTCCATCATGGCAGAGATCGTCTTAAAAATCCCTTCGTCTGCCTCTCTGGACATGGGGTATTGTCTGACTCTTGACAAAATTGCTCCTGGATTTTTTTTAAATTTTCACTTCTCCCACCCCCTTTAAGAGGCCTACGTCATAGGGTCCTGTAGTCCATACTGAGAAAGGTACTTTAGCTATATCCTCATCAAAATATTCCAGACGCTTCAGCGCCAGCATCTTTTTCTGAGGCACTTCTCTTTTGATGTGACTCACTTCCACCCTTGTCTCTTCTGAGTCTGGTTGTTCTTCAAAAAGATCGTTGTCAGTGACATCAGTCACTCGATACCCTTCTTCAATGGAGATGATTGCGCACCATTGTCTGCCTTCATCATCATTTCCGTTGACCAATGCTGCTTTGCCTCGCACTGCTCCAGCATGTATCATTAAGGGAAATACTTGTCCCTCCTCTTCATGCATAGGTATTCTGGGTCTGAATAAAAACTCACCAGGGGTTCTCATGGTATCTGCGAGGCCTGGCAATCCCGCCATAAGCACCCGCATGCCATATGCGAAAACCTCTGGTTCCAGCGGTATAGCTCTCATGGCTATGTGTCCTGAGTATGCTCTAATTATTTTGCATACATTTGAATGATGCATTCCTGGAGTAGAGCATATTATGCCCTACTCTGTGAACGAAATCGTCATGTTCAATTTTGTCATTAAGTCTCAACCCAAAATGTTTACTGGGGTATGACATGAATACAATAAGAGTACATTCATTTTGCACTCTCCTACAGAGACTGGGAGTGCATCTGTAAAGGGAACTCGACTGTGAGCTCCTGAAAAACTCTGAGTATCTATGGCCTCGCGGGATAAGGAAAAATTACCTTCATGTATGCACGAGCGCGTTGCACATGTGTCCACTAGGAAGGAATATTTTTTAACCCCTATAACGACATTCACCATCGGTTCCCTATGTGGGTCTGGTGTTACTGATAGGATAGAGCACATCAGGGTTCCCAGTGAGCTGTCCTATTGTATATACAAGCTTGGCCCACTGTGCACTTGCGGATTTTCCCCATTCCTAGTGTTGCTTCCCCTTCCAGGGCTCTGAACCTGCCTTCTGCTCATCGTGTGTGGCACGTGAGAAAGTGTCTGTTGGGATTATCCTTGTGAAAAATGTCCCATGTTCTGTGGTGGCAACCATTGTTGCGCACCTTGCTGCACTCTCAGCGCGTGCTGTTGCACCGTGTGATTCTGTGCAACGCCCTGTTGTGAGGTTGCAGGTGGATTTGCCGTGCCTGCTCCCATTCCTTGGCTATTCTGCCACATGCCTTGACTTCTGCACGTGCGCCCCAAATGCCCTGTCAGTCCACACAGCCAACATACTGGTGGTGGTAGGATTATTTGTCAAATTGACATATCCGCATTACCATTTAGCACGGTTTGAAAGCCTCATTGATTACTTTCCAAACCTCCCTGATTGCTCTGTCATGCTCTTCCTCTAAAACCTCTTCCCCTCGGGTAAAATCCTAAGTTACCCTGGTTGTTCTGTTGTGGGTTAGCCACTTGTTGCATGTTTTGTTCAGCTGTGTTAGTTAGGATGGCTCCTTCAAGAGTATACTTGTATAATTTCTTTTGCACCAGCTTCGCTTCCTCACCCTTTTGAGTTGCCTCATTGTTTCGATTCTTTTCTTGTAACAATCTACAGTAATGTGTGATAGTTAACTGTATTTCAGCCCAAGGCTTTGCCTCAACTCCTACCAATTTCTTGAGCTGTTTCTGCACTGGTTCTGACAACCCTTGACACAATATATGGTAAAACACAGGCATAGATTTTGTCCAAGATTCATGCTTTTCGAGCACCCACGCGTCTTGAAAATTCTGGATATAAATTAACGGATCTTCCGACTCCTTCATTTTTCGAGTCATTATAGCTCCCATATCAGAAGTGTCTGGGTAAAGCACCTGTAGCCCTTTCCATACTGCTGCTCTGCAATTGTTAAATGGCGCACCATCGTGCACCGTTTTAATTGTGGTTGCACAAGTGTAGCCTGCCCGTGTCAACACATTATCTGCTCTCTGACCAAGTATGGTGATCAGGAGAGCATTAATGTCCCCTATAGTTAGGGTGTTTCCTCCTGTCATTTTTTCTAACTCATGTATCCATTTTCCGGCTCCGATGTCAGCATTGGAAGCTTGTTCTTCAGGTTTTCTCGCGCCATGTGTGGCCATGGAATACATTGTAGTCTTGCTCCCCCCTTTTCTAGCAGCGGAAATTGTGATGCGCAGCCTTCTTTCTCTTCTCTCATGGTTCTCCTGTCTATCGCAGGGGTAGTATTCCAGCATCACTGTCTACCTGGCGATGTCCTCAATCTATCTACATTGGGTGTTGATGACACCCCCCTCTGACTATGGATTGTTCCTTCATTGTTCCTTCATGCCGTTCAGACTGTGCGGATGACTCTGATGCCCTTAGTGCAGACTCGTCATTTGCTGGTATGGTTGTCTCCATGGATACCTTACTGTCCATTGGTTATTGACACTTCAATAGGTACCCTAGTGTCATTGTGCGTCACATATCTCGGCGTGAATGTTCCTGGTACTTCAAAATGGGCGACTGGAGTGCTGGTTGTATTTGGGGCCTCCTCTACAAGGGTATGCGTATATGCTTTCAGTCCCATAGTTGCGTGGACATGGGGTACATGTGTCTTGTCGTGAAATGCATGCCATGGTGGGTTTTTGCCTTGGTTTGTGTGTGATTGGGCTACTTATTGACCCTACACATGTGTCTATTATTTTCCAGTCTACCCTTCACTGCCCACCACTTTCGTCCTTCATGGTCTTTACGTGGGGATATATTCCTTCTACGTACCATGATCTCATGCCATGATGGTATTTCCGGAGGTATTCATATCACTATCATCCTCCCTCGGTCCACTACTATGTGCCTTCACCCACAGTGATGTTGGCCATGTCCATCCCCGTCTCCACTCTAGACAGTGTACTCCTTTCTATGGTTTTCAATTGTCCCTCCCTCTCCCTTTCTCTCTCTCACCCTCTCTATTGTGCTACTCTCCACTCCTAGGCAATTCTCAATCTGGTTCCTGTCTCCCTCTTGCACCATGTGTTCCTTCTGCAGTCTGTGGTCTAAGCCTGTTTTCTGATTTCCTAAATGGTTGTCATGGATGTCCACTGTCTTTAAGTTGTTGCAATGCATGTCTTTACAATTTGAGGATTAGTTTCCTGGTAGGATGCAGTTTATGCAGGTCAGGTGGGTACTTGTGGTGTTTAGCAGGGGGTCTGGCACTGTGTGCATTCACTGTTGTCTTACTTGTTTTGTGGGGCACGGGTCGAAGTTTGTGGGTGCATGTGTCACATGGTGTTATTATGCTTATGTGTCTGTGCATGTTGTGTTTGCACTCGTGTCATGGTGCCACAGGTGGCAGGATCGTAGTTGTGGGTGGGCGATATCTGAAGGGTGTTTCTTGTTGAGTTATCTGGACCGTGGCAGGGCCAGCTTTTTGTGGGCTGTCACACATGTTGATGGTTGTGGTGGTGTGTGTTTCCTCACACTTTTCACATGTGTATTGCCTGACACATTGCATCACAAACAATGATTCACCAATATTGATTCATCTACACAGAAGACACTATTAGCCTTTCTTGGTCAGGGTTCACTAATTGTGTTGTGCAGTACAAATAATATACCACACACATGACACCATTAATGCACTGGTTTGGGGTGCTATGTTGTCTACAGACCTCAGGCACACTACATTGAGGAGGGTTTGCTGTTTGCCATGCATGTGCCATGCATGGTCCACCATGAGGATTACAGCGGCATGTTGACAGCTGCTGGGTGCATGTCCATGCTACCTTCTATTCAATGCACATTTGACCCCATGCAATCGAGTCACAGTGAAGTCTGCATTACTTGCACTTTCCAGTTGCCTGATCCCTTTTGTCTGCATTTATCTTTTGTCTCTGTTTCTCACTGCTTTGTGTGTTTCATGCCAGTTAGCCCGGTGCCCAGCCTTCCGGTCTGACATCTGCCTCTGTGAAGCGCGGACGTGAAGAGTTGAGACGTTCTTGGGCTTCACATCATCAGCTCCCCAGCCAGTGTTCTCTGCACTGTCCCAGTGCTACGCTGATGATGGCATGCCATGTCATGGCATAGGAAAAACTGCCAGGGTGATCCAGCCTTTTATACATCTCAGTGATCTACTTTTTGTCGGTCCGATCATTGTCATGCCGACTGTTGCCAGATGTGTGTGTTGACTATGTGCCATCAGCTTGACAATGGGCTAGGTGTTACATGGCCATTCACTGCATGACTGGGGGGTTCAGGCTGTGTGTGGGCTGTGGGTGGGTGTTTGTCAGTGTGTGTGTTTTGTGTGTTGGATTTGCATGCAGTGCCCAGATCTGTCTGCATGTGTGCCGGAAACATGTTGATGGTCGACATGTTAGTTGTTGTTTGCATTTATTTGTATGTCATTCGGGGGCACATGTTGCTGTATTTTTGGGTGTTTGCTGCGCTCACATTGATTTGTCTTTCTCTGCAGATCCATGTGTCATGATATGATGGGTGATGGGATTGAGGGGATACTTGCAGTCATATGCATGCACAGGAAAAAACGTAAGATGTGCATTTCTCTTGCAGTGCACTTTTGTTGCTCTTTGGTTGTTCATATTAAGCATGACTACTTTGATGTCACTGAGTATTGTGTGCATTTCTGTGGTCAGGGAATGGTTTAGCCAATGAATGGGGGTCATTACAAGGTTGGAGGTAACCATGGCGCTATTAGCGCCATGGTTGCCTCCAAATCCTTACCGACTCCGCCCTGGTGAATGGATCTATTACCGCCCCATTCCAAGTTTGGTGGGGGCGGTAATTCTCCATTCACCAGGGCCCGTCCCCATTCCCATTTCAGCCCCCATAGGGCTCAATGGGAATGGGAAGGTGCTAATAACGGTACCGCAAATTGCGGTACCGTTATTAGCACCAATGTCCCTTTGCGGGTCCCGTCCTTAACACCTGGTAAAACCAGGCATTAAGGGAGGACCCGCAAAGGGAACTCGTAATAGGGCGGTAAGGGATTACCGGTACCGGTGCCCTTACCGGTAGCGGTAATCCCTTACCGCCCACCTCATAATGAGGCCCAATGTGTTTTTTGTTGTGTAACACACATTGTGGGTCCAGGGCTTTCCTTGCATGGGTTAATTGGCTTCAAGATAGTACTATGCCTTACTACTTGTGGTCTTACGTGTGTGGTTTAGTGTCTATATGCAGTACATTGGTTATGAATGTAGCAGTCGTCAGAGAGTTGGTTTATAGTGATGTGTGGTTTTTGGTGTACTACATGTACTACATGTACACTGTTCTTTGCAGTTGTGGTGACTGTGTTGGTGAATGCGGCAGTGCCATGTTGCTTATGGTCATAGCTCACTGTTGATATTGGTATGGAATGGCTATTTTGCTTGCTGCATCTGTGACTGTGGTCATTTGGGTGTGTCAACCACTTTGTCTCACTTATTAATTTTGTCCTGTGCAGTGAGTTGTTTTAATGTTTTTATATGGGGTGCATTGTCTCCATATTGGCTGCATGTGTGTTACATGTGGATCCTGACACCACTGTTTTTGCACTCAAAGCAACAAGAACACATGTGTGCCTGTCATGCACATTCTCACACATGTGTGCAACTCTATTTCATTGAGTTTATGGGGATTGGTGGAAATTATACTTTTGGAGTCCATGAATGCCTAGCTGCTCATAATTGATAGTTGGCAAGATGATGAATTTATCTGTGTCAACACATATTTTGGGTGATATTTTTTGGGACATGTTTGATAATTGTGTGCGTCAGGAGTGATTTCACCCCATGCTTACTGTGGTGGTGGTATACTCCCACTTATGTGTTTCTCATTTGGCCTCACTTTGTGCATGTTGTTTTATGTCTAATGGATGCACAGAATTTCGCCCTCCCAGAAGCACATTCTCTGAGTGTTTTTGTAGGCACAGAGGATTGGCCCATGGTGATCAGTGAATGGCACCTGGGATGTGGCTTGATCATGTGCGCTCCACAGGGGCAGGATTTTATGTAAAGTATGATTGCACCGGCTGGGTACGTGCAGCCTCTCCACGTGCCCTTTGCCAAGCCATGCACAAGGTACGTGCTTGTGGGTGCGGTCAGTGGCCCACCAGCATTTCCACTGGGCCAACATGCCGTGTGGCTACATTGTGCAGGACATATGCTGCCACAATGATCCTGCACACAACTGGTGGTGCATATAGCAACACACCACCAGAGTGGTGAAGGGAGCGGACACATGATTTAAGCACTTTGAATGTGTGCTCCACTATGTCCCTTGTCACTACATGGACAGTATTGTAATTTACCTCAGCTGGTGTGGTGAGATTCTGTAAGGGTGTCATCATGAATGTGTTCAGCGTGTAGGCACTGTCCCGTGTAAATGTGTACATGGTTGTCATTAACTTGTGTTGTCAGTGTCTATTGGTCAGTGTGCAACATTCACATTCATGCATGTGCATGTCCGTTAATACTCAGAAATCAGCCATGCGTTTCCATGCTTGCTGGCTACCAGGCTCCGGTGTAGTGCTGACATCTGGAACATACAACTGTGGTGTGTGTTTCCTGGATAGTATGCATACACTTCAGTTATGATACCCTTGGCATTGCACACAACCTGAACATTGATTGAGCGCCAATGTTTGCATTCACAGTATATGTGCTGTGTCAATCTGGGGGGACGTATCACAACATGGGCACAATCTACATCACCAAGCAGTCGTGGGAAGTGCGCCACAGCAGAAAGGTCCTGCATTATTATTTGCCTTTCTGCCGGTGTTCTTGGCATATAGATGTGGCAGGGCACAGAAGGTCGTGCAGTTATGCACACCAGCACCTGGTGTAGGCAGCATGCCTGTGTGGCCTGGGAGATACCGCCTAATATGGCACTTTCCAGCCGGAAGGATCCAGTTGCCATGAAATGTAAGGCAGTGAGCACTTTTTGAAGGGGGCTAAGGCCCTGGGAGCACATGGTGGGTGATGTTATACAACCTTGCCACTCCTGACCAGGACTATGATGAAATGGGGAGAACCTGTACCTGCCATAGGCCTGGTTATCCAACATCCCTGAATGGATGGTAGGTGGTTTAAAGATCCGGGCCCTGGATCTCTTCCTCCTCCTGCAGTGTTTGTGCACGATTGATCCAACAAATGCTGGATTTATTGTGGCAAGATACATTTGATTGGTGTGTATTGCGTGCTTCATACACATTTGTTACGATGCGCATTGACGTTTATGCCTGCTATCAGGTGGCAGAAGTGTACTGGGATTTGCATCAAGTTTTTAGCGATCTGCCTTCAGAGTTCAAATCCATGAATAAGTATATATTTGCGCTGGTATGGGCTTGCAATTGCTTGACCGTGGACCGTCCCTCAACAAGCCCACATTGACATGTGTTATTCCTCATTCTGCATGTTCTGCCCCCTATTTTGGTCGCTGCATAGGCCCTGCCCACACTCTGCTTTGAGTCTCGCGCAAGGCGTTCCTACACTCGCAGAGACATGCCGAGCCACCACGAACTCCACGCAAGTCTTGGAAAAGTCCTGCTGTCTGTTTTGGAAAAGGATTTACAAGGACCTCAAAGAGATTTACACCATGTTCATCCACCTCGATTCCCCAGTACTTACTGAGAAGGAGGAGGTGTTGAGAGGGCGGGGCGAGTCAGACTATGGCAGCCGCTTAAGCCAATCGGGTGATCCTCTTGACTCTATGGATTTGCCTGGAGCAAGGGCTGGCTATAAAGCATCCTTGGAAAGACGTAAAAGGGAGCTTGATGAGCAGGAATGGGAAAATGTGGTTGAGGTTGCATCTTCCAATGACTTAAACATATTTGGGAGTCTGTGGCTCCCCCCTCACACAAACAACTATGGAAGGGAACAGAGACAATTGTTGAGGCATGGGCCTGGGAATATCATTTTTCTAATGTACATCATGGATCAACTGAGTAATTCGAACTAATACGCCCAGACTGGGTATTGACATTTTCTTTGAATGCAGTGACCGTGGCTATTTCAAATCAGGTACATTATCGGGGACCAGGTCTTGATTTGTTTATTTATTTTATTGTATTGAGCATTTGTTAGGCACTTATACCACTGAATAGTGTTTCAAAGCGCCACAGTTGGATGCAGTCCCTGCGGATACTTTTCAAGCTCTGCTTGAATTACAGGCCCCATTGTTAACTATCTTGGTATTTTGGAGTCTGGAGTGATAACCCCCATCGTGGAAACTGCCCATTATTACAAGACAATGTTTACATCATTGAACAGGAGATATGTGATTGTTAGAAGTGTTGACTGTAAACAACTGTATCTCACTTTGAGTGACAAGGAATCAGTCAGATGGCTGATTACTAGAGGTGGCTTCAGCTGTCTTCTGTTGAAAGCTAACACACTACTAAATGGCAATGTTATCCTGCTGATATTAATTGTCTCTTTTGTAGTGAAGCTGTGGAAGATGTATAACACTTCATTATTTTCTGTCCTGCATATTTACTATCAGAAAATAGACAATTCTTCCTGTTTTAAGACAACCGCAATCTGCACACTTAGTACTTCATCTTGTGTCACTTGGACACTATGGTCTTATCTTGAGAGTGCGACAAAAGTCAGACAATAATATATGAATAACTTCCTTTGTGCTCCAATAGATAATTGATGGACCCTTATCTGAACTGATGCCACTTTTCTCATGTGATGATGTTTTATGACTAAGGACCTGATTCACAGAAGCCTTTTATAATGGCCCAGTCCCATAGGAAACAGTTCTGTGAATCAGGAATGTCTTTTTTTTAGTTGATTTTAACTTCTAAAATTATGCATCATTCTATATTGTATGTATTATGCATTTGTATTCTGATTTGTGTACTTATATGAGTTTATGTACATTGTTTAATGGGGTGTCCAGTCAAAGGATTGATTACAAAAGTCTCGAATGCATATTATCTTTGCGTTTCCATGTAGGTAAAATAAGTGGTTTTTACCACAAAAACAGGGGTTGGGGGGGGACCATCCCCCCAAAAAAAATAAAAATATATATTTTTTTTCAAACCTTTTGTTTTCGAGATTATTGACTCGAACATTTTGTCATTCAACCCTTTGCAGTCGATCCTTTGACCTATAACTGAACAAACCTATTTATGATGATTTATCAGAAAACGTTGGCGCTCTGCAAGACAGATTTATTGACGAGAACAAAAGTGTGGCTTTTGAAAGACAAGTACTTAAAAGGCATGTTCTTGTGTTCCTAAAACTAAAGATGGAACGGGAGACGGTGTAGCCTACCTAACTGTTTAAATTATAATCATAAAACAAATGCTCAAATCCCAGCCCACTGCTTGACACATTTTGTGATGTGATGTCATGTCATGTTAATGTTGGTCATGCTATATCATGTTATTAGGATTTTAAACTGCATGCTGCTGCCATCTCTGTGTTCTCCCGGTGCTCGCATGGATCTGAAACGGAAACGAGGTTTGATGTTCAGGTGAGCAGAGGGGAAAAGACACAAGGTTGTGTGTAAGAGTTAGTACATGTAGAAACAAGAGCAAATGGCCTCTGTGTGGTCCTGTTTTCTATTGCCTGGCTTATCATGATGCTCTTGCCAGTGGGTGAGGTTTACCTTTTTAACTGCGGGATGTAGAGTTGAGTATCTTTCTGGTGTGGATTTGTCTAGTCTTTTTGTGATGGTATCGATCGCCAGTTTGTGGTGAGTGTGATGCTTGTGCATGAGGTTTTATCAGAATGTGTCCCGTTTTGCTAGATGTATACTGAAATGCTGGTATCTTCCTTAATGGTCTTGGCTGCAGAGAGGTTATCGAGGGAGGGTTATGAGTCTTTTATTTTTGTTTTGTGTTGCATTGCTAAAATATTGTTTGATGGTCTTGATGGGCAGAATCATGTTACCTTGCTTTAGCTTCCATATGTAATTAAATTATTGATTATATTAATATATTGTTAACTAATCATATAATGCACACTGTAAGCTGAATTGTCTCCTTGATCACTCGTGGCATCTTTTGTTTAGAATCATGGTTCTCTCATGGAAAAGTGGAAAGCATATGTTACAATGGTTAATGGCACATGCATCCTAAATGTATCTATGCTTAGAACTCAACACATATCCTACACTTGGTGCCCAGGCAATGTTTTGCTGCAGGCATCGTTGACATCGCTGACAGCAGTGCTACCAGGATTGCATTGCATTTTCTTTGCTCTTCTCAGAAACTATATACTCGTGTCCTGATTTACAACGGTTCAATCCCATTGAAGAACGCTTTGCAAATCAGGCCCTTGGTCTCAAAACATTGGAAAAAACGAATGCATTCAGAACTGCAGGTAAATCCTAGGCAGAAGAATAATCAAGACATGTGCATGCAAAGTGTGGGCTGCATTTCCACTTTGCACTGTGCATCTACAGATTAATAGATGCAAGACCATAACTTTTAAAGGATCTTGTTTTGACTACCTGTGTAGTCCGAGTGAGGGTGCATATAGCCATAGGCATAGCAGCCATAGCCATAACCCCTTTATGAGTACATCGTGATGTGTCCATGCGTATCACAAATAAATTCATTGCGTATGGTAACCATGTCTGTCATGGACTGAGATCAGCACTCTATTGACGTCATGGCCCCAACCACCTATACACCTTAAAGGGCCTGGCACTGCTTTTCATTAATGTTCTAGGAACGTTTCCATTGCAAGATATGAAACAGATCTCAAGGAGAGAATTCATATATGCTGTGATTGCAATAAGGGTGATGATGTTGGTCCAGGCCTTATCTTGGCGAACCACTTGTGTGGTCGACCAAAACATATGGGCCCATAGCCAGCTCCACACAGTGAGTGCCGGGACCCTTAAGGAATCATAGGCCCCCATTACCAGGTTGCCGGTAGGCTATCGGTAGTACCGGCGGCCTACTGGCAACCTCGGCTTACTGTTTCCACCACTTGATATCCTGGTAATACCAGAATATTACGGGCGGTGACGGAAAGGTAAGTTACTATTAGAATCCATGGGAATGGGAACATTGAAGCACTAGCACCATTGCTAACAGAGCAGGTGCTTCAGTGATTTTTCTGCCAGTAGGGTCCTGAACTACCGGTAGGTCAGGCCTGCCTGTTCTTTACAGCCCCTACCGGCAAACTCGAAGTGAGCCAGTCTGGAAAAGTTGCCAGTAACGTTGTACTGAGGCTCATAGTCTTGTGATTCCACAGTGCTGACGTCAGCTCAATTTTTTTGTATTTATTTATTAACATGCTATTGGTTAATTAAAACCTAATGCATAACACCAGCTCATATGGAAATCATATGAACTTCACATCTTCAAGGAAAGAATTGAAAAATAATCATCCTTCCAATCCAATCACAACATCCATACAATCTCCCTACTGAAAGATTTCCTTCATTCGATTAATTCCTTCTCTTGATATTGATATTGGGCGGTTCTTTCTTAATGAGTTAAAGGATGCTAGGGTCTCATGCAAACTGCCAAGCAAGCAGCGGGACTTGCCACTAAAACCAAAAGCGCAGGGAGGTCTAATAACACCCCCACTCTCCCAGGGCTAAAGCACAGACATATAAATGGTACTACTAGCCCAAGAATAACTGCTCCCACAAGTCTACTAGTATGGAGACAGAATAACTCTGTTGGCGCAGCAGCATCAACTCCTTCACATCCCATCTTACGGTGGGTCTTACACAGCCAATGTCAAAGTAATAAGCCTTGAAATGAGCAGATTTTCTCTGAAACTATTGATCGACCAATGGCTTCCACAGCTGGTGCCTTAGTATCATCAGGTGAAGGCAGCCGATGTGGACAATGTCCAGAGTATCATCCTGTGCCCCTGGTTCAGACTCCTGATATGGTTGGGACTGGACCCGTCAGAGCCGTAACCAATGCAAATCGACACAGCCTGCCATCCCTGCCCCTCCAACCCTCATTTGGGGGGTAATTCATGGATTATTTGCGCCAAAAAAACGGGATTTGTGCGCCATTCTGCCCGCAAATCCCCATTTGTTAAACAGGGATTTGAGGGCAGAATGGCGCACAAATCCCGTTTTATTTGGCGCAAATAATCCATGAATTACCCCCTCAATGTCACTGGTGGATCCATAGACTCTAAGGAATGGGAGCAAAGCTCTTTGTCTAGGGAGTTAATGGAGAGTCCTGTTCCATTGAAGACCTCCTGGCTCTAGTTGGCAACAAATTGGCAAAAGAAATGGGCAGAGACACCAGTCAGGTTCACCTTGGACATGTTGGGGTACTTGTTCTAAATTCGCAGAGCCGACAAGGACATATTCAGTGCCTGGCTAAAGGCATACATAGCATAAATAGTACCCACATTGTGACCACAAGTATCCCCCAAAGAGGTTGTGACAATCTACTTGATGGTTACCACCGTGGGAAATACTGTAGTCAATGGAGCCGAAAATATCCTGGCTGACCCACAAATGCTTCAATTCACCCTGTATAATGGCCCAATAGTGAACAGCATGGGGTTGAAAATGGACGAAAGGCTGAATTCCTTCTGAGTTCGGGCTCATCACTCCTGAACACAAAAAAGTGTTACAGCAACTCTGCCTGACATAGGTAGTACTTATGCTGAAACCAGCCTGGCAACATATTGTTGTCAGTCTTCTGTCCTGCCAACAGATGGTAGTATCAGCATATGGCCTAATAGAGAAGTCAGCTCTACTGGTACGAATGCCATTGTTATCAATCACTGCCAAAGTGGCCCGGCAAGGGCTAATTGCAACACAAGCATTCACGGTACTATGGGACTGACTGCCTCATTGGGTTTTGAACGCTCAGATGCAAAATCTATTCCTAAGATTCACGTATTTAACAACAGAAGGCAATATTCCCACACGTCATCACTCACTAATAGAAGAGTTTGGTGTATAACATGAAAAACGACCAATTGTCCCAGATTGCTTGGTGCCACATGACACTGTATATAAACAACTCTCACGAATGGAGATTATGCCCAAAGAATTGATGCAAGGCATTGCCCATGTAAAACAGGAGCGCATCCGAGACCAAATCTTATTGGAGAAAAGTCTAGATCTGATAAATGATCTAGTAAATCAAGGCAGGCTAAGGTATGACAAAATAACACATGAAAGGGACGCTGCTGTGACAGGCCAGTTGAACCAATCAAAGCACACAGAAGCAGTTGGTGATGTTCTTATGTGAAGCATATGTTAAAACACCTGGCAGTACAATAAGGCCAAGAGTGGCCCACCTAAAAAAAAAACCATCTAGATAAAGGGCTCAAGGGTTGTTGATCGGGTGAGAAGTGAATCAAAGGGCACCAATTTTATTTCACATACAAAGAACAGGATTTCTTATACTGAGATGGAAGCCAAAGATTCTCTACACACACTTGAAACAACTCTGCATCCTAGCATACCATTATCCACAAAAGCAGGAAAGGGCCCACACAAATTGGGAACAAGTACCCAACTGGATCAGAGGGAAAGTTAGAGACGACAGCCCCCTCCCCCCCCCCTTTCCCTTGCTCTTTTCTCGCACTTGCACGATCTGAATGACACAAGGCCTAGTAAGATTGTTTGTCTTGTCCTCCCTCTGTCTTCCCTCCTTTGTCTTGTCGTTCCTAGAAACACTTGTGTACATTCACGCTATAAATGACGGAATTACAGGTGCTGGCAATTGTAGGTTAATCCCCATTCCTAGTCTATAGGACTCCAGGGGGGGATTGCGGGTAGTACTGGCATCGGTAATACCAGTGCCAGTAATACTTCTGTTTTTTCCAGTAGGGTGCCTGACTTACCTCCAGGTCTTGCCTGGAGGTAAATCAGGCCACACCACCGGCAAACTTGTAGGTTCGTGGTGCAGGAAAAGTGGCAGTAATACAATTACTGACACTTTTTGTCTGCACTGCCAAACCTGCAATTAAGCTCAATGACATTTATGGGTTCCATATTCCAGCACGAAAAAGTCAAAGTGACAGGAATAAAGGTGGCCTGGTCACATATGTAAATATGACACTACCTGTTACCTGCAATTCAGACATGTTCTCTATTACGGTATTGAGCATCAATATTAGTAACTATCTAGATAAATCTTTGTCTAACATCAATTTCTACAATGCCTCGCAAAAATCATTTTTGAGCCCAGATATTAAGATTCTTTTAAAAGCATTTGACAGGATTGCAACCCCCACAGCCCCTGGACTGTATTAATAGACCAATGTGCATAATAGGGTGATATTTCAAACTAAGGTTGAGCGACTCTAATGCTGGGAAAAGATTAACCACTGAAATAGATATTGCTCTTAATACCCATTGAAAAGCATGCTGGATGGAAATATATCCAAGGCTGGTGAATTGTTTTAATGCAAACTATTAGAAATGGTAACACAGACACTAAATGGGAGGCTGTTATCTGACAATTTAGGTCAATTAACCTTTAGGAACTCCAGATATCTCTCAACAATTGACTATTTCCTAGTGCATGTCTTCAGCACTATATGTATGCTCTTTCCATTGTTCGACATCCGGAGAGCAACCCCGATCAACTGATACTATCTGTGAACCTGTACAACAATATTTTTGCCGATTTCCAAAGAGATTCAAATTATTCTCTGAGGAAATCACTAAAAATGAGCTAATATGGACAAGGAAAGCATCTCTAGCAGATTGATTTACCATTGTTTTAACTGCATAGACATGTTCTGCCTTGAATTATTATAATCAGTCCGGATGCATATTTGGTGCAATTGCAAACCTTTAAAGCCATAATGGAAAAAGTATGGTTGCACCTAAACACAATTGTCAGGCCCCGCTGATATAAATATATACATCCCACTTCATATAGTCAGGAATGTAAAAAAACAAAATCATGTTTTCTAAATAACCGAAAGGGCCACAATAGAGATAAGGATGGTCTGGTCAAGCAGAGACAGGTATATAAAATAACTCTGAGACAATCTAAAAATCGTTGCAAATATAACTCCTGGTGAAAATTATAAATACAAGAGAATTCTGGAAAATTGTGTCCGAGGGGATTAGATTGTCCCCAACTGATGCCAATGTTTTATCATCTGCTAAAGCATCCGTCAGTCATTTCTCGGAGCTCTACAACCCTCCAACTCAAGTTGGAAACCGAGTCCTAGCAAATATCTGGTATCAAGAAATGATTCCATCTAACAATTCTGCAGTTAAATTTGAGGTTGAAGAACTAAGAAGAGCCCTGTTTTCCACTCCATCAGGGACAGCTCTTTGTCCGGATGAGTTTTCCGCTGGATGCATTTTCATCAAACATTTGGTTTGGTTACCTGTATTTACAACAACAAAAAAAATCTGTGTTATAATGAATAACAACAAAATCCCTTTGACTTTCTAAGAAACAATAATAACCTTTCTTCATAAAAGTTGATATATTTGACCCAAGATGTTATCGACCCATCTCATAAATTGACTTGACCAATGTTTATGGATGTCCAGTCTACAATGGGTTTATGGACCTGAGCTCGGCCTTCGACAGTGTGATTCAGCAAACGCTTTGGCACTCTTTGTACTGCCTTGGTGTGCTTTGACCACTTTTAAATCTGCTATGCTCCCTGCAAACCAATCTCACCGCTGTGGTGAGACTGGACAGTGCAGGAGATGTTACTTCACCATTTAGTATGTCCGGTGAAGTCAGGCAAGTGTGTGTGCTGGTGCCATTACTGTGTATTTCTTTTTATTCTGATAATGGTTTAAAAAAAGTTTCACATTCCAACACATTTACAATGACAAATCACATCCTTAAAGAATAAAAAGAAAAGGAAAAAAAAACAACAAATAAAAAAGAGAAAAAATGAAAACAGTAAAAATCATACATACGTTCCAAACTCATCGATCATAATTAATCACCATTAATCAGTTTAAAAATCCTAAAAAATACAAAATGATTACCTCCTATACTCCTGAATATCTCTCCTAAAAAAACATGTAGGGCATTTATGAGAGACACACTATCAACCAACATCAAACGCGCCCAATGCGTCTCGCCCAGGTTAGTGGATTGAGTAGGGGGTACTAAACAAAAATATTTATCTCTGAAGTTTTTCAGGTGAGTACAATCTAAAACCAGGTGCTTCAAAATTTCCATAAGGGCCATAGAGTCACATAATCTTCAATTTGACTGGGTCCCCGCCTTTTGTTTCCAAGAGCAGACTCTCTCTAGGGTGGGGAGAACGCATGTACGTTGCTCGTATGATGTTGCTGGGAAACAAGTAAACACATTTGGGAAGATCCTCCCTTTTTCCAGGGATCCTGGATATTCACTGCCAGACTTATGATGAGATAAATCGTTCACTGTCGTACACAAGTCCATATTCAATAGGTTTTTTAGTGATGACAGGCCTCAAGGACAGTTCATCCTTCAAGGAAGTAATGGTCTGAACTGTCTGAGGTATTAGTAGTTGCCCCAGAACCTCAAATAAGGAGTTATCAGGAGGGAGGATAATTTTTAAGTAGTTTGACAATTGGCTCCATTGAGTCCTCGCCTGACAGGAAATCAGACCCAGCTCATGCTGGATCATTGCGTTAGGCACAGAATTAGAAAGACGTAAATTATCTTTCCATATCACCCCCTAACATGATATTTAATTATGGGCCCAGATCTAAAGTGGTAAAATCTAGCCCATACAAAATAGAGGGCTCCACCTTTGCCAGGTAATACTTAATGGCCGGAAGGAGGGAGAACTTCAGGCATAATAAAGGCCTCGATTTTACCATAAGTCTAGTCTTAGTTATGCCAGTGAACGAGTGTTTGTAAGGTTGTAACCTATGTAATGCATCGAGGATACCCTCTCCAAGATCTGTTCTCCCACTTTCCATGTCAACAGATTTGGATCTCACTTTGTTGGAAAAAATAATGATCTTTAATTTCTCTCCATATACCAAAAGATTATTCCTTGTGGTATAAGTACAGAATAGATTTCATTTTCTGTAAAGACTTATCAGGGTTTTGTCCCAAAACATTAATAGACAAGAATATAAGGCTAGTTAGCTTCACATGCCCCAAATTAACTGGGAATGTGATTGCCTCTCACCAAAGGCTTTCTAAATCGCTGATGTAAACATTAAAGGGGGTGGGTGCCAGCACACAGTCTTGTCTTAAGGGCACAACATTCTGTACTGGACCTGACACTGCACCCTCTTTTGTAAGCCTAATCCTTACTGACGTATTCTTATGGAAACTAGTCATTGATATAAGATACGATAAGTCATTAATAACGCAGCTGTACATAAGTGTTTCTAGGCTCGACAAGACAAGGAGAAGGGAACAAAATGAGGTCAAAACAACAATCTAGGCCATTCAGTGCGTAAATGCGGGGAGGAGAGAGGTGAGTAGTGCCAGGGGGTGAGGTACACTAGCGGCACTAGTTTTAGAGGCACAGAGAATCCAAGGAGTTTGTTCCATAGGAGTGATCTATTTACTCTGTGGAATGCGCTGCTCATACCTAAGCAGGCCATACAGATGGTACCCGAGGTCCCCTTTTTTACTGATTCCAGCAAATGTCCCATGATGGTAGCGTTGAGGACAGTTCCCATCCCTGCTCTAAAACCCACCTGACAACAATGGTATCCATTAATATTGTCCCCATATATGTGGTCGCCATTCATAATGTTTCTGGGAAAAGGTTATGGCAACACTATAGATTTCAATCATATATATGGGATCAAGGGGAGTCGGAGTCAAGGGGGTGTCCCCTGTTCCCCTTGAAAGAAAAAAGGTTTTGGGGTTGCAGGGGTGTCCCCCACATTTTCCATGTGAGAATGTCCCCGAAAAAAACGTCCATTTTTTGGTGACTCTTGCCAGGCGACAATTTTGAAGGGACATTATCACATGGAACCACAACGATTTAGCACCC
Source organism: Ambystoma mexicanum (assembly GCF_040938575.1). Classification (NCBI taxonomy): domain Eukaryota; kingdom Metazoa; phylum Chordata; class Amphibia; order Caudata; family Ambystomatidae; genus Ambystoma; species Ambystoma mexicanum. The sequence goes on from NC_090939.1 coordinate 132,311,939, forward strand.
TCAGATGCGCCTGTGATCGATTTAGGTCTCTCAAAAGAAGGGAAGAACATATCTTGCTGGCTTCATCGAAAAGTGCGATCAGCCTGTAATTTTTTGGATCGGTAACCAGACCCTTTTTGAAAATCTGTATAATAATCGGTTCATGCCAGGACCAGGGAAAGGAATGTGTTGGGGTGAAAGGATAGCTCAGGTGCAACGTGCTTGTCTTGGAAGCAAGACACCGGGGGAAAACACAGTTTTGAATCCCGGTCCCGCGCTTAGAAACCACTCGTTGGTACTAAGCATATTATAAATGAACAATTATTATATAGAGGAGAATAGAGCAGACAAAGGGCCCACCCAGGCCTCTGGATTACTTTTGCATAAAGCAGGCGCCAAACCATCTGGAACTGCTGCTCTGGAGGATTTAGCCTTTGATAATGCCCGTAATAAATCATCATCCGGTTCCAGTGGACCAGTCAACCGCATATCCTCCTAGACAATTACCTCTGGTAAGGTACATTGAACTGACTAGTAATCAGTCCAAGTAGATTCTGTGATCAAGCATTTCATAGTAGGTTTAGTTGGAGCCACCCTGGATCCAAATGCTGCCTGGAATTCTGCAGTATTACAGGGTGTAAGCTGTTCTGGAATTATTTGATTGTCTTTAATATGCATTTGGGCTTTAATTCTTTTGACATCGTTCTTATAACTCTGTACTATGCATTACTTTGATAGTGTGTTAGCTTTCATCGTCATGTAGTTGGTTTTGAGATTCATCAAACTTGTTCTCTTAGTTTTTTTTTGCATCTATGAGATAGATATTATACACATAGGCACACATCTTGGGCTTTTGAATGTTCCTTTGTTTGACATATTTGTTAGATTCTGTATTGTGGTCCTGTTAAAGTTGATATTTGTGAACAATTTCCAGCCGTTACCACCTCTTTGTTTCTCTGCATCGATATGTCTTTGCTGTATAAGTAAGTAATCACTGCACATACTCCTACCCCACTTTATAGTTAGTCCTCCCCTATCAATGGAAAGTGGAAAAAGAAGTTGGGAGATCATATGTGTTTTCACTGTCACATCTAATAACAGGCGTTATTTAATGCACATGCTGACCTACATTACAGCAGTCTGCATGTACAGTTTTTCTGACAGTGGCATGGCATATTATTTACTTGAAATGTTGGCAAAGCCTCAATGATAAGTGTTTTTACAAGGCCATATTGGCCTACATTGGTGAAGACAGTATGGGCATGTTTTCTGACAGTGGTATGACATATGTCTTTTTCTACTGGCATTATGGGTACGGTCAACAGTACTATGTTCTTGAATGGGGAACCATTACATGTTGGCAGAGCCAGCATGGCCTTGTTGGCTTTCAGTATCATTTCTTGTATTGTGGGTAATACAACATGACTATGTTCTTATGTGGGAATAATGGCATATTTGTGTGCGCCCAGTATGAACATGTATGGCAACAACCAGCATGAACATGTGTATAAACTGACAGAATACAAGCATTCATTGTTTGCAAGGGCATCATTAACATGTGTGTGATAATGGTCTGGTATGGTATAAAGGTTTGTATAGAGCAAACTAGCTCCTCAAAATGTATCATGGCACTATAACGATACCTTAAATACCTTATACAAGGCGTAAAAAAGCAAGATATTTAAAATGCTCCTGTTAATTGTTGTTGACTTTGCATCTGTAGATTTCTTTTGTTAAATCACTAACCTTCAAAGTTCATTGTTAACAGTGTGGGCTTTAATATGTTTTTCACAGAAAGTGATCTTCAACATGCATGTTTTAACCCATTATTTTAAACATGGTCTCAGGCAGATTACCAAACAAATCCAAAGCTGTGTATTGCTACCCAGCAAGCCCAGATGCTCTCAACAGGGACAATAAGTACCCTCTATTTTAAATCAAAATTCATTTAAACATTTGGCGCCAACAGGGCGTAAATTCTACGGTGTACAAACACCGCCTAAGTTTCTCTAGTTTCCAAAAGAAAATGTCATTACACAATTTAACAGTGTTAATAAGGATAAATTGTAAACACAGGTGTGAAATGAATGGAACAATCATAACCAAGACATTAGAGTTAACTTTGGATTTTAATCCTCTTAATCCAATAAGTCGTACATGAATAAACAAAAAGTAGTACGATCAGTGTACTCTATTTACATATGGAGAGAGCACTTGTGGGTGTTCCATATAACACAAATAGGAACAAACGGCGTAGATAGAAAACAGCTTGTATAGAGCAGCACAATTGCAAGTCTGTATAGCAGTTTACAGTTTACAAAGCTCTAAATGCATAGGTTCAACCATTCAACAATTTACAAATGAAGTGTCATATTTAGATATAACAAAAGAGGCCGACGCGTTTCGGTTCAAAGAACCATCTTCAGGGGATAGACTTCATTTTTCATATTCATAACCATTAAGTCATAGCACAGTCTCTGTGGAGTAGTAAAAGAAAGAAGACTTTTCAGTAGAACTCTTCAGTTTGTAAGAAATCCATTAGAAAGTGAAAAGAGTCAAAGTCACTAACCTTGCTGATACAAGAGCCGAGACACAGAAAAGAGATCTAGTCAAAAAGCAATGGGTAGCCGAATGCCACAGATTGCTGGGATATCTGTAGAGGTAAGATCAAAAGACCATCCATTTAGAAAAGCCAGATGGCTAATAGTCCATAGTAGAACAATCAAGTAGAAAAGTAAACCGGTGGCAAAAGTACCAAATTAGGGGTGATATAAGTGCAGTAACAAATGAAGGCCAATACGTGCAAACCGTAACGAGTAACGGAGGTAGAGACATCAAGTAAGCCACACATGTGGAGAAATGCGTGAAGTTTAGGGGTAGCTGCACACCAACTCGAAAAGTGTACATCAGAGACGAGCACACTAACACAGTCAGCAACTCTCTTCAGAGTGAGTAACGTGAACCGGGATATTCCGAGTGTGACAAGTAACAGAGGGAAACAGATAGCTTACCTTCGGATGCGTGAGAAAATAGATCATCTCGCCGCAGCCGTGCACGCGAAGTGACTCTGTTCACACAATCCAAACAAAAGCGTCGCCTTGGTAAACTCGCACATGCGCGTGAGTGCACCAAGGTGACGTCCATCTTGGTATGGGAAAAAAAAAGAGTGTGGCGTAACCATGGAGATAATGAAACAAACTACAGTGACAATGTCACCGAGATAGAGAGATCAGTGGGCCGGGCAGTATCGCATTGGAGGAAAACAAAGGGACGCAAAATAAGTCATCAGGAAGGTATGGAAAGAGTGTAAAGGGAACGCGCGCATGGGGGCAGCAACCGTAGCTCAGAGGAACTACGGGGTGCCCCCACGGCGCGGAGGTAAACACAGTTCAAAGATCTATCAGCAGCCGTCAGCCAGCAAGTGTGAAAGGCAACACATAGGTCTAAGGTCCAACTAGGAACGGAAACAGCAGGAGATACAACTAGTGGGGTCATAACCCAATAAACAAATCAAGTGGAGGAAAGTAATCACACAATGTATAAAAAATGTGAAGGGATCCTTAGAAAGGATGGGCGTGGGCAAAGGTACAGCATCCTGACCCGGGAAAAAAATTAATAAAGAGGATTCTGAGAAGGGACTGGGCTAACAAGACAACTAAAGCGAAGGCTAAAAAGATGACTAGACAGGTAACATCAGTCGGGGAGGAACTATGGTCATCGGGCGAGTAAAAAGAAAAAAAATCAACCACTAGAAAGGGCAAAGAGAGTCACCTTGAAGCGATGGAATAAGTACAACAGTCCGCCATGTGAAAAGTCCATGTTCAGATGGTGCATGTTGTCAGATTTGAGACATAACAATAGTCATGAACAGAAAGGGTAGGCGGTGCTATTAAGATGACATGTTATTGACATGTTATTACAAGCAAAGCATACCAAAAAACAGTTTTCCAAACACATAAATTTACACAAAACACATAAGGTCGAATTCGGTATTCATGCCACGTGGGCTCAACGAGTCCAACAGTTCAATCCACAAAATCTCCCGTTGCAACAGTTTACGCTGCACATCACCTCCCCTGCTTCCTGCTGTGATTTGCTCCAAGATAACACATTTCAATTGTGCAATGGTGTGCCGTGCTTCAGTAAAGTGTAGTGATACTGGTGTCTTGAGACTCTTAGTACGAATATTCGATTTGTGTTCAGACCATCTAACTTTAACTTTTCTGGTGGTCATGCCTACGTAGTATAACCCACATGGACATTTTAATGCATAAATAACATTTTGAGCATCACATGTGCACGAGTGTTTGAGAAAAATGGGTTTACCAGAGTGGGGGTGTGATATGCTGTTGCCTTTAATGATGTTACCGCAATGTTGGCAATTGTAACATGGAATGGTACCCTTAAACACTTTCTGTGGACTAGAAGATGGAATTTCACCTTTGACAAGGCTCTTGCGTAATGACCTGTAGGCAAAAGTTGGAGGTTCATGAAACAGTTGCTGTAATTGTGGATCCATTCTAAACATGCTCCAGTTCTTTTTGATGACCCTCTTAATCTTCATGCTCTGCATGGAATAGGTAGTCACGTAAACCAGTGCTTCGCCCGACTTGGGTGGCTTTGGAGTCAGTAATGTCTCTCTCCCAGTGCTTCTGACTTTGTTTGCGACTTCAGTGATCTTCAGCTGGTCATACCCCCTCGATGAAAATTTAGTTTCCAATAGCCGTGATTGGCGTTCATACTCGGCAGTCTCCGAGATAATCCTTCTGTAACGCAGAAATTGGCTAAACGGGACGCTATCAACAGTTCTATTAGGATGAAAGCTTGTGGCAAGCAACAGGCTATTTCTATCTGTCTTCTTGGTGTAGATTCTTGTCTCAAGAGTGTTGTTACTGGCATATATCTCCACATCCAGAAAGTGGATGGCAGTATCACTTGTCTCTGTGGTGAATTTAATACGAGGATGAATCGAGTTCATCATTTCGTAAAAGTTTTGCAATTCTTCTTCCGGGCCGGACCAGATTCCAAAAATATCATCAATGTATCTCAAATACAGTGGCAGATGCCTCATCCATCTTGGTGAACTGAGAATATTTTCATGTTCAAGGTAGTACATGTAGGTGTTGGCATAGCATGGTGCCATTGCTGCCCCCATGCTAGTACCGGATATCTGAAGGAAGAAACGATCTTGGAATTTAAAGAAATTGTTCGTAAGCACTAATTTTAATAAAGTTAGTACAAACAGTCTGTCTCCTTGACATTGCTCTGATTGAAGTAGGAGCCATTCAGTTGCTTCAAGAACTGCTTCGTGTGCAATGTTAGTATAGAGAGATGTCACGTCCATGGTGAACATCACATCTCTTCCTTAGATGAATTGCACATTTTTTAGTTTGTGTAAAAAGTGCATAGTGTCCTTTACGTAAGTCTTAGATTCCTGTATGAGAGGTTGCAGAATTTTGTCCAAGTATTGGGCCAATGGTTCAAGGAGACTTGCAGTGGCAGCTATAATGGGACGTCCAGGTGGATTTGCCAGTCTCTTGTGTATCTTAGGAAGTATATAAATAACTGGTGATGGGATGTTTGTTTTCAAGAAACAGATGTGTCTTTTCTGAGATGACATCATTGGCTTCCGCCTCATCCAGTATCCCCTTGATAAGGGATCTTACTGCTTCAGTAGGATTCAGGGGTACTTCCATATATGTGTCTTGGTCATCCAGTTGGCGTTCAATTTCGTTGATGTAGTCCTGTTTATTCATAAGAACTAACGCACCTCCCTTATCCGCTGGTTTAAAAATGATGGTTTGATTATCAAGGAGATTTTTAAGTGTCTGACGTTCTCTCACAGTAAAGTTGCCTTGTGTGTTATTTTTTAATTGAATTTTCTTCAAATCCTGTAATACAGTTTTCTCAAAGGTAGAAATGATATGATTCTGAACCGGAGGGTTGAAGTGACTCTTAGGTTTCAATTCAAGAAATTTGTGTGTTTCCGTAGTGATTACATCCTCATCTTGTGAGTCAAAGAAGACTTTAAGTCTTAGTTTTCTCATTAGTTTGAAAAAGTCTATTTTTTCGCGGAGCAGAGTGCTATTGTTGTTGGGAGCAAACGATAACCCTTTCTTTAGGACTTGTAATTCCATTTTCGATAACTGGTATGCTGAAATATTGACGATCAATGTTTCTTCATCGTTTTTTTCCGTTGTGGGTTTTTTCTTCTGTCCTCTTCTGATTGGCCTTTTTCTAAAAAAGGGGTAGCGTTAGCTGCTGGTTCTTCTGTAGTGGGACCTGGGACGGTCTCACTGCTCTGCCCTGGGAGAACTTCAAGCTCAGCGCTTGAGACGTCGGATGAGGTGTTTTCTGCCAATTGTTGGCCTGGTTTCCGTGGGTTGTTGAAGTTGGGTTTATTGGAGAAGTGTCCGTAGTATGCCTGCCAACTATACACGATATCAAGCTTATAATCCTGAGTGTCACGCCTAAATTTCCTAATTTTCTTAATTTCAAGTTCTTGTTTGAAATTAGCCAATTTTTGATTTGTTTCTTCCAGAATTTGTTTGAGTTGGTCCGCCGTGTATCCCTTGCTCAGAGAGGTTTTCAGACCTTCTATATCTTCATTGAGGTTTGTTAGGGAATGCGCTAGTTCTTCAAGTGTCAAAAGTATAAGATCAAGTGAACACTTGTTTAGAATTTGGTGCCAACGTTTGACGAATGCTGGATTCTCCTTGCAGAGTGTTGGCTCTAAACTGACACGTAAGCCCCTAGGTATTCTCTTGGCAGTATAATACTGAGCCAAGGTGGATGCATGGAGTTTAAGGTTGATCTCCCTTCATATTTTCCATTCCAATTGTCGTATCAAAGCTTCTGGTTTATCGGTTGTTATGATCTCCGCTCCTGCGGATTTAATCAGACCTAATATCTTGAGGGCTTCCTCTTCACTAAAGGCAAGAGTTTCAGCTCTGTTGTCTGTCGTCTGATCAATTCTAGAAAAGGACATATTAAAGTCATGTAAGGATACTAAGGTATGGCAGTAAAATAAAGAATAGGATAGTCAATCAGTGCGTGCAACCCCTCAGGAATGGCCAATGAGGATAAAGCAAAAGGGAGAAGTATAGGGGTGCACAGACAAGTTAAATAAAGGTTTGAGAGTCTGTCTCCTTGACATTGCTCTGATTGAAGTAGGAGCCATTCAGTTGCTTCAAGACCTGCTTCGTGTGTGATGTTAGTATAGAGAGATGTCACATCCATGGTGAACATCACATCTCTTCCTTTGACGAATTGCACATTTTTTAGTTTGTGTAAAAAGTGCCTAGTGTCCTTTACATAAGTCTTAGATTCCTGTATGAGAGGTTGCAGAATTTTGTCCAAGTATTGGGCCAATGGTTCAAGGAGACTTGCAGTGGCAGCTATAATGGGACGTCCAGGTGGATTTGCCAGTCTCTTGTGTATCTTAGGAAGTATATAAATAACTGGTGATGGGATGTTTGTTTTCAAGAAACAGATGTGTCTTTTCTGAGATGACATCATTGGCTTCCGCCTCATCCAGTATCCCCTTGATAAGGGATCTTACTGCTTCAGTAGGATTCAGGGGTACTTCCATATATGTGTCTTGGTCATCCAGTTGGCGTTCAATTTCGTTGATGTAGTCCTGTTTATTCATAAGAACTAACGCACCTCCCTTATCCGCTGGTTTAAAAATGATGGTTTGATTATCAAGGAGATTTTTAAGTGTCTGACGTTCTCTCACAGTAAAGTTGCCTTGTGTGTTATTTTTTAATTGAATTTTCTTCAAATCCTGTAATACAGTTTTCTCAAAGGTAGAAAGGATATGATTCTGAACCTGAGGGTTGAAGTGACTCTTAGGTTTCAATTCAAGAAATGTGTTTGTACACCGTAGAATTTACGCCCTGTTGGCGCCAAATGTTTAAATGAATTTTGATTTAAAATAGAGGGTAGTTATTGTCCCTGTTGAGTGCATCTGGGCTTGCTGGGTAGCAATACACAGCTTTGGATTTGTTTGGTTTTCTCTGTCCCAAGTGGCCTTGTGACGACTGCCCGATTGCACCAGAAGTCTTTGTATAACATTTGCACACTATTTCTTGTTGATACATTCTTATTCACAATCCTTCCACTCTCAAACCTTTATTTAACTTGTCTGTGCACCCCTATACTTCTCCATTTTGCTTTATCCTCAGGCAGATTACCCCCACGAGCCCTCTTCCTTTGTTTGGACTCTCTCACTAAACTCGGACATTAACGCAATATTTACACACCTCCAATATAAAAATAAATAGATCATCAGCAGCCAATGGTTCATACACGACCAAGGAATTCAATTATGTTAAGATGGTCACTAGTCACAACATGTTTTCTTCTCCAGAAATCATGTATTTCGAAGTGTCTATTTTCAATAGGTCCTTTCACCCGCTGGTCTGTGAGGACACAAGAAAATGACTTTTTTAATATTTCCTTGAGTGAATATTAAATTGTGTCTCGTATGAATGCCTATTTGTGACGCAATTGAAGGCCACATATATTCACCTGTAATGGTTTAGTCTGCTCTTTTGTTTGACCGTGAATTTGTCTGCCTCTATTTTGTCTGCCTCTTTGAGGGAAGAAGCAGGCCTTGGCTCAAAAGATGTCCACGGTATTACTTCCTCTGCTATTTCATTGTTGGGCCTCTGAGGGTGACCCAAAGAGCACCCCCTTCATCTGGCCTCAAAAAAGCTATTGTCAAGTACTCACCTTCTGGGGGACAGAGACCTGTCCAGGCGTGTGAAGGTGTTTGCATGTTTCCCTACGCTCTTAACCAGCCCATCTCCAAAAAAAAGGCCTGTTTGGCCCTTTCAAAAGTCCTTTCAGGTCAAATTAAATGTAGGACAACATTTGAACTGTATTGATAATATTGTTGATAACAAGCATTAAGCAGTAGATGGATGTTGGTGTTTAGGTTATTAAGTGATTTTGGTCCACAGGCAACCCTGATATTATATGATAGTTTTTTTGTTTTGTTCTGGAAAACCTAAACAATGTCTCCAATTGTTTACAAGCAGCAATTTAAATTCTTTGAAGAACAAGCAAGCCAGTAGGTCTGGCTTTGCAAATGTAAAGAGTACTACATGTTCTTCGAGTCAGGGATTAACAGAACAATGTGCTCTCTACATGCGCAGAGCTAGAATGTTTTGTTTTTCCAGTGCTTATTTTATTTGTTTAGTGATGCACTGTGGATCCGTGTGTAAATGGGGGGCAGCAAGTTTAGAGCCAAGATTGGCCCACCTAGAAAATATATTAAAAAAGTGCCCGAGTTGATGACACTACATTTAAGCAGCAGCTACCGTGCAAATCTGCAATCAGGACACGTTTGCAGAAGAGCAATGCAATGCTCATTGGGTTAAAGTGCAATAGCCATGCTTAATTGACCTCCTGGGTTGACCTCTTTGGTTTCATCAAAGAAGTGAAGCACAGTGGTAGTTGTCGCACACTGCCATAATGAAATGAACTTAGTCCACTTTGTGAACTGTCCGCTCAAGTCCTACTACATACACCCCTGTGATACCCTGAGTGGTTTCTTCAAGAAGTCCTCAGAGGAGGAGTCTGTATTTGTTTCATTGTTATCGATGGGTGTCAAGATGGTGGCTTTAAAGATTCACCATTCTGCTTCCATAAGATAAAATCAATGCAGGTAAAAATCCCACCAAACCCTTATGAATGCTTTACAAATTAAACTAGCACTGCCCATTGAACACCTACATTATGTCTGGACACAGTGGGCCTTGGCCCCGCCAAACATACATTCCTAGCTTGAACTCTCACTGGGATGAGGATAACAGGTGGCATGGTATTGCCTGGAATTCCTAGAAGTGACCTTTGTTACTCCTAGTCCTTCCCTTCCTCATTACAGTCCTTACTGTCTTCCTGTCCCTTCCACCCTCCTCCCCAGCGGTGAACCGACTGCAACCTTACTATGTTCAGCTGCTTTAGTAGCCTATATGACAACTGTATGGAGTTGCTCTGTGTTAAAACATCCGACTGGTGTCCTTGTGTGAGTTTATTTTGGAGGTCAGACTATTTTTTGGGTGCTCTGGTGCCCCTATAATAACAATGACTGATTTGAGAGAGGAGTAGGGTAATTGATATTACTGGTAAGTAATCAAACATTCATAAACAGGCTGCTGACCAAGAACAATTAAAAACATCCTGCATCAGTTGTTGATTGCGTCTATGCTCAGAAGGGGCTATATGACTGTAAGGCAATCATGGGAGTGCTGGCTAATAGCTCAGAGTAGGTGATTGGTCGTCTCTACTCTGGGCCCATATACTGTATTAGGGCCCTGCTTATCTGACGATTTTAGCTAATGCTGCTGGCTCAATATGCAATAAAAGGCATCACTTCCGACAACTCTCACCACTACCCCCAAAAGTTACCACTGAATATTGGAGGACACAAGTCACAAATTGAGAATCCCGAATTTGAACTTCTATGTGTTTTTCTTGCCTTGCCTTCTTTTTTGTACCAATCCGACCTGCATGTGGTCCTGCAGAACACACACGTGGCATGAATTACAGCACACAGCTCTTTTTATTCTGAAACATACACGGTTGTCTTGTACCAACACACGTCAGTAGTGTGCCTTCTATTTAGCACAACTCTATGAAATATATGTGGCACGAACAAAAATAACTCACACCACCTTCTACAGCAAGCCTGCAGTCTGTATTCTGAATCTGGGGGGGTAGCTCTCTTCAGCAGAGTCAGCATGTTTTCTGCCTAATTTACCACATTCAAATGACTGATTGAGTCATAGGTGGTGAATAGCAGCCATGTACGTGTGTACTAATAAAAATACTCATTCACATTCAGACAAGAGCCACTGGACCATAACGTAGCTGTTTGTTACTATCGCGTTCCTGTTTTGATGATTCATATTAACCAATAAGGCCAGACATTCCCATAAAACAGCAAGTCAACTCCTCTTTACTGAGTCTGCTCTTGCATGCTGAGCTGTTCCACTGCTGCTGGTCCAAATCTACTAGAACTAAAGAAAGGACTGCAGTATTTGCTTGTCCAATGGTGGCCATTATAGATTGGGATCATAGTTGTATATAGTTTTGCAAGAAACACGGGAGCCGCCATAACGACAAATAAATGAAAATATCACAGGGATAACTTAATCACCATTTGCGTTTGAAGTACATTAGAGTATCAAGCAGCAGTGCAACAAAACATGCTATTACGAGCACAATGCAAACATGCCTACCCTGCTTAAAAAGCTCTGCAGGCTCTTTAAACATGCTGCTCTTAGAACTGAGCCTTCAACGTGATGTACACATCGTGCTTGACCGAGCAGATGCCTCCTCTAAACATGTACCTGCAACAGGCTGCCAAAGAGCAAGCTCTGCCCACCAGACCTAAAAATGACTCATTCAGGGTTTATCTCAGGCCTTTTGCTGGCCTTGATACACAACACTAGTTTCTTGTTTTAAGACCATTTTATTCAGAATGCAATATAATGTCACTCAAGGTTCCAGACGCTGAAGACCGGACAATGTAAATCCAGTGGATTCAACATTATTTCTTCTAGTGATAATTGATCACATGTGTGTCACTCTCATTCGTTTTCTCTACCAATTTTTTGCAATGGAAAATTGTCACTTTTAAAACAATCTGAATAGTCAACATAGCAATAACTATGTTGTACTTATAATCACAATTATGTAAACATATGCACGACTTTCTCTATTGGTGTCAGATCTCTGCTTTCATTATTTCAATTTGATTAAAATAACATGTTCTGGCTAATGCAGACATTAGCATGTTTTATTTTTTTCAAATGAATGTTTATTCGTGTTCATTATTTCCCCATTTTTTAGGGTTCTTCCTTCTCTTAATAGTTGTCTCTGACAGGAATCAGACACAAATAGTACGTGTCTTCCTCTTACTCCTTAGTTTTTGAAAACGTTCTCTTCATTTTACTCCTGGTCCAGGCCTCCCCTTTCCTTGTGCTGGTACTCTTGAAGTATCCTGTGTAGAGCACTTCAGACAGGCTGCTCTATTGGATTATCCTGTGCCTTGTCAGTTGGCAAAAAAAAGGACATGCTGGCAAAGACCCATCCACAGCCCCACCCTAAATCGTATCAGTCCAGTATTAGACACATCTAATCCCACATAGGTTGGAAGATTTGCCATAACCTTTTTCCTTAGCGAAAATGCCCAAGCTTTGTGGACCTCTGAATGAGCATGGCCCTGGGAAAAAGCAGTGATCAAACATCTGTTCTAACATGGCTGCCTCTTTTTCTATCGACCACACAGCAGTCTCATTACATACTGCCCATCCCCAAATGACTGCCCTTCCCTCTTGTAAGAAACCTCATTCTTCATTCAATGTCTAGGCCCCACTGAGGCTCTTTGAGCTCCAGCATCACATCCCACCCTCATGGCTAGAAGAGCTGTGCCACATATGGTAAACCCTCCTTTCTTACCCTCAATGCACGTGCAGTGCTCCATGTCTTCCTAGCTCAGTTTGCGCTGTAGACAACCCAATGTACAAATGCACAGACTGTGGACTTCACAAGTGGGTCTCGTGCTCCTTCACCTCTTTGCCACAACGGATACACAGGGGAGGTCTATGTGTGAGAACCTAGTGCACAGGGACACTTCTAGACACTCCTAGAGGTGGTTTAATCACCAGCTATCCAATGCTGGTTAATATAAAGGTGCAATTTAGAAAGACAAAAGTGAAAGCTTTTTACAACTGAAGACAAAAGCGAAAGAAGTAAAATCACAGGATGGGTGAAGGAATGAATAAAATAGGAAGATCAGTAAACAGACATTCTCTCAGTGTGGGGGCAAAGTACAGCAATTGCCATCTCAATTAGGAGACTCGCCATGGTGCATTGTATATTGCGACATGCGTCAATAATACTTAACCTGTACTGAGTAGAGGTCTTACCATAGGAAAAGTAGTGCAGCGAAAGAACAAGTCTAACATTGGTCAGTGAGGTAGCCCACAAAATGAACAAGAAGTACGAATTTCATGATATGGTACAAGAATTCCAATGTTTCTGCAGATTAGGAAATTAAATAGGTAGCTCTCCGGTGTTATGGAATATGACTTCCACGATTCCTCGCCATTGACTATGGTGAGTATGTGTTATGGGCGTTGTAATCCAAAACATTTTGAGATACAAAAGTTGTAGATGAAATTTAATAAAAGAGTGCTGTTGGAGTGGTCTGCTGTGGGCCACTACACTATCTGGAGTCTTTCACCATGATCTATTAAGGAGGGGGCACTTTGCAAAAGCTGCTTGGAGGAGCAACTGTGAGAATACCAGACACACGCGAAGTGCGCCGTGAGAGCGATGATGGAGTGGTTAGCTGTGGGCCACTATGCTTTCTATGGTCTTTCTACAGGATCTATCAACGAGGCAGGAGTTTGCTAAAGCTGCTTGCTGGAAATTACAGAGAAAGTAAGGGGAGTCATTACAGAAAGTGATTTAACAGAGAAATGCTACATGCTTCACTGCATGAAAACAATGGTTTACAAATGTTTCAGTGTGAGTAAACCATTCTAAAACCCTAGATTTACAACAATTTGCGGCAATCTTCCAAACCATGTGTGAACCTGACGTTTATTTGTTATTTAAATAGCATGTTGATGAACATACATTCTGATTGCAAATTGTTTACAAGGATGTAAATCATGAGGAAACGTTACGTTTACTGTGTTTTGCATATTTGTAAACCATTATATGCATACGGTTTTACAATCTTACAACTATAAGAATACCAGACACGCGCGAAGCCCGCAGTGAGAACGGTGTTGGAGTGGTCTGCTGTGGTCCGCGGTGGACCATTTATTTGTTTGTACTTTACATACACCCCACGATGTTCACACCTCCTCAGTCTTATGTTCATTTTACATCTGAAGAGCGAGTGTACTGATTCTTCTACTATTCTACTTCCCTTCCCACCTTTTACCCACCCTCCTTGCACATACTTTTACATGTGTGTGCACTGACATATGGCTAGATGGAGAGTCTTGCTTACAAACAAAGGACTTCCAAACTACTGCTGCCACGAGCTTACGCTCTGTGGGATGTTTTTACCCACGCATCCAAGCCCTACAACAAAACTGTGCATTACTGGCATTGAAAACATCATGATGTCCAGAAATCACCAGAAAATGCACTGGAAAAACATGAAAAATAGGTTGCCATCCATTTTTTCCTCTGTCAATGTTAATACAGGGGACCATTGCCAGACCCTATCCTTTGGCTGCACACAGAGCAAAACCAGTGCAAAGGAATATGGTGCTGTTCAAAATCTGTTTTAATTGATGTAAACAATTACTAAAATCATGGGCATAAAACCACCAAACAAAAAAATCCAACTTTCTGGTGGGGTGTTCTACATTACTCTACTGCGGAATTCACATCAATACAATGTTAGCAAGGATCATATGCTATCAAGTAAAATCCCTTTTTTTTAAATGCATTAATTCAAGACAGCTGCCAAAAAATGGGTGCAGTACCGGTGCTTGACACTGACTGGCGCTACCAATTTAAACTCTGACAGGAGCTGAAAAGGAACCTGAGTCAGCTGGGACTTCAAAGCCTTGCTAATCAATGAGAATTCTTCACACCTACTGTTCCCAGGCCCTATACCAGAAGGCAGTCTGATTTAATTAAAAGTTCAAGAGGTCTCTGCCCATGGGAAACCTCTGCTGCCCCCACCAGAAGGAGATCAGACCTCTCTGATTGAAGCTTCCCTTCGCTCAAAGCAATTGCTAAATCAGGGGGTCGTAAATGGCTTCCTCTTGGAAGTAACTGGGAGGGGCACTGCCTCTGTGAGCCAGCTGAGCTTCGAGGCGGGGACGAACAAGGAATTCCCCCATGTGCTTTGGGACCTAAACATGCCCATCTGGGCCAGAGCATAATTTTAAAAAGATGGATAATTCATAGTTTAAAATTGTCAAAAGTATATAAATAATATCATTATTCCTGTTATTTTTCTGTGCACATTTTAAGAGGTGTTAGGACTCTGTACGATGTTCTGAGACTGAACCCCGCGATTTATTAATATTACAGACACTGTGATTATCTCAGAAAATTGAAAACTTATTGCCCAGAGAGGGGGTGTACCTCCGGGGAAGATTTGATGCCGAACCGACCATGGCAAAACCCACTAAAAGCGCAAAATGTTGTCGTTTCTGAACCCAAGCTCGCAGGAACATGGGGCTTGAACAGAGACCTGTCTTAATTCATCTGCAATGTGTACATGTAAATTCAACAACTTGTGTATCTGGGGAGCATGTTTGTTATGAAAAATTAATTTTCTAAGTGAAACCAAAGGGGCGTTTCTTCAATAGATTGTAAAATGGTAGCATCACTCTGACTACAGCACAGTTCTCCAGTCAGAGGACAGAAAATCCTCTAACCTATCAGGATCCTTAGAGGGTTGGGCATAGAAAGTTAGCCTTCCCACCCATTTTCAAAAGACATAAAAAGAGCCACTGAGACCCAGGTAGGGACTGCTCTTTCCACTTTCTTGCAAAGCACTTTGCCGGACCAGACAATATCCAGAAGGACCATACCCAGAACTTGGACTCCAGATTCCAGAACTTTGAAGCAGAAGGCCTACTGCAAGCTAAATGTATTCTCAGCTGGCGTTACAATCTTGCAAACTGATTTTACTCCAAACTTCCAAGGGGCACATCAGAATAAAACAGCTGAGCTGTGCTGTTTCTGCTTCTTTGCCAAGAACTTTCACCAGAAACAGACCCAGAGAGCAGTGCTGTATCCAGAACCACAGACCAGACCAGACCGCTGTGCAGTGCCAAGAACTTTTGCCAGAACCAGAGATCCAGACCAGCAGAGCAGAGCTGACCCAGATAGCTGTGGCTTCAGAACCACCCGCCAGAAGTCCAGTCTAAACCTGTTGACCAGATCTTGACGGCCTATTTCAAATTTATAGTGTGAGTATCCAGCCAGAACTGTGCAGAACCAATCTCTTAGTTTAAAATAATCTAATTCAAACCATTTCTACCTATTTAGAACTGCATAGAAATCGTGTGTCCATTCTGTGGCTTCAAAGCTGTGAAAGTGTCATTTGTCATTCTGAATCGTTACTTCATTTCTGAAAATCTACCTCCACTAAAACATCCGTATCTTTTAAGCCGCATGTCCTAGAAGCGGAATTTTACTTTCCTTTTAAAGCTAAGATCCTAAGCTTTCTGACATTCCAACTCCTTATAGTTTTTCCGTAATTGCGATCAACGCACTCGGAAAAAGTGCCGCGTATTGCAATTTGACTCAATTTCTCCACCTTCAAACATAGCTGTCTTTTGCTTGCAACTGCTGAAATTCGTTTTCAATCTGATAATCATTCCTGAATAATTGCTAGTGTTGACCTGAACTAATTCAAAGTAGCTGTCACCTACCCTGAATCTCCTATCGGGAATTAAAATCATATTTAGCATATTTCTCACTTCATTGCAAATCACATTTAAAGGTATTTCCGCCTGTTTTAAAGCATACCGGTTGCTCTAAGCTTGCAGGGGGGAACTGGAATTTGTATTGCATTTTGATTATATTCCTGAAGACTGTGTGCTCTCCCTCCATCTCTTTATATTCCATAGGGGGGAGTGAATTGTCAAAAGAAAAAGTGATCATATTATCTCTTGTTGAAACCATATCAGATTATTTCTGTGCTGCATTATTTTCCATCATTGCATTTCCTTGAAACCATAAAAGTATTCTCTGCTACCTTATCCTTTCTATACTAACTCCTCACTGATTGAAAAGAGTGTGCAATTGTAACATTATCCAGTGTTGATCACTGTCATATTCATAAGTGTGCTGTCAAATATTAATTTATTCATAAAAGTGTGATATTTATATATTTTAATTTTTCAAATAAATCTTTTAATTTGCAAAACAAATCTACTTCTTGGCTCAGTGAGGTCAGGGGGATTCAAAGAGAGGGGCGTTATACAAGGGTTTATCATCCAGATCCATAAAAATATATAAATAAGAGCTTCCCTTGGGCATCCCAGACTAGGCATTGACTTAGTTGGAGTGCTGAATTGGAGTCACTAACAGCTCTGCATACTCGTAGTGAGCGACAACCTCTTATTCCCGGGAAGGAAACAAGTGGGTAGGCCATCTCCTATGGCCGAAACCCAGAGTACTGAGGTGCAGAATATAACTCCTGTAAATTCCCACCCATCGGACTTTGAAAATTCAGCTGACATCGGGGCACCACCTGTGGTGGAAACTTTAATAGTGGCCATCCTAACTATGGCCACAAGTGAAAGGATTAACACAGCACAAAGAAAATGGATCAGTAGCAAGTCACTTGCGCAAAGTGAAAATATTACAAACTTCTTGCTGATTGCATCATTGATCCCCCCTTCTTGCTTTCCAGCATTGGCAAGTTCTCCCATTTCGAATTGCACTACAGACAATTACAACTTTTTTAAAATTGTTTAATCAACATGAGATTTTTACAATATTACAGTCGAAGCTCGTCTTAACCATCGATCTTGATTAGGTGCTGCTTTACAGTAACGTGAGTGAAGTTTTCTTTTTGTCATCTTCCAACGGGGGTGGATTCCATTGAAGCAGGTTGTTCACGATGTGTTCGAGCATTTATTCTGTTGCGATTTGCCAACTAGTTCTGTCCCCATCAATGAGCCTGTTCCACCAAGTCTCTTCTTTGACAGAATGTCCACTCCGACTAAG
The DNA here is from genome assembly GCF_040938575.1 of Ambystoma mexicanum. Lineage (NCBI taxonomy): Eukaryota > Metazoa > Chordata > Amphibia > Caudata > Ambystomatidae > Ambystoma > Ambystoma mexicanum. The sequence continues at coordinate 132,329,651 of NC_090939.1, forward strand.
TTGGATAAGCATCTTTCTGTAATCGATCGTGTGCCTGAACATACCATCAGAAGTTGTCGAATGGTTTGTTGGTGGTGAGGCTAGGGCTCTTGGCAAAAGCGGCAGATTGATGTTGGTGAACGGCCTCAAATGTATAAAATGTTGTTTCTTTCTAGGAGATTTAGTCTTGCTCTTAGTATTAAATTTCGAGCCACCCTGTTGGGGAATTTCTTTATGTAATTTTGCAATTCGTTAAGCTTTTTTGTGTTATGCGGTAGGTGTAACATCAATTTGTTTTTGGCCACTGTTTCTGTCATCTTTGCCCAATCTAGATCTTTGATTTTCCGCAGAACACTTACAACTCCTTTTCAAATATGTGCCTTAAGTTGCTGAGCACAGCGATAGGCTGGTCTAGGAGCTAACATTATGTATCTGCAACTCCTGATTTGGCAAGCATTTCACAAAGTGTTATGGACGACTCAGAGCTTTCAAATATTGACAACACTGGTGACACAACTGATGACTCGTCCAACCTGCATCAAGCTAGCTTTAACACAAGCCTAAATATAGTTGCGGTAAACGTTGATGACATATTTGGGCTGTGTTCTATGATGACAAATGAACAGAGGGCCATCAAATGTATATTGGCCAGAGTAATAGACATAATCCTATTGAACAGTGCCAAGGAGGTGGAACAAGGATTTGACAGCATATCTGAGGAATATTATTGTAGTGATGTTGGAAACTTATCTTAGCATGCTAGACTCTCCACCTACTATCATGACTAATTCTCCATTATCCTCATCATTATTATTGGAATCTGCTTGCCTTGATGCCAACTGTATAAGAAACCCCCGCCCCCGAACCAGAACATGTATTAGGAGAGATCACATCACCCCTGGTTTCCACAGAAACGGTTCAAACAAAAGGTAAAAGGAGGAACACTCGGCACATCTTAAGCTGAAACTCTTGACTACACAATTTGTTCTTGAACAACGATACAGCTGTGATGTGGGACAAATCTAACTTAATTCTTTTACAGGAAACTTGGCTGAGGTCAGCTCCTGTGTGGGATGGTTTTGTAATCATATCCAAATCAGCAAAAAAAGGTCCTAGGTGTAGGCCAATGGAAAGGCAATATGGGTAACAAAGGGAGTGAGCATAATTAAAATTGTCACCAACTCAGATGCCATACTGATCGTGAGGATCATTGATACAAGGGTAATCCCAAGTGTCTCTCTGACCCTCGTGATCAATTTTTATTTTAACCCACTGAGCACAACTATTGAGGTGGTCCAGAACGAGATTACAGACATTCTGGTCAGTTGGTCGACTGATAACCCACAAGGATGCATTGTGGTAGCAGGTGATTTCAATTGTCAGTGCCATGTCAAAGATTCTGATTAGGATTATTTGGATGGGGAAAGGAGAGTAATAAACACAATGCACACAGTGGGCAAAATCATCCAAGAAAAGACCTGGAAAAGGTTTCTATCTAGGTGGGCGTTCACTCAAACCAACCTGCTAAAGGGAGGGGCCCTTAAAGAAGTACCCACGTGGTGGAATTCCTTTGCTGCCTGAGTCATTGACTATGGGCCTCATTACGACCCAGGCGGAAAACCATGGTGCTAATACCACCATGGTCCATGCCGGTAATTTACTGACTCCGCCATGGAGAAAGGGGGAATTACCACCCCATTACAAGGTTGGCGGGGCGGTAATTCCCCCTTCCTCCATGGCCCTTCCCCGTTCCCATTTTTGCCCCATAGGGCTCAATGGGAATGGGGAAGGCGCTAAGTACGGTACCGCAAATTGTGGTACCGTACTTAGCACCAAGGTCCCTTTGCGGTTCCCTACTTTAACGGCTGGTGTAAACCAGCTGTTAAGGTCGGGTCCCGCAAAGGGACCTCGTAATCAGGCACTAATGGGTTAATGGCACAGCAGCCTTTTACGGCGCCGTTAACCCATTAGCGCCAGGGTCGTAATGATGCCCTATATCTTCTTAAAAAACTTTGAGGGTGAGCAAATAGGCCCCTTAGAAATCATGAACACCAAAGCCGGTGAATATGCAATGCTGCAAATAATGTCAGAAAAATCATTAGTGATCTCTCATTTGGGAAATAGGGTTGCTCAATACTGCCACAACTCAAAGAAAGTAAATTCATGGTTGTTGGAGCGGTGGAATAACTTGAGTAACTTGAGTAACGGTGAGAAATGCGCCCAAACTCTCCCTGTAAAATTCCCCAATTGAATTGACAGATTTAAGAAACCGAGGGAGAAAAGGTTGTTCAATCAATTACATACAACTTTTCACCTCAAAAGGGAGAACTATGACAGAGATATCCGAACCCAAAATGGTACAGTGCGGAAAAATATAAGGAACTGCTTAAACGTACTGACATGACTTGGGAAGAAAAAGCAAAACATAAAAAGAATATAAAACAACGACATACGAATTGGTGCCAATTGTATAACACTGCTACATAAAATTATGAAAAAAGACACATGTGCAATTTGGTGCATACTGAATAACAAAAACAAGTCACAAGCAGTTGCCAGGCTACTGGCGTAAGTGAAGTGGAATGGGTTGAGCACTTTTTTTCAAACAAGTATGATGCAATAACTGTTTTCACTGCTCCATTAGAATATTATAGACCTATCTCAACCTATTGCTTTCGATCATCCTGACATCGAGATGATAATGAGCAAGTTGAAGAACTCGAGGGCGAGTGGCCCAGACACAGTAATGAACAGAATATTTAAGGACAATCCTGCACTTTGGGCGGATATCCTATTTTACGTTTTCATGCATGTAACTCAGGAGTATACCTGCCCTACATCATGGTCTGAATCAATGCTTGTCCCTATTTTCAAAAAAGGGAAGAGAGTTGAATCCTCTATGTCATGACCCCTAACCAAAACCCCCACTGGCATGTCCACATGCCAGGTAAGGTCAGGGTTTGGGGTTCCATTAGGGCCTCAAGAGCCTTGAACTACCTTCCAAGACTCTCTTGGAGTCAGTCCTGGCGCCTTTGGTGCCAGGCTCATATTCAGTATAAGGAACATCATTGGGAATACTTTTTCTTGGGCCTGCAGCCAACATGGAGGCACCCACATAGTCTAGTTCTTAGAACCAGACTATGCGGTATAGTGTTTTGGATGTGGTAGCCTGGGACTACTTTACCCTGACTACTTTGCTGGGAGGCTATTTAAACCACACCCAAGCAACATAACACACTTTGTGTTATTCTGCAACCTGCAGCGTAATGCTCACCGTGTCCAGTGTCCTTGATACCGGCGATCATCGGAACAACAAGCCTGCAGAGGAGAAAAAGAACATCATTAGCAGACTCTTACCTGCGAACTCCATCCTGTATCAGCCTGACTCTCGTCCATGCTTCTGCTACTCGCGATCGCTCATCCAGCAATCAGCATCTTCTGGACACCGCATACTCAACGGAACGAAGCAGCCTGAAGGGAGAGAGAGAAAGACAACGTTAGAAAAGGTTACTTACGGCGTAAGCCTCAGTCATCACGAGAACCTCACCTGGTTGGCCTCTGTTTGGTCAGCATCGTTCAGGAATACCGCGCTCACCTGAAAAGACCACTGCGACCTGTAAGGAGAGAAGAAACACGGGTTAGAAAGTAAAAGGCAAAGCAGCGCCGCACTTAGCGTGTTACTTACCAAATCGTAGTGCACTTCTTGCACCAACCATACCAGCAGGTGCTCAACCCAACCAGCACGACACGCCAAATCTCCTGCTCACCTAGGGGGGGTAAAGAAAAGACCACAAAGAAGGAATTAAAGGACAGTAACAAAGACTGCTGCAATAAGACCTACCTTAAAGACACTAGAATGGGCTCTCACCAGTGAAGTAACTCGGTCGCCCAAGCCCACTAAAGATTACGCACCCCTGCAAAGAAGGCAGGATGGAGAGAACACCAAACATTACAATAAGGTGAGGAGAGGGCCATAGGGTCGAACTCAGGGGAGGTGGGAAAAGACCGGACCTGAATATTGAATCCATTCCTCTTGTGCTTTCACGCCCAGCTTCCATCGAAGCACCATCCGTGATCGGGAAGAGGGTTCCAGGTGTAAATTAAGCAACCAGGGCTGAGTGGCGTCCCTATGGATACCAGGTGTGCGTAATCCTCTAGCTATAGACGGATCTCTTCATTAGACACCTTTACAAATATCTTTGCCAATATAGTGATGAAAGAACTAATGGCATGGGCAGAAAAAAGCTATCTATAGAGCCCGTTGCAGACAGGCTATAGAAAAGGCGTTGGCAGGGTAATGTGTGGTCTAGTGTTGAGGGCCTGTTTGTCTGACATAGCATCACATAGTGGGCAAAACTTATATGTTGCAGCGATCAACCTGTCCTCTGCGTTTAACAGCATTGACATCTCCAGGCTGTGGTCAAAGTTGTTGAAATGGTGGCTAGATCCATCCCCGCTAAAAATTATCCAATTGCTTTATTCTGACAATACCACCAACCAGAGTCAGACTGAACACATTGGGGGAACTAGGAAAATCCTGCCCTAAAAAGAAGCCTGTCAGGGGTGTGTGCTGGCCTCCATCCTATGTAACATGTACATAGTTGACCTGTAGGAAGCTAGTAAAGAGTGGGGAGGTGTCATGCCTATGTGGTCAGGACTGAAGTTGAGGTCTATTGAATTTGCTGATGACATCATGCTAATGGACTATAAGCCGGCCAGCCTTCAACTACAACTTGTTGGGGTGGAAAAATACTTTAAAGAAAAGTCCCTGGAAATTAATACAGAGAAATCCTACATCATGGTTAGCACTACCAGAAGGAAGTGCAAAGAATATTCATGGAAATTGAACAACTTCACAATACAGCGAGTTGATTCAATTCGCTATCTGGGTTTTCAGATCGCAGTTAAGAAACAATGTAAAAAACAAATAGTCAAAATAGAAGAAAAGATCTGTCTTTATGTCATTGTTTAAGATAATAAAATGGAAATTGTGCTCATAATCCTTGATCCAATTGATTGAGTTCTATACAGTCAAAGTGCCGCCAGTTGCCATTATGGGTGTGAACTGATGAAAATCTCAGGTAGGAAATGTTTTGATGTACTAGAGGGGAACATTTTGATACAGGTCCTGGGGCTCCCGACTTCAGTACCAAGAAGCATCGCCAGATTGAAATTGGGCCTCACTTCCTGGTGTTCTCAGTACATCAGTAGCAGCATGTCCTTGGTTGACATCCTAGAGAGAGCACGCAGACACTCTATAGGGTTTTATCTAAAGGCCTTACTGATGCAAGACACAAATCCATTCCTGAAAAAACTAAGAAAAAGATGTGACAACTTTCGTACTATGATCGATTTGAGCAGTTCAGAATTTGAAAATAGCTTTCAAGAAAAAAATTAAAAGATGGGACAGATCAACAGATCTGTCAGATCTGAGCCATTTAAATCTCTATGCAGTAAAGGAACTATTTCTTCCTCCACCAAAACAACCAAGAACGTATTTGGCAAAATGATCTAGCTCTAAATACTGCGACTGGTACTTCGGCTCAACTGCCTCCCCACGCTAGAGGTTTTGGGCGCAAAAGTGGGAGTCCCCCCAGAACTACATATCTGCAGAATGTGCAAATCAGATTCTACTAAGTCATTATTCCATTTGGTGATGTTGTCCTGCATTCCTCAGTCATAGAGTGTGCTACTTTGGGGGGGTTTATTCTCTCCACGTCTGCAGTCCTGACTCATGATTTATGGCATAGGTGTATGATGACCTCCCAAATGTCACTCTTGACACTCTTGTTAAAGTGTTATTTGACATTTTCTTAGAAATTAATCAAGTAACAGATCAAGGAATTCTGGATCTAATCAAAGTATGTCCATTTTAAACGGTCAACCCCATTCAATTTTGGAATGGAATCATAATGTTTCAATACTTTATGCAACTAACATGTTTTAGATATTACTTTGTCCAATGTGCTGTAAAGTGTAATCGTGTTTTAATATGTTTGTAAGACATTTATGTAAATGTACAATGTGTACAGCAAACACAATAAAAGAAAAATGTAATACCAGTGTAAGGCCTGTCCAGCAGTAGTTCCGAGCAAGGGTCTATTGACAAGACCCACGGCTTATGGGGGCTCGTTGGCGACTTCCTCCAAATTCTCTAAGCCAGCGACATTGAATGAATCCTGAAATGGAGTCGCTGGCAGTTACAGTGGAGAATACAAACAAAAATAGCGGTAGCGGTCGCCAATATGACAGGGAAACTAACACCAACACTCAGGATTTGCAAACTAATATTGGAGCGAGAGTGATGTGCCATTCCCAAGGTGGATTCACTCAACGGCCACCTGCTCACTTACATTGCCCCCTCCAGAAGTGGTTTTAGGAACAGAAAACACCTCAGGGCTCTCAGTCGAAAGCTGCAGCAAACACTGACTGCCCTATTCACGACTCTAGAAATGGACCTATATAAGTATCATGAATGGGACCCCCTTTAATCCCATAGAAATTCAGGAAGATTATTCTTTGGTGACTGAACATCTCTCTCTCACATAGCATACAAATTGAAGACACTGCACCAACAAACAGTAGCCCATACTTGAATAGAGTGAACATAATACAGGTTTTCCACAGAATGAGTGCTCTGAAGGTTTTGGTACCCCAGGACATTGCAAGTGTGGAATTGCCCATGCTATTTAATCCAAGTAATTGGGAAATGGTCACTTTTGTGAGCCTAGTTGTTGTAGAAATGCTCAAATCATCTGCAAAGGAATGACTGGCCCAGGGCTTTACCATACAGGTTCAACCATCTATTAGAAGTGAAGGTAGATTCAGGACTCCGCTATACTCTATGCAAGGCAAAAGGGTTGTAATCCCTGAGGGATCCTGGAATGTATACAAATCAAGGTATGAGTAGGAACAATATAAGGACTCCACTGCAGAAACAGAGCATAATGAGCTGGGCCCTGGCGTTGGAGGAATTTAGAGGCTGACTTCCTGAGGCTGAGCCATTGCTTCGGGTTCTCTCCTGGAACACTCAGGGATTTAGATCAAGTTGATGGCATACATGCATTGAATTCCAGAGATGTTCTTACTAAAGGAAATCTGGTTACTTTCAGGTGATGGATATAAAACATTTACTTTACCAGCTACTAAGTATGCCAGAGAAAGGCCCAAGGGGAGTTATTGGATTGGGGTCATAAATAATTATAATGCAAAAGAATACAACTTTTGTCTTGATTGAACTCATTGTTGGTGTCTTGAAATTAGGAACTTGACTAACACAAATATTTGCACCTTTGTGATACATCTTTTTGATTTTTCTGAGGGTGCTGGCACTAGGGATTTGCATGCATGTATTGGAGAGTCCCTACCAACATGGAAGATAAAAATCCAGTGGGGGCCATCCTGATTGCTGGTAATTTCAATGCACACTGCATCTCAATGGAGGAAGAATGGTTAATTGACAATGAGTTGGAGTCATGTGGGGGAATAAACTACTCCATTACTGTGCATAATTTTGAGTTACACTGAAAGGGACATAGGTGGACTGCACTCCTACGTAACTATAATTTGCAGCCTCTCGTCCCGAGTGTCAACAAGAGTTTGCTCAACGTTGTGACCTATTCGAGTGGATGTAACTTCTCTTGTCCTGACTGTATATTTACCACTGAGTTGCTGAGCAGGTCAATGCTAAAATACGAGATTATACCTACCTTGCTGAGTGACCATGCTATGATGATTGCAACTTTCAACATAATGAAGCCGATAAAGTATAATACTATTCTGGCCAAGGCTTTGGTTACTAATCGGGGTCACCAAATGATAAAGTCAGAGTTGAATGTTGAAAACGTTAATACTGGAATAATGTTGTTGCACCTGTCACCTATGGAATTATTACATCAATGTGGATGTGACATTTATGACTTATTACAACGAGTCTAGCCACTGACACAGAGGAAGAAAGTGATAGGTATCCAAGGAATACTTTCCAAGGGATCCAAGGGGAATTTGCCCCTTTTTGATGACACCATACATGAGGAGAAACGTGGTCTCCGGAAGTATATTGCGGCTATAGAGACCAACAGCCAATTTACGGTGACTGGGAAAAAAGCTATGATCAGGTCACTTACCACGAATTCCAAGAATTGGATATGACTGAATAAGCAGAGTATCCGCTCAACCAATTGGAAAATGGTATTTACCCTGAACAAGACAAAGATGTGCATACATTTTGGTACTTATATTGCACATATCTGGCTACGTCTGCCCCAAAAGAGATCTGTGGCATTACTGAACTGGATTGGCTAAGTATATGAGGAAACGATATCGGGACACCTCGGCATTGGTTGGAGAGCCCAGGTTAACATTTCCTGTGCAAGGTGACTGCATGGTAGTAACCAGCGAGGATGAAATATTTGATATTCTCACCAAGATGAACGCTTCACGTCACCGCACCCCAAGGCTATGGGTAATGTTGTCCTTAAGAGCAATCCCCAAAATTAGGTGACATTTTTAAATGCCATGGACACTGGTATTATCACTTATGGGGCCATACCCAAGAGTTGGCACAATTCCACATTGATACCAGTCTATAGAAACGGAGATCATAACGATCCATCCAACTAATAGCAATGTTGGATACTAGCAGCAACGTCTTTGCTACCATCTTGCTGTGATTGATTACTATATAAATGGGCTAATAAAAGAGAACTACTAAAGCCAATGCAGCTTGGTTTTTAGGAAAGGATGTTCTACCATCCAGGCCATGTGGGCACTTCTACCTCTGTCTGCAGATGGGTACAGGGTCTCTTGAAGGTGGACTGTATATGCACTTTGTTGATTACAATTCAATTGTGTTGTGAGATCTACTCGGTGGCTCAAACTGGAAGGCTGGGGGGTCAACAAACACTTGCTCTACTTACCAAGGGCACTTTACACTGACACTACAGTCAGTGTGAGACTCTCACAAGAAGGTGCCATTTTGGCACCAATGTCTGCAAAAAGAGTACCCCTCTTATTAAACCTCTATGTTGCAGACATGGTTAAGACATTGAGTACCTGTGGCAGTTTTCCTCAGCGTATTGGTGTGACAGCTATTCCGTGGATCGCTTACGCAGATGACACAGTCCAGCTGGAACGTACTCCAGTGGAACTCCAGTGATCCATTGTTGCACTCATACAATATACACAGGTGAATCAGCTTAAGATCAACCAGAGTAAAACTAAGGTCTTACAATTGCTGAATAAAGGTCATGGTGCTTCCTCGTATCAGTGGCACATAGGTGACACTAAGTTGTACATTGTGGGTAACTACCTATATTTAGAACTACCTTTCTATTGTACCTCGAGCTCTGTGAGATACAAGGTGTATAGAACCTTGAAAGCCATGTGTAGGTGGCTAGCAGTGCAAGGTTTTATCAACAGAGATAGAGGCGGAGGTGGATCTGTGTAGGGTTGGTCTCCTAGAAGTTTATTCGAAGTCTATTGTACCGGGCACAGTATATGCACTGGAGTATTATTTACACAGCCATGAGCACTTTTATACATCCATTGAAAGTTTTGAAACAAATCTATTTTTGGCGACTATTGGTGGGGGCTGAGTCTTTTGTTTACACAGCGGCTGTGATGCACGTTTGGGATAGGAGGCTGTCCAAACGGAAGTGATAAGATGTATTTAGGTGTTTGTTAATTGGAAATGTTTTTAAGATTGTGTGATAATGGGCCTCATTAGGACCCAGGCGGATTTCGCGGTGCTAAATGCACCGCGAAGCACGGCGGAAAGCCGTCGATAGCGCCATGGGGGTTGGCGGATTTACCGCCCCATTCCGACCTCGGCGGAGCGGTAAATCCCCAATCCCCATTCTGCCCTTCCCCATTCCCATTCTTGCCCCATAGGGTATAATGGGAGTGGGGAAGGAGTTAATTACGCCACCGTAAAATACGGTGGCGTAATTAACAACGAGGTCCCGTAGCGCCATGGTTTTCTCCGCCTGGTAAAACCAGGCGGAGAAAACCTCCATGGCGCTAAGGGAACTCGTAGTACGGCGGACGGGTCCGCCGCGATTAGCGCTGGCGGAAACCCACTCCGCCTGGGTCCTAATGAGGCCCAATGTGTTTGTTCTCTAATTATTACATGTTCCTCTTTTAAACATAAAATGTATACATTTGCGCCTAGAAACAAACACCTGTGTACAGGCGTGTTATAAATGCGATATCATATCATAGCATACATTTAGATGGGTATCAGGTAATAAAATCGTGGAAAAAATGTCGCCAGCAAAAAAAGAATTGCGGCATAAATGCTGTTGTTTGACCCGGTAAAGGTGTACCCCTTTATACCATTTAAGGGGAGCGGGGGTTGCGGGAGTGCCCCCAGTCCCCTTAAATGGTATAATGGGTCCAGTGGTTGCAGGGGTGTCTCCCACTTCCTTCACATGATTGTGGCGGCAAAACCACTGCATTTTTGCTGCAATATTTTGTATACACAGCCATTTTTGCCACAATTTTAAGACATGGGGCCTCATTACACGGAAGGTGGTAAAGGTTAACGGTCAACGGTAATGCTAGAAGGCGGTAAGGGTTAACGGTCACCGGTAATGCTACCGGTGACCGTTAACCCTTACCGCCTTATTACAAGGTCCCTTTGCGGGTTGGTACTTTAACGCCTGAGCAGGCGTTAAAAAACGAACCCGCAAAGGGACCTTGGTGCAAATTATGGTACCGCAATTTGCGGTACCGTAATTAACGCCTTCCCCATTCCCATTATGCCCTATGGAGGCAAAAATGGGACTGGGGAAGGGCCTTGATGAATGGGGAATTACCGCCCCCGCTCACCTTGGAGTAGGGCGGTAATTCCGCCATCCACCAAGGCGGACACGGTAAAATACCGGCGGCAACCATGGCGCTAATAGCGCCATGGTTACCGCCTTCCGTGTAATGAGGCCCATGGAAGCTTTAGATGTATATGAATTAGATGAAAGTACCGAGCATGAATTTTAAGAGTGTTATGGTGAATTTATGAAATATAATCTATGTTTCTGTATTTTCCTCTTCTAAATGCCAAAGGCTAGACATATTAGCCAAAAGCACTAAAAACAACTTTAAAAATAATAATAATAATAATAATAACAGGGCTGGGGTTTCACGTTCAATCAAAGTTGTCATGATAAATTGCAGAGGTAGTAACATTTATTTTTCAGGAATGGAAGGAGACATGTATGTGTGGCATTAAAAGGAATTAGAAAGAAAATGCTGGCAGTGCCTCTCTCATTCCCTCTGACTAACTCTCCTGCTCGTTCCTAACAGCTATTGATGACTCTACAATGCAGTCAGGATTCATAATAGCTTTTCAAAACCATTATTCCTTTATGAGAATATTTTTATGGAACCGGCGAGCGAGGTAACATAATGATGAGTATAAGAATCATTGAAAGCACCATAAACATATGAAACTGGCAAATCATTATTGTATGATTCCAAATATTATTTAAAGATGTGATGAGATACCTGCTCTGCATTATTAGAACTTTCATGAATCTTCAATATGACCCTCCCACCCTCGACCAACACAGTATGCAGGCACAACGACACGTTCCCTGACCCACAGAAGTTTCCTTTGATTCTAGGATTAGTGGCAGCAAAATAACGTGTTGTTTAGACCAATAGGAGCATCTTTCCTTCTCCTGTCACACCCCCTCCTTTGCTGATCAGCCGAAAATCAGTAATAATGACTGCAGTGCTTTGTAAACACTGCAGTTTTCTTTAATTTTGAATGTATCTGCTAATACCCCAGCGCATTTCAAGGGTGGAATGTATCTGCTATTGTTTCATGTTTCTGCTTTTGCAGTTCTATACGCTAGCGTTCCGGGCAAATCACGAATCTACCGTAGCCATCTTTGATTCCCAACTTCAGGTACACTTGTAATATTAAATGTTGTATTTCTGCACTATTAAAACAAGCAAAACACTAAAAGGTCATGGAATTTTTTGCACGGTTCAAAGTGACTTTGCACTACGGACACAAACCCTGATTCATGGAACTGTGCAAAGTGTATTTTTGCAGGGAAAAGTCTGTGCAAAGTCAGTGCATAGTCATTTTTTGCAGGACAAATGACTTTGAAAGGAGTTTGCACTGCAAAAATACACAGTTCCACGAATCAGGGTTTTTGTCGGCAGTGCAAAGTCACTTTTTAGCAGGGCAAAGTCCCTTTGAACCATGCAAAAAATTCCATGAATCGGGCACTAATACCTTTACAGTATCTCTGAAATATTTGTCGTATATGTTTGAGAGATTTGAGTAGAAAACATTTCAGTGGAAGTGTGCCTGCTAGCAGTTCGCTCACATATCATTAAAGTGCGTATGCCACCTTTTGGACAGGGAGCTGAATTTCTTTCTCTTTTCCGTAGTGCTGTGACCAGGATGGTTAGCTCACTAGTTAAGACAGTGGTCTTCAAACTTTTTTGGCCTGGGCCCCCTGAGCAAAGTTTGGGTAGGCCAGCCCCCCCCCAAAAGTGCCAGATGGACAGTATCTAGAAATCGCTATGAACGTTTGCGTGCCGTCACCGGTCCCTACTCCCAGTACAGACCCTGGGCTTTCCCCACCCTACTCCACCGACTATCCCAGTGCTGACGCCCATCCTGCTCCCACCACAGTCCCATAACACAAGCATACACACATCCATACACATTTAAATAAAAAATAAATTGTCATAAAAGTACCTTGTGCAGGGGCCTGCGCGTGGTTGCTAAAATGCCCCGCTCCAGGTTGCTCTGCCCTTATGTGCGAGGAGGCGCAGGAGCACCCCCTCGCACATACATACATGCAGTGCCACAGCCAGCATTTCCAATTAGCTATGCAAGGCTGGTGAAGCAAAACACCCCCAGCGTTGCATGGCTCAGTGATCATGTGCGGCTGGGGAAATGAACTGTCAAAGGCAAACAGTGTTTCCCTTTGACAGTTCAGCCAGCCCAGGAGCACTCCCTCAGCTGGAACAAGTAACTGGGGGAGTGCTCAGTGTTTCACCGGGCTGGCTCCTTGGCTCCTCCAAAATGGGTGAGGTGGCCAGTGGGTGGACACCCCCTCACCCATTATGGATGAACCGGCAGGCATACGCGGCCTGTAGGGCAATAGGGCGATGACCGTACCAAAAATGCAAAATGCTAGTGTAGGCAGTCAAAATGGGCCTCTTTTTTGGCCAATGTGGGCCAGTTTGAGGAGTTACTTCACTATTCAGCTAGTAGTTTAGACCATTGTTGCTGAATAAATATTCTTGAAATATCACAATTTGTTTACATTTGAACAAAAAACAACCCCTTGGGTACTATTCAAACAGTCTGTGACTAAAGGACTGAATATCCATTTGCAACTGCTGGCCATTTTTTCATTGGTGCCTAAGACTGTTTTATGGTCCAGTCTGACCATGTGAGCTTTCCCTTCCCATTTCCTCCAATCTAAAAAAAAAAAAAATAAAGTGTCTTTTTTTTTTACATTTCATGCTGGGCTCTGGAAAATCGCCCCCCCCCCCCCGGGATGTGCCCTGGGGGGGGGCGCCCCACAGTTTGAAGACCTCTGAGTTAAGAGTTCACCCATGACACGGGCATGGCTACACTTTGCAAACCTGAATCCCATAGCAAGGCTTGTAACAATAAGGCTCCTATTGAAATTATCAGCATCTCACTGGTGGTCAGAATCATGTCTGAATTGAATTCTATGCTGTCTGAATGGGGAAGTGCACATCTTCTGAGGCTAAATATCTATTTGTGCAAATGTGCAGCAAATTCAGCTTTTTGTCTGAGAATAGTGGTTCTAATGGGTATGACTCAATATCACCTGTCCATGGGCTTTGTCAGAACAGCCCTGCAGTGGTTGGTGTTATTGGGAATGAATTTATCCTTTCCCACCCCCTTAGGCACATTTAGAGTGAGGCGAGTCCCATAGATAGACGTGTGATGTAACAGAGGGAAAGGGCTATGCTAAGAAACACAGCACAAATACAATATTGCAGGAATTATAGATGCATAGACTTAGTTGGTGTATATAAAGAGACACCATTTTATAGTTATGGGAGACACATTCAGTCCTACATGGCTCTGCAGTAAACGTAGGCCCAGAGCAGAAAACTGAAGAGCCCCAAAAGATGAGGGCAGATGAACCACGCTGCTAATTCTCACAGAAACTTCCCTTTGTTCTTTAACTGTTGCAATTACTTATTATCTCAGAAAGGAATGTGTGGGTAAAGAGGGGTGACGGAATTGAACTGTGTTTTTGACAACATCTTCATAATTTTAGTGCATTAGCACAGGCATAGCCCGACTAAGCTAGCACATAGGAGGTGCGACCATGTGGCGATAAACACCCATAGAGCACATATGCATGGCCCTGCCGTTGTACTGTGACAGGATCAAGAAATATCCCAACCAGTGGGTGACTGAGACCAATAAAGGGGGATGCCCCGCTCCTGGCCAGAACAGGGCTCCTTTGACAGAAGTTTATTGGAACAAATGTCTACCTTTTGGACAGTGAGGTATAAGGGGATACAATTGCAGAATAGAAGGGAAATATTGAACCTCTGGAAAACGTTTGAGGATACAGAGGACAACAAAGGGGAAGGAGGGGCACACAACGATAACAAAAATACTGTCCCAGGGGAAGAGGAGAAGTACATGGCAGGGAAGAAGGGGATCTATCCTTTCGCCTCCCGTCCCGCAGAGGGGTATACAAACACAACATATGTGTCTATGGGTGCGAATGTATCGACATCAGCAACAGCACCACCTCCCCCATATGTTTCCCCTCCAGAGGACATGGCACACACACACAGCCCACACCGGTGTAAGGCAGAGAGATTTAGGACAGCACTGGCATCGACACAAACAGATTATGGGCGACATGTGACATTACAAAGGCAGAGATGGTAATACAGTCAGCAGGAGATCAGTGGAAGTCAGGAGATTTCTTATTCAGAATTGACAATGCAGCCATAAAGACTGTTCAGGTAGATCATGACAGCAACAAAGACAGTTTGGGCAATGAAAATGTTGGGTCTCGTAGGGGAGACGAAGACGAGTGGAGCAAGTTCGACAAGGTTGAGGGCGGTGAGGATGGGGAGGCAAAGTTGATGCCCTAGCGCATTTCAAGGGTGGAAAGTTTGTGAAACGGCAGGTTGGGGAGAGGTTTGGCCGGATGGCAGTAGCAAGAAAAAAGGGCAGTGCAACTAAGGAGGGAAGGAACAAGATGAGAATACAAATGCCCCTGATACATTAGGCAGCAGGGAGACCAAAACACATACCATGGGCACAGATGAATAAGAGCAATCTACTTAAGGCACTCCTGGCCCTCATGGCAGGTGTAGAGAAATTGATATACTCCTTTGATAAACACACAGCTGGAGTACGCTGAGCAATAGGAGACATAAAACATTTATTGGTGGCTGCAGTAGGGGATTAGGCTGCCGATGTGTGGGAAAAGGCAGGATACCCAGGAGTAACACTGAGTAACAACACTCACAATGGAGCATCCTTCAATAAGATCAGAGAAAAAGATTGGGATGCGCTACAGCGAGCATTCCTATACATGCCAGAATTACAGTCCATCATGCAATGTACAATGGGTGATGATGAACACGTCGTGCAATTTATTCTTAGGGTCCACGAGATGTGGAAGGCAGAAACGGGTAACGCCTGGGACCAGTCAGTACTGTTTTTCTATTTTATAGTAAAGCAAGGCTTACCAAAAGAGGTGCACAAGTCGCTCAATAGAATTTCAGGGATTGAGGCAAAAGGGTAGCCTGAAATTCAGAGCGTTATAGTGCAACACTATAGGAGAATAAAATAGCAAGAGAAAGAAAGGCTTCAGAGATGACAGAGAGAGAAGCAAAACTGGTACAGAATAAAGTAGCCAAAATAGCTGGGCTTGCATCAGGATTGATGCCCACCCAGATGGATGAGGGAGGATATGTCTCTAGCCGTACAAACTCCAGAATAGCCAGGGTGTGGGCTGAAGGAGGACAAGGACAGTGGGGTGGAAACCTTTGATTCTCTGGGCCACAGTGTCAAGGAGAACAGCAGCATGGATGAGGTGGGTTCAGAGGATCAGGGGAAGTGAGGGGCTTGGGGATATCGGACAGAGGGGAGGAGGGACGGGGCAATGCTGAACATGTGGGAAGTGGGGACATTTCTCAAATGGAGTTCAAGAGCATGCAAGGTATGGGATATGAATAAAGCCAGCACAAATATGGATCACAACCCCAGGGCACCCCTCAAGGACTGCTCCCCAGAATTACCTCACTGTCATATGGGACACACCAAGTACACTCAGTTGCCCCCCCCAAATCCCATGCCCTCTCCCGCTGCAACACCCCCAACAGGCAGTGCAACAAAACCAGCCCCACTACAATGTGCTGTTTGACCTTGACTTGACCATTCAGGAGGGTTTTTTTGGTATTAAGTTCTTATGTTGCTTAAAGCCACTCGTTTGCTATGAACTCGCGGGTTAAACCTGGACGAATTTGGTTAAACCTGGCGACCTTGTGCCTATTCCTTTTAAGTTTAAGCACCGCTTCAGTGACATGACTGGAGCTTGACTTGTGAGAAGTTAGGGACCTACAAACACTTCTCTAGCCTGGTGTTACGGTCACCTGGCTCCCACAGAGGCGTCGATCTGAACTGGACAGCTGCGGTCTCCACCAGTGTGACGCGTAGGGCCGAGATGACGTACTGGACTGGCCCACCTAGCTTTGTTTGCTTGGCTCGTAGGAATATTCTTCTGATGGTTTGAAAAGATGAGCTCTCCATCCTGCATTGAGCGTAGGGGCGCGTTGATAACCAGTTGCTTCACTGGCTTGAAGGAATTGGTGAGTTCCAGAACAATATTGACTCCGAAAAGTAAGTAGTTCGTAAGAGTTCACATGTCTGACTTTCACTCTTGTCCGATTCCTTGCAGTTTGCAGCTTGACCCCAGCGAAAAGTTCCTTGTGGTAGCTGACGAAGTTCAGGTAAGGAATTGGCTTATCCTACACAGTTCAATAAAATAAGGCCAGAATGTAACCTGTGGCTTGCTCCCTTCTTCAGGTGTGGAGAGAAAATATGAAGTTCGGGAAAAATGCCTCTGGCGGTAAAATTAGGTAAGTCTATTGGTGTGAGAAGAGTTCCCCTTGTTTGTCCCTTCGTCTCACCTTGTTGTCCTTTTGTTCCCCTTAGGGGCCGGGTTATGGCGAGGATCCAATGGAGACTGCGCCGACCCGTGAAGAGGAATAGTACCCCCGGCGGTAATCAGGTAGGTCTATGGGGGTGGTTACTATTGCCTCTGTTTATTCCCTTGGCTCAGCTTTGCTGTTCTTGTGTTCCCCTTAGGTGCCAGAGTGCGGCAGGAACATGCAGAAGGATGCGGTGGATCGTGAGGATGCTGTGAAGGCCAGTGAGTTCAGCGCGGCGCTGCAGCAGGCGAGGCGGCGCGCGTAAAATGCTTCTTTCTTCCAGCTCGAAGGCCCAGTGGATCAGGAATTCAGGTAAGGATCGAAGGTTTTGCTCTTATTCTAACCTCTTCTCCTTCTGTTCCTCCCTTTTTCTAGGAGCTGCAGACTCGAGGCGAGCGTGGCAGAAGACTGGATGCAGGCTTGCAGACACGGTGAGCGTTATGCTGCTGGATGCAGATGAACGCGAAGCGTGTGCTGCTCTTCGGACGTGGTTTAAATAGCCTCCAAAGTAGTCCCAGGTAAGTATTCCTCCCCAGCCCCACCCGAGTAAAAAATAGTGCCTAGGTAAAATAGTCCCTTCCAAGCATCATTTGGCATGGAGCTTTGCAACATGGTCTGCATCAGGTAAGTTCTACTCTATGAGCCTGGTGCCTATGGCGCCAGGACTGACTCTCCATATGAGCCTGGCGCCATAGGTGCCAGGACCGCACCCAAACAGCCCCTAGCCGGGGGTTTTGGGCTTGCTCAAAATAACTTGACGCCTGTTTTCTGTATATTGTATGATTTTTGTGAATAATGCATATGTAATTTCACTGTTTATCATTGTTAATTAGGTAAGGTTTGTTTTTAATCAACAACACAATAAAAACAAAATAGTGAGATGTACTCACTTTTGCTCTTTCCTTTTTATTGCATCTTTTGAAACAAAATAACGTTGCCTGCAGATTATGCTTTGCAGGTATTGTTAACTATTTCACAATATGGATAAGGAGAGGAACACATAAAGAGTAAAAGTGATGAGGTCAGCGAGTGTCAAATAAAGCTCCTGATTTCAATCTAAAAATTCTGAAAAACAAGGAAGAACAGAGCCCTGGTACCAAAGTACAAGAATTTCAGGGATCGAGGGAGGGTTATTTTATTTATTTATTTATTTGGATTTATAGAGCGCACATCTGCCCGGGGGCATCGTGGCGCTAAAGAAGTCTTACTTGTTACAGGCATACATAGTGAATATACAGATAGATACAGGTTAGGAGCCTTAGACATCTTCATAGCCAAGTATTCTGTCTAAGCTGTGCAAGGGGAGGGCAGGAAAGACAGACAGATTCACTGAGACCTACACAATGAGGGTTTGTCTTGCCCACCTACACCAAACATACATCACATTAGCTCATTGTAACACTTTGATTCTTCAAATAAATTAAGAGAAGCATTTTCAGTATTTGAGACACTTTATTTACTGAAGTATTCTGGTTACCAATATCCAGCATTCAAGTTGCTTAATTGTCAGTATTGGTGGGAGACTGAGGAATAGCTGCATCTCCATGCTGCTTTCCTTTCATCTTGGGGCCACCCGCAACTCGTGTTCCAAATTGTGTAATCATGCTGGGCAAGCCTGCGCCATGACGTGGTGCAGAGGTGGTACTGGCCTGGGTGAAATGCTGCACTCATGATTCCTCTTTGCCTCCCAACCACTGAAGAAAAAGTTCATCTGTCCTGGCTGCAGCTCCACACAAACATTATGATTTTATTTGATTTGATTTGATCATTTGTACCGCGTTCCAAACAGACTTAACTGCATACAAGGGCAGATAGACACAAAGCCTCAAAAATGAGATGCTAAACAGACCAAACACACAAGCTATCCCAGAATGGGAGATTCTATTTGAAAAAATAGGTTTTAAGAGCCTTCCTTAAACTGAGTAATAAACCGATTTGACCTTGGACCCCACCTGGGCTTCACTACTGAGATTCTATAACTCAAATCATGACACTATATTTAAGACTGGATGCATATAGAGGTTACAAATCATGGGGGACAGTGATGATCCCTGAGGGACCCCACATCTAAGAATGATAGCTTCAGAGGTATAGCCTCTGAGTAGTACCCGCTGGGATCTGTCCAACAAGAAAGATTTAAACTATTCCAGAGCTTGTTCAGAGACCTTTCCCACTCTCATAAGGCAATCCAACAGAATTTGATGATCCACTGTATCGAAGGCCACAGAAAGGTCCAGCATCACGAAAAGAGTTGATTCGCCACCATCCACGACCTTCAGGAGATCATCATGCACTGCCAACAACACAGTTTCGGTCCTGTGATTTGGTTGATATCCCGATAGGAGTTTGTCCAACAATTCCTCTTTATCCACAAAAGCTTGTAATTAGGAGGTGACAACTTTCTCCAACACTTTTGCTGGCCTAATAAAAAAGGGGACCTCGCATTGTCAGATCTGGAGGGACGGAACTGATGCTGCTGGGTCAGGAGAGGTGGTGGACGAGAATAGGCAAGTGGGCGGGGTGGGGAGTCTATTGGGGTTGTGGGGTGACATAGATTTCGTGAGTTTGGCCATGCTAAAATTGTAATCATGGTGAAATTGACTACGGTCAATTTCACCGTGAACAATTTTGTCATGGTCAAACAACCCAGACCCTTCAATACTAAGTACAGTAGAGAGAAAAGACAAAATAGAATAATAGATGAGATTATCCATGTAACAAATAAGCTTTAAGAAGAGAGACATGGTGAGACATGAAGTAGAGCTTGAGATGCAGGATGGTAAAAGAGTGTCACAGTTGGCAGATGAATAAATGGCAATTGACAAAGATACATTGATATTGACATTGGTATTTTATTTGTATCACGCTCATACACAAGTGTTTCAGTGCGCAACAAGGCAAAGGAGCAGAAAAAAGGAGAACAAAAACAACGATCTTACTAGGCCCAGTGACATTGAGAACTTGCAAGTGCAGGGGAGAGGGAGTGGGGAAAGTGCAGAGGGGAGGGAAGATGTGGAAAGTGCTTAGCAAAGTAATACAAAACAACATCAGTGATAGAGCAGCCAGCAAGTGGCAAGTGCTAGGTTTAAGGCACAGACATGGGGTGCCTGATAAGTGCAAAAGGGGGGGCTGTAGGGTAACAGATACAGACCCGATGCACGGGTTGTCAGGTGGCAGTGCGGGTGCGTGACAGGCTGAGCTAGTACATGGGCCCGAAATCAGAGGGTAACCAGGTGCACGATGCCAAAGCAGTACAGATCTGCAGGGGAGAGGATGAGTGAAGGCAGAAGCAAAGAGGAAGGTCTTGAGGTGCTTCCGGAACTGGAGATCGTTCTCCTCAAGTTTCAGAATGGCAGGGAGGCTTTTCCAGAGCAAGGCCCCAGTCGAAGATAGACATCTACCCCAGCTTGTTTCTTTGCTAAATGACTGACCCTGAGGACGTTGGAGGTAGAGGAGCGAAGAGCTCAAGGGTTGAAGGTATTTACAGAGGGAGAGTTGAAGGAATTTTGGACCCAGGCCCCAGAAAGACTTGTGGACAATGCAAAGGGTATTGAATTTAATCCTTGCAGCCACTGGGAGCCAATGAAGAGATTTCAGGGCTGTAGAGATACAATCCCAGAGCTTGAGGCCAATGACAAAACTTGCAGTCCTGTTCTGGATGAATGCAAAGGGCAGAGAGTAGAAGCAGGTATATTTAGAAAGAGGCTGTTGCAATAGTACAACCTAGAGAGAAGCAGGGCTCACGAGACAGAGAGCTTCTGGGGGAATAAGAGGAAAGGCAGACTACCTCTGAGGCGGTGCAATTGTGAGTTTGAATTTTTAGAAACATCAAAGATGTGGGCAGAAAATGAAAGCATGGTGGTGATGTCAACGATCAAATACATTCAAATGTCATTCTTCCTTAGCTAAGGAACCCTAGTGAAGAGTTGCCCGTGTAAGGCACTATGGAAAGTCTGTTCACAAGCGCTGTCCTTGCTATGCAGGCAGAACCTCTGCAGGGCGCACACGCATAGAGAGAGCAAAAGGGCAGTGAAAGTTGGTTCTCATTCTGGCGCTCTTAATTTTGCATATCTATAGTGCTAAGAATAACTGGGATTAAATAAGTGCGGAGGCAGAAAATAGGAGTAAGAACATTTGAACAGAAGTGGTTTAATTCTGTGTCTAAATAAAAACACTTGGGATGTGACAAACTTCCTTTCTCGTCTTCAGGGAGGGATGAGAATAAGGGATAGATTTTATTTTATTGTGTCATAGTTCATCATCTGAACTTTTCACACATTTCATAAAGAGATGTTATCGACAATATCAAACAATAAACAACACAATCAAACAATAATTTTGGCTATACAACATATTCCATACCATACAACATTACTTGAATACATTTTATAAGAAAAAGAGGACGGATTACAAAATACTATTAGGATTCTGTTACACCATCTTCCGTTTCTATAAAAGTCATTTTTAAAAGTCTCATCAAATTGATTTTACAGGCAACTTCGGCTCCCTCAAGCAACATGCGCTAAAGCACTTCTGGGGAGCAAACTCTTTATTCATCCACAATAGAACCAAGGTGTTTCAATCTGGGATCATTCATACAAACACATTCTAAGAAAAGGTGCCTCCAAATTTCAATTTCATTAGTCAAGCACAATGGACAGGTTCTTTCTTCCCGAGTTGTTTTGTTTGTTGCTCCTAAAATCTCATTAGAAGGTAAAACATTTCATTTCACTTTTAAACAGTACTGTCTCCAATGTGGATCTGGACATTTTGTCAAATCATTTGTGAGCTTATTCAAAAGATTCCCATCCAGTACCATGTAATTATGGAAGTTGCAAGATTTAAATTCCTCAATAGTCTGAATCCAATCCGTTTTCATTCGCATCTTCTAAATGTTTAAGGGATTAGCAATCAGATGATCTAAAGAGCCCCCGAGTGAGGTCAAGCTTGCCATACTTACTTCTATCCACTTATTACAAAATGACACTTTCTTGCCTTTAGCTACTTGTTGTAAATAATAAAATGGAGATGGCTCACAGGCAACGCAAATTTTCATCAGAATTGACACAACCTTCCATATTAACGTGGCCTTCATAGAAGCTAACCCAAGATCGAATCGAATCAAGGAAGTGGGAGTTGCTATAGCTACAAATAAAGCCTGTTTCCACAATGGCCTTTTTAGGCTCATATAAGTGATATTTTAAGAGACCAAGGAGCTCAGGGGATAGGCACATCGTTGTACCTTTCTTTTGTGGGTCAGTGCAAGTTTAAAGGTATTCCTCAGTACTTTGGGGTGATGTGTGCACCTCTGGAGGAGTTGGCATCAGTGTACTTTTTGGGGGACACCAAGAAAGAGAATGTTATAATAATCTAGCTTGGACTGGCTAACAGTTCCAGCGATTATTTAATTTTATTTATTTATTTATTACATTTGTTACTCGCCCAGACCCACGGGTATCACGGCGAAAATTCAATAAATTGAGGCATTTTTATACAATTTCAGTTACCATCACACAGAACATATTTTAAGATACAAATAAATCATATGATCACAGTTCTTATACTCAATTAAGTGTGTCAACATAGCAGGTCACGTATTATTTAACTCATTCAGTTAAGTTAGTATTTGTTAAATAACCAAGTTTTCAGAGTTTTTTTGAATCTTAGTTTGGAGTCCTCATTTTTGATACTAAAGGGTAGTGCGTTCCAGTGTGAGGGGGCTAGGACTTTGAAGCTACTTCCTCATGCTCTGCTATATTTGTATTGGGGAACTTCCAAGAGGGCCAGTTTATCGGATCTAAAAGTCCTGCAGGATGTTTTTTTTCTTGATGGTGTGATTGAGGTAGCTAGGCACTTAATTGGTGATGCATTTTTGGACGGTGCTGAGTGTTTTGAAGATAATTCTAGCTTCAATTGGCAGCCAATAGTTTTCTCTTCTAATGCTAGATATTGTTCTGATTTCTTTAAGCCTAGAGCCGCTCTAAGGGCTCTGTTTTGTAGTAGTTGTAATTTATTTAAATTAGTTTTGGAGGTTCCTAGGAAGAGGATATTACAATAATCCAATTTCGTTAAGATCAGTGCTCTGGCCAGTGTGATGCAATTTGTAGGATTGAGAAATTGGCGGCTGAGTGCAATAAGTTTTGCTGTATAGGCTGTGGAGGAGGAAAGGGCTGCTATTTGTATGGTAGCAAATGGTAGCAAAATGACTTTCTGATAAGAAAGGTCCAATCTACCTGAATGGCACAAACTTGAGTTGATAAAGGGCGCTGCCTGGGTGCTCATATACTGTCAGACTCCAGTCTTCAGGCTCAGGAGTGGCACGAACCAACCATCCCCTCAGCAGTCTGGGCACTTGCAAGTCTGACCTTATTCAAGTTACCGAGACTCCAGCGGGGAAAGAGGGTTAGGGACGCAATGGTTGGATAGGTTCAATCGTAGGGTAACCGGTGGGAGGGTTAGGTGAGGGGAAGTGGACGGGGAGGGGAACAATGGGTAACACAAGTAACATACATTCACAAGAAACAGTGTACATATACAGCAGTGAGTCATAGAAGATGGAAATAGACTTAGCTCTGGGGTGCGTACTGGCCTCCTGCCTGCGTACTCTCAGGTCCGGTCGTAATCTGGAGCGTATTACCGCACAAGAGAGCATGGAGTTACAATCTTGTGTGTTACTTCACACACACACACACTTAGAACAACACTGGCCAGCATGAGCATGCAATTGGTTATTCACACCCTATTGCGTATGCTAGCAGTGCAGAGCATTATTAGTTAGTAGTTAGTTTGTGCCCGGGTTAATTCTGTCAACCAACTACGCGGTGTCGCCGCGTAGGGCCCCGCACTGTACTGATGAAGCCACAGGGTCTTTAACCCAAAACGATCCGCCTATAAACCAAGGAAGTATGGTGTCGGCCGCACGTGGCTTGCAGCGGCTCGAGCACTCTGCTCCACGATATTCCCCCATGTGGCAATCGCCATGCAAATAACATGCACTGCGCTGAGTTCGGGATCTCCCCAGGGTTACACGCGTGATATGCCAGGTTTGCGGTGCAATGCCCGATCGTGACTTAGCTTTTCAGTGGCAAGGGGGTCAGTAAATGTGGGCAGAGTCCCCCTTGCGCGTGCCCCCAACTGCCTTCCTGGACCACAGTGGCGGCGTCACCATGCGTTCTCCCCTTATCTCTGGAGTTCCTCTAGCGCAAGTGCTGCTTAGCTTTTCTTGGTGAGGGGCCGGAATGGGAGCTGGTTGGGGCGTGGCCCCTCGTGCTGATCCCTGACCTCGGAGCTCTTCCGAACATGTCTTCACCTGCCGGGAGCTTAAGCACAAGCCCCGTGCTTGGGTTTTCTTTGTGCGCACGCGCGCGCAAGTCCCGCCCCTCTTGGGCTTGGCCTTGTAGTTCTGTATAGTTCTGTACCCAGGGGGATCTGGGTAATGAAGTCTTTGCTGCCATTCTCCTGCAAATGGGACATAACAGTCTCCTGTGAGGAAGTAGTCTGTTTCTAGTGTTGCTAGCCCGTGCTAACTTTGGATTCTTTAGGTTTTGGTCCCCCTTTGGGTCCATAATGGAAGGATTTATGTCTTGCCTTCTGACATATACAACGTAACTAGTGGTGACTATGGGGATAGTAGATTCCTGAGTAGAAAAGTAATTTGGATTTCAGGTCAAAAAAGAAGCATGTGGGCTCCTTTGCCAAAATTACACCTGCATCAAGATGGCAGTGTGACGGGTGAGCCAGACGCAGTGTGCAGCCCTCTGATAAAAGTGCAGGTCATTCTTCCTCCTGGTGTGTCCTCCTTTTCACCAAATACAGGAGGGTCAAAGCCGAGCTGCCCTTTGTTGGGCTGAATTATGGCCAATTGCAATGAAGTCAGGCCATAATTTGTTTCTGCAGTCCATGAGATGTAGGAGTTGCAGATGAGGGGGTTGGCTGTCACAGTGATGGGGTTGCTGTGCAGAGGATGAGTAAGAAATTAAGGAAGTAGGGGTGCTGTGATGAACAGGGGGATGCTGAGATTGAAGGAGACCATAGGGGATGATGGATGGAGCGATGGCCCAGTGCCCCATTTATAGAGAGGGATAGGAGAGGAGGGGACATGTGATGTTTAAGGCTAGAGAAAAGCATTGTTCTCGTGGCAGAACCCTCAATTAGAGAGGGAGAGGAAAATATCGGATTAGCTCCCTTCAGATTTGCTAAGTCTGCCTGAGGGGGTCGAAGGGTAGAATTTGTCAGTTGTAGTTTTGACCTGTGATATTTCAGCGAGAAGTGCTTCATAGTAAGCACATAGCTCCATGTGAACAAATGGACTGAGACTACTAACAGAGAAGGAAGGTCTCCTTGACTGATAGCAAGAAGATCTTGTGTATGGTGTTCTCAACTATCGTAGATGCATATACGTGAGGGTCCGTCATCAGGTCTGTGACCATCAAGAGCCCAAGGTTCTTAACCCCCACTAGGATGGTTTGCAGACATGAGGCTAGGCGGATGTGCCAGATAGTAAATGGCTATAAACAGACTGGATTCCCAATTCTTAGAATCTCATGTTTAGGCGGATTGCCTGCCTGGCCGAGAGGCATTCAGGGAACATGTTTGCTACCTGTGAGTCAACAGGTCCAAAATTAAAGATAAATTGAGTGTCATTGGCATTGTTATATGCTGTTAAACCAATATTCCTAAATACCCTGAACAGAGGGATGCAAAGGATAAATGGAGAGTGGAGGCAGTTCAGACCCCCATTGTCCATCCTGCCCCAAGGGCACAGTTCTTCAGCTTAAGAAGGGGATTGTCTGCCTGTATCTGTTGAGGAATGGTCATATTCAAGCCCACGTCACTCCTCCGCACCCTCATTCTCTTAGATGGGACAGCAGGATATTATTTCCCAATGTGTGTATGGCTGCAGATAGATCCTGGAGTACCAGCGCACAGGTGCCCCTATCTTCTGACCTCAGCAATACGTCATTCATGGCAAAGGTAATGACGAGCTGTGGGAATATGCCCACTGAGGGTGGTATACATTTACGTTTCCTCCCACCATGCTCTACATGAGAATAAACATCAATTTCCATCAAGTGGTCTATAACCTGTTTGTAGTGACTCTAGGTTGTGATTAGAATCAACATATGTTTTCTATAGATGTGTTGCCACGTCTCTGTGAAGCTTACCACAAGATCTCATAGATCTGTAGATGGCTTTCTAAGAGCAGTGTTACCTATGCCAGCTTTAAACTGCCTCCAAGACTGGCTCTTAAAGAGTTGTTTTGCATTCCACACATTATCTAGTCCACCCAAGAGTGTGACAATTTGAAAATTGCAGGTGGGCAGTTGTACTTCATAGTTTGCTGAATTCGATCAATTTGGAAAACGTTTGGTAATCAAAAAGTTTAAAACTCTGTGAACCTACGGTATAAGATAATAGTCCCTGGAGGATAGCTCAGCGGCAATGTTCTCGCAAACGACACGAAGCAACACAGGTTCGATCCCCGGGTCCGCGCTTAGAAACCTCTGGGAGTTTATGCGCGTTATAAATATGCAACTAAGAAAAATAAAATTACAACGAAAACAAAAACATTTCCTGTAACACGGCCTCGATTCCCGCTGGCTGTGTGAGCGCTTTAAAAAAAAAAATCTAAAATAGTGTTACCATGTGGAGGAGCATGAATGAATGCTCATTTTCGATATCAACAGATTTTTTTTTTATCATCTCATCAAAAGGCTTTGCAACATTATTACAGAGTTCTTATGTTGGGTGATTCTGTTTTGGATTACTGCAGAGGACTCTAGTCTTGAAATGTGTATCCCTTGGTTTCAACGCTAGAAATTACTTTGGAGTGATTTACTTTGAAGTGATTACTTCCAATTACTTCGAGATACATATATTACAGGGCCTGCAATAGTGGCCATGTAGTTATGGTTAAGTTGTTTATCCATAGACAAAATGGAAAAATAATTTTGCTCACGTCTGCGGCCCAAACCGTTGGACGTATTTTCACCAAATTTGTGACAGGAGCAGTGGCTTCGTTGCAAAAGCATGCTTTTGTAAATTTGGTGTAAATCTGTCCAGTATTTTTTTTTAAAACTGCCCTAAAGTACGTAAAAATAAATAGTGATATCTGGATTCAGTCCATGGACTCATAATCCTATTCGGTCTGTGGCCAAGTGGGTGACGTGATGTCTGCGGACATTGAGCGCGCCCCCTGCATGATCAATAAAGAACGTGACGTGCATCAGATTTTTGGAAACACCTGCCATGTTGTCCACGAACATTGTAGTTAAAACCTATCAAAAACACAACATTGCACTTTTCAAATTCATGAAACAATCTCTAGGTAGGTGGGGCATGATGAGGATGGGATATGTCTGTAAGAAGCCAAAAAACAGGTGTTTTTCATCCTGAAGTCCGCGAACAGTCTGTATGTTCTGGAGTGGTCCTGTGATGTAGGCAAACACTTCAGATGTTAGGGAACATCTTTGCATATTTCTGCATTACTTGGTTGGTGAAAAGCAGTTTTTGAATGGCTTGTAACTTTGGCGCTACTCAATGAAACTGCATGACATTGTGGAATGTAATTCTAGTCCTGATTCTGAATGGTTTTGGAAAGTGTGGAGCTGTTTTGTCAAGAGGGAAAAGAATTAGAGGGGGGTACCAAAGTTTGTGAAGGTTTATAAATGTAGTGCTACATTTGACGAATCTAGGCAAAAGTTCTCAAAACGATTTTAAATCTAGAAATAAATGTTTCTCCAAAGTTTTGTGGGATTCTGTCAAGAGGGGACAAAATTAAAAGGAGGCAAAACATTGTAAAGGTTTCTAAATGTGGTGCCATTTGACGAAACTACACAAAAGTTTGTAAAACAATTTTAGATCTAGATATACATGTATTTGTAAAGATTGGTGGGATTTTGTCAAGAGGGGCTAAATTACCAGGGGGTCTCAAGATTTTTAGATAGTTTATAACTTTGTTGCCGTTTGACGAATGTGGACAAACGTATTCAGAAAGATTATAGACCCAACCTTGAATGTTTGTGTAAAGTCTGAATATATTTTGTCAAGTGGGGGCTAAGTTATATGATTATTGTATGTACATACATTTTGACACTTTTGAAAAAATAAAACATGGGTGGGTTTCCAACTCTTGTAACGAGCTTTGGCAAGTACCTTCAAGCATGGTTTTACAAATGTACCAATGTTTTATTTTTTGACAAGTTTCATAATGTAGGTACAAAAAATAGTTATATACCGTTGGTGACTGAAGTATAGCCGATTGCCATGGGCAGTGACCAGATTGTCTGGGTTATGGCTTAAGGTCATGACCTGGACAAACTGGCTTCTGGCCATCACCACGAGGAATGACAAATGGGGTTAAAGTGGCCATGTCCACCTGGGAATGGCTATGTGGTAAAGTAATTTGAAAGTGGGATAATTTTGAAAGGGAAAAACATTTGATTGGGGTAATATGGTCATAGGGTCTCTCTTCGCCTTCTGCAGGCTGCCATGGAAAGGGAAGAGGGGCTCTGTACGGAGCTACGCCTTCCCTTTCCATGGTGGGCATCTTGGAAAAGGATTGTCCTTCCTACAGCGCGACACCACAGGCGTCCCAGTGTAGGAGGAAAATCAATTTTTGTTTAGCACCCCTGGCTTCTGCCTTGGGTACCCGGGGTGCTAATGGCTTCCATCCCACGTTGCAGGGGCTGGAATGGGGGATAACTGTCCAGAGCCCTCGTTATCTGCCTTTGCTTTGCTTGGGTCGATAACTTGGGCTGCCGGGCTCTTATAACCCCATTCCAGTGAATGGAACGGGGGATGAACGCCACAGTATTCCCATTAGCATAACATAAAATGCTAATGGAAATGTTGGAAAATCTTGAAACTGAGAAATGTAAAGTAGATGGAGTCTATACAATTGTTTTTAGTTCTGATTTGTCACTGTGAAATGTGGTTCCTAAAGGAACCTTTGTTTTTTTTTTTAATGTTTTTCTTTTTTTTGCAGTAACATAAGGTGGGGAGGGAACTGAGTCACCAAGCACTAATATGGAGAGGCAGATGGACAGGTAAGGTAGGGGACAGTGTTTCTTGTGTTCCTTGATTACAGCTTCAAAAACACTTTGAAATTGCTTCCTCCTGCAGAGTGGTGTGTTGCAGTATATGCATAGGACCGTTGTCTTCGAAAGATATGGATCAACAGCCTCTTTTATTGCTTGCAAGGCTGGTGGGATTTTGTGTCCCACAGAAGTAGGCTGTGTGGTTACAGAATTGGTTGAGGAAGATGAGGTGGAGGAAGACAGCCTACTACTTGCTAAGAAAGGAACAAGAGCATTGCAGTGATTGGATTTGGTGTGGTGGAGCATGGAGGTGGTCCCGTAGGAGTACTGTCCAGGTATTATGTGACTGATTACAAAGTTGCACTCAGTACATTTCACTTTGGTAGCTTTAGCCTTTGGTACATTGCCAACAGTGGTAAATAACTGCTCCACCCATCATTCTCTCTGGGTGCTAGAGGTAGGCACTTCCTCTACCTCATCTTCTTGGTCCTCTTCATTGTCTTTAGAAGAACTGCGCTTGTTTTGTTGTGTGGGTCCTCCAACTGGTGGTTGTGGCTCTTGGGGAAGAGGGATGGCAATAGCCGATGTAATTTTTAAGATAAATAGCAGTTTTGCTAATATTCTTCCAAATATGTGCTTTGTACTAGATTGTTAATGGATAATGAGTAATGCTAGGTGTAGGAGCTGTGCAAAGGTACATTTTGAGCTTAAAGGTTCCTAGATCAATAGAAAATGCAGTTCTGAAGTGTCCTCAAAGCATAGACCTGGTTGCGAAGTGCAGATGCATTCGCGGACATTTCATCATGTTGCACACGAGCGCATGGCCACGTGGAACTTTCCGGAAGGTCGGCAATGACTTCCGACGTTCGAGGACGTCGACAGACGCAAAAACAGTAGAAAAAGTTGCAAAAAGTGCACAGAAGCATTTAAAATGATGCTGGAAGGTGGGAAATGGCAGAGTTTAAATGTGAAACTTTGTAAATTGGACATACATAATGCTATATTGGGGTAAGTATCATATTAGTAAATTGAAGAAAATAGCGTGCACTGGTAAAAAAGCAATGAAATTCACTGACAAAACTTGGTTAAGGGGACTTTATGGTTAAGTTGCAATAATAAAAACCTATGAAATTAAATGAAAAAAAGTTGTTAAAGGGACGTTATGGCTACAAGTAAAACCGAAAAACCTCAGAAATTTGCCAGCTATGGTAAGCTAAGCAACCGTAACTTGCGACACCACTGTGCACTACATCAAAGATGACATCACAAATGCCATTGATGACATCATTGATGACATCTCATGTGAAATTAATTTGGATGAAAAGTCCCTACAAGGGGTTGTGTTTATAATATTGGTAACACAATGTCAGGGGTGGTCAGGAGACCTATCATGAACTACTTAATCTATTAAAGATGTACTCATCTAAAAAACATTGTATTGGAGTGTTGTTGTTAATACAGGAACTTAATCATACATAAACATAAGCAATGGCTGCAGCATGCACCATACAGGCACAATATGTATAATCTTGTAATTTTGGATAGTACAATAATGAATACTACCTTATCAGAGTTTTGAGTAATGTTAAACATGAAATAACTAGCTAACAATTTAAGAATTACTACACACTTGTGCTAGTACAAACAATATATATCAAGACCCACAATGCATACAAATCAGAGACACATACAGGGAAATTGAAGTAAGGAAGAAAGAAACAGCATCATCAGAAAATGTTAATAACATTAAAGTTTATCTTCATGTATAGAAATTAATTGTGTGTTTGAGGCCAGCTTATTTCCTCATGTATGTGCACCATGAGCTGAGGCCAAACCCTAAGGAAAGTACTTTAAGAACATATGAGAAGGTTAATGTCTAGATATATAGCATCTTTTGAATTGTAATATTCTGACTGTCAGTGAACAAAACCACCTGGTCTAGATATGTCAGTGAACAAAAACAAGTGGCCCAGATATGTGATGTCATCAGTGATATCATAATGACATGTGTGATGTCATCGTGTATGTCCTGGTTGTTAGTCTTTGCAGTCACGGTTGTGGCACAAGTTGTGGTTGCTTAACTTACCATAACTGGCAAATTTCTGAGGGTGTGTCAAAATGGGCATGGCAGTGGAATGGGCTTGTCAAATCGGCCCACGCCAAAATGATGGCCCTGAAAAGAGTTGTAACACTTGGAGAATGCGTCTTAGCCAAAGTGTGTGCTCCGTGGCAAATAATTTCATCTCACTGCCCAATACCTAAAACATTGTGGGGCCGATTCATAGAATTCAGCGCACAAGTGGCGCACGCGGCTGGCGCACAGTGTGCGCGTGCGAATCCCTGCGCCAGCCGCGTGCGCTAAAATCCATTTCCGCGCACAGCGTATTCATGGATTCCAGCCACCAAAACCAGCCGTGGCGCACAGTTGCGCAGCGACCCTGCAGCAGCGCCAGTTACGCCTCCAAGAACGCCTCTCGCGCAGGGAAAAGCCATCAAAATCCCCAACCCAGCGCAAAGGGCAGCAGCAAACGCAGAGCTGGGAGCGTGTATTCCAGGGGTGTGCGGGTGTTTCCATACGCGGCTGGGCTGGGTACGTGTATTTCAGGGGTGCGCGAGAAAGTCTACACGCGATTGGCCTGGGTACGTGGATTTCAGGGGTGCGCGAGAAAGTCTACACGCGATTGGCCTGGGTACGTGGATTTCAGGGGTGCGCGAGAAAGACTACACGCGATTGGCCTGGGTACGTGGATTTCAGGGGTGCGCGAGAAAGTCTACACACGATTGGCCTGGGTACGTGGATTTCAGGGGTGCGCGAGAAAGACTACACGCGATTGGCCTGGGTACGTGGATTTCAGGGGTGCGCGAGAAAGTCTACACGCGATTGGCCTGGGTACGTGGATTTCAGGGGTGCGCGAGAAAGTCTACACGCGATAGGCCTGGGTACGTGGATTTCAGGGGTGCGCGAGAAAAACTACACGCTATTGGCCTGGGTACGTGGATTTCAGGGGTGCGCGAGAAAGTCTACACACGATTGGCCTGGGTACGTGGATTTCAGGGGTGCGCGAGAAAGACTACACGCGATTGGCCTGGGTACGTGGATTTCAGGGGTGCGAGAGAAAGTCTACACGCGATTGGCCTGGGTACGTGGATTTCAGGGGTGCGCGAGAAAGTCTACACGCGATTGGCCTGGGTACGTGGATTTCAGGGGTGCGCGAGAAAGTCTACACGCGATTGGCCTGGGTACGTGGATTTCAGGGGTGCGCGAGAAAGTCTACACGCGATTGGCCTTGGTACGTGGATTTCAGGGGTGCGCGAGAAAGACTACACGCGATTGGCCTGGGTACGTGGATTTCAGGGGTGCGCGAGAAAGTCTACACACGATTGGCCTGGGTACGTGGATTTCAGGGGTGCGCGAGAAAGACTACACGCGATTGGCCTGGGTACGTGGATTTCAGGGGTGCGCGAGAAAGTCTACACGCGATTGGCCTGGGTACGTGGATTTCAGGGGTGCGCGAGAAAGTCTACACGCGATAGGCCTGGGTACGTGGATTTCAGGGGTGCGCGGGTGGTGGGTGTGCGGGAAGTTCAAGACGTGAATTGGCAGTGTGGGTCCTCCCAGGTCTCCCCTCTACCCCCTCCACGACCTCTGCAGGCATCCCACACCACAGGGGACTACCCTGCACCCCATGTCATGTCCCACAGGCAGCCCATCCACCATGGCCATGCCCCCCAGCCAAGCCACATGTCCCCTTGCACCCCCACCCCCCAGCACTGTGGGGCACCTGCCAGCAGGCCCCCACCCATGTCTCCCAGCATCCCCACCCCCCAGCCACCAGGGGCACCCTCCACCAGGCCCCCACCCATGTCTCCCAGCACCCCCACCCCCCCAGCCACCAGGGGCAGCCTCCACCAGGCCCCCACCCATGTCTCCCAGCACCCCCACCCCCCAGCCACCAGGGGCAGCCTCCACCAGGCCCCCACCCATGTCCGACTCATGTCTCCCAGCACCCCCACCCCCCAGCCACCAGGGGCAGCCTCCACCAGGCCCCCACCCATGTCTCCCAGCACCCCCACCCCCCAGCCACCAGGGGCAGCCTCCACCAGGCCCCCACCCATGTCCGACTCATGTCTCCCAGCACCCCCACCCCCCAGCCACCAGGGGCACCCTCCACCAGGCCCCCACCCATGTCCAGGAACAGAGACTTCCATGCTGTCATGTGTGCAATCTGCACAGGGCTCCCCATGTCACATTCAAACACATGCAACAACCATGCGGTTCACACATTACAGGTCGCACATGCATTACCATGATGTCCCTGCACACATACATGCGTACATGGCCTATGTCACACATGCAGGCAAGTATCAGACAACCAGCACACTGCAACATGCCCTGTCTCACACAGCAATGCTTGGCCACTTACCGCTCAACTCCAGACGGGTCTCCCTCTCAAGGACCTGGCTGTGGAGCGCTGGGTGTGCGCGTTCCAGGACCCTCAACTGGATGGAACTCATGCGGCCCCGGCCCCCCTCCACAAGGCGCCGGGCCTTCATGAGGGTCCTGGACCTCAAGTCCTCCCAGCGCTTCTTGACCTTCTGGATGGTGCGGGTTGCCACCCCCTCCGCGTCCTCTCCCGTCCTTCCCTGTTGGCGCGGGACGATCCGAAGAGGGCATCATACTGCCCCAGGACATGCTCCACCAGGACACCAACTTCGGTGGCAGTGAAGCTGGTGCCCCTCTGCCCCTCTGGCCGGGGGTTGCCACTGGTGTCAGATGTGGATGTGCTCGACATGGCAACCCCAGGGGCAGGAGTGGGTGACCAACTGGGTCCCGGGGCTGGGCTGTGGAGCGATGTCATTTGAGTCGGGACTCTTCTGTACCAGCAGGGGTGGACACAGCAACTGGAGCCCTGCAGATGGCTGATGTGCAGGCACCAAATGGCAGGGCACGGTGGCAGCAGGCAGGCAGGCAGGCAGCAGCAGATGGCATGTGGGAGGCTGCTTGGGGCACTGGGGGCCAGTGAATTGGCCTTCTGGGCAGGAGCGTGGTCTTCCGTGTGTTTTCGCGTGGCCAGCTTCATACGGAGTGAATAGGCACGTGAAAAATCTGCACGCTGCGTGTAATGCGCGTAAGCGCGCGTGAAAAACTGCACGTCCGCGTGTAATAGGAGGAAAGGGTCCATGCATAAGCGTGCGCGCGTGAAAAACTGCACGTCCGCGTGTAATGCGCGTAATCAAACGTGAAAAAGTGCACGTCCGCATGTGACGTGACGCGCGCGTGCGTTTCCCTCAGCACGGGTTAAAGGTGAGCGGGCCCAGCTGTTCGCTGTACGTGCCTTTCGTGGAGACCGACGTGTGTTGCTGCTTCCAGTCGTTTCGCGCGCCATCTACTTCACAGCTCTCAAGGACGTATCTCTTCTTTTGGCGGGGGTATTGGCTACGCGTGTTTTTCTGCATCGCGCTAGTCAGACGGTGAGTCGCAAACGCTCCTTTTCCCACTGCGGGTGCCCCTGTGTATCGCACCCATTTTCGATGTCATCGTAGCCTGCGTGTCCCACGCGTACGCGTTATACGTGTTACTGGGTGCCACCGCGTACTGCGGGAGGTTTAATCCACGCACGTAGGCTGCAGGGTTGCGTGCACGGTTTTACTGCAGTTTTGGGGTGCCTGAGCGTTGCGTGACCCGTCAACACATCACCGGGGTCACATACAGCCTTGCAGGTGCAGGGGGGATGTTAACATCTTGCTTCCCACCCCCTTCACCCCAATTGCCCAGGTCAATTGTGCTGTACACCTCCCATTGGCACCACTCCATCTGTGCCAGCACTATTACATCTGTGCCATGGTAGGGAGGCTACCAAAGGTGAGGGGCGCCTCAGCTGGGCGTCCTCCTCGTGGCGGGCGTGGTCGGGGACGTGGCCGTGGTGACCAGGGAGTAGGGGGACTCCAGGGTGTCCAGGGCAGCCACAGAGGGGGAAGAGGCAGGGGTGCGCCACTTGAGCACAATGTTGTGCCATGTGTTGGTGCAGCCATGCCACCACCCCCTGTGGTTCAGGGGGATGCAGCTCCTGCATCTGGCACTGGCACCCGTATGACCCGGCAGTCCGTTTCATCGACTGCCACGGGCCCAAGGGTAGCGGTAGCTGCAGGTGCAGTTGTGGACACCGCCACCCAGGCTCAGGGTCTGCCAGCGCAGGCTGCGTTGGCACTTGAAGAGCCCTTGGTAGATCTCCAACAGGCCAGGGGGGAAACCATTGGGGCAGGCCGGGCTGCTCAGACCAAGACACGTGTCCCTGGGGCAGTCATGTCATCTGCTGCCCCGAACAGCCGGGTGTTGGCAAGTGCAGGGGCAGATGCACCCAACAGCACCCCGGTTGTGAGTCTGCCAACCAGGACCGTTGCGGTCAATGACCCTGCCACAGCTGATGTTGCTGCGCAGGGTCCATTAGTGGGCACCCAGCTGCCACTGACACAAGTCAGGCCTTTGGTCATCCCTCCACCTGCCACTCCCTCGGCTCAATCCACCCAACCCACTGGCCATACAGGTCAGGGCGGCATTAGCCAGCCAGGGTCTGCGCCACAGTCCAAGAGGAGGAAGGTTGCATCTGCAGCACAGGCTGGGACCCCACACACAGCCACGACCTCCTGCACGTCGAGGAAGAAGCCTTTCTGTAAGCAGGAACTGGACTTCCTCGTGGACTACGTGCGGGGACACAGCCGTGACATGCTAGTGGGTGCCAATAGTCAGACTACGGCTGCCCAACGTGACACCCACTGGAAGCATGTGGCGGAACATGTCAGTTCATTCGGCCATGAGGTGCGCACGGCGCAGGAGTGCAAAAAGCGCTGGAATGACATCAAGCGCAGCACTAAGGCCAAGCGTGCCTCAAATTACAACTTGACTCTGGTGACTGGCGGTGGGCCTGCACCAGAGGAGGAAGAACTCACTCCGCATGAGGCTCTCGTTGCGGAGTTCATACCACCAGAATTGGTCGAAGGTGTGGTAGAGATGCTGGACTTTGATGCCCAGTCCAGTGAGTGTTGATGCGTAGTTGTTGAGGACGTGTGTGTTTCACTTGTGGGATGTGTTGTGCATGATTGCTGCTACATGTGACCTGTACATGGTTCTGATGTGTAAGTAATGCAATGCCACCGTCATGCGTGTCTCCTCTGCCTGCATGCGGGACTCCATGTGGCCATGCTCCCTTGCCCCTCCTCCGCCACTCTGCACCCCAGTTCCACCTTTGCACTGGTCTGCTACATTCTTGCCAATGTGTAGTTTCATGTTCATTTGTCCTGTGTAGATGCTAACATCCAGCTTAGAAACTGCCAGACATATGCCGTGTGGTACAGCCTTAGTACTCGATGCAGGGCATCCCACTTGTACTGTGCATGGGTCAGATGTCCCGCAGGGACATGAGTGCCCCTTCATGCTCCATGTGCATTGCACACATGCCCCTATGTGTCCTTGACTGGATGATCACTGTAATATGAGTCCTTGGTTACATACATTGCCTGCCATATCATCGGCCTCCCCATGTCAACTGTGGCTCAGTCCTGCGTTGCACACATGTTTAGGCTCTGACAATCTGTGTGGCTCACAGGCCTCAGCCTGTTCAATGGCCAATGACTCTGTCCAACTCTTGTCGTGTCTTCTTCACACGTGGCCGGCCTCCGGATCTTCCATCATGTGTCCTGCCCACTGTCCCAGCATCATTTGCAGTGTTGTAATTGAAATCACATTAAGCTGTTGATGCCAGTCAACACTGCTTGTCAATACACAGGTGTATGGTCAGCCTTTTGATACCATGCTAGGCATCCCTGCTTTGGTACTGGGGTGGAGGGGTGCTTGCCTTCTAGACATGGTACACATTGAATACACAATGCACGTGATGTCTGATTTTGACATTGCACTGCCTTCACATTTCCTGGCACACACCATGGAGTGCTTGTACATGTAGGTAGTGAGTGGCGTACACATTTTCTGCACTGCTTAGACCCACTTCCATGCAAACTGCCACCTTTCAACAGGTCTGATCACAGAAGCTATTCTAAGTAGACCCAGCATGCATGCAAGGTCATATGTTGTGTGTCACATGTCTGCCAGATGCCTTTGCTGTCGGTGTGTGTGTGTGTGTTGTGTGCTTCTGACATGTGTACTGACCTTTTCCTCTCTATTTTTCAGGTGATGACGCAGTGGATGCAGAGGATGGTGTTGTCATGCCAGACACAGGGTTGGTAAGACCACATCAACCCAGCACTAGTGGGGGTCGTGGGGTGGTAGGCCACGAAAACCCCCAAGTGCTGCAGTCCATCCTGTCTCTGGCTGCCTATGAGTCCAGCCTTGATGACGACTCTGACGTCCATGTTGAGTTGGATGACCATCAAGTCCATGTGTCAGGGGTGAGTGATTCTGATGTGGACACTCCTCTGTCTGCGACCCCTGCATTGAGGGATCAGACAGTCTTGGTTCCTCCGCCCGTGGTGGATCGGGACGCAGGGTCACCCTCCACACCAGTCACTGATGTGCCTGGGACATCACGTAG
The DNA here is from genome assembly GCF_040938575.1 of Ambystoma mexicanum. Lineage (NCBI taxonomy): Eukaryota > Metazoa > Chordata > Amphibia > Caudata > Ambystomatidae > Ambystoma > Ambystoma mexicanum. The sequence goes on from NC_090939.1 coordinate 132,367,404, forward strand.
ACGGGGGCATGTAGTCGTGCAGCCGCAGGCGGTGCCAACACAGCGAGGACCCCCGGTCCTTGGGTCCCGCAGGGGTCAAGCCCGGCAACGCGGTCGCCGCGCGCAACCGCTGTATACTGAGTGGGAGCAAGACATGACTGCCAATTCAGAACGGCAGGGGGCAGCAATGGAGAACATCGCTGACAGCATGGAGCGTGTGGCCCGATCTGTGCTCCCCCCTGCTAGGCAGGTGCTTCTCCAGCAGCAGGCGGCACGGTCCACGGCCCGCTCACTCAGGCTGGGCATGGCGGCCTCAGACAGGGCACGCCAGGCTGAAATGTCGTCTCTGCGTCAAGCAATTGCTGCTCACGCAGAGGCGCACATGGATGCCCTGAGGGAGGAGTATGCCTCCCTCAGATCCACTCTGGGTGTCCTTATGATGTCCCAGAGGCAGCAGGCAGAGGAGAGGTTTGCACAGCTTGAGCGCACCATCTCGGCTGAGCTACAGGCTTGCCGGGAGGTGCAGCGGTTGTCCAGCCAGGCCTTGCAGGAGGAACTCAGTGTTACACGTGCTACCTTGCAAGAGGAAGCACGTGTATCACGTGAGGTCCTGCATGCAGACCTATGTAACATCGCCACACAGAACCAGGCTCACCTGTCCGGGAGACTTGCTGCCGACGAGGGGCAAGCTGCGGCTAGGCGTGGCCAGGCTACTGTGCCACGTCCTCCTTATCAGGATGAGCCAGACTCGGACGACCATCTATCTCCCACATAGGTCGTGCTGTGCAGGCGTTGAGCCCATGGAGGTATTTTTTTTTGGCTCAGCATCATCGCATGTGGATGTTGAGCAGCACCCTGTACCTCCCCCCTCCTGGGTGCCTCCCCTCCCCCCCGGGTCGTATGTGGCCATTTTTGATTTTTCTTTTAGTTTAGTTAGTTAAGTTTCTGTTTGATAGTTAGTTTAAATAGGTAATGTAGGTTTTCCATAGTTAGTGTAATTAGTTAATAGTTGAGTTAGTTTAAAATTTGTAGTCTATTGTGCTTACATGTGACAGTGCGGTGCCTTGTGGTTTTTGAAGGCATCCACTGTCTGTTCCAGCTGGGCCCTTCATGGTTGTCTTGTGTATGTGTTTGCTGCTTGGGTTCCTTGACTCACATATGCCACTCCTGCCTCCCTTATCCATGGGCTCGCAAGGATGGTTCGGTGTAACAGAATTTTACACAAGGGCTTTGGACTGTCATATCTGTGGCATGTCTGGTGCTTTTTGACTTGTGTTGACACCCCTAGTGGGGATGATTTAGGTGTAATTGTCCACTGTTCAGCTTTTGCTAGATGGGGCGTGTCATGATTAATGTGGACATTGATTGCTATGCATTGTGTATTATGTTTCATATCTTTCCTGTACACGTGCTTGTTGCAAATCATGCTGTAGATAGTGTTCCACATTTTGGAGGTGAAAGACGGACTGATGGTGTGATTTGTGATGTGACTCTCTGACATGGTCAAGTAATGAGATGCATGATGAGACACACACAGATCACTTTGATGCATTAATCATGTGTTTCATGCACTTTCTGCAGGGGGATGAGGCACCAGAGCACCTTTGCCAGCAGACATGGCCCATTGGACAACGTAATTCCTGACCCGTTTGTTGGTGCCCACATGCACATGTGTGCACATGCAGAGCCACAGTGATTGCAGACCCACATCCTAGAACTGCTGACATGTTCCAAGGAACTCCAGGCAAGGTGAGCATCACAGGGGGGCCACTAGACAGCAAAGCTTGCACCAGGCGATTTGCACGTGCAGGCTTAGTCACAGCACTGAGGGTGAGCTTAGACAAATATTGGTGTTGAAGCACACAATGCAGCTCAGATGTGTTTGTGGACTGATGGCTGTTGATAGTAGGGTTGTCTGGGACACATGCGGGGGCAGTGGCACATACCCTGCGGTACACCAAGGTTCATTGAGGCACTTGTATCAACCATGTAGCCTTCCAAGACATGGAAAGGGGCAGCTCACAGGGACATACAGCAAGGGACATACTCGGGTGCAGTGCATGTCTATTCCACGTACTTCATGATAAATGCACTGGCAACTTTGTTTTGGTCATGGTGGTACGCAACTTGCTCTGTAGTCATGGCTTGCCATATGGGTCTGTCTGCTTACCCAGGGAACATTGCATGTTGTGTGAATTGTGACACATTGGTGTTCCATTTGCCACGCACCCACCAGCGGCTGACTTACTGCATTAACTGTGAATGACCCGTCACAGGGGTGATGTTATATATGGGTACGAAGCATGGAGCACAGATTGTCTGTTTGTAGAGTTGTATGTTGTTATGGGGCATGTTTTGTGTTGTGTTTTTGTGTAATTGGCACGTACAGGTTGCTGACTGTGTCTCTCTTTGCAGCATTGCAGTGCTCCTGTAACCGGACCTGAGAGTGCGCAGGCAGGAGGCCAGCACTCAAAACCAGAGCTAAGTGTCTTGTTGTATTTTCTTACAAACTGCCCTGCATAGGCTTGCTGGGGAGTGTACTGATGCATGGATGTATGTGTGGTCCTATTTGGTATGTTTTTTACCCTAATCACCCGTGATCCTATGCAATTTCGAAACCTGTACCCTCTACCCGGTGTTCCTGCTTCCCATGCCTATCCAAGCAATGTTCCCTGACCCTCTTTCCCCACTGGGTTTGCGGATGCCTGTGTAAGCCCCGAACTTGCAGGCGCCAAAACCCTAGAGGGGGTGGTTGGTTCGTACCACTCCTGAGCCTGGACTACAGAAGGCCATGACAATGATGTCCAAGTTTGTTTGGATTGTGCATGTGTTCATGCAGGTTGTACATTTTCGTGCATTCCCTGGTTTCATGTGTCATTCCTACTCCCCTCACCTGCCACGCATTCCAGTCATCCAGTGTGTCTACACCTGTCCCGACTGCATATCCCTGAACCTCTTTCCCCACCAGGATCTCAGGGGCCTGTGTGAGTTTGACCTTGCAGGCACCCGGGACATGGTGTGGGTGGTTGTTTCATGAGACTCCAGCGCCTGTACAGGGGATCTGTGACAGTACACATCCATTCATGGTGCATCATCCTATGTCATGTACCACACATGTCTCACATCCTGTCGTGACATTGTTTTGCTGTGCTACCTTGGTTGTTGCATCATTGTGGTAGTACTTGGCCTTTGAGACGTACTGCTATGTCAAGTCATCTACTGGAGGGTGTTTGGGTTCCTTTTCATGCCTTGGATTATGTGATTTTGGAAATGAGTGTGGATTCTGAGGGTTCAGGCATCTCTTTACACACAAGGTGGGAGATGGACACGAAGGGTAAAGGTGATCCTGTGGCCAGGTGGGAATGAGGGTTGGAGGCTCCATGACCCAGGTGCAGTTGTTCAGTGGGTCATGGTCATTTGTGAGGGGGGGGGTTGTTGTTGATAGTTGCGTTGCCCTGCAGTGTGATGGGAACTCTGACATTGTAATGTTGTTGTCCAATGTACATGTTGTGTTCTGCTGATCAATGCCTGTTCATGTGTTGTGTTTTCCTTTCAGGTGCGAGGGGATAGTAGTGGTTTGACATGCTGGGGTGTACACATGGTGGATGTTCACATGTGATGTGTAGGGAACACTGATGGTCACTTGAGTGCACATGCATATGTGGAGTGCATGTACTTGCAGAACCACACACTTGCACTCGGATGCACTCCATGTCCTCCCACCCTTGCATATCCACGTGTACACTGTTTGCCTTCTGGTGCCCACTGTGTCCCGCCAGCACATGTTCTGTGACCGATTATGGTTCGAGTACATGCCTAATTTGATTTTTGATGTAGTCTGTCACTTAGATGTGATGCTCAGGGTGTGCATCACACGCAATGGCTGTTCACTGTGCTGTGCGCTGAGCAGTGTGATGCAGGAGTAGGACATTGCACACATGAGCTGCAGTGTTCATTTTGCAATGCATCATGTTCATATAGCCAGGCATTCATTGTGATGTTACGTCTACGACTGTTGTAATGCATTAGGAATCGACTTATTTTTGGTGGGACATTTTGTTGGTCTGTCATTTCATCGGATTCCGGGTCAGGCATCATTGTCCGATGCCACTGTACATTTAGGACATGGAAATGTGTACCTTATCGTTACTGGGTCGGTGTATGGGTATTGCTTGCCATGTCATGTTGATGTTTGGGAGGGTTTGACTGACATGACAGTGATGGCCATGGCCTGTTTTGCAGGTGTGTGTGATGCACACCTTGCATGTCCAGGTCATCCGCTTCTCAGAGCAACTAGCTGGGGGTAGGTTTCTCTCCGCAGCAGGGCCCTCCCCCTCGAACAGACTTCCTGACTTGAACTTGAGGGGAACCATCTCCAGTTCTGGAAGCACCTCAAGACCTTCCTCTTTGCTTCTGCTTACTCTCTGCCTCTCCCTTGCAGAATTGTTCACTGGAACTGCACAGGAGCTGCAACTGGGCCACTCTCACCAACCTCGGTCCCTGGCCCAGCCACTGTCCACTTGCACTGCCACCCTGGCAACCCCTGCACTGCAGTACTGTCTCTCTATCCCTACAGCCCTCCCTTCCCAGCACTCGTCTGCACTTACCTTAGCAGTTGCCACCAGGCGACCTATGTATAATTTTTTGGCCTACTTCCCCTGTACTGGACTCCCCCCCACCCTTGCACTTTTCCCTTCCCCCTACCCCTGCACTTGCACAATCACAATGACACCTGGCCTAGTAGTACCGTTCTCTGTGTTCCCTTGTTCCCCCCCCCCCTGCCTCATTGTGCCTTGTAATACTTGTGTATGGCTCATGTCATGTCACATGTCATGTGTGCATTTTGGTTGCACAGGATAGCTTGTGTTTAAGTAGCTAGGGATGCAGACGATGTGGCACTTCCATGGCAACTATCTCAGGGTGGTAGGGTTGTGACAGTTGACTGTCACTTTGTCATCATCGATTGTCACCTGGTATGTGCCAGGCCTGTGTGCACTCCGCAGGGGTTGGAGTTTAGGTGAAAAATGTGGCCACAAGCTGGGTCCGGGCTACCTCGCCACGTGCCCTGTCCCCTCCCATGGGCAGCGCCTGTGCCTGTGGTTGGGGATGTGGGGGCACCACCATGTCCACCGGGACGCCCTGCCGTGTTGCAAAATTGTGCAGGACAAATGCTGCCACAATGATCCTGCACACAACTGCTGGTGCATAGAGTAGTTGCCCACCAGAGCGGTCAAGGGAGCGGAAACGTGACTTGAGCACTCCGAATGTGCGCTCCACTATGCCCCTGGTTGCAATATGGGCAGCTTTGTATCTTACCTGGGGTGGTGTGGTGGGGTTCCGGATTGGCGTCATCATGTGGTTGCTCAGAGGGTAGGCACTGTCCCCTGGGGAGGTGATAATTGTTCAGATTATTAGGGTTGGTATATTTGTCTGTGTGTGACTTGCATGCATGTGCAAGGGCATTTGTACTCACCTAGGAGCCATGTGTCGCCATGCTGCCCAGCTTCCAGGGCCCGGCTCAGGGCGGACATTCTGTATATGAAACTGTCATGGGTGGAGCCAGGGTAGTTTGCATAGACAGAGGTGATGATTCCCTTTGCATCGCATACCACCTGTACATTGATGGAATGCCAGTGCTTGCGGTTTCGGTAGATGTGCTCAGTGGCCCTAGGTGGACGTAGGGCCACATGGGTGCAATCTATGGCACCGAGCACTTTGGGGAAGTGTGCCACCCTGAAAAAATCCAGGACAACGGCCTGCCTTTCTGCGGGTGTTCTGGGCATGTATATGTGCCTGCGGACTGAGGGGCGCGCTGTCATGATTGCCAGTACCTGGTGTAGGCAGCGTGACTGCGTGGCCTGTGAGACCCCCCCCACTATGGCAGTGGTCCGCTGAAACGACCCAGTGGCCAAGAAATGCAAGACATTGAGCAGCTTCTCCAAGGGGCTCAATGCTTGGGAGCAAAGGGTGGGGGATGTGAGGTCATCTTCCCACTCCCTGACCAGGTCTAGGATGATATGGGGTGGAAACCTATACCTGCCATAGACCTGGTCGTCAGGCATCCCAAAAAGGCCTGTCCGTGGTGCAAAAATGCGTGCCCTGGCTATTCTCCTCCTCCTGCGGTGTCCCACAATCACTGCAGCAACAAATGGGGCATTCATCGTCGCTGTATATACGCGTTTGTTGTTTGCGCGCACTTTTATGCTGTGCGCGGGAGCGGGACGCCTCCGTGTGGGCGGACTCGTTGGTTTCCCGTATTCGGGTGTCATCGCGTGTGATCGGAGGGGAGCGAGCGTACACGCGATTGGCCTGGGTACGTGTGTTTCGGGGTGCGCGGGTAGTTCCACACGCGATTGGCCTGGGTACGTGTGTTTCGGGGTGCGCGGGTAGTTCCACACGCGATTGGCCTGGGTACGTGTGTTTCGGGGTGCGCGGGTAGTTCCACACACGATTGGCCGGGGTACGTGTGTTCCGGGGTCCCGTGAACTTTCACACGCGATTGGTTGGGATCCACGTGTGTACTGTCATCACGTGCAATGAGGGATACTCCCTCGCACGTTACGTCACAGACGCGCTCACGCGCTGAGGGCCTTTGGTCCAATGAAAATGCGTATGCGTGCAGACGCGCTTACGCGCTAAGGGCCTTTCCTCGAATTACACGCTGACGTGCAGAATTTTCACGTGCCAAATCACTCCGTATCAAGCTGGCCACGCGTAAGCACACGGAAGACCACGCTCCTGCCCAGAAGGCCGAACTACTGCCCCCCAGAGCCCCGAGCACGCTCCCACCTGCCATCTGCTGCTGCCTGACTGCCTGCTGCCCACGTGCCCTGCCATTTGCTGCCTGCACATCAGCCAGGGGTGCTGTTGGTGTGACCACCCCTGCTGGAACCAAAGACTCCCGACTGGGATTCCATCGCTCCACAGCCCAGCCCCAGGACCCAGTTGCCCACCCACTCCTGCCTCTGGGGTTGTCATGTCGGGGCAAACTCCATCTGTGACCACTGACAACCCCCGGCCAGAGAGGCAGAGGGGCACCAGCTTCAGTGCCACCGAAGTTGGTGTCCTGGTGGAGCAAGTCCTGGGGCAGTATGATGCCCTCTTCGGAAGTTGCCGCGCCGACAAGGAAGGACAGACTCGGATCTGGACTGACATCGTGACTGCCATCAACGCGGAGGGGGTGGCAGTCCGCGACTTCCAACATGTCAAGAAGCGCTGGGAGGACTTCAGGTCCAGGACCCTGACCAAGGCCCGGCGCCTCTTGAAGGCAGCGGATGCCAAGGGGCGCCGGGGCCACTTGTCGGAAGAACAGATGAGGGTCCTGGAACACATATCCCCAGCGCTCCACGTCCAGGTCCTTGAGAGGCAGACCCGTCTGGAGTCGAGCGGTGAGTGTACATGCATCCTGATTGTGAGCAGTGCGTGTGGTGATTGTTCAGTAGTGTGCAGGTTGCACATCTGTTTGTATGGGGTCGAGTATGGGTGCGGGTGTACAGGGCCGTGGGGCTGACACATGCGAGGGCTGTAATGTGTGAGACATGGATGGTGCCTGTGTGTGTGGGCTTGCATGCCAAATGCAGTTGTGTGGGCACACAAGTTTGTATGAATGTGTATGTGAGTAGACATGTCCGTGATGTCACGCATGTATGTTGTTTTCAGCTGATTGTATCAGCGCTGTGTACATGTGCATGTGTGTGTATTTGACAAGGGTGCAACAGTGATGCAACATGGATGCATGTGACAGCGGTATGTGGAAGCCTGATTGGCAGATGTGACATGGATGCCCGTCTGATCACTGCGACACTTAGCAGAGGTGTACACATGCATGCAAGTGTGGTGGTTGGTGTGTACATGTGTGGTGCACTTCCTGTGTTGCATGTGATGTCTGGCTCACCTTTGGCTGCTGATGCTGTTGTATGTGTATGGATGGTGTTGGCAGTTGCAACATGGCTGTGGTATGGCTCGTGTGTGCAAGTTGTAATGACATGTGTGTTGGGGATTGTGATGACATGTCTGAGGTTTGCCAATGCCACTCATGTACAACTGTCATGTGTGTATGTGTCCATTGTACAGTGCCCTGATGCCTGTGTTTTTTTTCTCCCTGTCTGCAGCATCAACTGATGAAGAGGGCGGAGAAGGTGCTGTGGAGCACAGCGGCGGGGATCCCACCGCCAGCCGGAGACGCAAGGCCCGGCTCCCCTCCCAGGTTGTCATCTCGTCGGGGAGTGAGGAGTCCGGTGCCGCGTCCCAGGCCGCAGCTGCCGGGGGGAGGTCCAAGAGGCGGAGGTTGCAGTTGGACTCCTCGGCAGCAGAAGGGGCAGCTGGGACCCCACAGGGCCCAACGGGGGAAGATGGCACAGAGTCATCCAGGTTGGTGGGGGGTTTGGTGGAGGAGGAGGCCGTGCAAGCACCGGAGACGGGGTCTGGGGGTGGGGATCCCACTGGTGCTAGTGGTGCAGTGCAGGACCAGGGACAGGAGGCAGCACAGGCCGCCGCGGAGGTGCCTGTGTGCAATCCTGTCCCTGATCCTGTCCCTGCATCATCTTGCACCAGCAGGGATGCCCATGTCCAGACCAGTTTTCAGGCAGGGGATGAGCTGACGTCAACTGGCCTTCCTCTGCCTGCGGACGTGGCTATCCAGGCCCGGGTTGAGCCTGTCCTGGCTGGAGTGGCGTTGCGTCAACGGGCCATGCGAGGTGACCTGCAGTCTTTTCATGAAGAGACTGCACATCATCTCGAATGGCTCGTTGACCACGTCAGCCTGCTGGGACAGGTCACCCAGGCCGGATTCCTCCGTCTGATGGGGCTTTCCACAACCCCCTCCTCAGCTGGACCCCCTACGCGCCAGTCGTCCTCTGTGCCATCTTCCCACCCATCAGTCACCTGGGTGCCCTGTGGAGCTGCCTCTGACGGTGCGGCCAGGCTGGTGGAGGAGGCATCCCTGCCGCAGTCGGGAGTCGGACGTCCAGCAGGGGTGGCCACGTCAACGACTGCACCCCAGCCGGCGGAGGATGTGCAGGCAGCAGGAGGCAGTGCAGGGGCAGAGGCACAGCAGCAGCAGCACCATGGTGGGAGCCATGAAGGCTCGGGGCCTTCGACATCGGAGGGGCAGGCATCGGCCGGAGGGCAGGAGGACCCAGGACAAAAAGTGTCTTCCGTGTGGCAGCGGTTGGGCCACGCCATAGATGCGGAGCGGCAGCGGGCGGAAGAGGCACGGCTCTCAATGGTCAGGGCGGAGAACTCCATGCAGAGGGCCCTGAGGCGGGTCGAGTGCCTCGAGGCAATCCGCAGGGCTTTGGAGGTGGACACGTCGACGGCCCTGCGGACCCTCGGGGCCATGGAGGAGGACCGCCTCCGGGACATTGAGGAGGAGTTTGATGATGCCCTGGCCCGGCACATCCAGAAGTGAGCCGTGGAACTAGCCCGCTGCCCTTGTACATAGTTATGTAGGTAGTGTTAAGTTTCATTTTTGTTTTTATTTCATTTGGACCTTTTGGAAATTGGCCACATTTTTGTATATAGTTTTTTTTATTAGTTAGTGTAGTTAGTTAGGTTTCCTTTATTTTGTTGGGATGATGGACCCTGGCTTCTTGCATTGTACATAGTTGTGGACTTGTACATACTTTCTTTTTTGACATTATCCATGGATCAATGGCTTATAATTTTTTTTTCACATTGGATTTTGTTTGGTGGACATTGACTTTGTACTACATTACTTTGGATTTCTATATTCTTTAATTTTTTTTTTATTTTGAACGGACATGCTTCTTTTCATTTTTTTCCATTCACATTTCTGTTTCTTCATTTTTGTTTCTATTCATCTTTCCTTTAATACATTATTTATTTGTTGCACTTCAATGTGTGGTGTCTCATTGTTTTCATGCATTTCATGTTATGTGTTTAGAGAATCACTGACACCCATTGGGTGTATGTGAGGGACATGTGTTTGTTTTGGAACTTGCAATTGGTGTTCTGTGATGTAATTGCAGAATATGAGTGGGTGGATGCAATACTCGGGTGGGTGTTTTGCATTTGGGGGCTGACCATAGAGACCAGGGATCTGGACTGTGATGACATGTTGGGTGGGGAACATGAGTTGGACATGGGTGGGGGCCTGCTGGAGGCTGCCCCTGGTGGCTGGGGGTTGGGGGTGGTGGGAGACATGGGTGGGGGCCTGGTGGAGGGTTCCCCTGGATGCTGGGGGGTGGGGGTGCAGGGAGACATGTGTGGGGGCCTGGTGGAGGGTGCCCCTGCACTGCTGGGGGGTGGGGGTGGTGGGAGACATGTGTGGGGGCCTGGTGGAGGGTGCCCTGCACTGCTGGTGGGTGGGGGTGATGGGTGACATGAGTGGGGGTCTGGTGGAGGGTGCCCCTGGATGCTGGGGGGTGAGGGTGCAGGGGGACATGTGTGGGGGCCTGGTGGAGGGTGCCCCTGCACTGCTGGGGGGTGGGGGTGGTGGGAGACATGTGTGGGTGCCAGGTGGAGGGTGCCCCTGCACTGCTGGGGGGTGGGGGTGGTGGGAGACATGTGTGGGGGCCTGGTGGAGGGTGCCCTGCACTGCTGGTGGGTGGGGGTGATGGGTGACATGAGTGGGGGTCTGGTGGAGGGTGCCCCTGGATGCTGGGGGGTGAGGGTGCAGGGGGACATGTGTGGGGGCCTGGTGGAGGGTGCCCCTGCACTGCTGGGGGGTGGGGGTGGTGGGAGACATGTGTGGGTGCCAGGTGGAGGGTGCCCCTGCACTGCTGGGGGGTGGGGGTGGTGGGAGACATGTGTGGGTGCCAGGTGGAGGGTGCCCCTGCACTGCTGGGGGGTGGGGGTGGTGGGAGACATGTGTGGGGGCCTGGTGGAGGGTGCCCTGCACTGCTGGTGGGTGGGGGTGATGGGTGACATGAGTGGGGGTCTGGTGGAGGGTGCCCCTGGATGCTGGGGGGTGAGGGTGCAGGGGGACATGTGTGGGGGCCTGGTGGAGGGTGCCCCTGCACTGCTGGGGGGTGGGGGTGGTGGGAGACATGTGTGGGTGCCAGGTGGAGGGTGCCCCTGGATGCTAGGGGGTGGGGGTGCAGGGGGACATGAGTGGGGGCCTGGTGGAGGGTGCCCCTGGATGCTGGGGGGTGGGGGTGGTGGGAGACATGAGTGGGGGCCAGGTGGAGGGTGCCCCTGGATGCTAGGGGGTGGGGGTGCAGGGGGAAATGAGTGGGGGCCTGGTGGAGGGTGCCCCTGGATGCTGGGGGGTGGGGGTGGTGGGAGACATGAGTGGGGGCCTGGTGGAGGGTGCCCCTGGATGCTAGGGGGTGGGGGTGCAGGGGGACATGAGTGGGGGCCTGTTTGAGGCTGCCCCTGCACTGGTGGGGGGTGGAGGTGGGGGGAGACATGGGTGGGGGCCTGCTGGAGGCTGCCCCTGGTGGCTGGGGGTGCAGGGGGACATGCGTTGGTGGGCAGTAGTGCTAGTTGATATGTGGGTTGGCTGGTGGGCATGGCCATGGTGGATGGGGTGCCTGCAGGACATGTGCTGGGTAGGCCCCTGTGGTGTGAGCCACCTGCAGGGGCCGTGGAGGGTGTAGAGGGTACACCTGGGAGGACCCACACGTGCAATTCACGTGTGCTGCTCCCTGCGCACCCCCGGAATACACGTACCCCGCTCAATCGCGTGTGGAACTTCCCGCGCACCCCTGAAATCCACGTACCCGGCCAACTCGCGTGTGGAACTTCCCGCGCACTCCTGAAATCCACGTACCCGGCCAAATCGCGTGTGGAACTTCCCGCGCACCCCTGGGATCCACGTACCCGGCCAAATCGCGTGTGTCACTTCCCGCGCACCCCCGAAATACACGTACCCCGCTCAATCGCGTGTGGAACTTCCCGCGCACCCCTGAAATCCACGTACCCGGCCAACTCGCGTGTGGAACTTCCCGCGCACCCCTGAAATCCACGTACCCGGCCAAATCGCGTGTGGAACTTCCCGCGCACCCCTGGAATCCACGTACCCGGCCAAATCGCGTGTGTCACTTCCCGCGCACCCCCGAAATACACGTACCCCGCTCAATCTCATGTGGAACTTCCCGCGCACCCCTGAAATCCACGTACCCGGCCAACTCGCGTGTGGAACTTCCCGCGCACCCCTGAAATCCACGTACCCGGCCAAATCGCGTGTGGAACTTCCCGCGCACCCCTGGAATCCACGTACCCGGCCAAATCGCGTGTGGAACTTCCCGCGCACTCCTGAAATCCACGTACCCGGCCAAATCGCGTGTGGAACTTCCCGCGCACCCCTGGAATCCACGTACCCGGCCAAATCGCGTGTGGAACTTCCCGCGCACTCCTGAAATCCACGTACCCGGCCAAATCGCGTGTGGAACTTCCCGCGCACCCCTGGAATCCACGTACCCGGCCAAATCGCGTGTGTCACTTCCCGCGCACCCCCGAAATACACGTACCCCGCTCAATCGCGTGTGGAACTTCCCGCGCACCCCTGAAATCCACGTACCCGGCCAACTCGCGTGTGGAACTTCCCGCGCACCCCTGAAATCCACGTACCCGGCCAAATCGCGTGTGGAACTTCCCGCGCACCCCTGGAATCCACGTACCCGGCCAAATCGCGTGTGGAACTTCCCGCGCACCCCCGAAATACACGTACCCGGCCAAATCGCGTGTGGAACTTCCCGCGCACCCCTGGAATCCACGTACCCGGCCAAATCGCGTGTGGAACTTCCCACGCACCCCTGGAATCCACGTACCCGGCCAAATCGCGTGTGGAACTTCCCGCGCACCCCCGAAATACACGTACCCGGCCAAATCGCATGTGGAACTTCCCGCGCACCCCTGGAATCCACGTACCCGGCCAAATCGCGTGTGTCACTTCCCGCGCACCCCCGAAATACACGTACCCCGCTCAATCGCGTGTGGAACTTCCCGCGCACCCCCGAAATACACGTACCCCGCTCAATCGCGTGTGGAACTTCCCGCGCACCCCTGAAATCCACGTACCCGGCCAACTCGCGTGTGTAACTTCCCGCGCACCCCTGGAATCCACGTACCCGGCCAAATCGCGTGTGTCACTTCCCGCGCACCCCCGAAATACACGTACCCCGCTCAATCGCGTGTGGAACTTCCCGCGCACCCCCGAAATACACGTACCCCGCTCAATCGCGTGTGGAACTTCCCGCGCACCCCTGAAATCCACGTACCCGGCCAACTCGCATGTGGAACTTCCCGCGCACCCCTGAAATCCACGTACCCGGCCAAATCGCGTGTGGAACTTCCCGCGCACCCCTGGAATCCACGTACCCGGCCAAATCGCGTGTGGAACTTCCCGCGCACCCCCGAAATCCACGTACCCGGCCAAATCGCGTGTGGAACTTCCCGCGCACCCCTGGAATCCACGTACCCGGCCAAATCGCGTGTGGAACTTCCCACGCACCCCTGGAATCCACGTACCCGGCCAAATCGCGTGTGGAACTTCCCGCGCACCCCCGAAATACACGTACCCGCCCAAATCGCGTGTGGAACTTCCCGCGCACCCCTGGAATCCACGTACCCGGCCAAATCGCGTGTGGAACTTCCCGCGCACCCCCGTAATACACGTACCCCGCTCATTCGCGTGTGTAACTTCCCGCGCACCCCCGGAATACACGTACCCCGCTCAATCGCGTGTGTCACTTCCCGCACACACCCGGAATACACGTACCCCGCTCAATCGCGTATTTTACTTCCCGCGGCGCCACTTTTTTGATGCGCTGGGACTCTACCGCCTGCCTTCGTGTGGCGGACGTGTTTCAGCTTGTGCGCGGCTTTGGCTGTGTGTGGGTTTGCCCTATTCCATTCCATGAATACGTGTGGTTCGTGTTCGTGTGGGCGTTACCTCTGCTTCCGTGCAGTGCATCCCCAGTTACGCCCTTATTTTCGCGTGTTGTTCCCCATTCCGCGCGTTACGCCCCATGTCCCGCCCACTTTCTGCTGTGTGCGCTGAGGTTGTGCGCTTTCACTGTGCGCGTCGCGCACCGTCGCGCACGCCTTTTTCGATGTTGCAGTGACTTGTGCGCCATGCACGGGTTTGGCGCACATCCCGCGGTGAACACGCGCAGGGACTTCCATGAATCGCACGCGTGCGCGTGCGCCTGTTTTTTTCCGCTTGCGCATGCTTGCGCATGCTTGCGCCTAGATTTTCGGCGCACGTTGGTTCCATGAATCGGCCCCTGTGAGTTCTCAAAGCCTTCAATCCGAAGGCCATGCCTAGTGGCCTGGTAGCATTTTAAAATGGACAGTGGGCACAGCTAAAGGCCATGCCCACTGAACATGGCCGAAGACCGTGCTAATGGTTTGGCAGCGTTCTACACATCTATGGAATAACAAAACCCTTAAAATTCAAGGAAAACACTTTAGTTGCAGGGATATTAAGGTGAGCAATACTTTAACAAAACCTTTGAAATTCAAGGAAAAAACGTTAGTTGCAGGGACGTTAAGGTGAGAAATGCATTGTAACACAAGCTTTGAAATACAAGGAAACATCTTTCGTTGCAGGGACGTTAAGGTGAGTGCAACAAAACGCTGAAAATTAAGCCAAAGTCACCTTAATGTTGTACGCCCTGCTGCGCAGACTATGACCACAATGATGACATCAAAGATCACATAACTGATGACATCAATAATTACATTGAAACTGTAACTGGCATTAAGCATGACCTTCAGACATGGTCAGTGTGCATGGCCAAATATATTTTAACACATGAATGGGTACTAGTCATGGCCCCCAGTTATGGACAGTGGTAACAACTTACACCCATGTGCACTGAATATTTTAAAACACTAACAAGCTATCAGCCATAGATTTTGGCCTTTACCAGTGGATTCAGCTTTCAACCGTGTCCACTGTATATTAGATACACTGAACACGCACTAGCCATGGACCTTTGCACAATACTGACCAGTGGCCACAATCTTTGGCTGTGCCCACTATATATTCTAACATATAAATGGGCCTTTAGCCATGGCCTTTTGCCTTTGATTAGTGTGTACATCTTTTGGCCATGTACACTGTACATTTTAAACTAATAAAATTCAATAAGCAATGGCCCTTCGGCTGTACCCAATGTGTATTACACAACACTAACCAGTCACCAGCTATGGCCTTCGACTGTGCCCACTGTATATTATAAACACTAACCAACTGCTAGCCATGTTTTTCAACACAATACTAGCCAGTGGCCACACCCTTTGGCTGTGCCAACTGTATTTTCAGAGATATTAATGGGCACTAGCTATGTATGGTCTTTAGCCCTGGTCACAGAACTACAGCTTTCAACGCTGCCCACTTTATATTTTAAAACAGTGACAGGCTATTAGGCAGGGCTTTTAACCCTGCACATTGGTATTTTTGAACACTAACCACCCACTAGCTATGGACGTTGGTGCTGGCCAGTGACCCCAGCTTTTGTTATGGCCAAATCCACAGCCTACATTGTTATTAGGGTAATACAAGTTTTCATGAGCTAACTTATAAATTGTGTTATGTCTAATCCATTGTTGATGTAATCAGTTATTTACAATGCAATTAGTGTTTTCACCAGTAATGTCATCAGTGATGTGATTTGTAATGTCATCAGTGTTCCCATACGACATGTAATTAATGATGGCATCAGTGATGTGATCTGTGATATCATCATTGTGGTCATGCTCTGTGCAACAGGGTGCGTGAAGTTAAGGTGGCTTTAGCTGAATTTCCAGGGTTTTATTGATTAAGTCCTCACCTTAACGTCCATGCAACTAAAGTTCTTTCCTGGAATATATGTATATATATTCAGTAAAAAAATGTTGTTAAAAGGACGTTATGGTTAAGTTGCGCTACTAAAAACCTATGAAATTCAGTGAAAAAAAACTTTGTTACAGGTACTTTATGGTTCCAAGTAAAACTGAAAAACCCCTGAAATTCGCCAGTTATGGTAAACTAAGTAACATAACTCGTGTCACCACTGTGCACTGCTAAGACTAACCCCCATGACATCAAAGATCAATCAAGGGATTTTTATTGTAATGTTGATAAAAAAGTGTCAAGGATCATTGGAATAAATATCATGAGGTACGTAGTGCATTAAGCAATGCATTGATATAAATAGCATTCTATTATGAAGTTCTTTCCAGTATACTAAGCTACTCATGTAGAAACATAGGCATTGTGTGCAGCATACATGATGGAGGTGCAATATTAATAATCTTGCCATGTTGAATAGTAAAATGATAAATGCTTTCTTATTACAGTTTTGCCTACTGTGAAACATTTAATAAGTAGCTAATAAAACCCACTTACTATGTAATTGCATTATTGCAAACAGAACACAAACAGACAACAACACATACAAATATGAGCATATACAGGGAAAATGAAATAAGCAAAAAAACAGCAGTATTACCAGACAATCTTCATAATCTCACTGATTATCTTCATGCACAGAAATGATAGTTCTGCTTCAAAGCTACTACTTCTCTATGTATAACTATCACATAATGTGACTGGACCCTAAGGAAAGTAGTGTGAGTACAATTGATACAGATATGAGCATATCCAAGGAAAGTACAGTAATAAAAAAAAAAAACAGAACTATGAGAAAGTGTTGATAACATTACTGATCATCTTTATACATAGAAAGCACTGCTGTCTTCCAAGTCTGTGTTTTTCCCTATGTATATGCTTCATATGCTGTGAGTGAACCCAAAGTGAATTACTGTAAGAACATATTTGAAGTATAAGTGTAAAAATATACTACTGAAATTTTAGTTCCTGACTGACAAATATACTACTTTTTGAATGTTTAGTTCCTGACTGTACTGGCCTAGATACTGGCCTAGATATGTCAGTAAAGGAAAAAAGAGGGAGCCAGACATGTGATGTCATCAGTGATGTTATCAATGACATTTGTGATGTCATATTTGATGTCCTGGGTGTTAATCTTAGCAGTGCACCGTGGTGGCGCGAGTTATGGTTGCTTAGATTACCATAACTGGTGAATTTCAGGGGTTTTCAGTTTTACTTGGAACCTTAACGTCCCTTTAACAACGTTTTTTCACTGAATTTCATAGGTTTTTAGTAGTGCAACTTAACCATAACGTCACTTTAACAGCGTTTCTTTACTGAATTTCATAGGTTTTTAGTAGTGCAACTTAACCTTACCATTCCTGTTTTTTCACTGAAAATAGATATATAGATAATGTAATTTGATAAATGTTTACTAGTATGCCCTTAGTGTATATACATATAACATAGAACATACAGAACCCCCTACCTGCGCTAGTGGGTCTGATATCCGTGGATCATGCGCCTTTTCGCGGACGGAATCGGACAACGTCAACACTATCCAAAAACTCAGGGGGTATTTTACAATGTTATATCATCCAAAAAAAAACACTAAACATGTTCAAAAAGCAGCATTACATTCAATAATAAATAAGAAGTGGAAACTGTATATGTAAGACACAGAAATGTCTAGTACTTTGCAATGCCTGGAAGAAAATGTTCCTCGTGATGAAATGAGTGAAAACAAAGATAATAATGGTAGACACTACACTTCTCTATATAGACCGATTATTACCCATTATTTTATGTGTACTTACCATTTTTTTTAAACACACCGTACAGACATTAAAAATAATATAGAAACAGACCTTCGAAAATCATCTGCAGCGAATGCAGCAAAAAATTAATCTATTAAAAGAATGGTGCGCTTAGAAATATTATTGTCCTGAGTGTTCAGGCATGTGCTTCTAAGCATATGTTGATCGATCATAAAAACATTTCCTATGCACCTTAAGGTAGTTTTCCTCTTTTTTACACATGCGAAATCAGGCAGCAGGGCGCAGCCATCTTGTGATAATCTTATCCGTTGCTGCATCGCCCAAGGTGGACTGCCCTGGCGACACTAATTCATATGCCCCGCCCCTGAGGCTGATATCACCAAATTTAGTGATATTCTCTGCTTATCTCCAGGAAGTCAATGGACAGCTTAGCCAAACGCACCCTGTCATCATCTACGTGATAGCGTTACTTGACGCAGAACCCGGAATATCAACAAACATCATCTCACATCACAGCATGTCCCAATTATGAATATAAAACCGTACTTTTAAAGGAAATAGCAAAACTGTACAGTTTTTAAAGTAATTTTATTTCACAATAAATGCTCCGAGAACATCCGGAGACTGCCATATTCGAGCAAATGGGTAATGTTTTTCTACGTTCTCGATGCACAAATGTTTATCGTGAGTCACTCTGTATTCTTTTTGGGTATAAAAAGCACATTGGGCACGCTGTGAATTGCAAGGCCTTGACATCAGCTTGGCGCTAGGCCACCGTATATGATGTCAGTTTGCTCCTTATCACTGGTACGTGGTAAGGGCATATCGGCCTGTGACGATCGTCCCAAAAAAGAGTCATTGCTATCCAGCCATTCATGTGTATCTGCAGCTGCCGGTTGAATAACCTGTCAGTTGGTATCTGGAATTGATGACAATCACAGAAAGGCAGGATGTAGCTGTTTGAAAACGATAGCAGAAATGTGTCTCACTAGCCGATCTTTAGTACAGTTTATCATTTTACCCATTCATTCGGCCCATGTTTAAACTAATGATGAACACGGATGTGAAACATTGGGAACACAGAGAAAACAATGTGGAAAGTAGTCTACAATTTGCCTCAGAGGTTAATGCTATGGAGTATGTTCAGCTCGAAATGGGATGCATAACCTGACGCTACAATTCGAAGAACACATAGATGGAATTTTAATTAAATATTAGCATTGAATTAGGCGTTTTTGGAACCTGGGGGAACCCACTAGTGGAGTACATGCATCTCGATCCTGGACTGCCCATGTGCTTGAGACAAAGGCAAGTACACACACAAGTTGTAATTGCGTGTCATTCCAATATGACGCAAACAACAACCGAGTACAATATAAGCCATCAATAAGGGTCAGCAAATGATAAGTTGACTCGTTGGTCTATAAAATAGCCAAAAGTAAAACTTACATAATATTTTCCATTCCCATTCTCTCGGTGTAACGCGGACACTCCGTTCAGGTCAACAAATGTTTATGTAATCTTTGTCCAGTTTTGGAATGGTGAACCTTATCATATTTGACAGTGTTACATGCCCCGTTTCTTGCATTCGTTTTGCAATCCTCTCTTTGTTTCAAGGTTAAAAAACAATTGAACCTTATACTGTGTACAATGCGTGGGTTTGCGCAGCTCAGAAGTGAAAATTCAACGGTGGTGACCTTCACTCAAAATGGGAGCCAATAGCCATTCAGACAATACTGGCATTATACATTTTTTGAAAAAATATATCAATTGTTTGGTACCATTCACCAATGCGGGTGCCACTTCAACGCATTTAATTTGTTCCTCTGGAGAACTTTTCACTCTCCCAGCGACTCCCACAGCCAGGCCAGACCACCTGTCAGCTCAGCCCACCTCCTCTTCACATGGCAAATCACATAAACATTCTTCGCAAGAAGCAAATCTCCAGCCCTGACAAAATGTGCTTGTATGAAGATTTCCGACCAAGCCCTGCTGCAACCCCCTCCGGCCAGGCCATGGTCCCCTGAACCCTTGACTGCTGTTATATATTAGAGGCCTATAATTTACACACGTGTGTTTGTACTATCCCACTTTGGGTCACTAGGGAGGTGAACGGTGTGGGGGTCTTGCCATCTTACAAATACAGACACATAGTAAATACGTAATAGTAATGCCTTTACGTTATAATGCAGATGGTACCAAAAACAACGGCAAGCTAAGTGGATTCACACATGGTAAAGTATCACTTGGTAAGGAAACCTTCACAACAATAGGTATAATCTACCAATCTACCACGCAGGAGCCACAACCAATGCATGTCACTACACTGCATATATAAAATAGAATTGTGGATGGATCAAATGTAATGATACTAACCTTACTGTAAAACAGGGATTACCAGCAAATCTTCTAAACGCTTACTTGATATTCTTAAAACCAAAATGTACTAACTAATCTGTGTATGAACTTAAACAAAACTTGCACTTCAAAACTATGACCAGTTTGAAAATGCCAACAGGTACCTAACTGCCCCAAGATTCTGCAACATGCAAACAAATAAATGAATACCATTAAAATGAAACAAGAAATTAACAGTTACAATATGCCAACAAGTTTCTAACTGCCCCAAAAATCTGCAACAAGTCAAGAGATAGATGAATACCACTAAAATGGGAAAATAAATAAACAAATAAAATACACCAACTGCTATCTAATTGCAACAAAACTACCACCACTTCAAAAACCATACACATATTCAGTTCCTCCTACTGAACTCAATGAAATAAATGTATTGTACCACAATGTAGATTTTTTTTTTTTTTTTTTTTTAATCCAGCATGGATTTTTTTTGCACACACCCAATGATTTCATCAACAAACACAGGAACTGAGCAAACTGAACAGTACCCTGATTTGAACTATAGTACTTCTAAAGTGCTAACTATGAGGGTATACAAAATGCAGAAATGTCTCCTATGCAATGCAATTTTCATTATAAACTTCCTACATTAACATGTGTTTTTTTCTTTTATCACAGTGATAGAAAAAAAATGTCTGCTCCAACTACCCATGTCATGAAAATACTGCAAAAAACAAGGGGTTCCTGGAAGTCTGTCTGCCAGACATTAGTCCTGGGTATGAGAGCCTTACCCAGATTCTTTAGCTCACAATCTTTCACAGAGGAGAAATATCCCAATCATATCAGTCTTTGTCCTGCCCAGGGGCAGTCCAGCACCGAAATGCTAAACAATTCTCCTCTACACAAGACTACCAACAGCAACCTCAGACATGTGTTTCGGTCTGGTTGGACCTCATTAGTAGCGTGGAGCTGTGCTTCTCTAAGAATAGTAAGCAAAGGGTCCATGTCTGGATTCCCCTAGTATCTTAGGGTCAGACCCAAAGTTACTTAAATATGCAAAAAACAAGCAGGGTCCTGGGAGTCTCTCTGTCAAACATTAGTCCTGGGTGTGAGAGCCTTTCCCAGATCTTTAGCTCACTATCTTTCACAGAAGAGACATATCCCAATCAAATCAGTATTTGTCCTGCCCAGCGGCAGTGCAGCACCGAAATGCTAGTCAATTCTCCTCTGAACAAGAGTACCAACAGCAACCCCAGACACGTATTTCAGTCTGGTTGGACCTCATCAGAAGGGTGGAGCTGTCCATCTCTAAGAATAGTGAGCAAGGGGTCCACGTCTGGAATCCCCTAGTAACTTAAAGTGAGACCCAAATTTACTTAAATGTGCAAAAAACAAGGGGGATCCTGGGAGTCTCTCTGCCAGACATTTGTCCTGGGTGTGAGAGCCTTACCCAAATTCTTTAGCTCACTATCTTTCACAGAGGAGAAAGCTTCCATGGGCCACAAATTAGTATCATAGTTGAGAGAGATACCGCCTATTCAGCGTGAAAGTTGTTAAACTCCATATGGAGATTGGCCACTAGAAACGTTGTACTGGTGCATGTGCAAACAGTATCAGCACTTAGGCAGAGTTTTTCCTAGTGGAAAAAACATATAGGATTTGTTAGAAATCCTTTGCCCCAATTTTGCATGAGATTAGCAGTAGGGCAAATATTGCTCTAGTGCAATAAAACATATACTTGTAATGCATTTATGCACTAGGGCAAAGTTTGTCCTAGTTCCAATACCATTCTGCATTAACACTTGAGGAACCTTGCCCTGGTGCAGAAGTGCTTTGAAAGATATCTTTTTTGACCTGGGACAAACTTTTCACTAGTGCTAATTTCATGTAAAAGTGTTTCTAATATTGCTCCAAAGTGTTTTGCACTAGTGTGAAGTTTATGCAATCTGGCCACAGTCCACCAATGCACTAGAAAAAAGTGAATCATATCAAGCGGGGGCTGTAAACAAATTAAATACGTATATTGACATTGTGGGGGATAGATTGCAGGAGCCTAAAAGAGGTATGTCAGTATGTTACGGTCACAGCTCTGCATTTAAACTGGCTAGTCTGGATAAATAGGGCCTGATCACGACTTTGGCGGTAACCCTTAAATCCGGTGGTAGCGCTATTACCGCCAGATTTAAGGGTCCGCCAAATCAGGACTTCAGCGGATTTCGCCCCAGCTCTGAGCTGGGGGAAATCCGCCAAAAATTTGTGCTATTACCGCCAGCGGGAAATCCGCCGGCGGTAAGAGCGCGAAAATTCCCCATTGAGCCCAATGGGGAATGGGGCGTTCCAGAATGGGCTCAATGGGGAATGGGGATTAACATTACCACCGAACTCGTGATCCGGCACTATTAGCACCAGGGAGTTTGGCGGTAGGGATAATACCGCCAAAGTCGTGATAGTCTCAAAGTAACCATTAGGTCTGTGCCCTGTCCACCATGTGAATGTTGTGGTTCTGAGGAACCAACTACATCATCATTGGATTGGAGTCCTCACACAGCCAAGTTTCTGTTATACAGAAAATATATAATTCATTTTCTGGGTACTAATACAGTTCAAGATCTTAGTACAATGTGTTACCGCTGAATAGGCATTAATAGCAGAAAAGTGGGCTGATATGTAGGTTTTGAGTGACAGCTAGTAGGTGTTACATGCTGCACTCTCAGAGGAGGGTAGTTGAAATACCATAATTATAGACATTTAGGTCATTTAAGCAAGTATTATCAATATGTGCCAAAGAGTCTGGTTTTCAGAACGTGCATACAGTGTGCCTCTTTAGGAACGTGGCAGCATTAACAGTGCTGATTCCTCTAAATGGAGATTCCACTTGACTGCAAAATGTAGGTTGTCCCCATTCTCAAGTCCCATAGGTCCTCATTGGGTAATGGGTGAATTACCTGTAGAGGTAATCCCATCTGAGTTAATTCCTTCATTTATTTGAAGGCAAAACATCCATATGTTTGCTGGAGGAATTACTGTTTGTTCGGTTTGCAACTCATCACCAGAAGGAACGAACAATTGTTATTCAGGTTACTCTTGTTTTGCATTCACCTACAAACTCATAATCAGGCACAGTGAGCCTCATTACAAGTGTGGCGGCCACGGAATGAACGAACATAGTACTTTTTACCTTTTTACTTCCTGACTGATAGTGAAAAAAGGCTTCGATATGTCAGTAAATAAAAAATGAGGGAGGTAAACATGTGATGTCATTAGTGAGGTCATCAATGACATTTGTGATGTCATCTTTGATGTCCTGGCTGTTAGGCTTAGCAATGCACTTAGGTGGTGCGAGTTATGGTTGCTTAGCTTAGCATAATTGGGGAATGTGCAGTGTTTTTTGGTTTCAATGTGAAGTGTAACATCCCTTTAACAAAGTTTTTTTTACTGAATGGACATATATATGTATGGCAGAGAACGAAAACAAAGGGGCTAAAAATGTGATGTCGTCAGTGATGTCATCATTAACTTTTGTGATGCCATTGTTCATGTTCTGGGTGTTAGTGTTAGCAGTGCAGAGTGGTGATGGCAGGTATGGTGGCTTAGTTTGCCATAACTGGCGTATTTCAGGGGTTTTTCGTTTTTAATTTGAACTATAATGGGGAGGTGGAAAAGTTTTTTTTAGTGAAGTGCACAGGTTTTTGGTAGGGCAACTTAACCATAATGTCCCCTTAACAAAGTTTTTTTTGTAGTGAATTTGACAGGTTTTTGGGAGGGCAACTTAACCATAACGTCCCCTTAACAAAGTTTTTTTTGTAGTGAATTGTACAGGTTTTTGGAAGGGGAACTTAATCATAACATTGTGTTAATGAAGTTGATGTGCTGAATATACACTGTCATCATGTGATTTTGGGAGATATGTAGTGTAATGGACGTACTTGATATACTTGTAACATACACCATACAGAACCCCTTCACTATTGATATTAGAAAGGGACAGACTGAGCGCCTGTTTGCGGACGGGGGCGGACAAGTTCAATAGTACCCAAAGAGGCAGGGGGTATCTGAAAATGTACTATTCTCTTACACAAAAAATGTTCAAAGTAGAAAAAGGACACAAAGACATTATAAGTATTAATAAATAAATATGGAAACCTAAATGTGTGAAATGGAAACGAAACATTTAACAACCATGTAGAATGAAATGGATGGTACCATAAAAAAAAGGATGCCTCCATCGTAATTACTTCACAGAAACTCTGCAGCCTAGACTGACAGTGGACACACGCAGTAGGACGAACGGAAATAACATCAAAATAGTAAGTGACAGTAATTTTTTTATATGTGGGTGTACTTTTTTTGGCATGTGGTGCAGAAATAATAATGCCTTTTTGTTGTTTTGACACAGACATGACGAGTACTTTGGAGTGGTTGGAAGAGCACTTTCCGCATAGGGAAATGTCGGAAGATAGCGATAACAATGGTACACAGCACTCTGCGTATGCAAAGTAATGGCCAGTATTTTATGAACATTTAATAGATATATACTTATTTTTTACAGACCAGGAAAGAAAAGAAGAAAGGGCAACAAACGACATAGAAGAAGGAAGGCTGAAAAGGATTGAACTGAAAATGGAGACACTGAATGAGAATTTTAAAAGTTTAAGGGAATTTGTGGAGGACTGTGTAAGAGGAAAAGTACGTTACCACTGTCCCATCTGTACCTGCCCCCCTTCTCCATTCCCTAGTGAACCATCCCCAAACCTTCAAGTAGAAAATAGACGTTTTGACGAAACATCCATCCCTTATTCCCCTCACAAATCTTCCCCTCATAATCAGCACGTGTTGAATCCTAATTCCCCTATATTTGTGTCAGTATCTGCTTCCCCCGGTATTTCTTTGGAATGAAGTGCGTGTGCGTGTTTGGAATGTTTATGTATAGTAGTTGTAGTTAAAGAGTTTAGTAGTAACGTTTTTTTGAAAAAGACTTCAAATGTTCGCGAACAGCGCGCCTGTTCGACCTTTCCATAAGGAATAGAATGTGGATGTTGTAATGGCACTACATCTACCCGTACTAATGTGGACTAAGATGGAATTGATGTTTGACAGCACCATCTGTGCAAGTTGTGCGTAGAGAAACAGAAAGCGGCATCCTAAGGACATTATACCTCGCCGTACCGCTTACAAACAACATAAAACATGTTCGTAGAATGCACCAGATTTCCGGAATGTCTGTAAATGAGCAAAATGGGAGCATGTTAAGGACACTATACCTGTCCGTATTGTCCGCAGCCAAGATGGTAACATCCGTAGAACAGGTGCGCTGGCCGGCATGTTCATAGCCAAACAAAATGGAGTTGTCCTAAGGACACTGGACCTGTCCGTACAGTGAGCATATCTTGTACGCACATGCGCAGTACAACCATAAGTACAGCGAACATTGCACCTCTCCCTAACTGTCCGTCTCACTTGTGTCGCACTTTGAATTAGTTTGAGAACCCGAACACTGTCCGTAGGACACTTGCGCGCATGCGCATGTTTGTTACTCTGCATTTGCTCTCCAGCAGACACCCATTTCTGTTGCGGATGTGTAAAGGACGTTATCATGTGACTGCACCCACGCTGAGCGTGTGGACTAATTTGCGCAGTTTGTGTGCTTCTGCATCAGTACAAAAGAACTTGTACACACAAGGCAAATTATTGTACAGTATAAAAATATAATTTCACATATCGCAGACAATAGCTTAGCTGTGGACACATTTTTGGAACACTTTTCAGTGATGAAGATGGTGATGAGGCACATCCCTCCACCCCTATAAATGGCCACACCCCCGAGCGCATCTTCATTGTGCTTCTGGCTATAGCAGATTGAGTTGTGCTGCCTTTACTGCTGTAGTGACCAATAGGAAAACGAATTGTTATGGCATCCATGGCTACTGTCGCTTCATTAGCCTCAGCAACACCCCCAAACCCTCCACCACCACCACCTCCCCAAGGGCCTGCAGAGGGATATACGGGTGAGGATGTAGAGATCGAGGAAGAGGAGGAAGAAGAGAATGAGGTGGAGGAACTGCGCACTACAAGCACCTGCCGGGAGTCATGGGTGTGGCGGTTGTTTTCCATTTGTGGGAACTTACCAAAAGCACGTGCGAACCAGGTCAGGTGTAACCAGTGCCAGTTGGTGCTGAGATGAGGGAGACCTGGTGTGTACAGCTTTGGTAGAACAACCATGAAGCGCCACCTAACTTCGTTCCACAGTGCAGACATTCGCAAGGTGGTGCCGTGTGAAGAACGTAGTAGATTAAGTTCCTCCGCAGCAGCCTCCGTGTCCGATCCTCTCACCACACGAGACACTCCTGTGGGAGAGCGCCTCCTTTCGGCTGCCTCACACACCATTTGAAATGCTTTTGACCCTTTTCTTTCAAAGGTGACAATAGTGTGTATGTATTGTGATGCAGTACTCTGCAGGGGAGGAGAGTTTTCAAAGTGCTTTTGAGCCTCCGGTCACGGAGCATCAGAATAACTGCTTCCTACCCAAGTAAAGATCACCCTATAGCTTTCTCTCTCCACCTGCCCCTTCTTATCCCCGTGTTTGGTGGCCCTTCCTTACCTACCGTTGCCCTCCTCTCCTAGTGTGTCGTGTGGCCAAAAGCAGGAAAGTGGAAAACAATAAAAATTTAAAACAAATGGCTCTTTTCAGAGCCGCCTTATTCAGTTTAACAATTAGCAAGTGACCGTTGTAGGCCCCCGCGCATTTTTGAAAAAGTCCACGGACAGTCGTAGGACACAGAAATGGAGGGTGTATGCAGAGTAAAACCAATGGACTTTACGCTGTGAGTAAGTGGTGGCTCTGAAAAGAGCCGTGGGTGGTGTTGTGTCTGCTTCAAACACTGTACATTAGGAAAAACGGAATAGCAAATAGATAGGGTGATTCCAAAAAAGGGCGCAATGCATTTTGTACATTGTGAAGAAAAATGTGGTTGCCAGCATATGTGAGATGAACGCCATCTCGGCGAAAAATGAAAGAGCTCCGAAACAAAACGTTTTCATTGTGGAATGAGGACATGCCAACATCTCTTAGAAAAGCACAAAGAGCCTTATTCACATTGTGTCTTGCTTTCTCCATTTGTGGACCAAATGCAGAAGAACGCAGCCATATTTGTCTTTGTGCAATACGGGAAAAAAGTATGTGGCAATTGGGGAACATGTCCATGATCTGCGCAAGTACTTCCTTCATTGCAAATTGCAAAGAAATTCCACACACATGTCCTAAACTGTTGCCTCCGCAATGAATGATATGTATATCAGAATGACGCTCTGTCAGTAAAGTAACATAGAGAGGTACCAAGTCCAGCCATCTCATTCCACGCACGCCATGCCAGTGCACTTCCGCATGAGGCAATCCAAGATCTGTAGATAGACGGCAACTTTCTGCATGCACCTTCAACCAATGTATCCAAGAGTCTCCCAAAATCCAAATAATCTGTTTTCGAGCACACAGAGCCATAGCTGAGTGCTCTCCTGTCGGGGAAAGGACGGTCTCACTAAATCTCTCCATTCAGAACACACGTACTGAACTGTGTTGACCAATCCCTAGCTGCGCTCATTCTCATTTGCATGCGTCTCCACCCCAGAATCCCCGTTGGTAATATGCACTGGCTGCAAACTACCACCATGTCCGTGGACATGTACTGGAGCAGAGCATGACAACTGTACAGGTAAGTAATAATCCCCTTTTCCCCTTGAAGGTGGGCTCTGAAAAGAGCCGTTTATTTTTTAATTTTTTTTGGACAGTTTTTTTGGGCAGATGCCTTACAGACACCTGTTATTTAGTGTTTTTTTTTTTAAATGTTTTGTTCTTACTTTCCTCCTACAACCATTACTAAAGCAAGCCGTACATTCCAAAAGAGCATGGCATTTCCCAAAGAAGACAGTGCAACACCATCTGCTGCAAAATAAGCCGCATTACTGGGATCAATGTTGTCGTGGCTGCAGAAAAACAAACCAGATCTTAACATGAAAGCACGCATGCCGCAATTGATGTTACACCTCCCAATATTTTGATCTGGACAGAAAACAGATCTGTTGTCCCATTTTCCTCTAGGGGGTAAACCGGAAAAAATTACTTTTGCAGTTGGAAAGATGTTCATGAGTGCTTGGACCAACTCTCTTAAATCTTCCAACAAAGTACGTGAACTCACGTACCCCAAATGGCAAGCACCATAGTGCAAAAGTACCACATGAGGAGAGGTCATTGTACGCATTTGTCTGCAAACTTGCAGAATTGACGCAACATTGCCACCACCCTCAGCACTCCACACCACCTCCACTCCTCTCACATCGAAATGGTGTGCCACATGCCTACTCTCGGCATAGTGCTGTAAGCCATGGACAAAAATATCTCGAAGCACCAAAACCCTGACCCTCTCCACCTCTGCCATCTTCAGTATACGCACCGTCTTCCGACACAAAAGAGCAATCTGAACGTCTGATTGGCTAATGCCTACAGTCCCCTTTGCATGCTGGATTTGCTGTAGAAACCCGTATGTGACAAGCCCTACCCGCGGACAAGCGTTGTCTACGTGCAGCACGTAACTCTTACCCAGTCCTTCTACCATTTCCACATCAGTCACAAATCCAGTCCCTCATTGGACACAACTAAGCAGTCACACAACCATCCACCAATCACATTAAACATCGCTAAATCTAACTCTATCAGCAACATTGTGCACTTCGAATTTACAATCGATGACTCTGAATGGAAGTCGCATATCGTTGCAAAGCACCTACCTCACAAACGACTTTGGAAGTGTCGCGGATTTCTATTTACACCTCCATGCATGAGTATAGAGTACAGGTATGCATATTTTAATCAGAGCAACCCTTATGATTTCATTTAAACAAATTAATGCTGCCAAATCTTCAAAGGCAATATATACCAATGCTTCCCATTTTGAGTGCACGATGTCTGCTTTTTCATTGACAAACCGCACTACGTCTTATTGTCTCCTGCATAACCCATACATACGGTACAGGCATGCCTATTTACTGCGAAACTCGAATTTACATTACAAAATGTCTGAGTTTTGTACTGTGTACGACCTACAGTAATACTACTTGCAATGCGATCGTATGGGAAAAATAAGCACTCCCGATTGCTGTAGTGACATCTCCCTCTGAGGGTCTCCCGATTTTTCGGCATCGTACTTAAAATTTGAAAGTAGACATTTTTTTCCCATCTACTATAATGTCCTATCGCTTACAAACCTCTCTCCGATAGATAAAATAGCTTTGAAAAAACAAGGCATTTTCATAACCTTAAAATTGTTCTAATTTCTGGAGGACTTGCAAGTAACATACTGCAAAAAACATACAAAGACAGCACATAGTGAAGTGAAATACACACATGCACAATACGAAAGGAGAATAGTCTGACAAATGATGCACAATTAACGTGTACAGTGTCATGACTGCTTTAAACACACAAAGTGAATATTTTTTTTTTCTCAATCGCAGTGAATACTACTCTCCTGGGAAGCAACAGCATCTACACTACAAACGACATATCCGAAGAAACCTGGTCTTTTCCATAAAAAAGTAATTACAGTACTACCTTTATATTCTAACTGTTCCTCAATGAGGGTGCGTGGGTTATTTGTTAACTTTGGGCACCAAAGCAAACATTGATTTCTGCACCATTCTACTCACAAATCCCCATTTGTTAAACAAAGAATAACAGGCAGAATGGCTCACAAA
Source organism: Ambystoma mexicanum (assembly GCF_040938575.1). Lineage (NCBI taxonomy): Eukaryota > Metazoa > Chordata > Amphibia > Caudata > Ambystomatidae > Ambystoma > Ambystoma mexicanum. The sequence goes on from NC_090939.1 coordinate 132,397,047, forward strand.
TCCCTGTGTGTTTGGGACTCAAACATACGTAATCATTAGAAAATTAGGAAAGAAATAGCTGTTTCAATTTTATGCCATTTTGTTTACAAATAATGCTTCTCGTCACCACTATGCCACTTTGTACTGTCATCTGAAGCACATTGTAGTGCTATATAAATAGAAAAATAGACTTCCCAAATCATTGTAAGAGTCCAATGCACTTTCACACACCACGACAAACAGCTTCCCCATCAAAATCATGCATGCATGCACACAACACACATACATTGTACAACAGACCAAAGCATGCCTTCTTTTTTTCAACAGACACCAAAGAATGCCTACCAAAAAGCAAGTCCGTAGAAAGGAACACAGAATTAGAGCAAATAAAAAGAAAAGTGTCCAATCTAAGCATCCATCTGTAGTAGAGTTTGTAGAGAACGTAGGAACAAACCAGCTAATACAGTCGTTTAGCAGAACAAAGGAAGCGTCAACTACTGAAACTTTACCTCCTCCATCAAAATGTGTCACAAAACACAAAAATGTTGGCAAACAATCAGCTACCAGTACAGCTAGCAATGCTCCTAATAATCCTGATATAGTAACAAGAACCCACAGTAGAAAAAGTATTTTAGCAAAAATGTTTCAGCACAGAATCCTTCACAATCTAATAAGAAGAGGTCCGAAATCATCCTCAACCCTTAAAACCTACCGTAGAAAATTAATCCTACAAGCTCTCGTGGACAGTGCAATCCTTCTCAAAAGGAAGTTGTTCAAATTAGTGTTAAGTAGGATGAAAGCACTAACAAAATAAGTACCAAACTACAAAAGAAACTCAGCAATAAACGGAATGTGAACAAAAATAATTTCTTAAATGTTTGTGGAGGTGAATAGAGTCACACGACAACCACAGAACGATATGTTAATGAAGAAGCATACAAACAAAATCAAACAAACACAATTGCCATCCATAGCAGTGGATGAGGGTACGAAAAAATCAATAATACCATCATGGAACAAGAAACACTGCTTACAAAAGTATCCCCTGAAAACTCAGAATTACCTCTCGATTCGACAGAACCACACCGTCCAGTATACAAATGGCCGTGCACATCAATGTGTGCCATTCCAAACAAATCTTTCAAATCGTTACGTCAGTTCCTCAATCAGTATGTAAAAGGAAAAGACAAAAGTAAAATGAAAGTGGTGCAAAATATGGATATTTGTCCAGTGCGCAAATACACAGGACTACATGGACATTCATTAGCCTGCATTTCTGGGCCTATTTGCAAAAGCACCTTCGATGATATCAAAATGATATCAGTACATCATTCAAATGTAAGAAATCTAGTGAATAAAATATACTATGCAAAAAGTCCAGCTTCAGAATAAGGCAATTTTAAATAATACTCTTCTGCATGGTACACCCAAATACTTACAAGAAGAAATTGACCGTATTCAGAGAAAATATTTTGGAAGTGAAAGCCACTTACAAAATGCAATAGTTTTAGAACATAGTAGCAAAAATTCTGCACATAGCAACCTTCCATTACACACATACAGAAAAGAAATACTAAAATTTAAAAGGGCATCGGCTGAAGTACAAAACCATATGTGTGTGTGTTGCCACAGAACGTTTTACAAAAGGAACACAAAATATATAGACATAGCATACACAATAGAAAACAATGAATGAAGATTCTAAATGGTTTGAATTAGCTGTCTACCTTTTAGCTAACTAACTGAATGCCTAATATGTTGCAGTTACAGCACTACAAAATTAGACAACAACCACACTCCTTCACGTGCTATTAAAAATAATTTGGAATTGTTCCCAGAACCAAAAATCCTGCAACAACTCAACTCAATTTGTATGAGAGCATCATAATTCAAATAGTTCTCCCATTTCAAGCAATTATACGCCTTCATCCAAAAACAGCAAAATTACCTCCCTCTGAATTGGTGAAAGGCATTTGTGGAAAAGTAGTTTATTTGCCATTGGATCTAACCAAAAATGTACGCACTCTAGGAGTGCAACGTTCAATAGAGCATTCTTTAATAGTCTTGGGCCCTCATTACGACCCTGGCGGAAAGGGGTTTACGCCGGCGTAAACCATGGCGCCCCTTTCCGCCTCACTACGAGTTCCCGTAGCGCCATGGTGATTTTTACGCCTGCTTTTTGCAGGCGGAAAAATCCATGGCGCTAAGGGACCTTGTTGTTAATTACGCCACCGTAATTTACGGTGGCGTAATTAACGCCTTCCCCACTCCCATTATACCCTATGGGGCAAAAATGGGAATGGGGAAGGGTAAATGGGGATTGGGGACTTACCGCCCCGCCAAGGTCGGAATGGGGCGGTAAGTCCGCCAACCACCATGGCGGAGTTGGCAGCTTAGCGCCATGGACCATGGTGCAAATAGCACCATGGATCTCCGCCAAGGTCGTAATGAGGGCCTTGGTAAATGGTGTACCAACAAAAGACAAAAACATTTGGCAACAACTGGTGGATTTACATAAAGTTAGACAAGCATTGCAATATCTAAAAGACAATAACGAGTACTAAAAGGAAATTAATATTGAAGAATGCTTAAGGAAAAAACTGAAATAATTCAAGGGCCATCAGAAACTGGACAATTTGAACTTCTGGATACTGCTACAGTATCCTCTCTTTTGGACCAGTACACAATTCATCCATTGCAATCCAATGAAAGCATAGATGATGCACTAGAAACTTACCAAATGCAACAAACCAAAGGTTCACCAATGAGTATACGGGAAAAAAGTATAGAAGCACATGCTTTTCCACTGCTAATTCCTACTGGCAAAGGTGGAAGATATGATGATAGATCCACTCAGATTGGGGCTTCAGAATACCGCTCACTACAAATGTATTCGCAAGATCCTAGATTTAGACAAAATGTGGAATACATATTCCACCTACTCTATGAAAGTGAATTAGCAATGCTATGTTATGGAGTTGCACACATTTTGAAATCTGGAACCCACTTTCAAAACATGTCAGCTACTCAGTTAATACAAAAAGTACAGGAAAAAGATGAGGGTTTACAATTAAGTATAGCAAATTTGTTTGCAAACATCCGTGGTACAAAGGAATACTGGTTCCAACGGCATGGAGACGTGCATTGTATGATCAGAAACCTTGGACCACCGACTTGGTTTGTTAGACTAAGTTGTGCAGAATATGCATGGGAAGATTTACATGAGTTCCTTATCATAGCAAACAGCAACAAAAACAACATAGATATATTAACACCTGGAGAACTTTGCTCTCTAGATCCAGTGAATGTGTCAAGATATTTCCATCATCGTTTCATTGCCATGCTACACTTTATTTGCAATAAAACTGTTCCTCTCCTTGGAGAAGTGCAACACTTCTTTTGGAGAAAAGAATATCAAGCGAGAGGAGCACCACATATTCACATGCTCTTATGGATCAAAGGTGCACCTAAATTTGGTCACGACAGTGATAGCACTGTTTTGCAGTTTATCCAAAAATATGTCACTTGTGAAATCCCTTCACAACAGACACATAGGCCCTCATTACGACCCTGGCGGATTTTTTCCGCCATCGGCGGACTTTTCCGCCATGGCGCAAAGTCCCTTTACGCCATGGCGGATGGCGGACTTACCGCCCCATTCCGAGGTCGGCGGGGCGGTAAGTCCCCATTGACCCATTTACCCTTCCCCATTCCCATTTCGGCCCCATAGGGCTCAATGGGAGTGGGGAAGGTGTTAATTACGCCACCGTACACTACGGTGGCGTAATTAACACCGAGGTCCCAGAGCGCCATGGATTTTTACGCCCGCAAAAAGCGGGCGGAAAAATGACCATGGCGCTCTGGGAACTCGTAGTTGGCGGTAAGGGGTCGGCGCAGCTAACGCTGGTGCAAACCCCTTACCGCCAGGGTCCTAATGAGGCCCATAGAGAGTTGCATGAGCAGATTTTACAATTTCAAAGACACAAATGTGGCAAATATTGTCGCTGCAAATACAAAAACAAAGGTAAATACTACACCAAATGGTGCTTTGGTTTCCCTAGACCAGTTACAGAAACAGGTGAAGTAAACAACTTCATGTCTTCAGTTCGACATAGTGTTAAAGGTAAATCACCTAAGAACACATATTACATAAAAAGAACAGAAGAATCAAAATATATCAATGATTACAATGCAATCATTGCCCTCTTATGGAATGCAAACATAGATGTGCAGTACATTGCAGACAATTCTACTGCTGTTGCACAATATGTTACAGCCTACTTAACAAAAGCAGAAAAAACAGAGCTTCAAGACCTCTGGGATAACCTAGCATCAGACAAAACCTATCACAGAAATTGTACACCCTAGGCATAAAAATGCTCTCGCTTAGAGAATGTGGCACCTATGAAGCAGCAGATCGTTTAACCGCTACTGCTTTGTATGGAAAATCAGACAACATCGGGGGTAATTCATAGAATTTCGCGCACAAGTGGCGCACGCGGCTGGCGCGCAGTGTGCGCGTGCGAATGTCTGCGCCAGCCGCGTGCACTAAAATCGATTTCCGCGCACAGCGTAATCATGGATTTTAGCCTCCAAAACCAGCCGTGGCGCAGAGTGGCGCAGCGACCCTGCAGCAGCGCCAGTTACGCCCCCAAGAATGCCCTTGCGCAAGGAAAAGCCAACAAAATCCCCAATCCAGCGCAAAGGGCTGCGCTAAACCAGGACCAGTTTACAGGGCTGCCAAACAGCACACGCCAAGTGGGGAACGTGTATTACTGGGGTTCGCTTGAAGTTTCACACGCGATTGGAGCAGGGTACGTCTATTACGGGGTTCACGGGAAGTTTCACACGCGAAAGGGCCTGTGCGAGTGGGGTACGTGTATAACTGGTGTTCGCGGGAAGTTTCACACACGATTGGAGCAGGGTACGTGTATTACGGGGTTCGTGGGAAGTTTCACATGCAAAAGGGCCTGTGCGAGTGGGGTACGTGTATAACTGGGGTTCGCGGGAAGTCTCACATGCGATTTCAGCAGGGTACGTATATTACTGGGATGCGCGGGAAGTTTCACACGTGAAAGGGCCTGTGCGAGTGGGGTACGTGTATTTCTGGGGTTTGTGTGAAGTTTTACACGCGAAAGGGCCCTGTGCAAGTGGGGTACGTGTATTCCTGGGGTTCGCATGAGGTTTTACACACGAAAGGGCAACGCCCATGCACGATACATCACAGATGCGCTTACGCGCTAAGGGCCTTTGGTCCAATGAAATTTGCATACGTGTGCTGACCCACTTACGCGCTAAGGGCCTTTCCTCGAATTACACGCTGACGTGTAATTTTTTCACGTGCCAAATCGCTCCGTATCAAGCTGGCCACGCATACACACACAGAAGACCACGCTCCTGCCCTGAAGGCCATTTTCCTGAGCCCCGAGCACGCTCCCACCTGCCATCTGCTGCTGCCTGACTGTCTGCTGCCCACATGCCCTGCTATTTGGCGGCTGCACATCAGCCATCTGCAGGGGTCCAGTTGCTGTGTACACCCCTGCTAGAACAGAAGACTCCCGACTGGGATACCATCGCTCCACAGCCCAGCCCCAGGACCCAGTTGCCCACCCACTCCTGCCTCTGGGGTTGCCAAGTCGGACACATCTCCATCTGGCACCACTGGCAACCCCCAGCCAGAGAGGAAGAGGGCCACCAGCTTCACTGCCACCGAAGTTGGTGTCCTGGTGGAGCATGTCCTGGGGCATTATGATGCCCTCTTTGGAACATCACGCACCAACAAGGAAGGACGGGAGAGGATCTGGGACAACGTAGTGGTTGCCATCAACGCGGAGGGGGTGGCAACCCGCGACATCAAGCACGTCAAGAAGCGCTGGGAGGACTTCAGGTCCAGGACCCTCCACAAGGCCCGGCCCCTCACGGAGGGGGGCCATGCATGCATGAGTAACATCCACATGAGGGTCCTGAAACGCGTAGGCCCAGCGCTCTACACCCAGATCCTTCGGAGGCAGACCCGTCTGGAGTTGAGCGGTAAGTGTATGTGTGACATAGGCCATGTATGGATGTGTGTGTGCAGGGACATCATGGTCATGCATGTGAGACCAGTTATGTGTGAACCACATGGTTGGTGCATGTGTTTTAATGCAACATGGTGAGCTCTATGTGGAATGCACACATGAAAGCATGGCTGTCTCTGTTCCTGGGCATGAAGGGGGGGTGAGGAATGGGTGCTGATGTCATGTACATGTATGGTGAACATGTGTGTGTGTGTGCCTGAGAAGTGTGTGTGACTTTGAAACGCCATGGATGCATGTGACTTTGAAGACAACATCTTGGTTTACAGGGGCCCTTCTACATGGATGTTGATGTTGATTGCAGGTGCCAGGACTGTTTCTGCATGTGTGTTGTGTGCATTCACCCATGTTTTGTGGAATGACAGGATGGAAGTGACATTTGACGGTGCCACTCATGTGTTATTGCTTCCTGTCTAGGGTATTTTGTACTGTACCCTGATGCTTGTGTTCTATGTCTCCCTCTACACAGCGTCAAGTGAAGAAGAGGGCGGAGACGGCGCTGTGGAGCCAAGCGGCAGGGATGCCTCCACTGGGCGGCGACGCAAGGCCCAGCCACCCTCCCAGGAATTACCATCATCCGGGAGCGAGGGGGCTGGTGCTGCGTCTGCCACAGCGGCTGTGGCGGAAGGGCCGGGTGAGCCCCCCACAGGGGGGCCGGGTGAGGCGGGCCTCTGTCCTGGCCCCGAGGTCTCGCAGGGAGACACTCATGGCCTGTTCCAACTCCCTGCGAGTTGCCTCAAGGCACTCTGCCCGCCTCAAAGCCCGACGCATGGAGAACTCCACCCTGACCATGCTGAGCCGCGCCTCTTCCGCCCGCCGCCGCTCCGCACCTATCTGCTGGCCCAACCGGTGCCACACGGAAGACACTCCCATTCCTGGGACTTCCAATGGCGGAAGACGGTGTGGAGACATCCAGGTTGAGGGTCTCCACAGAGGAGGAGGAGCCGGCTACTGAGCCGCACATGGGGCCTGGTGGCGGTAGTACCACTGGTGCAAGTGGTGCAGTCCAGGGCCAGGGTCAGGAGGCAGCACAGGTCACCGCGGAGGGGCATGTGCATGTCGCTGTCCCTGACCCTGTGGCTGCACCACCATGCACCAGCAGGGAGGCCCTGTCACAGGCCCGTCCGCAGGTAGGGGAGAGTGCCATGTCATCTGCCTCTCCACTACCTGTGGATGAGGGGTCCCACGAACGTATGGGCTCCGTCCTGGTTGGTGTCGCGTTGCGCACGCGTGTCATTCGTGATGACGTGCGTTTTTCCTGGGCGGAGAATGCACGCCATCAAGGAGAGCAGCGTTGTGACGTGGCACTGCTGGGAGGGGCCCTGGTTGGTGGGTTCCTGCATGTGTCGCACACTCTGGTGGACCTCTCCTCCTCTGTGGAGACTATGCGCCAGTCGTTCTCCACACCGTCTTCCGGCCCAGATTCCACCAGGGCCACCTGTGAACCTGGCCCGAAAAAACACAGCCAGCTTGGTGGAGCTCACATCCCTGCCACAGGCAGGCTCTAGGCGGGAGCAATGATGGCTCGGGGCCATCAACATCGGAGGGGCAGACATTGGCCAGAGGGCAGGAGGACCCAGGAATGGGAGTGTCTTCCGTGTGGCACCGGTTGGGCCAGCAGATAGGTGCAGAGCGGCAGCGGGCGGAAGAGGCGCGGCTCAGCATGGTCAGGGTGGAGTTCTCCATGCGTCGGGCTTTGAGGCGGGCAGAGTGCCTCGAGGCAACTCGCAGGGAGTTGGAACAGGCCATGAGTGCCTCCCTGCGAGACCTCGGGGCCAGGACAGAGGCCCGCCTCCGGCAAATAGACATGGAGTTCGATGATGCCCTGGCCCGGCCAGCAGGCCCCCACTCATGTCCCACTCATGTCCCCTTGCGCCCCCAACTCCCAGCAATGCAGGGCACCTGCCAGCAGGCCCCCACTCATGTCCCACTCATGTCCCACCCCTACATGAAACAAAGATGCACAGTCATGGCCCACTTCTACACCAAAGAATACCACATCACGCCACCCCATTCTTGAGACGCAATGATTTCCCAATCCACCCCACACTGACATGCCTATCTCAAGACACAAACCAAAACTCAACTATGTACATCAACACATGTTCATCACATACATACACTGGTTGCCTGTGTAAACCCTAAATTTCACATGCATCAACCCAATGAGCAAATCCCACACATGGAACTAAAATAATAAAATAGTTTATGTACATAAATAAATAAATGAAATGAAACCATACCAAAATATCAAACATGAAATGAAAAGCATATGAAAAAGATGAAAGAATGAAAATGATAAGCAATGCAAACAAATTTGAAAGAAAAACAGTCCAAACTCTCCCTCCACCAATGCAAATAAAAAAAAGGTAAAAAAAAAGATATCCATTGTTTCATGTTCATAATGATGAATAAAAATGTGAAAGCAATCCATAGTCCAACTATTTACAATATATTGTCCTGAAAAAAAAAAAACATTATTCCATGTGCATGATGAAAAAAAAAATCCAAATGAATCCATGATGTAACTATTTACAATCCATTGTCCAAAATAAAAATCCATTAATCCATGTGCAAAAATCCCCCCAAAAAAATCAATCCATTGTCCAACGATGCAAAGGGTCCATGAGCCCAACTAAACAAATGAAACCTACCTAAGAAACTACCTAAAAATATAACTATATACAAATGTGTGTGGCATTGTCCATTGACCACAAATAAAAGGGAAACGAAAAGGAAACCTAACTCTAAAAACTATTTACAATGGCAGCGGGCTAGTCCGACGGCTCACTTTTGGATGTCCCGGGCCAGGGCATCATCGAACTCCTGCTCAATGTCCTGGAGGTGGGCCTCTGTCCATGCCACAATCATGCCGATGTACATACACTGAAATTCAAACATGTGTGCTCTCACACCTGTGTTTGCCCAGCATGCTTACCAACACATACACCATCAATGTGTCTCACAACTGAGAGGACTCACATGTGGCAGTCTCATGGCCATGTTCATACACATCCCTCCATGCCCCTACATAAACACGTGTGCAACCTGCACACTATTGGCACACCACGACACGCACATCATACTATCAACATGCATGTACACTTACCGCTCGACTCCAGACGGGTCTGCCTCTCAAGGATCTGGAAGTAGAGCACTGGGCATATGCATTCCAGGACCCTCATTTGATGGTTCGACAGCTGGCCCCAGCGCCCCTTGGCATCTGCTGCCTTAGCGAGGTGCCAGGCCTTGTTGAGGGTCCTGGACCTGAAGTCCTCCTAGCGCTTCTTGACATGATGCAAGTCGCGGACTGCCACCCCGTCCGCGTTGATGGCAGTCACGATGTCCATCCAGATCCTGGTCCGTCCTTCATTGTCGGCGTGCAAACTTCCAAAGAGGGCATCATACTGCCCCAGGACTTTCTCCACCAGGACACCAACTTCGGTGGCAGTGAAGCTGGTGTCCCTCTGCCTCTCTGGCTGGGGGTTGCCAGTGCTGCCAGATGGTGTTGTGCTGGACATGGCAACCCCAGAGGCAGGAGTCGGTGGGCAACAGGGTCCTGGGGCTTGCCTGTGGAGCGATGGACCCCAGTCGGGACTCTTCACTTCCAGCAGGGGTGGTCACAGCAACTACACCCCTGGCTGACGTGCAGGCAGCAAATGGCAGGGCACGTGGGCAGCAGGCAGTCAGGCAGCAGCAGATGGCAGGTGGGAGCGTGCTCGGGGCTCTGGAGGGCAGTAATTCGGCCTTCTGGGCAGGAGCGTGGTCTTCCGTGTGTTTTCGCGTGGCCAGCTTGATACGGGGTGATTTGGCACGTGAAAAAATTGCACGTCATTGTGTAATTCGAGGAAAGGGACTTAGCGCATAAGCACGTCAGCACACTGACGTGATTTCATTGGACCAAAGGCCCTTAGTGTGTAAGCGCGTATGTTACATTTCACGCGCGGGCGTTTCCCTAATAGCACCTGATGACAGAGCACACGTGGAAAAACTGCATGTTCTAGTGTCATCACATGTAATTGGAGGAAAGCGCCCGCGTACACGCATATCTGACGTGTACGTGTGGGCCGGTTTAAAAGCTACGTGTAGGATGCCATTTCCTTGTACGTGCTTTTCGTGGAGAGCGAGTGGGTGAAATCTGTACTTCTTGTCGGTTCACACGCGATTACTTCACAGCGTTTCTAGTTGGTACTCCCTGTTACCTCTGACAGCTCTTTTCTGAATTTTTGTTGGGCCTGTTTCCTCAAACAGAGTTCACTTCTCCTTTTGTCCTGTCTTCTCAGACAGCGTGCAATTCTTCTTTTGGCGGGGGTGTTGCCAACGGGCACATGCGCGTATTTTTCCCATTCTTTTTCCAGGCAGACGGTGAGTTCCGCACATACTTAGCAACTGTGCTTGCCCTGTGTGTCGTGTTCTCCTTCAGAGGTCATTGTAGGCTGCGTGTATTACGAGTACGCTTATTTTTGTGTTTCTGGGTGCCACAGCGTAGTGCAGGTTCATTTTTTCACGCATATGGTCTACGAGGGGTTGCGTGCATGTTAATTTTTGATTTTGGGCTGCCTGTGCGTTGCGTGACCCATCATCTACCCCCAGGGGTCACAGACAGCCTTGTTAGAGCACTAGGGTATGAATTCCATCTAGTAACCTACCCCTTTTATCCCCAATTGCCAAGGACAATAGTTTACTGCAGCTCCCATATGCACAACAACATTAGTGTCATGGTTGGGAGGCGACCAAGCGGTAAGGGAGGCAAAGGTGGCCGACCTTCAAAAGACTCCCTGGCTGACTTTCAGATCAGCAAGTCTAGGCCACGTGTGGCGCTGCAAGTTGTAGTCACCAAGCCACTGGATCTGGGGCAGCTATGTCATCTGCTGCCCCAAGTATGCACGTTGGGGAGGCTGCAGGGGCAGCTGCAGCTCCATCCGCCCCAGCTCTGACTCTCCCAGCCAGGACCGTGTCAGTCCAGGTCCATCAAACTGACGTTCCCCCTGCCAACGTTACCCTGCAACCAATGCCTGCATCAAGACCTATGGTCATTGTGCATTCCCTCACTCCTACTACCCAGTCCACCGGTGATTCTGCCCCTACCGACCGGAGTGGCATAAGCCACTCTTGCTCTTCTCCACCTTTAAAGAAGAGGAAGAAGGGTGCTCTGGCATGACAGGCTGAGACCACAGACACGGCTACACACTCCGGTACCTCAAGGAAGCCTTGCTTTAATGAGGTGGAACTTGATGCACTTGTGTCCTATGTGTCGGCACATAGCCACAAAATGGTGGTGACTGCAGGGTCCAAGACCATAACTGGTCAACATAAGGCACACTGGCAGATCATCGCCAACCGCATAAGTGCCCTTGGATTTGTGAGGTGTACAGTTGATGATTGCTACAAGCGGTGGAATGACCTGAAACGCAGAGCAAAGAACAAGCTGGCATCAAATCATGCTGCTACTCTGGTGACTGGCGGTGGGTCTCCACAAGAGGACAACTAACTGACTGAACATGAGTCTGTTGCTGGGGCCTTCATCACAGAGGAACAGATCCAAGGTGTGGGAGAACTACCTGATTATGATGCATCGTCCGGTGAGTGCCCATGCATGTGTGTCTAATGCATGTGTATGTTGTTTGGGTGACGGGTTCTGATTGAGTGCCAGGTGAGGGTGTGTGTGCCTGAGTGGTATGGGTCACCCATGTGCTTCATCCAAAACATTCAGCGGCCTTGGATTTGGGTGTGACAGTATCCCTTCTGCCCACAGTAGTAATTTAGCGCAACATTACGGCAGTTGCCCTTGAAGTGGCATCTTACAACAACATACTGTATTTTTCAGTGTTCGTTCAGGCTGATTGTTTCAATTCTCCCACTTTTGCTACGCATTCCTCAGCCCTATTGTCACATTTGTGACATGCTTCTGTCATTGATGAACCCCACATTGGCCCACATGTGTTACCTTGTTAGGTGAATGATTTGACCATTCAGGCTGATTGAGTTTTGACCTGATCACATACATTTTTGGGGCCTGTTTGAATGTGGAACATGATAGTTGTTTCCTGTCATGTTGAAGTGCAGAACCATTGATGTGTACAGCGGCCTGCAATCACTGTATTCTTGTGCACTGGAGGTGTTGCAGTGTGTGGCACATGCCTATTTTGTCACACTATGTAGTATTTTTCATCTCATCATGTCCATCTCACATGGATGGCTGACAGTACTCATTCACTGAAATATGGATGTACTTGTGGGATGTACCATGGCTATGGTACATGCCATCTGTGTGATGGCATGTGTCATGTATGTGTATTGGACATGCCACTCACAGGCCAATGTGTGATGGCAGTGCTACCCAGCATGCAGCAAATGTGTTGCTCTTCCATCTTGGTGTCATCAGTGTCTGCCTTTTGCCTCCCCAGTGCATGCATGGGAGGGTTATAGTCATGTGGAACATGTGTAAATCATGTAGTGGTTCTGTACCTTGTCAGGCCTATTTGTGTGCTATGGTGCTAATGCCTGTTTCCATTTTTTGTCTTTCATGTTTTTTTAGGGGATGACGCACTTGATGCTGTTGAGGTTGAGGAGATGGTGCAGACCCAGGTGGGATCTCAGGCACGACCGGGCACCAGTGGGGGACGTGGTGTGGTGGTGGGTGAGAACACAATCTTGCTGCAGACCATTCTGTCATGGGGTGTGTCTGGGTGCACCTCCCCAGACCTCTATTCAGGTGCTGATTCAGATGATGAGACCTATGTGCCGTCGCAGGTAAGTGTTTCTGGCAGGGATTCTGTTCTGTCCAACCCACCTGCACCAGGGGTAGAACCCTCTATGGGGATGTCAGTGTTGGTAAGTCCGCCTTTGGCGGTTACGGATGCAGGGTCACACTCCACAACATGTGATCCTGTTCCTGGGCCAGCAGATCAGAGGGGGAATGCAGTCCTCCCGAGTTGCCTGCATCTCAGCTGAGAGCGAACGTGTGAGCCGCTCCAGCTGCTGTTCTGTCTTCAAGTTAGTGGAAGACTCAAGGTCAATAAGAGTCTCCCTGAGGTGATGGAGTTCTACCCTCAGGGCTTCCCTGTGGCCCTGGGACTCTATTGATATCGATTGGCGTAGAGTCTCCAGTGCCGCCCGTCGGTCCCTGTTGGACGCCAACATGTCCTCCCTGTGTGATTTGCAAATGGAGTCTGTTGCCTTCTGTAGTTGCATCATCTGCCTTTCAGGGGGGTCAATGGAAGTGGCCACCCTCTCCATTGCTTGAGCCATCATCTCAACTGATGCTGCCTGTTGGGTTGCCATACCGTAAATGGATTGTTCCCATGCGGTATTGCCTGGTGGTGTATGGCCACCGTGTCGGCGGGCACCACACCTGGCAAGGCGATCTGCGCCTTGCTGTGCTGGCACCATGGTTGCCGCGGTACCATACCGGTACCACCATGGAGAAAAGGGGAATTACCACCCCATTCCAAGGTTGGCGGGGTGGTAATTCCCCCTTTCTCCACAGCCCTTCCCCATTCCCATTTTTGCCCCATAGGGCTCAATGGGAATGGGGAAGGAGCTAATTACGGTACCGCAAATTGCGGTACCGTAATTAGCACCAAGGTCCCTTTGCGGGTCCCAACTTTAATGGCTGGTCTACACCAGCCGTTAAGGTCGGGTCCCGCAAAGGGAATTCGTAGTAAGGCGGTAAGGGTTTACCAGTACCGGTGCCCTTACCGGTACCGGTAAACCCTTACCGCCTTCTGTGTAATGAGGCCCTATGACTGCTGTGAAGATGCTTTCAAAGCAAACGAAAGCGCTATCACCAATGTGAGCTTTACGCAGTACAGAACAATATTACACAATGAGCAACAACAGGAAGAAGAACTTCAGGCCCAACTAGATAAGGACTCTTCCGAAAGTAGTCAACCTTCTGTAACAGGAAGTCAAGAACCACTAGGACAATCACTAATAGCAAATGAGGCAGAAGTAGCTATGGCAGAAGTAGAAAACACCATGTATCAGTATCAAGAAGATACAGAAGACTTAACTGTACAACAAGCAAAACTTAACAAAGATCAGCGCACCATTTTTGAAGACGTAACAAAACAAATTGCACATGGTGTACAACATGAAAATAAAGAATGTAACTGCCAAAATTACAAACCTATACTGCTGTACGTGAGTGGTGAACCTGGATCACGAAAAACATTCTTGATCAAAATCATCATAAGTTTCTTCAACAATTGACAAACAAAAAAACTGTCAGCTGTTGTAACAGCCCCCACAGGTTTAGCTGCCTACAACATAGGCGGTGTCACTTTACAACGATTACTACTGCTTCTAGTAGAGCATCAAAATAAATTAGACTGTCACAAACTTTCTGCAGAAGCTACACTGGAAGGACGCAGAGTATTGAAACAAATGAAAATGCTACTAATAGATGAAGTGAGCATGGTCTCCAACCTAATGTTGGCTTTGATTCACCTCAGATTGCAGGAAGTACTTAAGAATAACAACAAAGAACTCTTTGCAGGGAAGCACATTATCGTTTTCGGAGATCTTCTACAATTGACACCAGTGAAAGGTGAACCCATTTTTGAAACCTTAGGCTACAAACTGTGCCGTAAAACTGTAGGCAGCATAGGAAATGTCAACCTTTGGCAACATTTCCAATACAGAGAATTAACAGAGAACATTCGGCAATCTGCAGATCTCACTTATGCCAACATCTTGAAAAGTATTAGAGTTGGTGTACTATCGCAAGAAGCACAGGTAGTATTGAAAAACCGGCACATTCATGCTTTTTATGGCGATAATGCATGTGCAACTGATGTTATGGAACAATTAGCGCACAAAAATGTCAATTGTATGGCCTTAATGCCAACTTTTGCAAGCTGTTTCAAATTCAATCAATGTTAAATAAAGAAATGCAATCAATAATGGAAATTAGGGCCACAGACAAACTAGACGTACATGGTATGACAGTACTCATGTGTGAGCAAGCCACAACAAGACTAAGTAGTTAAGAACATTCAATCTCTAACACAGCTGAGTTGGAAAAAATATTAAAATTATCCTTAAATTGTAGAGTAATGCTTAAACGTAACCTTGATGTCGATCAAGGGCTAGTTAATGGAGCACTGGGTACAGTTGTTGGCTTTCAATCATACCCACGTGATAGCAATATTCAGTTTGTCAATATTCGCTTTGATAAACTTTCAGAAGTGAAAAGGATAGGGCGCTCAATTGCTCGATTCCTTCTCTTCAAAGACATGTATGTACGTAGAGAACAATCTTCTCTAACTCTTGCATATGAGGTTACCATTCATAAATCCCAAGGTCTTACCCTAGACAAAGGATTGATAGACAGTTCACCTAATTTACAGACCCCCGGGTCCCATGGGTTGCTTCGAGGAAGACATCATGACCATATTGTCAGATACAAAACTTACCTCACAAATACTTTTGTTAGGTGATTTCAACATCTGCTTCCTTGACCCTATCAACCAACATGCCAAGACGTTATCTGAGACTCTTACTGAACTAGGGCTCACTCAAGGAGTTAACCAGCCTAGCCATGAGAAAGGCAGAATAGGGGACTGGGTCGCAGACTTAAATTGCGAGACAGTAATTACATCTGTTGAACCTCAGACGTGGACAGACCACTAATTAGTCTCCTTCACCACCCTTGCCAAACGTTCAGTAACTAAGACCATCTTGATAGCCCAACGCTTCTGACAAGGAGCAAACGCAACCTCATAGCTGATAAGCTTATGCCTCTTCTGCTTCCCACCTTGAACTTTGCATCAGAGTCCTTAGACCCTGCTGCACTAGTAGACTGATATAACTCCTCCATCACACAAGCATTAGACAACATGGCTCCCCTTAAAATACAAACAGGTATAGCTAGAGCTCACCTCAACTCATGGTTTACACCGCAGCTCAAAGTTCTTCGAGCAGAGAAAAGAAAAATGTTGTGGAAAAACATGCCTTCTAAAGAAAACAAACAAAATCTGACTGAAATATCCAGTATAAAACGGAAATACTACTAACCAAATGTGAAACGTACAACAACAGGATCAACAAAGCCAATTCCAGTACTAAGGAACTCTTTGTGATCCTGAGGGAAATGGAATCCCCCATTCCTCCAGAGGATTTGTGCACAAAGGATCCAAAATGCCACAAAATTACCACCCTCCAAAACAAAATTGCAGATAAGATACTTAACCTCCCTAAACCAGATATGCATGAAAACCCACAAAAATATGCCCCCCACCCTTACAAGAATTCAAATTCTCTCAAGTCACAACGCAAGAGGTGGAAACGATCATCGTCTCTATTAAACCATCGAGATGCCAGAGAGATATCTGCCCAGCACAAATCATCAAAGAGACTGCCAGAGACTTGCCACCATTCATCACCAAACTAATAAACGCCTCATTCCACGCCTCCAATGTCCCTAATAATCTTAAGGATGCGTGGGTACTACCCATGCTAAAGAAAGCCTCACTGGACTCAACCATTCCCACCAACTACAGGCCTATTACCACTGTCCCGTTTTTACTCAAAATAATAGATAAAGCGTCATACCACCAGATCCAGCTGTATCTAGAGTCTAATAACTTCTTAGGACTATGACAATCAGGTTTCAGACCCCTCCACAGCACAGAATCTGGCTTGATTTATTTGAAAACGTAAATAGACCAACTTAGAGACAACAGACAATGCACCCTACTGGATTTATCAGCTGTGTTTGATCTGGTTGATCACAAAATGCTCTGCAAACATTTGTCTACTGCCGCTAACATCTTGCAAAAAGCCACTAATTGGATTCCATCCTTTCTCAACAATAGGTCAATGAGAGTGTTCTCTCCTTGGGCCATTGCTGACCCTCTCACATTACATGCGGCATAACAGAAGTATCATGTGTCTCACCGACCATGTATAATATATTTACGAAGCCGCTGTTCGGCAATCTGGACCATCTGGGTGTCACTTACATCAAATAAGCAGATGGCACCCAGATACTCCTACCCCTTTTGGGTGACTATGACACAGATCAGACTTTAGTCAACAAAATATATTTAATCATTCAGACATTGATGGCAGCCCACAGCCTCTGCCTGAATGATGACAAAACAGAGATCTTGATCCTAGTAGCCCCAACTAACCTGAGCAAACTTGGATGTCAATATACCTAATTCAGCATTGACGTCATCGATATCAAAGTCGCCAATGATACCAAAACTCTAGGATTTCACCTGGACTCAGCCCTGAACCTAGGGAAACAAGTTAACGCCATAGCTTCCGCTACGGTGCACACTTGCAAGCTGATACAGGGTTGCAAACCCTTCTTATCTACCAATAGTGGCATGACACTAGCGAGGGCTTTAATCTTGTCCAAACTAGATTATTGCAATGCCTTATATGCAGGTGCCAATAAACAGATTCTGAATAAATTGCAAATCTTTCAAAAATTGCATTAAGAACTGTGTTAAGCATCCCGAGGAGACATCACATCTCTGAAGACAGAAGACATTATAACTTGCTATCCATTAAGGACAGAATCCAGTTTAAAATAATTTCCATCACACATACATGGCTAAATAATCCTGCACTGCAGTATCTAAGAGATAAATTATTTAAAAAACGTTTTCACGCCCAACAAGGTTGGTAAAATCGCATTGCATTGTAGTCCCCAGATTTGACCTGAAAAAGACTGGGGGGAATTAGTTTTCCTGTTCAGGCTGCCCAATGTTGGAACTCTCTCCCTACTCACTTGTGAATGGACCACACCTTCCAAAACTTTAGGAAAAACACAATACATTGGCTAGTGTTAAATGACCTCTGACTTTCCTAAATCTTTACTTTCCATTGACTGCTTATTGAGCACTGTCTGATTTTTCCTCATTTCATTGCCCTGGTTTTTCTCATTTTATATGTTAACTACAGTATTTTTTTCATTGTTTTTTTCTCGCAGTGAAACTTTAGATTTGTAATTTACATGTTATGCGCCCAGATACCCTTGGATTTGGTGCACAGTATAAATAAATAAACAAACACTTTGCATGGCATACCTTCATATTTTATACCAAGATGTTCCATTAGAGAAGACATATCCATTTCTGTACCTGTCTGATCCCGCCTCCAAAAGTATTTTCTAGCACCAAAATGCTTGGCAATTCTCACCTTAATAAGACTACCAATAACAACATCAAAGCGTGTTTCAGACTTCTTGATCATAGCTTTGCACCTTCTAGGCAAAGGGAGGAAGAGATTCACGTCTGAAATACCCTTCTTAACTTATAATGAAAACCCAAGAATTCCGAAATTACACAAACATCTGTGAGCCCTTGTCTTGGAGATGAACACATCCTAAATGGCCTGTTATATGGAAAGGTGCCTGCTCAAAAGGAGGTACAATCACGTTTCTGTCCACTAGTGGAAACATATACATTTGCATATCAGTCTGGTCCCGCCCACTGGAAAGGTCTAGCACTAACATGGAAGGCTATTCTTCTCTGAACAAGAGTACCAACAGTAAACCTAGATATTTTTTTTTACATCTTGTTTTTCATGATCTCAGCTATCTGGACCAGCATCTCAGAACAACATCAATTGCATCCGTTTCTTTGAGTGGTCACCGTACAGTTGTATTGCTGTTGTATTGCTGTGTGAGGTGATAGGAAATCAAACGCAATTGCAAAATGATCTGTCTAAAATCAGTGGATAAAGGACGGAGGAAAAAATAAAACACTGCAAAGAAAAAAAAAACAAGTCTAAGATAGGACAGGTACAATGAGTTGGAGACCTGCTTTGTTGAGGCAGGTAAAGGTCCTATAGGCCACAAATTAGTGTCATAGTTGAGAGAGATACCGGTCAGTCAGCATGAAAGTTGACATTACCTAGAAATGTCAAATTGTTAAATTCCATATGGAGATCGTCCACCAGAAACGTTGTACTGGTACAAGTGCAAAGTTTAACAGTATCAGCACTTAGGCAGAGTTTGCCCTAGTGCATACTTCATTGAAGATTTGTTAGACATCCTTTGCCCCAATTTTGCATTAGATTAGTAGTAGGGCAAATATTGCCCTAGTGCAATAAAACACATACTTGTAATGCATTTTTGCACCAGGGCAAAGTGTGCCCTAGTGCCAATACCATTCTGTATTAAGGGGAACCTTGCCCTGGTGCAAAAGTGCATTGAAAGATAACTTTTTTGACATGGGGCAAACTTTTCACTAGTATTAATTTCATGCAAAATTGCACTTGGCATGATGCAAAGGTGTTCTAATATTGCTCCAAAGTGTTTTGCAGTAGTGCAACGTTTCTGCAATCTGGCCCCAGGTCCACCAATACACTAGAAAATAGTGAATCATATCAAGGGGGTGGGGGGCTGTAAACAAATTAAATATGCATATTGACATTGTGGGGGACAGATTGCAGGAGCCTCAAAGAGGTATGTCAGTATGTTACGGTCACAGCTCTTCATTTAAACTGGCTAGTCTGGATAATTAGGCTCAAAGTAACCACTTGTTCTGTGCCCTGTCCACCATATGAATGTTGTGGTTCTGAGGAACCTAGCACATCATCATTGGATTGGAGTCATCACACAGCCAAGTTTCTGTTATACAAAAAATATATAATTAATTATCTGGGTATTAATACAGTGCAATGCGTTACCATGAATAGGCATTGCTAGCACAAAGGTGGGCTGGTATGTAGGTTTTGAGTGACAGCTAGTAGGTGTTTCATGCTGCACTCTCAGAGGTGGGTAGTTGAAATACCATAATTATAGGCATTTAGGTCATTTAAGCAAGTATTATCAATATGTGCCAAGCAGAGTCTGGTTTCCAGAACGTGCATACAGTGTGCCTCTTTAGGAACATGGCAGCATTAACAGTGCTGATTCCTCTAAATGGAGATTCCTCCTGACTGCAAAATGTGGGTGTCCCCATTCTCAATTCCCATAGGTCCTCATTGGGTAACGGGTGAATTACCTGCAGAGGTAATCCCATCTGAGTTGATTCCTTCATTTATTTGAAGGCAAAACATGCATATGTTTGCTGGAGGAATTACTGTTTGTTCGGTTTGCAACTCATCACCAGGAGGACCAAACAATTGTTATTCAGGTTACTCTTGTTTCTCATTCACCTACAAACTCATAATTAGGCACAATGTCTCCTATCCTACTCTTGGCTCCAAAGGGAATAGGCCCTGCCTCGACCTGGCCAGCAACAGGCACAAGCAGGATCGCCTTGGACTCACCTTTGGCACACTGCTTGGTCATTACATTGCCCCGTTCCACATATTGTAAGTGCTGCCCATCATGAAAGGGTACTTACATTATTTCTAAGTGCGAATTTTACTGAATGACTTGCAGTTTTCTCCTACTGATAATATCACAGTATGTTCCCGTCAAATGTGTGGCCAGATCAAGAAAGGCAGAGGGTGCAAGTGTATTTGGGGTCACCTCGTAGAACTCACCAAAAAATTACAAAAGTAGTCAAAAAGGAGTGTGCGCCAATGCAAGAAGTAATTCAATTTTATTCAGGGCCCCAGTTGCAGCTGGGACAGCAAATTCAAACAGATAGCAGAACACAACTGCATGAAAAGGCACTGTCAAAGAAACGCCACTACACTTGAATCGTTTATAGTAAACAAAATAATTAGCATTTCCTATCCTACGACATGAAAAAATCTCCCCACACATGTGTTATTGAATTTTACACTTTAAACCCATATAGAGAAACATGCATTGCAAGCAATGATTGGGTTTGTGGACCTTCCCACACTGCCCTCAATTTTCCCCTGTGACGTCACAATCCACCCCTGATTCCCACAACACAAAATCATGTCATTGAAACATTTGAGGCGACCAGAGGAACTTCAATAATCTGCCTTGGTCACCTCATACTGATTCACATGAGAATGGCTACCCACCATTTCACCATCAGAGCTTTGAACCATGGACATACTGTAGCACAAAATGTTGCATATTGGGGAAATGTTCAATGGGGTTATTTGAAACTGCCTTGGTTCTTGCCGGCTCCACTAGAAAATCACATTTCATAAATTATTTTGAATTGTAAAATGGTCATGTATACATTCTCTGCTGGCAAAATCTGGCAGCTCTAATCCGTTGACCTTGAAAAATAACAACCGTTGTGTAATTCTCTTAACGCGTGCCTGGGATTGCACACTCTGCACTAATTTATCAGGCACAGTGACCTTTGCCGCAAACCAAATGCTTGCACACGTTTATAGCAGAAGCATATTTTTAGGGCCTATTTACTGCATTTCATTCTACCACTACACATGATTATACTTACCTATGCTCCAGTATTTAAAGATTTGTTTAATTAAGCCTTTGATTTCCCATGCATCAGAAAGAGCCCCTCCCATTTTACAGTGCTACTCTCTCAGCTGATAAGTGCATTCCACCATACCACGCTGAACTTGCATTTTTGTTACACAAGTGTCCCTGTTAAGGGGGCACAAGTATTTCTTTGGAAAAGGTCAGGGAAGTCCTTTCACAAAAATACCAGGGGTAGTGGAATTGACATTACGGAACACTTGACCTCTGACGCCCTCACAGGAAGTTATGTCTTTTGGCCCCACCACAAAGTGACATCACAGGAAGCAATGAAACACGACCTTTCAACCCCTTTAATGAGTCTAGCAATTATTGTATAGAATTCCAGAAAGAAAAATTATTTGTTATCCCTACTCTTTCTTATTTAGGGTCACTGCTCAAAGTGTTTAATAGGCCTCAACAAAAAAGCCAGCCACTCGAGAAACAAAGAACCACATGGCACTGACCACAGCACAGGAGATTCAATTTAAAAAAAGAAAAAAGTGTTATTGTTATTTTTTGGGGTAGCAAGGGAGACCACAGGGGTAGCAGGTGAGACCCCTGAGAAACCCCAAATTACGTCCCTGGAAAAGGTCAAACACATTTAATTCAATTATATGTCAGTATGCTAACATGCTGCTGTCACAACACCACTATCTACAAAACAGTTATGATTGGTCGTGTGTGCAGCCAAATTGAATGTTCCCCAGAGTCTTTGCAGCTCTGCCTTGTAGTGCTGAGATGCTGCCTTTTGAAATTCTGTTCTCTGCCTTGCACCATTCCCCACTCCAGCTCCTTTTGGATAAACTCACCTTCCCACCACCTGCATCTAAATGCCCACTTAGCAGCTCAAAGCTTCCTGACCAACCTTTTTGGCACCTAGTCCTACTTAGCTGTTGGCGCTGCTGGCTCATTTTGCTCACCTAGCCATTGTCCATTCTCTGCCACACTATTGCCCCTTTCCTTGCCGGTGTCCTTGTGCATCCTCAATTAGTAAGGGGGCACCACATCCCCATTACTCTTCACCCTCCATGTCCTACTTATCCACTAATGCCACACTATCTCCAGGTCTTGAGTCCACACAGGTGCAACTACTCTGTGGAACTCCTACATTTGTTTTGATTTGAATTAGGTTGCGTCCATACTATTTATCATTTGTGAATGGGTGGTGCTTGACATTCCCGATGGATATCTTGAATTGATGACTGTACATGCCTGATTCAGTGGCTGTGCATGATCAGAAACTAGATTGGAACTTCTTGCATGGCAGAATTCCTCTCTACTGCATACTGATGTACATAAAGTGGGTAATTCATAGAAATTCGCACAAAAGTGGCGCACACGGCTGGCGTACAGTGTCCCCGTGCGATACACTGCGCCAGCGCGTGCGAAAAAATCCTTTTCATCGCACAGCGTATTCATGGATTTTAGCCTCCAAAACCAGCCGTAGCGCAGAGTGGTGCAGCGACCCTGCAGCAGCGCCAGTTACGCCCCCAAGAACGCCCTTGCGCAAGGAAAAGCCTTCAAAATTCACAAATCATTGCAAAGGGCTGCGCTAACCCTGGACCAGTTCACAGAGCTGCCAAACAGCAAACGCCAAGCGGGGAACATGCATTTCAGTGGTTCGCGGGAAGTTTCACACGCGATTGTCCTGGGTACGTGTACATCAGGGGTGCGTGGGAAGTAACACATGCGATTCCATCAGGCACGTGTATTCCAGGGGTGCGCGGGAAGTATCACACGCAAAAACAGCAGGGTACGTGCATTTCAGGGGTGCGCGGGAAGTATCACACGCGATTCCATCAGGGTACGTGTATTCCAGGGGTGCACGGGAAGTATCACACGCAAAAAGCAGCAGGGTACGTGTATTTCAGGGGTGCGCAGGAAGTATTACACGCGATTCCATCAGGGTACGTGTATTCCAGGGGTGCGCGGGGAGCACCACACATGAATTGCACTTGTGGGTCCTCCCAGGTGTTCACTCTACACCCTCCACGGCCCCTGCAGGCAGCCCACACCACAGGGGCCTACCCTGCACATGTCCCGCAGGCAGCCCATCCACCATGCCCATGCCCTCCAGCCAACCCACATGTCACCTTGCGCTTCTGCCCACCAACGCATGTCCCCCTGCACCGCCAGCCCCCAGGGGCAACCTCCACCAGGCCCCCACTCATGTCCAACTCATGTCTCCCTACACCCCCACCCCCCAGCATCCAGGGGCACCCTCCACCAGGCCACTACTCATGTCCCCCTGCACCCCCGCCCACCAGCAGTGAAGGGGCACCCTCCACCAGGCCCCCACTCATGTCCAACTCATGTCTCCCTGCACCCCCAGCCCCAGCATCCAGGGGCACCCTCCACCAGGCCCCCACTCATGTCTCCCATCACCCCCACCCCCCAGCATCCAGGGGCACCCTCCACCAGGCCCCCACTCATGTCCCCCAGCACCCCCGCCCACCAGCATCCAGGGGCACCCTCCACCAGGCCCCCACTCATGTCTCCCATCACCCCCACCCCCCAGCATCCAGGGGCACCCTCCACCAGGCCCCCACTCATGTCTCCCATCACCCCCACCCCCCAGCAGTGCAGGGGCAGCCTCCACCAGGCCCCCACTCATGTCTCCCACCGCACCCACCCCCCAGCATCCAGGGGCACCCTCCACCAGGCCCCCACCCATGTCTCCTATCACCCCCACCCCCCAGCATCCAGGGGCACCCTCCACCAGGCCCCCACTCATGTCCCCCAGCACCCCCGCCCACCAGCAGTGAAGGGGCACCCTCCACCAGGCCCCCACTCATGTCCAACTCATGTCTCCCTGCACCCCCACCCCCCAGCATCCAGGGGCACCCTCCACCAGGCCCCCACTCATGTCTCCCATCACCCCCACCCCCCAGCAGTGCAGGGGCAGCCTCCACCAGGCCCCCACTCATGTCTCCCACCACCCCCACCCCCCAGCAGTGCAGGGGCAGCCTTCACCAGGCCCCCACTCATGTCTCCCATCACCCCCACCCCCCAGCAGTGCAGGGGCACCCTCCACCAGGCCCCCACTCATGTCTCCCACCACCCCCACCCCCCAGCAGTGCAGGGGCAGCCTCCTCCAGGCCCACACTCATGTCTCCCACCACCCCCACCCCCCAGCATCCAGGGGCACCCTCCACCAGGCCCCCACTCATGTCTCCCACCACCCCCACCCCCCAGCATCCAGGGGCACCCTTCACCAGGCCCCCACTCATGTCCAACTCATGTCTCCCATCACCCCCACCCTCCAGCAGTGCAGGGGCACCCTCCACCAGGCCCCCAATCATGTCTCCCACCACCCCCACCCCCCAGCATCCAGGGGCACCCTCCACCAGGCCCCCACTCATGTCCCCCATCACCCCCACCCCCCAGCAGTGCAGGCGCAGCCTCCACCAGGCCCTCACTCATGTCTCCCACCGCCCCCACCCCCCAGCATCCAGGGGCACCCTCCACCAGGCCCCCACCCATGTCTCCTATCACCCCCACCCCCCCAGCATCCAGGGGCACCCTCCACCAGGCCCCCACTCATGTCCCCCAGCACCCCCGCCCACCAGCAGTGAAGGGGCACCCTCCACCAGGCCCCCACTCATGTCCAACTCATGTCTCCCTGCACCCCCACCCCCCAGCATCCAGGGGCACCCTCCACCAGGCCCCCACTCATGTCTGACATCACCCCCACCCCCCAGCAGTGCAGGGGCAGCCTTCACCAGGCCCCCACTCATGTCTCCCATCACCCCCACCCCCCAGCAGTGCAGGGGCACCCTCCACCAGGCCCCCACTCATGTCTCCCACCACCCCCACCCCCCCAGCAGTGCAGGGGCAGCCTCCACCAGGCCCACACTCATGTCTCCCACCACCCCCACCCCCCAGCATCCAGGGGCACCCTCCACCAGGCCCCCACTCATGTCTCCCACCACCCCCACCCCCCAGCATCCAGGGGCACCCTTCACCAGGCCCCCACTCATGTCCAACTCATGTCTCCCATCACCCCCACCCCCCAGCATCCAGGGGCACCCTCCACCAGGCCGCCACTAATGTCTCCCATCACCCCCACCCCCCAGCAGTGCAGGGGCACCCTCCACCAGGCCCCCACTCATGTCTCCCACCACCCCCACCTCCCAGCAGTGCAGGGGCACCCTCCACCAGGCCCCCACTCATGTCTCACACCACCCCCACCCCCCAGCAGTGCAGGGGCAGCCTCCACCAGGCCCCCACTCATGTCTCCCACCACCCCAACCCCCAGCATCCAGGGGCACCCTCCACCAGCACCCACTCATGTCTCCCACCACCCCCATCCCCCCACCCCCCAGCATCCAGGGGCACCCTCCTCCAGGCCCCCACTCTTGTCCAACTCATGTCTCCCATCACCCCACCCCCCAGCATCCAGGGGCAACCTCCACCAGGCCCCCACTCATGTCTCCCATCACCCCCACCCCCCAGCAGTGCAGGGCACCCTCCACCAGGCCCCCACTCATGTCCAACTCATGTCTCCCTGCACCCCACCCCCCAGCATCCAGGGGCACCATCCACCAGGCCCACACTCATGTCTCCCATCACCCCCACCCCCAGCAGTGCAGGGCCAGCCTCCACCAGGCACATACCCATGTTCAACTCATGTCTCCCTGCACCCCCACCCCCCAGCATCCAGGGGCACCCTCCACCAGGCCCCCACTCATGTCTTCCACCACCCCTACCCCCCAGCATCCAGGGGCACCCTCCACCAGGCCCCCACTCATGTCCAACTCATGTGTCCCACCACCCCCACCCCCCAGCATCCAGGGGGCACCCTCCACCAGGCCCCCACTCATGTCCAACTCATGTCTCCCATCGCCCCACCCCCCAGCATCCAGGGGCACCCTCCACCAGGCCCCCACTCATGTCTCCCATCACCCCCACCCCCCAGCGGTGCAGGGCACCCTCCACCAGGCCCCCACTCATGTCTCCCACCACCCCCACCCCCCAGCAGTGCAGGGGCACCCTCCACCAGGCCCCCACTCATGTCTCCCACCACCCCCACCCACCAGCATCCAGGGGCAGCCTCCATCAGGACCCCACTCATGTCTCCCACCACCCCCACCCCCCCCAGCAGTGCAGGGGCACCCTCCACCAGGCCCCTACTCATGTCTCCCACCACCCCCACCCCCCAGCAGTGCAGGGCACCCTCCACCAGGCCCCCACTCATGTGCAACTCATATCTCCCTGCACCCCCACCCCCCAGCATCCAGGGGCACTCTCCAACAGGCCCCCACTTCAGTCCCCCAGCACCCCCACCCACCAGCAGTGCAGGGGCACCCTCCACCAGGCCCCACTCATGTCTCCCACCACCCCCACCTCCAGCAGTGCAGGGGCACCCTCCACCAGGCCCCCACTCATGTCTCCCACCACCCCCACACCCCAGCATCCAGGGGCACCCTCCGCCAGGCCCCCACTCATGTCCAACTCATGTCTCCCTGCACCCCCAACCCCCAGCATCCAGGGGCACCCTCCACCAGGCCCCCACTCATGTCTCCCACCACCCCCACCCCCCAGCATCCAGGGGCACCCTCCACCAGGCCCCCACTCATGTCTCCCATCACCCCCACCCCCCAGCAGTGCAGGGCACCCTCCACCAGGCCCCCACTCATGTCCAACTCATGTCTCCCTGCACCCCCACCCCCCAGCATCCAGGGGCACCCTCCACCAGGCCCCCACTCATGTCTCCCACCCCCCCACCCCCCAGCAGTGCAGGGGCAGCCTCCACCAGGCCCCCACTCATGTCTCCCATCACCCCCACCCCCCAGCAGTGCAGGGGCACCCTCCACCAGGCCCCCACTCATGTCTCCCACCACCCCCACCCCCCAGCAGTGCAGGGGCAGCCTCCACCAGGCCCCCACTCATGTCTCCCACCACCTCCACCCCCCAGCAGTGCAGGGGCCGCCTCCACCAGGCCCCACTCATGTCTCCCATCACCCCCACCCTCCAGCAGTGCAGGGGCACCCTCCACCAGGCCCCCACTCATGTCTCCCACCACCCCCACCCCCCAGCATCCAGGGGCACCCTCCACCAGGCCCCCACTCATGTCCCCCAGCACCCCCACCCACCAGCATCCAGGGGCAGCCTCCATCAGGCCCCCACTCATGTCGACCACCACCTCCAACCCCCAGCAGTGCAGGGGCACCCTCCACCA
Organism: Ambystoma mexicanum; assembly: GCF_040938575.1. NCBI lineage: Eukaryota > Metazoa > Chordata > Amphibia > Caudata > Ambystomatidae > Ambystoma > Ambystoma mexicanum. The sequence continues at coordinate 132,424,606 of NC_090939.1, forward strand.
GGCCCCCACTCATGTCTCCCACCACCCCCACCCCCCAGCAGTGCAGGGCACCCTCCACCAGGCCCCCACTCATGTCCAACTCATGTCTCCCTGCACCCCCACCCCCCAGCATCCAGGGGCACCCTTCACCAGGCCCCCACTCATGTCTCCCATCACCCCACCCCCCAGCAGTGCAGGGGTAGCCTCCACCAGGCCACCACTCATGTCTCCCACCACCCCCACCCCCCAGCAGTGCAGGGGCAGCCTCCACCAGGCCCCCACTCATGTCTCCCATCACCCCCACCCCAGCAGTGCAGGGGCACCCTCCACCAGGCCCTCACTCATGTCTCCCACCACCCCCACCCCCCAGCAGTGCAGGGGCACCCTCCACCAGGCCCTCACTCATGTCCAACTCATGTCTCCCATCACCCCCACCCCCCAGCATCCAGGGGCACCCTCCACCAGGCCCCCACTCATGTCTCCCATCACCCCACCCCCCAGCAGTGCAGGGCACCCTCCACCAGGCCCCCACTCATGTCCAACTCATGTCTCCCTGCACCCCCACCCCCCAGCATCCAGGGGCACCCTCCACCAGGCCCCCACTCATGTCTCCCACCACCCCCACCCCCCAGCAGTGCAGGGGCAGCCTCCACCAGGCCCCCACTCATGTCCCCCAGCCAACATGTCATCAAAATCTAGATCCCTGGCCCTTATGGTCAGCCTCCAAATGCCAAACACCCACCTGAGTATTGCATCCACCCACTTAGAAATGGCAAAAACATGATAGAACCCCAATTGCAAGTTTGGAAAAGAACACATGTCCCTCACATACACCCAATGGGTGTCAGTGAATGTCAAAACCCATATCATGATATGCATGAAACCAATGAGATGATACTACACATTGAAGTTTGAAGAGAAAATATGCATTAAAAGCAACATAAATTGAATCAAAAATAAACAAACAATAATGGAAATTAAAAAAAAAGAAACCAGCAGGTCCGTGAAATAATGCAAAACCACAAATCATAATCCAAAGGAAAGGTGTCGAAAGTCACAGTCCACAAAAGTAAATCCAATGGAAAATTAAAATCGAAAACCATTGCTCCATGGGTAAATCATAAAAAAAAATGAAAATCCAAAAGTCAACTATACACAGATAAACAATCCAGGGTCCATGATCCCAACCGAAGAAATGAAACCTATCTAATAACACTACCTAAAAAAAATATATATATACAAAAATGTGGCCCATTGTCCAAAAGGTCCAAAAAAATGCAAAACCAAAGGAAACCTAACACTAACTACAGAACTATTTACAAGGGCAGTGGGCTAGTCCGACGGCTCACTTCGGGATGTTCCGGGCCAGGGCATCATCGAACTCCTGCTCAATGTCCCAGAGGCGGTCCTCCTCCATGGCCCCGAGGGTCCGCAGGGCCGTCCACATGTTCACCCCAAACTCCCTGCGGATTGCCTCGAGGCAATCGGCCCGCCTCAGGGCCCTCCGCATGGAGTTCTCCGCCCTGACCATCGTGAGCCATGCCTCTTCCGCCCGCTGCCGCTCCGCATCTATGGCGTGGCCCAACCGCTGCCACACGGAAGACACTTCCCGTCCTGGGTCCTCCTGCCCTCCGGCCGATGCCTGCCCCTCCGATGTCGAAGGCCCCGAGCCATCATGGCTCCCACCACGTTGCTGCTGCTGCTGTGCCTCTGCCCGTGCACTGCCTCCTGCTGCCTGCACATCCTCCGCTGGCTGGGGTGCAGTCGTTGATGTGGCCACCCCCGCTGGACGTCCGACTCCCGACTGTGGCAGGGATGCCTCCTCCACCAGCCTGGCCGCACCGTCAGAGGCAGCTCCACAGGGCACCCAGTTGACTAATGGGTGGGAAGATGGCACGGAGGATGACTGGCGCATAGGGGGTTCAGTTGAGGAGGGGGGTCGTAGCAAGCCCCATCAAACGGAGGAATCCAGCCTGGGTGACCTGTCCCAGTAGGCCGACGCGGTCAACGAGCCATTCTAGATGACGTGCAGTCTCCTCATGAAAAGACTGCAGGTCACCTCGCATGGCCCGTTGACGCAACGCCACACCAGTCAGGACAGGCTCAACCCGGACCCGGATAGCCACGTCCGCAGGCAGAGGAAGGCCAGTTGTCGTGAGCTCATCCCCTGCCTGAAAACTGGTCTGGACGTAGGCATCCCTGCTGGTGCACGATGATGCAGTGACAGGATCAGGGACAGGATTGCACACAGGCACCTCCGCGGCGACCTGTGCTGCCTCCTGTCCCTAGTCTTGCACTGCACCACTAGCACCAGTGGGATCCCCACCTCCAGACCCCGTCTCTGTTGCTTGCACGGCCTCCTCCTCCACCAAACCCCCCACCAACCTGGATGACTCTGTGCCATCTTCCCCCGTTGGGCCCTGTGGGGTCCCAGCTGCCCCTTCTGCTGCTGAGGAGTCCAACTCCGACCTCTGCCTCTTGGACCTCCCCCCGGCAGCTGCGGCCTGGGACGCAGCACCGGACTCCTCACTCCCCGATGAGATCACAACCTGGGAGGGGAGCCGGGCCTTGCGTCTCCGGCTGGCGGTGCGATCCCCGTCGCTGTGCTCCACAGCACCTTCTCCGCCCTCTTCATCAGTTGTCGCTGCAGACAGGGAGAAATAAAACACAGGCATCAGGGCACTGCACAATGGACACATACACACATGACAGTTGCACATGAGTGGCATTGGCAAACCTCAGACATGGCATCACAATTGGCAACACACATGTCATTTCAACTTGCACACATGAGCCATACCACAGCCACATCGCAACTGCCAGCACCATCCATACACATACAACAACATGAGCAGGCAAGGGTGAGCCAGACTTCACATGCAACACAGGGAGTGCACTACACATGCACGCACACCACCACACTTGCATGCATGTGTACACCTCAGCCAACTGTCGCAGTGTTCAGATGGGCATCCATGTCACATCTGCCAATCAGGCTTCCACATCCCGCTGTCACATGCATCCATGTTGCATCACTGTTGCACCCTTGTCAAATACACACACATGCACATGTACACAGTGCTGATACATGCAGCTGAAAACAACATACATGCGTGACATCACGAACATGCCTACTTACATACACATTCATCCAAACATGTGTGCCCACAAAACTGCATTTGGCATGCACGCCTACACACACAAGCACCATCCATGTCTCATAAATGACAGCCCTCGCATGTGTTAGCCTCACAGCCCTGTACACCCCCACCCATACTCGGCCCCATACAAACAGATGTGCAACCGGCACACTACTGGCACATCACCACACGCACAGCTTACAATCATGATGCATGTACACTTACCGCTCAACTCCAGACGGGTCTGCTTCTCAAGGACCTGGACGTGGAGCGCTGGGGATATTCGTTCCAGGACCGTCATCTGATCTTCCGACAAGTGGCCCCGGCGCCCCTTAGCATCTGCTGCCTTCAAGAGGCGCCGGGCCTTGTTCAGGGTCCTGGACCTGAAGTCCTCCCAGCGCTTCTTGACATGTTGGAAGTCGTGGACTGCCACCCCCTCCGCGTTGATGGCAGTCACGATGTCCGTCCAGATCCGAGTCCGTCCTTCCTTGTCGGCGCGCACACTTCCGAAGAAGGCATCATACTGCCCCAGGACTTGCTCCACCAGGAAACCAACTTCCCTGGCACTGAAGCTGGTGCCCCTCTGCCTCTCTGGCCGGGGGTTGTCAGTGGTGCCAGATGTTGCAGTGCCCGACATGACAACCCCAGAGGCAGGAGTGGGTTGGCAACTGGGTCCTGGGGCTGGGCTGTGGAGCGATGGAATCCCAGTCGGGAGTCTTCGGTTCCAGCAGGGGTGGTCACAGCAACAGCACCCCTGGCTGATGTGCAGGCAGCAAATGGCAGGGCACGTGGACAGCAGGCAGTCAGGCAGCAGCAGATGGCAGGTGGGAGCGTCCACGGGGCTCTGGGGGGCAGTAAATCGGCTTTCTGGGCAGGAGCGTGGTCTTCCGTGTGCTTACACGTGGCCAGCTTGATACAGAGTGATTTGGCAAGTGAAAATCCTGCACGTCTGCGTGTAATTCAAGGAAAGGCCCTTAGCGCGTAAGCGCGTCTGCACGCATACGCGATTTCATTGGCCCAAAGGCCCCCATGCGCAGCTATGACGTCATGTGCATGGCCGTAGAGAATGGCGCGTGTAATAAAAAAGATACACGTCCGAGTGTCAAAGCGTGTAATTGGTGGAAATGGCCTCATCACGTATGCGCGTCTGTGACGTGTGTATAAAGGTACGTGTAGAACGCCATTTCCTTGTACGTGCTTTTCGTGGAGAGCGAGTGAGTGAAATCGGTACTTCTTGTCGGTTCACACGCGATTTACTTCACAGCGTTTCAAGTTCGTACACCCTGTTACCTCTGACAGCTTTTTCTCTTTTCCTCTTTTTCCTGGGCCTGTTTCCGCAAACAGCGTTCCCTTCTACTGTTGTCCTGTCTCTTCAGACAGCGTACAATTTTTCTTTTGGCAGGGGTGTTGCCAACGCGCACACGTGCATATTTTTCACGCTTTTGTTCCTGGCAGACGGTGAGTCGCGCACGTATTTAACATCTGTGCTTGCCCCGTGTGTCGCATACCCCTTCAGAGGTCATTCTAGGCTGCATGTGACACGCATATGTTCATTCTTGTGTTTGTGGGTGCCACAGCGTAGCGCAGGTTTATTTTTCCACACACGTGGTCTAGGAGGGGTTGCGTGCACCTTAATTCCCTTTTTTGGGGTGCCTGTGCATTGCGTGACCCATCATCCTTCCCCAGGGGTGACATACAGCCTTGCTAGAGCACTAGGGTACGATTACCATCTGGTACCCAATCCCTTTGACCCCCAATTGCCCAGGACAATAGTTCACATCGACTCCCATACGCACAATAACATCAGTGCCATGGCTGGGAGGCGAACAAGCCGTAAGTGTGGCAAAGGTGGCCGAGCCCCAAGTGGTGGCCGTGGTGGATCCGGTAGGGGACGTGGCCGTGACTTGCAGAGTGCCCCTAGCCCACATGTGTGGAGGAGCAGTCAGGGACACCCATGCCCCCCCCCCCTGGTTGAGGGTGACGTGGCTGACACCATCCATGCTCAGCCCTTGTTGGACCAGCACACTGCTAGGTCATCTGCTGCCCCGCATAGGCAGGCTGGGGAGGCTGCAGGGGCAGCTGCGGCTCCATCCACCCCATCTCTCACACACCCAGCCAGGACAAGTCCATCATGCTGACATTCCCCCTGACACCATCACACTTGAGCTAATGCTTGCACCAACTCCCATGCTGAGTGTGCAATCCCACACTCCTAGTACAGAGTCCACCGGGGCTCCTGCCCCTAGTGTCCAGAGCGGCGTAGGAGACTCAGGATCCCCACCACCTTCCAAGCAGAAGAGGAAGAGTGCTCGTCCAGTAGAGGCTGATGCCCCAGACACGGCTACACAGTCCGGCCAGTCAAGGAAGCCCAGCTTCAATGAGGCCGAACTGAATGCACTTGTAGAGTATGTGTCCGCACATGACAGCGAAATGGTGATTGTTGCAGGATCCAAGACCACACCTGCACAACGTCAAGCACACTGGCAGACCATCGCTGACATCATAAGTGCCCTTGGAATCGTGAGGAGCACAGCTACTGAATGCTACAAGCGCTGGAATGACCTGAAGCGCAGGGCAAAGAATAAGCTGGCCTCAAGTCATGCCGCAACTCTAGTGACTGGAGGTGGGTCTCCAGCAGAGGACATAGAACTCACTCCACATGAGCAGGTTGCTGGGACCTACGTCACGGAGGAACAGATCCAAGGCGCGGGAGAACTGGCAGATTATGAGGCATTGTCAGGTGAGTGCACATGCATGTGTGTGTCATCCATGTGCGTGGTGTGTGTGGGAGGGCTTCTGTTTGGGTGCCAGGTGATGGTGTGTGTGCCTGAGTGGTTTGGGTCACCCATGTGCCTCATCAAATACATTCTGCGCACCAGCATTTGGGTATAGCAGTATCCCTTCTGCCAACATTAGACATCCAGCCCAACACCACGCCAGTTGCCCTTGAAGTGTCATCTTGCCACAACATTGTTGCTTATTTTCCTCTGTTTATTCAGGCAGATTGTTTGCATACCACCACTTTTACTAGGCATTTCTCAGTCCTATTGTCACATGTCTGACATGGCTATGGTACAGTGGAATGGCTTTGTTTCCTGGACATGATTTGTTTAGACATGTCCCTGTGCTATAGGACCATTTTGGACTGGCAGCTCCAGGTTAAACATTTGAACCATTTCGATGAAAAAATCAATTTCATGAGCAAACTGGACTGAATGAACAATTGGTGCCCTCCTCTCCCTCTTCACTTTATGGCTAGGGTACATGCCATCTGTGTGATGGCATGTGTATTTGACCTGCCAATCACTGGCCAATGTGTGATGCCACTGCTAGGCAGCATGCAGCAAATGTGTTTATCTTCCATCTTGGTGTCATCAATGTGTGCCATCTGCCTACCCTTCACACGCAGTGACGGTGCATGCATGGGAGGGTTATAGTCATGTGGGACATGTGTCAATCAAGTACTGTTTCTGTAGTCTCTCAGCCCTATTTGTGTGCCATAGTGCTAATGCCTGTTTCCATTTGTTTTCTTTTATGTCTTTGCAGGGGATGACGCACTTGATACTGCTGGGGTTGTGGAGATGGTGCAGACCCAGGAGGGGTCTGAGGCCCGACCGACCACCAGTGAGGGACGTGGTGTGGTGGTGGGTGAGAACCCACAACTGCTGCAAGTCGTGCTCTCAAGGGGTGTCTCTGGCTGCACCTCCCCCGAGCTGTATTCAGGTGTCGATTCGGATGATAAGACCTATGTGCCGTCGCAAGTGAGTGTTCCTGGGAGGGATTCTGTTCTGTCCGACCCACCTGCACCAGGGTTAGAACCCTCAATGGGGATGTCAGTGTTGGCAGGTACGCCTTTGGTGGTTACGGATGCAGGGTCACACTCCGCAACATCTGATCCTGTTCCTGGGCCAGCAGATCAGAGGGGCAATGCAGTCCTGCAGCCTCAGGCAGTGCCGGCATAGCAAGGCGCAGTTCGCCTTGCCCCAGACAGGTGTGGTGCCCGCCGACGTGGTGGCCGTACGCCACCTGGCAATACCGCATGGGAGCAATCCATATACGGTATGGCAACCCAACAGGCAGCATCCTCAGAGATAATGGCTCAGGCCATGGATAAGGTGGCCACTTCCATTGTCCCCCCCCGAAAGGCTGATGGAGCGACTACAGCAGGCAACAGACTCCATCTGCCAGTCACACAGGGAGGACATGTTGGCGTCCGACAGGGACAGGCGGGCGGCACTGGCGACTCTGCGGGAAGCCATTTCCATTGAGTCCCAGGGCCACAGGGAAGCCCTGAGGGTGGAACTCCTTCACCTCAGGACGACTCTTGTTGAGCTTGAGGCTTCAACAAACAGAAGGACAGAACAGCAGCTGGAGCGTCTCACATGTACGCTCTCAGCTGAGATGCAGGCAACTAGGGCGGAGGTCCAGGCATCCCGTGAGTTGTTGCATGGGGACCTACGCACAATTATCCTCCAGAACGAGACCTACCACACCCGCATGCTTGCTGTAATGGAGGAACAGACTAGGGCTTTGCGTGGGCTGCCTCCCATAGTGCCACCACCTCCTGATGCAGCTGCAGAGGGTGAGGAGAGCGACAGCAGAGATTCTCTCACAATAGGGTAGCCGTGTAGGCCATGAGCCCATGGAGGTGTTTTTTTTTCGCAAGATCCACACAGGTGGGTGTTAGGCGGAAACCTTTGCAATTCCCTCTGGGACCACTGCAAAAGATTTAGGACTACAGGTATTTGGCAGTAAACCCACTTGCTAGCAGTCTGTACCACACAGATTCACTTGGTAGCTGTGGCTGAGCAGTCAGACTTCCCTCAAGAAGAGTTAGGCAGTATGTGGAGTATACAACATAGGGCAATTCTACACCGTAAGACAAGCAAACACGCAACAAGGCTTCAGTGTAAAGATATAAAGGTATTTATTTATAACGACACATCTATAGAAAACACTCTGGCACTATTACGGCAAACACTTCAATTACAATTACTCTATGAAGAAAAAGATCAATCCCCCTAACAATAGTTCGACAAGTCTAGGTTTACCAGCATCACTTATTTGCAGACAGAGGTGTATGCTTCAATCTAGATGGCACTCTAGTATTTGTTAGGACGGGAGAGAAAAATAAGCAGGTTACGAAATCAACACAGTTCCAATACTTTACGGATAAATGCAAGGCAAGAAGGCAAGAACCACGGTAGATCATAAAGTTCAGAGGCCAGGCCCACTCGGAGAGAGGCAAGGCGATATGTTCCAAAAAGTACCTTAGTGGAAATGCGTTTGAGTCTTTGAAGCAAATTGTTATCGGCAGATTGGACCAGTTCAGAACAACACGCTAGAGAAAGCTTGGAGGCGACCCTATGGAGAGGCGAGGATTAAGACACCTCACTCTATCCGGTAACAAGGGAAGCCAGGCGGACACAGTACCTTGATTGTGGAGAGACAGCTCTGGCGGGGGCAGTTGTTCCTGGTGGTGGATGCACATCCGGTCTTTGCCAAGAGAAGAGATGATCTTGTCGTCGAAGGAAAGTTGAAGATCGTTGCACCACCAGGGAAGAGACCAGCTGCGGCGTGCTCCGTCACAAGGCACCACCTTTTGGTCGTGGTACAGGGGTAGTGGCTATCCGGTTGCCGAGGTGCTCTGCACGGGCAATTCAACCACTGCGTCCTGAGGTGAAGAAAAAGCAAATGGGACAAGTTGTACCCACCAGTCAGGGGAAGAGACTCTCCGGCAGGGAGATCTCCTCTGTCGTCGGGAAGTGGTGAGTCGGTTCAGCAGGGCTCCACCGGAGGTGTCGTCGTTGCAGGTCGGCTCAGCTTTACCCTCGTCGGATTCTTAGGTCCTCTGGCGACTTCTGAAGATCCAGTCCCAAAAGCCCTGCTTTTATGCAGAAAACCCCCATTCATTCAGCCTAGCTGTCACTCAAAACACGCTAAGTGGTGAGCGGGGAGGCTCACCACTTGGGCCAATCACACCAGAGTGCGACCGGAGTTGGCAAGGCAACTCGGTCCAGGGTGCCTAAACCCCCTCCCACACTCCTGTGGTAACCCAGACAGAATGGCACCACTTTGGAGGGTCTCTGTACAGAAGCCCGCCAAAAGTGGAACAAAGGGCTCAACCTTTGGTTTAGGAGTCACAGAGACGAACACAAACGCCATTTTAAAAAGCCGAGTTCTGGCAGAAAATACCATCCGATAGACTTATTTAAGATAAGTAGACCAGAGGTATGTTAGAGATTAACGAGAAACAGTATCAATCTCTAACAATGGGAAGAATCCCATAGGGTTATCTTCGGGGTCGAACATAACAAGTAGTTTCCACTGCCACCAGCCAAAACTCGACGAGGGGGACGGGACAGTGCCCCCTCGAATAACAGACCCAGGAGTAATCGAATTACCCCTACTAGTACGTCCACAATAGGATGGTTTGTACTAGTTCTGTTAGTAAATTTAGGTCTAGTAAAGCCAATGGTGACTTTACATGCCCGGGGAGACAGTAGTCAGCCCCCGGGTATGGAGTCTATGATGGAGGTCCGCTAGGACGCCCTAGTGCTACGGCACGGAGGGTGCAGTGTAACACACATAGAAAAACATATGAGACCCTATGGAGTAAAAGACCCCATAGCCCATAGAACACATTGGGCCTCATTAGGACCCTGGCGGTAAGTAAAAAACGATGGCGGTAAATGGTTACCGCCATCGTTTTCCGCCAGGTCCGATCATGACTCCTGACCGTAAACTACGATGCCAATAGCGGCATCGTAGTTAACGCTGCCGCTAACTGCGCTAAGGGTGCGCGCACGCGACCGGCCACACCGTACTTAGCGCCATGGCGGAAAGGTACGCAAATGCCGACCCAAGCGGACATGCACCTAACGCCATCACCGAGGCCGCTAAGTACCTTACCGCCATGGTGCAAATAACGCCATCGCGAACCAACCGTAAAGGGCCAATTCAAGTGAATGCAGCTGCCACAGGTGCACAGAAACAGCACAGGTGAAGGCAATACAGACTCAGGGGAGTACAAAAAGAGCACACCCCACCCCTACCCACACCCAGTCACACTCCACAATGATGGCAATACGACTAGCAATGTTGGGGCTGGAGGACCTGATAGCAATGCATGTGCTACTACAACAGCAACAACAACAGGCAGCACAGAGGAGACGCAGGAGGAGAAGGAGGGCAAGGCAGGCCCAGCAAGCCCCACCAGCACAGCCAGTGCCACCACGCAGGCAGCCCCCAATCCCACGCATCAGAGCCAATCCAAACAACCTCACTGCTGAGCAGATCCACACCCTGTACCGTTTGGACCGGGACACCATCACCGCCATCGTAGACATGACACACGACGACATCGTCAGCATGATAGAAAGTCCAACCGCCATCCCCCCCCTACTGAAGGTAGTGGCTGTACTCCACTTCCTTGCCACAGGCACCTACCAGCACACAGTGGGGCACCTGCATGGCATTTCACAACCATTATTCTCACGAACACTCATCCAAGTGCTCGATGCCCTCCTCAAGCACACAGACGACCACATCTCATTACCACGGACTGCCCAGGAGATTGCAAACACCAAAGTGGGTTTCCATGCACTAGCCAGCATACCCGGTTGCATTGGTGCCATCGACTGCACCCATGTGGAATTGGTGGTTCCACGTGCCATGGAGGTACCGTACCGCAACCGGAAACAGTTCCACTGTCTGGTCTGTGACTCCAACAAGATCATCACACATTGTTGTGCCCGATTCCCCGGATCAACCCATGATTCAATGGTCCTGAGGAACTCCACAATACCACGCTACATGGAGCGACCTGCAGGCCCAAGATCCTGGCTACTCGGTGAGTGCAATGTCATGGAAGTGGGCATGGGAATGACGTACCAGTGCATACTCCACCTGGCAGAAAGGGGGGGGGAGATGCATACTCCACCTGGCAGAAAGGGGGGGGGAGATGCATACTCCACCTGGCAGAAAGGGGGGGGGGGAGATGCATACTCCACCTGGCTGTGAGTAACACAGAGAACGGATACAGAGGAAGGGCACCCACAATGCACAAAACCCCTCTGCATACATAGGGTGATGGCATGCAAAACAGGCCATGGCAGCAATGAGCATATACTGGTTGCATAGTGTGAATCAATTAGTGCATGTAGAAGTGAGCCAAGGTAACAGTTCCATGCCAGCCATGGTGGAACATCATGTTCCTGATCAGACAACATGACTGACACATACATTCTCGCCTACATACAGGTGATGCAGCCTATCCCCTGAAGAGGTGGCTCCTCACGCCAGTCCGGAACCCGCAGAACCAGCACGAGGAGGACTTCAACCGTGCACATACACGTACTCGTGTGGTCATAGAGCAGACATTTGGCCTCCTGAAGGCACGGTTCCGAAGCCTCAGCAGGTCTGGTGGGGCACTCCTGTATGGCCATGAGAAGGTGGCAAAGATCGTCATGGCATGTGTCATGCTGCACAATATGTGCGTCAGACGGAATGTGCCCCTGCCCCCTGACGCAGAACTGCAACCACCTGACGATGAGGATGAGGAGGGTGCAGATGGGGCGCCACCACATGGAGGAGGCGATGCACAGGAGGGGCGTGCCAATCGCCAAAGTATCATCGACCACTGCTTCTAGCACACACGGCTGGTGTTAATGGCATGGAGACTGCACTTGGGGCACTGTGTGTCTCTGGGACATGCACGCTGTGGACTGTACACCAATAAAGCACACATACGCAATGAAAATGTCCACACATTTCTTTTTTTGAAACAAAAAAGTGTATTGGAACTATGAACTGTCGTGTCACACCCCCTCCCACCTCCCCCCTGCACACCCCAACACACCCCCTCCCACCTCCCACCTCCCCCCTGCACACCCCAACACACCCCCTCCCACCTCCCACCTCCCCCCTGCACACCCCAACACACCCCCTCCCACCTCCCACCTCCCCCCTGCACACCCCAACACACCCCATGTAGCTGTCAACAGATGCCTGTGGCCGTGTCCACAGGCCGTCACAAGCCCCCTCTCCCGGCACCCGGGGCACCCCTGGCTGTGGAGCGCAGGTTGCGTCCAGAACGGCGCACGGGGCTGCTCTGCGCAGAACTGGCAGTGGAGGATGTCCCTGGCTGCCCATGTGCATGCAGCTCCTGTCGTGTGTGGGTGAGGTCAGTGACCGCACGACGCAAGCCCGCAAGTTCGGCACAGATGTCCCTGGACATGGCCTGCATGGCATCCCTCAGGGTGGCAGTGCTCCTCGCCACTTCCGCCCTTAGTGTCTCCGTGGCCTGTTCAATGCTGAACCTAGCCCCCACACATTCCGCGGCATGCTCATCCAGCATTGCGGACAGTTGATGCTGCCGCTGAGTGATGTCCTCGAGGGACGGCTGGCCGTGCTGGCCCATGGCCAGTGCAGGTGGAGTGATGGAGGGGCTGGTCCCCTCCTGTGGAGTGTGGACAGGGCATGGGGTGGAAGGCCACTCCTCTGCCTCAGTGTGCCCCTGTGTGTCGCCCTCATGGGGGCTGGCGTCTTAGAAACAGGGGGAATGTAGTTGGTCAGTGGGGCTTCTGACCTCCTGCTCCATGTCCGAGTCAGAACATGCAGCTGTTGCAGCTGTCTCCCCGATGTTGCTGCTGGCCGCTGACCCCCTGCCTTCTGTGGCAGGCAATGTCGGTGGAGGTGGAGCAGCTGCTGCTGGCCTGCTGACAACAGGGGTGCTTGCCGGTGGGACCTCCGGTATGCCTGCAGTGGGACCTGATTGTCGTGGGGTCTGCCTCACTGCAGCTGAGGTTGAGGGTGCAGGGAGGTTGTCGTTGGACTTCGCTCTCTTCGGCGCAGGGGTGTCCTGGTCCTCTGGGTGTGATTCTGTGCCTGTGGTGGAGCAAAGGTGGGAGGGCGTTATTGATGGGTCTACGGACTTCTGAATGACAATGGTTGACATTATTTTGGCCAGTGGATGAGGCAGATTTCAGGCAGTGCCATGCAGGTTGTCTCCTTTTGGTGTGGTATGTGGATGCAGGTATGCGGGTGCCAGCAGTGTATGCAGGGTGGTGCTCGCATGTGGCTATGGGCAGTATTGATTTGTGTTGCATTTACACTCTAGGGCAACCTTGTGCTACACATGATTGGACTGCTGTGACTATGGCATGTCTTGTATGAGGCACCTACCTTCATCACCTGATGTCGGGGCTCCCCTTTCCATCCCTCCAACGCCTTCGATGGATTCCATGCCGATGGTGGTAGCACAGATCTCCTCCCACGGTTGGAGTTTCAGGGGGGATTCCGACCCTCCACCGGTTCCCTGGGCAAGGTTGCGGTTTGCCGAGATGACGGCTCTGACCCGTATGCGCAGGTCATCCCAGCGCTTCCGGCACTGCTGTGGGGTGCGGGGTACGGTCCCCACCGCGCTGACGCGCTCAGCCACCAGGGCCCAGATGGCCTTCTTCTTCCCGATTGCTGTCCTGGTCATTTCAGGGGAGAATACAACACCTGCGTTGTCCTGCAGGGTCTCCGCTAGCATGCAGAGTTCCTCCCGGCTGAATCGCTCCTGGCGCTGGCGGTCACATGCCTTTTTCACAGATTTTGGCATTTTCGGGTACTTGGATGGGTGGGTGTTTGGTTGGGACAGGTGTCAGGGTTGGGTCTGGTGTTGTTTGGTAGGATGGCGATGGATTGTGTTTTTAAAGATGGCCGACGGGCTGCTTCCCGTTCCGGCGCGATGACGCTATTTCTGGTTTGGCCTTTTACGGCCGCCGCTAATTACGGTGGCCGTAAATTACGGTGGTCGTAAATTACGGTGGTCGTAAATTACGGTGGCCGCTACTTACGCTGGCGGAAGGGCACCTTGCTCGCTTAGCGATGGCGGTAGGGGCCTTTTCCGCCATGGCGTTAATTGCATTACCGCCATGGCGTAATGCTCGTGCGCGATGGGTCGTGATGTGGCGCTCTTTACGCCATCGTCCCACGGCGTAAACGCTCATTACGCCATGGCGGTAATGACGGGCGATTACCGCCAGGGTCGTAATGAGGCCCATTGACATTCAAAGAAATTACACACATTCATGTCCAAGAGTGGGAGAAAAAGAGTCTCACTCTTGGCAGGATGGAAAAAAACAAACTCCAGAAATCCAGCAAAGCTGCTGGGGGACTCACTAGGTTAGGAAATTCAGCCTAAACAGAGAATTCTCCCTAACACTCGCCGCCCCCAGACTAAGGGACAGGAGGATTTAATCCACTCCTGGATGAATCTCATTCCTCTAGTCGATGACATACATCCTAGAGAGACCATCAGAATTTTGGTGGTGACACCCTGACCTGTGCTCAATGGTGAAATCAAACCCTTGCAGGCAGATCGACCATCTCAATAGTTTCGGGGTTTCCCCTTTCATTTGCATTAACCATCTCAAGGGTTGGTGGTCAGTCTGAATGACAAAAGTAGAACCATACAAGTACGGCCTAAACTTCTTCAGAGCCCACACGATAGCAAAGCACTCTCTTTCGATTGTTGCCCACCTTGTTTCAGGATCCTTCAGCTTGCGGCTGATGAAGCAAACGGGGTGCTCCCTACCTTTCCCATCCAGTTGACTGAGTACGGCACCTATTCCTACATTTGAAGCATCTGTCAGCACAATGAAGTGTTGGCGGTAATCAGGAGCTCTGAGTACTGGGGCTTGGCAAAGAGCCTTTTTCAGGTTTTCAAAAGCCTGATTGCACTCCTCGTTCCATCTAACCTTTTTAGGGAATTTGGGTGAGGAGATGACATTCAGTAGAGAAGCTATGGTCCCATAGTTCTCTATGAAATTCCTGTAGTACCCAGTGAGGCCCAGGAAGACTCTCACTTGGGTTTGAGCAGTAGGTGTTGTCCAATTTTGCACAGTTTCAATCTTACTGAGCAAAGGCCTTATTTCTCCACCTCCTACCTCATGTCCAAGATAGACTACCTTACTATGTCCAATTTGGCATTTACTCGCCTTTATGGTCAGATTGGCTCATCCAAGAGCCTGCAAAACATCTCTCAGGTGGGTTACATGTTCTTCCCAGGAATTGCTGAACACTGCGATGTCATCCAAGTATGCCATGCAGAAGTCCTCCATCCCATTCAGAACCTGGTTTACCATCCGTTGAAACGTAGCAGGTGCATTCTTCAATCCGAAAGGCATTACCTTAAACTGGTATAAGCCAACAGGGGTAGAAAATGCAGTTTTCTCCTTGGCATGGTCTGTCAGGGCTATTTGCCAATAGCCTGACGTCAAGTCAAATGTGCTGAGGAATTTGGCGGCGCCAAGTTTATCCACCAACTCATCTGTTCTTGGCAAAGGGTGGGCATCAGTCTTGGTGACTGTATTAAGAGCTCTATAATCCACGCAGAATCTAAGTTCTTTAGGTCCGGCCTTTGGTACTAACTGGGCTAGACCATGGACTAGTAGAGGGCTCTATTACCCCGAGATCGAGCATCTTGCTGACCTCACCTTTGATGTGGGTTCGTACGTTCTCTGATATTCGGTATCCTCTGCTTTTGACCGGCAGACAGTCACCAGTGAGTATGTCGTGCTGGCCCCAAGGGGTCAAGCCTGGTGAAAGCGAGAACAGAGAGGCAAACTGATTCAACATAGATTTGCACTCTTCTTGTTGCTCGGGTGTCAGATTGGAGGAGAGATTTACTCCTTCAATTTTTTCGTCTAAAGGTAAGCATCTGAGGAGATCCGGAAGAGCTTCACTCTCTTCTTCTTCCTCAGATGATGCTAGAAGCAACGCTCTTACATCGTGTCTTGAGACATACGCTTTGAGTCGGTTGGTGTGAAAGACTGTCGGAGCCTCCTTGGGATTGCCCAAGTCCACCAAATAGTTGACCTCTCCGAGTTTACCCACAACTCTGAAGGGTCCCATCCACTTGTCTTGCAAGGCCCTCTGCCTTGTTGGGATCATAACGAGAACGAGCTGGTCTTGAGCGAACTCAACCATGTTAGCCTTTTGATCGTGCCAGTGCTTGACCAATGCTTGTCCAGCTTTCAAGTTATCGCTTGCTTCCGTCATCATGTGTGACATTCTCCTCCGGAGACCTATCACGTAGTCAGTGACTCTGACTGGCTTGGGGGAAGGAGCACTCTCCAACCCCTCCTTAATCAGGGCCAATGGACCTCTGACGGGATGACCATAGAGAAGCTCGAAGGGAGAGTGGGTACATCATGAAAGGACAAACCATAAACCATCCCTACACTGGAGAAAAAATAAAGCTTAAATGCTATGCCACATGCGATACAGCAGGAATTATATATGGAATCAAATGTCCTTGTGGTTTGTACTACGTCGGACAAACACAACGCACAGCAAAGATCAGGTGGAATGAACATAGATCCTGCATCAGGAACAAGACTGCAAGTTCCGCAGTAGCGAGACACTGGCAGAGCAAACAACATAATTTGGCACAGATCAAATTTGTAGTCCTGGAAAGAGTCCAAAGAAGAGAGAAACATGAGGATCTACAAAAAAGAATTGATCAACGAGAAACATTTTGGATAGACAGACTAAGTTCCCTTACACCTAAGGGAATCAACGAAGAGATCAACTATATGTGTTTCCTCTAATAAGGCCAAGTTTACAGATTGTTCAGGAATATGGCTTTTCTCCAATGTGTGGCTTCGGTGGTGAGGCGTTATGGACTAAATTCCGATATTATTGAGGACACATTGAAAACATGTGATTGAACTTGATTTTGTATTTTTGTATTCTTTTACTTTTATGGACATGCACTGATTGTACATTATGAAATATTTTGAAATATTTTGAAATATTTTGAAGTTTTTGTTTGTCACGCGATTTACTCCTCATAATCAGATTTTCGACCATGGGTAGCACCAATATAATATTTGTTGACTTTATAGAACACGTATGTGTTAATTGCACTTGGAAACCTTACTAACCACAATTAATTACCGAGGACATGTCCACACCTATACATACCAGTTAGAGCTTCCAATAGCAACGTACAACACACATCCACCTAAGGGCCATGGCAACAGTCCCGCCCCCCTGCGCTCTCGCAGGGCGGTGGGTCCCGAGGCGTACGTGCAGCGGCATACGCGCTGCTGCTCGACGCCCCGCCCACATTCCCATGACAACCCTTAAAAGCATTATTGCTCGCGCGCGGTTTACTTTCGCTTCCACAGCGAGCGCGATCGGTTCTGCGCGCGAGTCATACTTGTGCAGGTAAGAGCTCACTGATCTAATCGGCTTAGTTATGCATCTGGATATAGCAACAGAAATAGTAATACATACTTCCCCTCTGGTAATCAACAGGAACTTTGGAGACATCCTTCAAGAGCATTCACAGGAGAGGACAACTTGCATTTAGCAGGTACAGGGTGCTGTATGCAAAGGTGGTAAATAATTGTAAATACTTAGTAATATGGCGATTCTGACACACTTTCCTTTACCTTCCTCCCGCATTCTCAACATTGATTTGGATCTACCTGGGGTATGTGCTTTACTTTTTTTCGAACAATGAATTGCATTTATGTGTCTTTCGATAAATGAATTATGTTAACACTGTTTAGATTCTATATTCACTTCAGTACAGCCCTGAAGATGGTCATAGACCGAAATGCATTGGCATATGTACTTTTTTGAATAATTGACCTATCTATTTCGAGTTGCCTCACAATATTTGAACTAACTAAGAAACACAAAACCAAGAAATGTGAATTAAACATTTCTTTTGGAAAACCATGTACCGTCTGGTGATACATTTGTTTGACATTATAAGTACTTCACGCAAGAGTTATATAAAACTATGCAACCTTATTTAAGGTCAACTGAGAGCACCAGTCTTAAGTACGGTATTATTACCTTACTTTTTCTTCAAATCTGAGCAGTCAGACTTCCCTCAAGAAGAGTTAGGCAGTATGTGGAGTATACAACATAGGGCAATTCTTCACAGTAAGACAAGCAAACACGCAACAAGGCTTCAGTGTAAAGATATAAAGGTATTTATTTATAACAATACATCTATAGAAAACACTCTGGCACTATTACGGCAAACACTTCAATTACAATTACTCTACGAAGAAAAAGATCAATCCCTCTAACAATAGTTCGACAAGTCTAGGTTTTACCAGCATCACTTATTTGCAGACACAGGTGTATGCTTCAACCTAGATGGCACTCTAGTATTTGTTAGTACGGGAGAGAAAGATAAGCAGGTTACGAATTCAACACAGTTCCAATACTTAACGGACAAATGCAAGGCAAGAAGACCAGAACCACGGTAGATCATAAAGTTCAGAGGCCAGGCCCACTCGGAGAGAGGCAAGGCGATATGTCCCAAAAAGTACCTTAGTGGAAATGCGTTCGAGTCTTTGAAGCAAATTGTTATCGGAAGATTGGACCAGTTCAGAACAACACGCTAGAGAAAACTTGGAGGCGACCCTATGGAGATGCGAGGATTAAGACACCTCACTCTATCCGGCAACAAGGGAAGCCAGGCGGACACAGTACCTTGATATTGGAGAGACAGCTCCGGCGGGGGCAGTTGTTCCTGGTGGTGGATGCACGTCCGGTCTTTGCCAAGAGAAGAGATGATCTCGTCGTCGAAGGAAAGTTGAAGATCGTTGCACCACCAGGGAAGAGACCAGCCGCGGAGTGCTCCGTCACAAGGCACCACCTTTTGGTCGCGGTACAGGGGTAGTGGCTATCCGGTTGCCGAGGTGCTCTGCACGGGCAATTCGACCACTGCGTCCTGAGGTGAAGAAAAAGCAAAGGGGACTGGTTGTACCCACCAGTCAGGGGAAGAGACTCTCCGGCTGGGAGATCTCCTCTGTCGTCGGGAAGTGGTGAGTCGGTTCAGCAGGGCTCCACCGGAGGTGTCGTCGTTGCAGGTCGGCTCAGCTTTACCCTCATCGGATTCTTAGGTCCTGTGGCGACTTCTGAAGATCCAGTCCCAAAAGCCCTGCTTTTATGCAGAAAACCCCCATTCATTCAGCCTAGCTGTCACTCAAAACACGCTAAGTGGTGAGCGGGGAGGCTCACCACTTGGGCCAATCACACCAGAGTGCGACTGGAGTTGGCAAGGCAACTCGGTCCAGGGTGCCTAAACCCCCTCCCACACCCCTGTGGTAACCCAGACAGAATGGCACCACTTTGGAGGGTCTCTGTACAGAAACCCGCCAAAAGTGGAACAAAGGGCTCAACCTTTGTTTTAGGAGTCACAGAGACGAACACAAACGCCATTTTAAAAAGCCGAGTTCTGGCAGAAAATACCATCCGATAGACTTATTTAAGATAAGTAGACCGGAGGTATGTTAGAGATTAACGAGAAACAGTATCAATCTCTAACAATGGGACGAATCCCATAGGGTTATATTCGGGGTCCAACATAACAAGTAGTTTCCACTGCCACCAGCCAAAACTCGACTAGGGGGGACGGGACAGTGCCCCCTCGAATAACAGACCCAGGAGTAATCGAATTACCCCTAATAGTACGTCCACAATAGGATGGTTTGTACTAGTTCTGTTAGTAAATTTAGGTCTAGTAAAGCCAATGGTGACTTTACATGCCCGGGGAGACAGTAGTCAGTCCCCGGGTATGGAGTCTATGAGGGAGGTACGCTAGGACGCCCCAGTGTTACGGCACGGAGGGTGCGGTGTAACACACAAAGCAAAACATATGAGACCCTATGGAGTAAAGGACCCCATAGCCCATAGAACACATTGACATTCAAAGGAATTACACACATTCATGTCCAAGAGAGGGAGAAAAAGAGTCTCACTCTTGGCAGGATGGAAAAAATAAACTCCAGAAATCCAGCAAAGCTGCTGGGGGACTCACTAGGTTAGGAAATTCAGCCTAAACAGAGAATTCTCCCTAACAGCCTGGTGGAGGGTGCCCCTGGATGCTGGGGGGTGGGGGTGCAGGGGGACATGTGTGGGGCCTGGTGGAGGGTGCCCTGCACTGCTGGGGGTTGGGGGTGGTGGGTGACATGTGTGGGGGCCTGGTGGAGGGTGCCCTGCACTGCTGGTGGGTGCGGGTGCTGGAGGACATGAGTGGGGGCCTGGTGGAGGGTGCCCCTGGATGCTGGGGGGTGGGGGTGCTGGGGGACATGAGTTGGACATGAGTGGGGGCCTGGTGGAGGCTGCCCCTGCACTGCTGGGGGGTGGGGGTGGTGGGAGACATGAGTGGGGGCCTGGTGGAGGGTGCCCCTGGATGCTGGGGGTTGAGGGTGCAGGGGGACATGTGTCGGGGCCTGGTGGAGGGTGCCCTGCACTGCTGGGGGGTGGGGGTGGTGGGAGACATGTGTGGGGGCCTGGTGGAGGGTGCCCTGCACTGCTGGTGTGTGGGGGTGCTGGGGGACATGAGTGGGGGCCTGGTGGAGGCTGCCCCTGCACTGCTGGGGGGGTGGGGGTGGTGGGAGACATGTGTGGGGGGCCTGGTGGAGGGTGCCCTGCACTGCTGGGGGGTGGGGGTGCAGGGGGACATGAGTGGGGGCCTGGAAGAGGGAGCCCCTGCACTGCTGGGGGTTGGGGGTGAAGGGGGACATGTGTGGGGGCCTGTGGAGGGTGCCCTGCACTGCTGGGGGGTGGGGGTGGTGGGAGACATGAGTGGGGGCCTGGTGGAGGGTGCCCCTGGATGCTGGGGGGTGGGGGTGGTGGGAGACATGAGTGGGGGCCTGGTGGAGGGTGCCCTGCAGTGCTGGGGTGGGAGTGATGGGTGACATGAGTGGGGGCCTGGTGGAGGGTGCCCCTGGATGCTGGGGGGAGGGGGTGGTGGGAGACATGAGTGGGGGCCTGGTGGAGGGTGCACTGCACTGCTGGGGGGTGGGGGTAATGGGTGACATGAGTGGGGGCCTGGTGGAGGGTGCCCCTGGATGCTGGGGGGTGGTGGGAGACATGAGTGGGGGCCTGGTGGAGGGTGCCCCTGGATGCTGGTGGGTGGGTGTGCTGGGGGACATGATTTGGACATGAGTGGGGGCCTGGTGGAGGCTGCCCCTCCACTGCTGGGGGGTGGGGGTGGTGGGAGACATGTGTGGGGGCCTGGTGGAGGGTGCTCTGCACTGCTGGGGTGTGGGGGTGCTGGGGGACATGAGTTGGACATGAGTGGGGGCCTGGTGGAGGCTGCCCTGCACTGCTGGGGGGTGGGGTTGGTGGGAGACATGAGTGGGGGCCAGGTGGAGGGTGCCCCTGGATGCTGAGGGTTGAGGGTGCAGGGGGACATGTGTGGGGGCCTGGTGGAGGGTGCCCTGCACTGCTGGGGGTGGGGGTGGTGGGAGACATGTGTGGGGGCCTGGTGGAGGGTGCCCTGCACTGCTGGTGTGTGGGGGTGCTGGGGGACATGAGTGGGGGCCTGGTGGAGGCTGCCCCTGCACTGCTGGGGGGTGGGGGTGGTGGGAGACATGTGTGGGGGGCCTGGTGGAGGGTGCCCTGCACTGCTGGGGGGTGGGGGTGCAGGGGGACATGAGTGGGGGCCTGGTGGTGTGTGTCCCTGCACTGCTGGGGGTTGGGGGTGCAGGGGGACATGTGTGGGGGCCTGGTGGAGGGTGCCCTGCACTGCTGGGGGGTGGGGGTGGTGGTAGACATGAGTGGGGGCCTGGTGGAGGGTGCCCCTGGATGCTGGGGGGTGGGGGTGGTGGGAGACATGAGTGGGGGCCTGGTGGAGGGTGCCCTGCAGTGCTGGGGGTGGGGGTGATGGGTGACATGAGTGGGGGCCTGGTGGAGGGTGCTCCTGGATGCTGGGGGGAGCGGGTGGTGGGAGACATGAGTGGGGGCCTGGTGGAGGGTGCCCTGCACTGCTAGGGGGTGGGGGTGATGGGTGACATGAGTGGGGGCCTGGTGGAGGGTGCCCCTGGATGCTGGTGGGTGGGTGTGCTGGGGTACATGATTTGGACATGAGTGGGGGCCTGGTGGAGGCTGCCCCTGCACTGCTGGGGGTGGGGGTGTTTGGAGACATGAGTGGGGCCCTGGTGGAGGGTGCCCCTGGATGCTGGGGGGTGGGGGTACAGGGGGACATGTGTGGGGGCCCTGGTGGAGGGTGCCCTGCACTGCTGGGGGGTGGGGGTGGTGGGAGACATGTGTTGGGGCCTGGTGGAGGGTGCCCTGCACTGCTGGTGGGTGGGGGTGCTGGGGGACATGAGTGGGGGCCTGGTGGAGGGTGCCCCTGGATGCTGGGGGGTGGGGGTGCTGGGAGACATGTGTTGGTGATCAGTAGTGCAAGGTGACATGTGGGTTGGCTGGGGGGCATGGCCATGGTGGATGGGTTGCCTGTGGGACATGAACAGGGGTGCAGGGTAGTCCCCTGTGGTGTGGGCTGCCTGCAGGGGCCATGGAGGGTGTAGAGGGAACACCTGGGAGGACCTATACAGCCAAATCACGTGTAGCATTCCCCGGCACCACCGAAATACATATACCCTGCTGAAATCGCGTGTGAATCTTCCCGCGCACCTCGGAATACACGTACCCAGGCCAATCGCGTGTGGAACTTCCCGCGCACCCGAAGTACACGTACCCAGGCCAATCGCGTGTGGAACTTCCCGCGCATCCCGAAGTACACGTACCCAGGCCAATCGCGTGTGGAACATCCCGCGCACCCCGAAGTACACGTACCCAGGCCAATCGCGTGTGGAACTTCCCGCGCACCCAGAAACACACGCACACGCTATTTTTCACACAGCGGGTGTCCGTGTTTGTCGGTACCCCTTTGTACCTCATTTGTCCTAGAGGGCCACTGTATGGACCATTCATCATGGCTGTATATGGGTGCTTTTTGTTAGCGCACATTTTGGTGCACATTTATTTCAGGCGCAGGGACGCTACCACCTGCTTTCTTGTGGCGTACTTGTTTGGCCCTGTGCGCGTCTTTCACCGTGCGCTGGTTTGCCCTATTCGATTCCATGAATACGGGTTGTAGGCGAGCGTGTGGGCGTTCCGCGCACTTGCCTCCTGTACTTCCCCCGTGACGCCCATGTTTTCACGCGTTATTCCCCATTCCGAGTGTTACGCCCCGTGTTCCGCCTACTTTTGTGATGTGCGCCGCGCTCTGTGCGATTTCGCAGTGGCTGTGGCGCACGCTGTTGGATGTCCTGTGCCGGCGTGCGCGGCGCACTTTTTCAGCGCACATCCAATGTTTTTCTCGCGCACGCACTTCCATGAATCGATGTGCGCTGGTTTCCCTGCGATTTTCGCACTTGCACTGCGATTTTCGCACTTGCACTGCGAATTGCACGTTTTGGCACCTCTGCACGGGAATTTTCGGCGCACATTAATTACATGAATCTACTTGTTAATAACAGCTGTATCATTACAAGAGATAATCACGCTCCCACCAGAAAATGAAAGAAAATTATACATAGCTTCTTAAAGGTATCAGTAGAAAAAAACTCTACGCATTTATGGCAAAAGAGAGATAATTTGGAAGCAATAAATAAAATGCTCCCACCCTCTGTAACGCTACATTCAGCCGCTCCATATATTCTTGTTGGTCTAGTAGAATTTTGATTTGATGCAGGTCATGTCGCCTTTTGCAACAGGGGTTTGAATCCTCAGTGCCTGATTCATGGAATCAATCTGAGCGCAATCCCAATCGTGCCAATCTGAGCACAAATCCCTGTACGTCAATTCATGGAACCGAATACGGGGATCCTGCGCGGAGTTCGCTCATGCCTGAGCGAGTGGACGAGCACCTTGTGCGAGACTCCAACCAGAGGGTGGGCCGAGCCTATGCAGCGACCCAACTAGGGGGCAGAACACGCAGAATGAGGAAGAACACGTGAAAATGCGGGTGTGTTTAGGGACAGGCCACGGTCAATCAATCGCACAGCCATTCCAATGCAAATCCAACCATATTCATGGATTTCAACGCAGAATGTTCCATTGTAAAAAAACACATCCATCCTCCATAGCAGGCATAAACTACAATGCGCATAGGAACCAATGCATTTAAAGCACGCATTGCACACCATAGCAACGTCTACAGCCACGAGGAACCAAGCGATTATAGGAGCAATCGTGCACAGACGCCACAGAAGGAGGAAGATGGCCAGGGTTCAGATCCTCACAATATGCACCATGTTTTTTGGGATGCCGGATGACAACGAATATGCCAGTTACAGGGCCCATCCATATACTCCTAGACCTCGTCAAGGAGTGAAAAGATGGCTTAGGGTCACCCACCATCTGCACCCAGGCCCTTACCCCCCTAGAAAAATTGCTGACTGCACTTCATTTCATTGCAGCTGGGTTCTTCCAACGAACCACTGCAATAGTTGGTGAGATATCACAGGCCACCCAATCCTGCTGCCTTCACCATATATAACCCCTTGAGCAGTGACCCTAAATAAGAAATAATAGGAATAACAAATAATGTGTCTTTCTGGAATTCTATACAATAATTGCTAGACTCGTTAAATGTTTATTTCAGGCACACTTCAAGGGGTGAGTCACTGAATTAGTCTGTTCTTAAACACCTCAAATTCACAATGCAGACAAAATCCTCCAAAAAGCATTTAGAGTAGAATAAGCATCCATTTTGGACTATGTATTTTCCTTTTCTCAAGTTGCAGTTAAATGATGTTTTTATGGTGATCCATTCTTGTATGCAATGTATATATCGCGTTACAGGGATATTGTAAACATATTTTCATAGTGTACTTAGGAACAATGCTATGTGATGCCACTTCCTGTTTTGTCAAGGGGCAAAAGGTTGTGTTCCATCGCTTCCCATGATGCCAATTTGCTTTGGAGTCAAATGACATCACTTCTTGTGGAAATGGGCTGTGGAGCACTGGTCGATGAGTAGTATGGTGGGAGTTCAACACAGCAGCTGAGGTGGTCACAGGGCCGGAGACAGGAACATAGGCAATGGTTGGACTGCCCACACTCCCAACACAGTCCAGGTGGACACAGTCCAGGTGGATTTACTCACTTATTTATAAAACATTATTCTAGCATAAGCAGCTCAATATCACACACTAATAAACCACAAAAAACCAAACGGTAAGTACATGATCAAGTTTAGCTCCAAAATGAAGTAGGAGCAAAATGACACTTCAGATACTTAATAAAGGAGGGAAAAGACAAGGTTATAAGAATAGACAGCCCAAATACATTCATAGGCAGGGCGATGCGTTTCAGTTAAATACAACCAGCAACTCTTCTCAATAGGCCTGTGCCAAAGTCAATGGTTTAGAGTCTTTTGTATAGGATAGCACAGTTCTGGTATATCATGGTTAAGTCTTTGCCATAGATTTTTAAAGGATTTGGCTAGGCGAAATGTTTGGCCGGCCAATCACGCCAGAGTGCTTTCAGGTCTGCAAGGAGACTAAGCACAGGGAGTTTCGGGCACACCTCCCTCACATCCTGTCCACCCCAGACACTCAGGTGCCAGAGGAGGACTTCGGCACTGAAGCCTGCCAAAGGCCAACAAACAAAGGGACCACACCTGGTTGGGCTCGCAGAGACAAACACAAGAAGGACCTTTCCTAAATGAAATGGCGAAGAAAGATGACCAGAGTCTGTTTTTACAGATAGGTCTTGGGCGCCATATTGAAAACATGGCTGACCCAATTTTTAGAACCATTGTTAGCGGTAGGGAAACATCATGGTAGTTTGATCTAAACCACTGCCACCAGCCATTTAAAGTAGGACAGGGTAACAATTTACTGTTACATGAGTGTTTTGACTCAGGGGTGTTAGGCAGAATCCTGTGCAGTACCCTTAGGGAGCACTACAGAAGATTAAGACTACAGGTATATGCAAGAAAATCCCCTTTGGTATCAGTCTGTACCGCAAAGATTTAGTTGGTAGCTGTGGCTAAGCAGTCAGACTTATCTCAAGAGGGAGATAAGCAGTATTCAGGGTTTACACATTAGGACTACAGTACTATGGAACAAGGACACACTGACCAAAGCTTGGTATCAACAAGAATATATATATTTATTTTACACACTATGATGTTCACACACAAATCACTATTATTAAAGCAAGTTAAATCAGTCAAGAAAAGTATACACAACTCCCTATTTAAATTGTAGACAAGTTTGAGTAAGAGTGAAACCTGAGCAAAGCGGCACACTGAAAACCAAGCAGAAATGGCACTCTAACAATTTCTTAAAAGGAAGGGAAAGGACAAGTTATACAGGTTTAGACTCTTTAACACACCAGCAACACTTCCCAAGTAGATTGTGAACAAGTTAGGCAATACTGTGGTGAAGACCGAGCAAAATGGCACTTCAAAAGTTTAAAAAGAGGGAAGGAAAATGTGGTAACAAGAGTTAGGTGCACCAACACATTTCTAGGTGAGAAGCAATCAAGAGAAGGCATTTGTAACATATTTAGCCAGAGTCAGTAGGCCTGTGCCAGTGTCAATGGTACAAAGCACTGTACCCAGGATCAAAATGTTCTAGTAGCTGCAGTCAAGTCTTTGTTTAACGATTCGAAAAGGTGGTTGCAGAGGGTGAAAGACAATGTTAGACGAGAGGGGTGGTCAACCCAGTAGGTAAGTAAAGGATTTAACACACCATTAGCTATACCCAACGAAACGGGAGGCCTTGCGGAACAATGTACCTTTAAAGTAAAAGAGGCTCCTGCGGTGGTGGTAGTTCCAGGTAGTTCCTGCAGTTCGGGAGATCTAGCAGAGGAGGAGAGGATCTCGACGTGGAGGAAGGTTCGAGTTACTGCACTGCCCAGGGATGAAACCAGCCGCGGTGCTGCCAAACGAATAAAAGGTACGCTCCTATAAATCGCGGTCCGGGTGGACACTCACCATCTTTTAGGCAAAAACATCCCAGCATCAAAGTATGTGGTATGCGATAGGCAGTGGCACTGTGAGTAACAGAATTTGCATACACGATACCCAGAAACCTTACAACAAACAAAAAACAAAAAAAGTGGTACGTGATATGCAATGGCAATGGCAACCCCAACAAAAATATATATACGCAATACACCACAGGCCTCGCACTGGGAAGAAAATATGCTTTCTATGTGCAGAGGCAACCCCCCCCAAAAGAAATATGTGCGCATTACCGGAAGGGAACGGAGTGCGTTGCACCCCCAAATATATCAAAACTACACTTTTCCATCTTCTTCCTTCATGCACACAAACAGTGTTACATTTCCACATCCTTATGTATCCCCATCAATGCCGTGGCCAGGGTCTATGCGCTGTGTGCAGTGTGTGTCACATAACTAACGCGCTAAGGGCCTTTAGTTTGTTATCCACTGCCTTTGTAGCTAGACATGGAAGAGCCAGTCTCCTGACGTGGTGCCAATTTACCTTCCTCCTCCTGCCCTGTGCTGCCTCCCACCTTGCCATCTGCTGCTGCCCGTCCAGTGTGGGTGCCGGCTGCCCACCTGGACTGTGTTGGGAGTGTGGGCTGTCCAACCATTGCCTATGCTCCTGTCTCCGGCCCTGTGACCACCTCGGCTGCTGTGTCGAACTCCCACCATACTATTTATCGACCAGTGCTCCACAGCCAATTTCCAGGAAGATCTTGCCCACCCACACCTGCCTTGGGGTTTGCAATGTCAGCATCATTTTCATCTGACTAGTGCAACAACCCTGCGGCAGTGAGGCAGAGGGCTGTCAATTTCAACTCAAGGGAAGTAGGCATCCTGGTAGAGAAGGTCCTGGAAAATGATGATTCCATCCTCGACCCAGCGAAGCAACGTGGCAAGGAAGGAGGTAAGCAGATCTGGGTGGACCTAATGGTTGCCATCAATCCAGAGGGGGTGGCAGTCCACTGCTACAAGACCGTCCACAAGCACAGAGAGCACCTCAAATCCAGGACCCACATCAAGGCCCTGCGTGCTCTGAAGGCTGGTGCAACTGTGGAGTTACACCGTGCAGGCAGGGGCCTGTTCTCAAACAACAACTTCAGGTCCTGGTGAGGTTCTACCTGGAGCTGCATTTCCAGGTCTGCAATTGGCAACAACATCTGGAGGCTGCTGGTAAGTAGGCATGTGGTGCAGTGGCCTTCAGTGCATATGTGTTGTGCATTTGACTGCATGTCGGTTGTGACACACTTATGTTTGCAGAATGTGTGTTTCAGAGATTGACAGCGCCCCGGACAAGGCTCCCCATTTATGAGGTGTAACATCTGTGGATTGGACATGCACTGGCATTTGCAGTGTGTGTCGTTGCACAGTTGTGCAAACCATTCACATGCAATGTTACTTGTGGCTGAGACGTGCTTGGATGGCAATGCTTCCATATGCATGATGGACATGATGTTCTACGGACTATAGCAATGTGTGACTATGCTTCCCTCACGTCTGGAGGTGACACATGAGTAGTGACAGATTTTTGGCATAGTCAAGTTGGGGCATTGCATTTTCTGGGACTCTGATGTGATCTGTCATGGCGCAGTTTGTGTACTCAGAGTTGAAGTGTGTGCATGGAATGTGTATGTGCTTGGAGCCATGGCATCCTCATGTGTGCCTGTGCAATAGATACATGTATCTGTTGCATGTGCCCAGGGCAGGGTGACTGAGGCATGTTGTTTGATGTGATTGTTTGGAGTGATGCCCATGCAGGTGTTGACATGTCCATGCTGTAAGTGGTGCAATCAAGGTTCACTACTGGTGGCCAGGAATCCGCTGTATGTCTTGCACAGAATGTGTCCATGGTGGTGGCCCTGCAAATCTGTGTTCACGTGCTTTATATGTATGCCCATCCTACCAGTTTACTCCCTGCCGACACCTGTGCCCCTGTGGCACGTCTCCCATGGATGTGCCTCAGGTTGCAGTTGGATCACATTGACTCTACCATTCTTACATGTGTTTTCTCTTGCTATGAGTCTGTGCACTGCCCACATTGTGCTACATTTACATGTGGATGTGTCATGATTGTAGTTGACATTGAGTCTTGGTTGTTGTGTCAGTTTGGATGATAATTGCATGTCCATGTGTGTTAGTTTGCATGTTGCTGGCTGTGCCTTGGACTAATGATGTTCCTGAGAATGTTGTTGAAGCCACACCGGCTCTTATGCAGTATACGAATGTTGCTGTTCTGTGTCTCCTTTGCCACAGTTGCTGCAGTTGATGTAGAGGGCAGAAATGGTGCTTTGGAGAATGGATAAGGCCCCAGCCACTCGCCTGTGAAAGCTCATCTTCGGGGAGCGATGTGGCTGAGGTAGCGCCTGTACCATCGGGCGTAGTTGCTAGGGGTAAGTCCAAGGAGGTGGAGGTGCAGGGGACTCCTCAGTAGTGGTGGAACTGGGTGATGCCACACAGGGGCCACCCACAGCGGAAGACACCCTGGAGTCATCCAGGTTGACAGAGGGGGAGGCGGAGGAGGGGACCATTTCAGCCCAGCCCATGGGGTCAGTTTGGGGTGTCGAGGTGTGCATGCATGCAGCAACTCTTTTCCAGGGGCATGAAACTGTGCAGGCCACCGTGGAGATGCCTCCACCAAGACCATCATCCTCTTGCCAGCTGATGTGTCTATCAGGGATCAAGTGCTGCCCATGCTGGCTGACCTGATGAGGTGGACTGCAGTCATACATGATGATGGGCCAGCTACTTGTGGTATGCTTTCCCATCATCACAATGAGCTGTACTGCCTCATGGTCTTTCTGGCAGCAGGCCTGTTCCCTGGTCGGCTCAATGGGCAGTTCCCTGCTGCGTCCACCTCCTCGTCTTGTACAGGTGGGCGGAGCGACCTCTGACGGGCCCATGGGATCACCCTCAAGTACCTTAAAACGAGATAGCTGCACCTTGAGGAGGATGGGGTGCAGGACTCACTTACTCCGACACCAATCAATAAGGACAAGTCAATTGTTTGGCAAAGGGAAGCCCTTTTAATGACAAGTACAAAAAACGGGGAAACAAATGGAAATCAACAATGATGCAATCGCCCGTCTCGCTTCAACTCCCAATTCTTCATTCAGACAGCAACAGTTATAACACATTTTCATCATCGTTGATGTGTTACACTCATAAGCTGGCCATGCAATTCTATTGGTTGGAAAAGGCAATTTAAGTATAGGTGATATATCTGTATATAGTAACAGAGTGTGAGGATTGGATAACTCTTATCGGGTGGGCGTCTACCCCCATCCCTCTACATCACTCATGATAGACGTCACTACAAGTACGACGTCTCATTGGTTCTACTAGCTATAGGACCCTAGATTATTTGGTCCATTGTAATTTGGAAGGTTATACCCCTAGACATAAATCTCCACTTTAATTAGCAGCTTGCAGAATGGACACCCAGATGCAGTGTGCCCCAAGATTCACCCTGCCTCCCTTCCATCAATCAGTACCTTAGGGCTATGTGTCAATTAGTTGGCTGAGGATGGCCTTGAAACTGTAGTTTATTATCAGGAAAAGTTATGGCATCCTCAGGTTCTGGGTGACATCAGACGTTGGTACCTCTTTGCGCTTGGCTGGTCACGTGTTAGTTCACCATGAATCTGCTTAATTTTCCCTCTATTTGTGTATTTGAGTCTTCCTTTAGCCTTGCCACCTGCCTGGGCCTCTTTATCTCGACCTTCACTGGCTGCTGCTATACTCTTAGATTTTGTTTCTCGAAGTTGCCACTCTCCTCCCTTCCTGTAGTTGACCTCGAATTCCTAGGCATGAGCTGCTTCTTACTGAGTTTCGATTCTGCTCTTTAGTCTGGCTTTGAGCTATTATCTGAATCCTGGCCTGTTTGTCCTCCACCATCCAGGGCTTAATCCAGGTTTAATAAAATGGAGTCGCACTTGTACAATGTGCTTCTTGAGGTAGATATATAATTGGCGCTTGCCGCTCTATCCTTCTACTAAGCATTACAAACAGTACTGTTGCCTTAGCTTCTTGCGTTCTAAGCCTATTTACAGGCATTTAGCCAGTTGCATATTTTCATCCTTCTTTCATGGTTACGCTCTTTGTGTTCCAACATTGTTTCTTCTTTTATGTCTATTACACCATTTTTCCTTATATCTCGTCTTTACGTGTCGTTCTTTTCTTGGCGTTCCATTCATTAGTACGCCTGTCAAGGCCCTTGTGTCGTCACCATTCGCCTTCCAATAAGGCCCTTTTGGTCTCTTCGGGGACAGTTTGTAAGTAGTCTTCATTTCATGTCAAATGCTGGTACGGTTGTCTCAACGGGTACCGTGCTGCCCACGGTTGTCTGGTTATAGGTACGTCAACAGGTATTGCTCTTCTGATGGGCACTGGGAAGAGCCCTAGCACTGCTCTCTGTTGGTTTATTTGCTCCTCATACGTCACATATCTTGGCAAGTATGTTCCTGGTATCTCAAAATGGGTGGCTGGAGTGCAGGCCATATCCGGGACCTTCTCTAGACTCCCCCCTCTGGTCGGTTCATCGACCACTTCTGCTTCCTCCTTCGGATTTGTCTTACTTGTTTCTTCTGTATCTTGTTCATCGTCTTCCGGGTTCCGGGTTTGTACATGATGGTGTGAACGTGTGTTTCTTTGGGGTCCATATTTTTATCACTCCTTTCAGACTTCCTGCTGTTTTTTACATGTTCGTCTTTTTTCCAGGTCATAAGCTGGCACTGTTCATTTGGGCTGCAATAGATCCATTTTCCTTCATACTTTCTTCGTTTTCTGGGATACACAAACTTTGTTCCTTCTGGTGCAAATTCGCTGGCCTTCACTAAGTCTCTTATTTCTTCATCAGTCAAGTCTCTGGGCTTCCATCCTGGTTTGACATCGATCATGATGTTCATCCCAATGACTTTCTTCTGACTTTCCCTTCAGTTTTCTGGCATTGTGTGATGATTATCTTGATACACAAAATCCTAGTAGTATCATCAATAGAAGGGCTCCCAGAAACTTGAATATGTTTGCCATCCATTGTGGGACCCATGAGAATAGGGTTCCAAACCAGCTGTCATCATCCACTTCATCAGTTTCATCGATCATCTGGTTCTGTAGGTTTGTCAGCATACTTATGGCTTCTGTTAAAGTTCCATTGTCTTCATCATCCGAAGGTATAAATGTGCAACATGATTCTCTGATTTGTGCGCAAACACCTCCATCCATCGCTGTGATCATGTCAAGTACACATCTGTTCTGGAGAGTCATCAATTGGATTGCTCTCAGTTCTTCTTTAATCACGTTGAATCCATTTATGGTGGTGTTGATGGTCTGTAATAATTCCCATCTGTGACCATTTAGTGTTTGCTCCAACCTGGATTCTTGGCATGATGATTGTTGCAAATACTGATGAGGTGAGGCTGAACAGCCTGTGTTCATATGGGATTGCGTGGAATGCTTCTTCAGATTTGGCAGAAAAGTAATTTTCTCTCTTCATTCGGGATACCAGCTTCACAGCTTCTTTTCCTCAGGTAAGCATCTGCTTTCGGGAAACTGTCAATTTTCAGGTCACTTTTTGGGATCACCAGCACAGGAACGTGGACATTCACTATTGTGCATATGCCTCCCCAGTCTCTTGGCAGTCTGATGTATGCTTTGGATCCTCACGCCCAATAATGATCCATAATCACTGCAGTTCTGTGAGTCATTCCTGGGGCCTCGAAGATTCGTCCGCATTTCTGATTCTCTCCCATCATCCTAGTGCGTTGTTCCTGAAGCACAATTTTGGGCTTTCCAGTGACACTATCGGCAAGGGTCCTCCTCTGTCTTCGACCCATGTTAGTAACTTTACCAACTTCGGCCATAGAGGTTTGCACAGTTTTTGTGAGTTTTCTATTGCTTCCTTGCAGGCTCCAAGGACCATCCAAGCTCGGCAGATCACCACTCCTTCTTCCCATCCATTTGGGGAAACCATATTCCCCAAATCAGAATTTGGCCTCTGTTTCGCCAAATTTGAGCTTCATCTGGGGTTTTTCCTTGGACCTTCAGTCTTGGGTTTATTTCCCATCTTATTTCTGTTCCTTTAACTTCAGGGTTTTCTTACCTGATCATGTGATTCCTAGTATGGGCTCTATTTCTTCTCTTAATGTCATCGTGGTAATCCGTTTCAGTTGCCCATATCAATGAGGCATCCCTCCCATAAACTGTCGCTGGTGTTGCACATTGCTACGTGTGAAAGACAGTGTGCTGTCGGGACATCAAGTTCTACTGCCAAGAAGATTTTAGATTTTCCCATGCTGTACGATAGGAGTGCACAAACGAAGCAGTCTCCTTCTGATTTTCTTCTCCCAACTTCTTTCATGTGTTGGTACCAAATATTGTTTCCTAGATGTGCTGTGCTGTCCAGGTAATCTTTTAGTTCATTGTTATCTTCATGTGGGCTTCTCTTGATTCTTAGTGTCTTTCTGTAGTTAGCTATAACTACATCTCTAATCGTGTCTGTGACTTTTCCTTGCTGGGGGTCTCTCGGGAAAGATTAAATATTTTGCCTCTGCTTCTCCGATCTGTCCCTCGGCGGAAAGTTTCATTGAAATCTCCTCATATAATCTCTCTGAAAGTTGGACAGCTACACTTGCAGCATAATTCCATGGAAGAGGGTTCCCATATGAGCAACATTAGCTGGATATCTGATGAAGGTGATGACGTCAACCTCGATAGGTCTCCCCACCATTTCTGTAAAGTCAGTGGGCCTCATTACGACCCTGGCGGAAGACCACGGTGCTAATAGCACCATGGTCCATGCCGGTAAGTTACCGACTCCGCCATGGAGAAAGGGGGAATTGCCACCCCATTACAAAGTTGGCGGGACGGTAATTCCCCCTTCCTCCATGGCCCTTCCCCATTCCCATTTTTGCCCCATAGGGCTCAATGGGAATGGGGAAGGCGCTAAGTACGGTGCCGCAAATTGCGGCACCGTAATTAGCACCAAGGTCCCTTTGTGGGTCCCTACTTTAACGGCTGGTCTACACCAGCCATTAAGGTTGGGTCCCGCAAAGGGACCTCGTAATTAGGCGCTAATAGGTTAACGGCGCCGCAGCCTTTTACGGCGCCATTAACCCATTAGCGCCTGGGTCGTAATGAGGCCCAGTGACTAGGCAAAACAGGACGTTATGCACCAGTCGGCTGTCCTCGGGCGACAGGGACATTTGACCTGCTTTGCTGGGCTCTGGATCACAGGCCCTTCCCTTGACGTGAACAGTCCTTGCATTTTCTTGCTGCGTGGATTGTGACTAAGTAATTTAGTTTAGTCCACAGTTGGCTCAAATGTTCAGAGTTTGCTGGATCTCTAATGAAAGTTAGAGCGTCTTTGGTTCTTCCGACAATAGCTGGACACTCCTCTATGATGCGAAAGAAAAGCGTATTGATGAGTTCATCTATAATTGCCTGTGGTGGAAGCATTTGTATCCTTATCACTGTATTCTGGTAACACAATGAAGGCTTCCGCGATGACAGTAAGCAGTTGCCGGATTACTTTATTGTTGGCAGGATCATGGGTAAAGGTTGTGACACAGTGACTCTCCCTACAAGTGACGGATAGGAAAATAGAACTAACTGGAAATAGGTTAGCACATCCCTTGTGATATTTCTGCTGGGAGACATCATGAATGCTGCAAAGTGACTTCTTGTTCTTTGATGATTTAGGATGCTGCGTTTAGTTCCTTAGGCAAGTCTTTGATCACAATCTATTTGAGTCTTGTTTCTCGCGAACGCTTTAATGTGATTTATTTACAAGTTTGTGTCAACAAACGTGTTGTGGCTTAGAAGCACAATTTTCTTCTTCACCCTGAGTGTCAGTTATGTCCTTATCCCCTTTTTGCTTAGAGGAAATGTTCAGTTTAAGCCACAACTTGCAAATTGGTTCTTTTGTCTAAACTTTGATGCTCATGCGTCCTTCTTCCTTGTCATGCATCTCGTCTGCACGTGCTGAGGTTCTTCCCTGTTGTCTGTAATTTCTTTGTGGTGGGGTGCAGCTTGAGGGCTTTCTCCGATATAGGGCTTAATGTCATTGAGAAAGATCCATGCTGCAATCCTCCATGATAAAGGGACCATTGAATCTTGGTTAGTCCTACCTTTTTCCCGTGTGGATTTTCACCAACACGGTGTCTCCAGGGAAGACAGGTGGAGCATGTACACTTTGAACTGCATCTGTTCCAGCGTCTCTTGCTGTGTTTTGTGCTGTGCTGCCCCCTTTTTTTCATCGCTGTAGTTGGTCTGAAATTACAGTAAGGCTGGATGTCATGCAGTTCAGGTACTCTTGTAACTTAGTTCCCAGGACCTCTCAGGTTGACTGGGCATCACATCAGGTCTATTTTGCAGGGTAAGGGGGGTACTCATTCTTCTTCCTGTGACTATCTTGTGCGGCGTAAGATGATGGTCGGAGCCTGGTTGGTTCCAAGGAGCATACAATGCCAGTGGAAGGCAGTACAACCATCCCCTCTTTAGAGTAAGCTTCAACTTGGCTATCCTTTCCATTAACAAGCCATTAAGCCTCTCACAAATACCATTACCTTCCGGATGATACGCCGACGAGAACTTGTGCTTTATATCAAGCAGCAAGCTGATCTGCTCAAAGACTGCGTTAACAAAATGAGCCCTGTTGTCTGATCTCATCATCTCACAAACCCCACATCTAGAGAACACTTCCCTCACCAGGAATTTGGCAGCACAGGTTGAGTCTGGGTGTGTACAAGGACCTGCTTCTATCCATCTAGAGAATGGACACACCACTACAATTAAGTACCTGTACCCGTTACACACTTGAATCATGTCGACATAGTTGATATATAAGTGCTGAAAAGGCCCATTTGGCCAGGGGATGATTACTCTCACTACTTTTAATGTGTGCTCAGCGGTGAATTGCTAGCAGATTATGCAGTTCACCATAAAGAATGCAACATGCACTGCTAAATTCGGTATAAACTAGTCTTCTGCGAGCATTGCTGCTAGATTCTCTTATGACATGTGAAATGGGTAATGCAATTGTTCCAATGCTATCTTTAGTAGGGCTACAAGCATTACTGGGTTACCAGTGCTGTCTTGCCGCCACAATCCGTCAGAGGGTTTTAAGGAACACCCTTGATCTTTCCACAGGTTCTTTTCATCCTGAGGTGCCTCCCCTTGAAGCTCCATCAGTTGTGTCTGCCCCATATTGCTATAGGCTTCTGGTGTGGCTCGTGCTATCATCATCCATTCATGGGTGCACGCCACTTCTACTTCCATGATCGTCTCACTCTTAGATGCCATATGCTTGGCTTCTGTGTCTGCTGCATGGTTTCCGCATGACACGAAATCTGTCCCTTTCGTGTGGGTGGCGCATTTCACGATCGCTATGCCCACTGGGAGCTGTAGTGCCTTTATCAGCTTGTCCAATAAGGCTGCGTGCTGCACTGGAATGCCATCTGCTCGGAGGTAGCCCCTCCTTTTCCAGCGTGCTAGGCCTTTGAGCACTGGAAACATCACATAGGCGGAGTCACTGTACACCGTGACTTCCTGGTCTGCGTGATTCTCAATGGCGAGTGTCAACGCCAATAATTCTGCAGCCTCTGCTGAATAATGAGATGGTATTTGTGCACTGACGAATAGTTGAAACTCTCAGCTTGCTATGTGTTTCATTACAGCAACGCCTGTATATCTTTGTCCGTCTTCTTGATCGATTCTTGAAGAACCGTCAATTAAAACAATCTCACCTCCCGCCAGGGCATTTTCTTTCACTCTGGGGATTTCATCATTGAATTCTCCATAGTTTGCATAGTAATGTATCGGCTCTCCTTCAGTGACTGACTCAGCTATGAACGTAGCTGGGTTTACTGTTTTACATCAAACTATTTTGATCAATGAATTAGATATGTTCACTTCATAGGCGGAAGCTCTTTGAGATGTCAATGTGCCCTTTGGTTTCTCTAAGATGGTAAACAATAAGTGCTTGACTTATAACGTCATGGAACATCCCATTAGAATGGTAGTCGCCTTCTCTATGGCGAATGCTGTGGCATCTAGGCTTTGTTCGCATGGGACGTGGCCTCTCATGACTGGGTCCAGGCTCCCACTGTAATACGCTAGGGGCTTGTACCCCAATGAAGTTCTTTGAGCGAGCACTGCCATCATAACACTGCCATCTGTGTGTGAGCATAGGTAGGATTCCTCTGCATAACTAGGAATCCCAAGAGCAGGAGCCGTAAAAATTGCTCTCTTGAGTTCTGTAAACCCCTTTTCCATTGCCTCAGTCCATTCAATCTCTCCCTTTGTCACCTGGACCTTCTTTAACGCCTGGAGCAAGGGCTTGGTATACGAGCTGTAGCCGAAGACCCACACTCTAACATAATTGCACAGGCATAAACAGCTCTGCATTTGCTTTATCGTGAGTGGTTTTGCCGTAGTCATGATAGCTTCAGCCCTTTCTGGGGTCACCTTTTTTTCCTTCATGCGAGATGAGTTGGCCTATGTACAGCACTTCCTGTTGACAATACTGTAGCTTTTCCTTGTCAACATTATATCCTTTCTCAGCCAGTATGGTCAGTAGCTTAACAGAATCGCGCCTGCATTGC
Organism: Ambystoma mexicanum; assembly: GCF_040938575.1. Lineage (NCBI taxonomy): Eukaryota > Metazoa > Chordata > Amphibia > Caudata > Ambystomatidae > Ambystoma > Ambystoma mexicanum. The sequence goes on from NC_090939.1 coordinate 132,462,101, forward strand.
TCTTCAGCGGTGCTGCAGATTAGGATGTCATCCACATTCTGCAAGACAACACTATCTAATCTAATATTGCTTAGGCCCATCTGTAGGACTCTGTTAAATATGGATGGGGACTCACAGTACCCCTTGTGCTTTTCATACACATTTGTCTGAATGTAAATGACGTCAGATCTTGTTAGTCACGGTGCAATGGGATTGAGAAAAAGGCATTTTTCAAGACAATCACTGTGAAATATTTTGCCTCCATGGGTATGTTACATAGGATTGTAGATTGATTAGGTACTAGAGGGAACTCAGCTTCAACAATATTGTTTAGTGCCCTTAAATCTTGGATTAAACGCCAAGATCCTCCCTTTGATTTCTTGACAGGATAGATCACTGTGTTACAGGGTGATTATGATGTCACTAGGATGCCCTGATCCATCATGGCGGAAAATGTCTTCGCAATCCCTTCATCCGCCTCTCTGGACATGGGATATTGTCGCGCTCTTGGTAAAATTGCTCCTGGTTTCAGTTTAATTTTCACTTCTCCCACCCCCTTCAGGAGGCCTACATCATATGGTCCTGTATTCCATACTGAGATAGGCACTTGGGCCATGTCGTCTTCAAAGTATTCTGGACGTACCAGTGCCAACATCATTCTCTGGGGTACTTCTCTCTTAATCATCTTTACCCAAAATATGAGACTCACTACCACTCTTGTCTCTCTGAGTCTGGTTGTTTTTCAAACAGATCGTCATCAGTGACGTCAGTCACTCGATACCATTCTTCAATGGCGATAATCGCACACCATTGTCTGCCTTCATCGTCGTATCCTTCGACCAATGCTACTTTCCCACGCACTGCTGCAGTATGTACCATCAAGGGAAATACTTGTCACTCCTCTTAATGCATAGGTATTCTTGGTCTGAATAGAAACTCATCAGGGGTTCTCATAGTTCTATCTGTGAGGCCTGGCAATCCTGCCATAAGCACATGCATGTCATATGCGAAGACCTCTGGATCTAATGGTATAGCTCTCATGGCTATGTGTCCTGAGCATGCCCTGATTATTTCACACACGTTTGAATAATGCATTCCTGGAGTGGAGCATACTATGCCCTCCTCCGTGAACAAGATGTTAATATTCAATTTTGTCATTAAGTCTCAACCCAAAATGTTTACTGGGGTCTGACATGAATACAACAAAGGTACATTAATTTTGCACTCTCCCACAGAGACTGGGAGTGTGTCTGTAAAGGGAACTCGACTGTGAGAACCTGTAAAATTCTGAGTATCTATGGTCTCGCTGGACAATGAAACATGCCTTCCCGTATGCACGAGCATGTTGCACCCGTGTCAACTAAGAAGGAATATTCTTTATCCCCTATGACGACATTCACCCATGGTTCCCTGTTAGGGTCTGGTGTCACTGATAGGATAGAGTGCATCAGGGTTCCCAGTGAGCTGTCCTAGTTCATATATTTGTTCGGCCCACTGTACACTTGTGGATTCTCTCCATTTCCGGGGTTGCCTCCCCTTCCAGAGTTTGTGCCCTCAGAAATGTTGTGGTGGTGCGTGTTGGAATTGCCCTTGCGGCAGGTTCCCCACGTTAAGGGGTTGAACCCCTTGTTGTGCACCATGCAGCATGCCTGGTGCTTGCTGCTGCACTGTGTGATTCTGTGCACCGCCCTGTTGGGAGATTGCAGGCGGATTCACTGTAACTGCTCCCATTCCTTGGTCATTTTGACACATGCCTTGGCTTCTGCATGAGCGCACCAGATGCCCTGCCAGTCCAGACAGCCAACATACTGGCGGTGGTCGGGCTATTTGTCCATTTGACATATCTGGACTGCCCATCTGCACATTTTGAAAACCTCCCTGATTACTCTGGAAACCTCCCTGGTTACTCTGCCATCCTCTTCCTCTAAATCCCCTTCCCCTTGGGTACAATCCCACATTACCCTGGTTGTTCTGCTGTGGGTTAGCCACCTGTTGTACGATCTGTTCAGCTGGGCTGGTCAGCATGGCTCCTTCAAGAGCATACTTTGACAATTTCTTTTGCACCAGCTTCGCTTCCTCACCTTTTTGAGTTGCCTCCTTTTTCCGATTCTTTTCTTGCAACAGTCTACAGTAATGTGCAATAGTCAACTGTATTTCGGTCCAAGGTTTAGCCTCAACTCCTACCAATTTCTTAAGCTGTTTTTGTACTGGCTCTGGTAACCCTTGGCATAATATGTGGTAAAATATAGGTATAGATTTCGTCCAAGATTCATGTGTTTCGGGCATCCATGCATCTTGGAAATTCTGGATATAAATCAACGGGTCTTCTGACTCCTTCATTTTTCAAGTCATTATAGCTCCTATATCAGAAGTGTCTGGGTATAGCGCTTTCCATACTGCTGCTTTGCAATTATTAAATGGCACTCCATCGTGCATAGTGTTAATTATAGTTACTCCAGGGTATCCTGCCCATTTCCACACATCGTCAGCTCTCTCACCAAGAATTGCGATCAGGACACCTTTAATGTCCCCTATAGCTAACGTGACACCCCCTATCATTTTCTCTAACTCGTGTATCCACTTCCCAGCTCCCGATGTCAGCATTGGAAGCTTGTTTTTCAGGTTTTCCGATCCATGTGTGGCCATGGGATATATTGTGGTGTTGCTCCCCCCTTTTCTAACAACGGAAATTGGAATGCGCAGCCTTCTTTTTCTTTCCCCATAGCTCTTCTGTCTATCGCTGGGGTAACATTCCTGCATCGCTGTCTGCCTGGCAATGTCCTCAACTTGTCTACAGAGGCGGGTGCTGACACCCCGTCTGACCATCGGGAGTTCCTTCATGCCGGTCAGGCTGCGTGGCAGACTCTGATGCCCTTGGTGCAGAATCGCTAGCATCTGACCATCGTACCCCTTTGTTCCTTGGGAGCCGCTTTTCGAGCCTTCTACCTTCTTCATTTGACTCACACTCCGTCTCCTCTCCGGAGTCGGACATTGATTGTTCCCAATTCACGCAACTTCTTGCTACATCGTCGTTCTTATTGATTTCTAACCTATCAGGGACAGCGTCCTGCTCCCACTACTTCGGGTGATGTCCTCAGTGTCATACAGCTGAGTGCATCCCAAGCACTCGTCTTCCCCTTGAGATATTGTTTCTAGCCCCATTTCATCATATATTTTATCGATCGTTTCCCCGACGCTTCTGGTGTCGAAGTCATCTTCAATATTTGCCCCACTCGTTCCTGGTACTGAATCGTGTGCAGGGAAGACTTCTTCAATGTCTTCCCATTCTACAACAGGTTTTTTAACTTCCCGCTCCAGATATTCGAGATCGCGTGCCCTCTGTCTACGCTTATGTTCAATATCATCATCGAATTCTTTGCGCTTCCTTGCTTCTTCTCTGACCTTATCTTATTCCCTTCTCCTTTTATTTCTACATTCATTTGCCCTTCTAACTTCCTCTTCTTCTCACCTCTTTATTCTTTTTTCACGTACTCTTTGCTCTTCTTCTAAACTTTTCTGATTCAGTGTGTACTGGTCATAGGATGCTTTCTGTTTGCGATCGAGCTGCTTTTCTTGCTCCTCGCGATATAGCTGTTCTCGCCTCAGCCTATCTTTCCTTCTTATCCTTTCATCCCTTACTTCCTTTTCCTTCTCCTTTTCTCCTTTTCCCTTCTCTGTGCCTCATCAGACCTCTCTCTTGGTCTCACATCATCACTTTTTTTCCATCGAGTTTCAAAAATATCTGTCCTCCTATCCATTCATCTTTTGCAAATGCAATCTCATCAGTTCTGTCTTCACTTCCTTTCCATTTCTTTCCCTCTCTCTCTTTATCGAGAGGTTCACTAATCTGTGCTTGATCCTTCCTCTCATCATCGCGTCTCTCCCTGTCCCTCGGGACTGCGGGGGCAAGATTCTTCTCATGATCTTTCCCTTTATTTTCGTCACTTCTGTACGTAGGTGACTCATATGCGGGGTTGCTATACCCAATGGCTGCCTTAAGTTCTCTTAATGGGTAGAGTCCTTCAGGCTTACTTCCCTCAGTTTCTATTTCAGATGGGGCAGGTGGCGCGGTAGGTGTCTCACCCCCCTCCGTGCATACGTTTAATATCCAGTCAGCAGGTGGCTCTTCATCCTTTGACTGTTTGAACATTTTCCAAAGTTCTATAACAGCGAGGCATTTCTCTAGTTTTTTGCCTGCATATGTGGCATGCAAGTAAGTCGTCATGTGTTGTAAGACAGCTTTTAATAAGAACCCATTCTGTGGCCACGGCATAATCATCTTGTGGGGGGTACCCTTAACCCACTCGGTACTGTATTTCTTAAGCTTGGGTGCATGTTTAGGCAGTTGTTTACATAAGTGTGCTAGTGGACTAATATATTCCATGCTTAAACCTGGTTCTAACAGTACTTCCATGTAACTTCACCACTCCTTATAATATGAGCGAGCACCAATACTGCAAGCTCCAATCCAATCTTTTCCCGCCAAAATTTTATGTCACCAATATATTCAAGATCATCAATTCATGTGCGATTCCCTCTCAAGTATAGAATCGCGTAAAATCCCTTGATCAATTTCAAACAACAAGGAGACAAGTTTCCTTACGTGCGACACATCAATATAACATGTATGACCAACATTAAACAGACTAGAAAGACAACAGCTGGACACAGATATCTCTGCCTTCTTATCAATACCCCGACATGGAGTTTAAACAAACTCTTTTTACAGCTTCTTTAATCATCGTAGTAGCCTAGTCTTTCCCTATTATGTGGGACTATGAGTTCACGTTTCTTCTTACCGCTATATTAAAGAGCAGGAACAAGGCGTATCCTCTCTTTTCTCGGATGTCCCCCCGGTATACTCTCTCTTTTATCTCACGTGTCCACCCCGGTATTCACTATTATACAGTCTTCTCTACTTCTGACTATTTTGTTTTTCTCCACCTCCCTCCGTTACCTTTTCCCTTACCTGTTCTATTGCCTTCAACATTTGCCAAAGCATCCATTTTTTGTTTCACTCACCGTTCGCATCGTTCCTCTCTGGACCCTCGGGATCACTGCCTCCATTTTCGCCTTTTTTAGTCTTTCGTCTGATCCACTGCCCATAGGAATGGACGAGTTTATGTTTGTAAAACGGGTGCCTTCAAACCCACTACAGTTTTTTGGACAATTTTAAGCTATCATTGTCCATGGGAATCTTCACAGTGTACTCGGCAAAAATGGCGAAGGACTCGTGATATTGCCGAAGACCTAGAGTTACTTTGTGTCGACGATCAATAGGTGTCTTATCAATAATCAATATTCAATAGTTGATAGTCAAAATCATCCTCTCCGCTACCAAGTGTACAGGAGGGCGGAGCGGCCACTGACGGGCCCATGGGATCAGAGCTCACCATCAAGTACCTTAAAAGGAGATAGCTGCACCTTGTGGAGGATGGGGTGCAGGACTCACTTACTCCAACACCAATCAATAAGGACAAGTCAATGGTTTGGCAAAGGGAAGTCTGTTTAAAGACAAGTACAAAAAACGGGGAAACAAACAAACAATGATGCGATCGCCCGTCTCGCTTCAACTCCCAATTCTTCATTCAGACAGCAACAGTTATAGCAGATTTTCATCATCGTTGACGTGTTACACTCATAAGTCTATTGGTCGGAAAAGGTAACTTAAGTATAGGTGCTATATCTGTATACAGTAACAGAGTGTGAGGATTCGATAACTCTTATCGGGTGGGCGTCCACGCCCATCCCTCTACATCACTCGTGATAGACGTCACTACAAGTACAACGTCTCATTGCTTCTACTAGCTATAGGGCCCTAGATTATTTGGTCCATTGTGATTGGGTAGGTTACACCCCTAGACATAAATGTCCACTTTAATTAGCAGCATGCAGAATGGACACCTAGATGCGGTGTGCCCCAAGATTCACCCTGCTCCCTTCCATCAATTAGTACCTTAGGGCTATGTGCCAATTAGTTGGCTGAGGATGGCCTCGAAACTGTAGCTTCTTATCAGGAAACGTTATGGCATCCTCGGGTTCTGGGTGACATCAGACGTTGGTACCTCTTTGCACTTGGCTGGTCACGTGTTAGTTCACTGTGAATCTGCTTCATTTTCCCTTTATTTGCTCCCTTCCTGTAGTTGACCTCAAATTCCTAGGTATGAGCTGCTTCTTACTGAGTTTCTATTCTGCTCTTTCGTCTGGCTTTGAGCTAGTATCTGAATCCTGGCCTGTTTGTTCTCCACCATCCAGGGCTTAATTCTGCTTTTATAAAAATGGAGTCGCACTTGTATAATGTGCTTCTTGAGGTAGATATATAGTTGGGGCTTACCACTCTATCCTTCGACTAAGCATTGCAAGCAGTACCGTTTTCTTAGCTTCTTGCGTTCCAAGCCTATTTACAGGCATTTAGCCAGTTGCATATTTTCATCCTTCATTCATGGTTATGCTCTTTGTGTTCCAACATTGTTTCTTCTTTTAAGTCTATTACACCATTATTCCTTATATTTCGTCTTTACATGTTGTTCTTTGCTTGTCGTTTCGTTCATAAGTACACCTGTCAAGGCCCTTGTGCCGTCACCATTCACCTTCCTTTAAGGCCCTTTGGGTCTCTTCGGGACAGAATGTAAGTAGTCTTCATTTCATGTCAACTGCTGGTACGGTTGTCTCAACGGGTACCGTGCTGCCCACGGTTGTCTGGTTATAGGCACGTCAACAGGTATTGCTCTTCCGATGGGCACTGGGTAGAGGCCTAGCGCTGCTCTATGTTGGTTTATTTGCTCCTCATACGTCACATATCTTGGCGAGCATGTTCCTGGTATCTCAAAATGGGTGGCTGGAGTGTAGGCCATATCCGGGACCTCCTCTAGAGGCTTCCTCCTCTGTGTGCCAGTCATACTCTGGGGTGCATTCCGGGTCATACAACAGCATGGCCCCAGGTGCACCAGCCCCACGCCCAAAGCCCCATCTGGTGGAGCTTACATGGAAGGTGGAATACCCAAAGTGTTCATATAGAATATGTCTACTTTAGGCAGGTGCAAAAAATAGGCAGTTTCCTTAAGAGTCCAATGGTTTTAAGCAAGCATGAAAATGACAATTGCATACATCCAAGTGGTTGTTAAAGGTAAAGTTGGGATATATTTCTTACAAGAAGTGTTTCGATTGGATAGATACGCCAAAAGAAATGTACTTGATATTGACAAAAATGTAAACAAGCGCAAGAAATGGAGCAAAGAACACATCACATGTTTTTGAAAACAGTAGACTAAAGACAGGTATCAGTGACTGAATGTATGATATTAAGAAAAACGAACACATTTAATAATCAGTGCAACAGTATTAGTTGGTCTGCACATGACTAATTAAATTAAAATTCAAATAGATAGAAATAGATAGAACATTTCTGACGTGAATGAAAAAATAAATAAAAAGTGAATGAAAAAGCCGGGTGCAGAAAAAATTCAGAGGTACAACGCGAAACATATTGGGGCTGATTCATGGAATTATTTGCGCCGAAAAACCGGCATTTGTGCGCCATTCTGCCCTCTAATCCCCATTTGTTAAACAGGGATTTGCAGGCAGAATGGCGCACAAATCCATGTTTTGCGGCGCAAATAATTCCATGAATCAGCGTCATTGTTGAAACGAACAATTGGAAAAACACATATGTGATGTTGCAAAACAAGGATCGAAACAAGACCTACAAACTATTTTAATCCTGTGATTAAAGGTAGAATTGATCCATATAATATAATCTCGTGATTGTTGCAATGTATATAGAGGTCCAGATATTTTTAAAAACTTTCTCGGCATAATACACTCAAACGCCTTCTTCAAGACAAACAATGTTTACAAACTGCCATACAAATCATTCCCTAAGTGCCTGTAGATGTTAGTGAGTATGCCACTTTACATGCTCTTCAAATAAATCATTACAACATTTTTTTAGGACTGTGGTGTCACTTTTATTGCAGTGATGTTGTTTTAATGTACAATTAATCAAAACTAAATATATAAATAACTAACTTATTTATTAATGCTATTTAACCTAGTTAGTGAAATAGTACTCTGCAAAGTTTTGATGTTGCTCACCTAATGTGCTTGGTGCCCCGATTAATGGGCCGTACTTATGCCAGACAGCTTATAAGCAGTCATGTTCAAATTAACTGGATAAGTAAAATGATAAAGGTAATGGAAATCATTGAAATATGCTAACACCTGGTAAATAGTGTATGCTGAAAGTCATGTACCAACATTCTGCATACCATGCTTGTTTGTAATTCAGCATAGCACTTGTATATCCAGGTCAAAATAGTGACTCTCAGTTAGCTTCTTATTTATTTCGAATTGGTGAGAGGATCTGAAAAAAATGATTACATTTCTTTACAAACATAATATTTGTAGATTAATTTGTAAATATGAACATTTTCAAATCGGATTACCATCCATTTTAAACACTGGAATTGATCAAAGTGAGAGGTGTTATTTTAAGTGATGCATGATGAAAATTATTATAGTTAATGTTTAACGCAAATGCGAGTGAGAGATTGAAAGAAGCTCATGTGTTGTACTTCATATAATGAGATGTATTAATATCTGTGATAATGTTGTTCATATGGCTCCAGCTTTATAAATGTGTTAATGTTGCTCTTAATGGGACTCGTTCATTAGGCGATCCATATTTAAAAGAAAATGGCTGTGAAAATGTAACCTGCCAGTAATGGTAATAAGTCATAGTCCTCATTGAGGCCATTTGTGTGGCTGTCAAATCTCTGTATCCTTTGAAGCTCTTTTAATATCAGATTTGTGGTGATATTGCAGCTTGAGTTTAAAGGCACGGTATCTATAATCCACCAGCCAATGTAATTGGCTGTGTGATTGAGCTCATAGAAATGCCTGACTAATGCCGCATTTAAGGTTTGCCCTTGGATCTAAGATCTATGTCCACCAATATGTGCTTTTACTGCACGTGTGGCTTGTCTTACGTACAGTGTATTGCTTTGGTAGTTCTTCTGTTTGTCATTCGTTGGCAATGCCAGATATTGGGCCTCATTACGACCCTGGCGCTCCCGTAATGAAGGGTGCCGGTACGGGACCGGCACCGTTCATTACGGGACGCCCTATTACGAGGTTCCTTTTGCGGGACCCGGTAAGGACGACCAGGCATCCTTAGTGGGTCCCGCAAGGGAACCAGGGAAGAGCTAATAACGGGCCCGTAATTAACAGGCCCGTTATTAGCTACCTCCCCATTCCCATTGAGCCCTATTCGGGCTCAAGTGGGAATGGGGATGGGTTTTTTCAATGAGGAATTACTGTGTCCTCCAAGGTTGGAATTTCACGGTAATTCTTCATTGAAATGACCTGGTCCTGGAACCCAGTATGGAGGCAGTCATTAAGGGCATGGCTGCCTCCATACTCGTAATGAGGCCCATCTTTTCCAATTTTAAAAGCTGTGCTTTTTTGTATACTTACAGGATGCGCAGGTACCACAGGGAAAGTGTCCTACTAAACAGCCAAGGTCCCACTGTGCTGTTTGCCTACTCTTCTTGCGATGGTCCATCTATTTAGAGTGAACGAGTTGGCCTCATAACTTGCTTTGTCTTTTTAATGCAAACATTCGTAGATTCTGATTGGACAGATTTAGTTTAGATAAGGACCAATGCGTCTTGAATATTTCTTTAATTTTGGTAGCATGTGTAGTATTTCGACTGTAAATGGTGACACAAACTAGTCTGTCCTGTGCTATATGTTCCTAGAGGTGTTGCGTGCCAGTGTGTTAAAGCTCTGGATAACTGTCTTTGGGCAGCCACGTTCCCTGAGCCTGTTGTCCAGTATGTTTGCCTGTTGATGCAAGTCTGCAGTGTTGCTACAATTTCTGTGGACATGCATTCACCTTTCTGCAGAGATCACCACCTACATGACAATCTATATCATTGATGATATTATCAAATACATTGATGGCACTTTGACTCATTTTGCATTGAGTAGATGTTTCTTTTCAAATTGGAACACATACACGATTGCCAAACTAGGGGGAAATCCTGTGCCCTTTAAAGATGTTCTTAAAAAAAAGCAGCTGTTTTCTAGCAGCTGTTTTCCAGGGCTAGTGTAAGTAGCATCACAATGAACTCTGTTCAGGTGTGCCCAAGAATGGACGTATTTTGCAAAATGTCATTATTTTGATGGGGATGATTGTCATATACGGAAGTACCATACTGTGAACTCACTCTGCCTCCAAAAACCATAAAAATGTCCTGTGGCTCAATAAATAGAATTTTTGCATGTGTAACACATGTATGCCTTTCCTTTCATTCGGGTGACCTATAAAGTAGGTCCTTGCTTTATTTACTTTCCTGTTTCCTTAACTATTCCAAGTGGTTAGAGTGGAAAAAGAGGCATAAAAGAGGGTGTCAAAATTATATGTCAGGTGCTATACTTGCTTAACTGGCTGGGGCATTTTTGCTGTTTAGAAAGGTGGAAAGGAGGCATGGAAGTTTTTGCCTGCCCCCTCCACTCCGCCTGCCAAAACCAGATGGTTTTCGGCCAGCATACATTCTCACTTAAAAAAAATAAAAAAAAATGGGTTCCTATGGAATGCACCTTTTTTAGCACTTGCAACAAACATGCAGATTCCATAGGATTTCATTGTAAACGCCACCCACAAGCAAACATTTTTGGAGTATTTGCACTTTTTTGCTTAGACAGTTTTACCACTTTGTAGTGCCAATAGACAACATTCCATGGAGAGGACCAACGTTCATAGAAGTGGAAACGCAGTCCCTCGTTCCATGACCAGGGCCAATAATGCCAGACTACAGTGGGTAATTATCATTACTCTTAGGCTTCCTGACTCATTACACAGTCCTTACTATGTGAAGGCTGACTGCCTTCCCAGACAAACACCACAGAAATATAGGAATGTTTACATACTTTCTCAGGGAAAAATAAGCCCTGTACTCGCCTGTCTCCCACTGTGCTTTTACTTGTAAGGATGGCAATGCACAGGCAGGGAGAGGAGGGCGGACCGTTAGGATTGGGTTGAGTCAGGAGGACTAAGAGTAATGAGGATTACCATCCTTAAAGTGACATCACCTTCCCTTCCCAGTTGCAGGGCCTCATTACTAATGAGGCAGAAATTGTAATTGTAATTGTTTATTTGTAAAGCGCTTATACACATGTGAAGTGTGCTTCAAAGCACTTCAAGGTGGGAAGGGATAATGGGAATACAGAGTCATTATAAGGCTTTGAAGTTTCCGAATGCTCTAGCAAAATAATGCAAGCAAGCAAAAAATGACTAGCAAACTAGGCCTGACAGCATTACTACTAGTGCAAGTGCATGATAAGAAGGGAGGCAAGAAAAGTAGAAGGAGAGGGAGAAGAACATAAAATCCTTAAACTATCATACCTGGCCAACGATGTTCCAGATAGTGCAAGTGCATGACAGAGAGTGAGGCGATAAGAGAGGGGAGGAGAAGGAGCAGAACATACAGAAACACAAAACTACCGTACTAGGTCTGGCGAGCTAGGCCCAGTGCATTCTAGGTAATGTAAGTGCGCAGACAGGAAGTGAAAGGGAGGGGGAAGGGGACAAGTGCCCCCCAGTCCAGCAGTGCCCTGTGTTAAGTGCAGAGAGATTACCCTTCTCATGGAACGAATTCCAGAAGTGCAGTAGTGGTGAGCAGAGTGTATATCCAGAGGTAAATCCTCCAAAAAATAGCCCTGAGGAATTACTGTTACCACCACTTGGTCAGGTAGAATTTCAGCCTGATTACAAGTTGTGGTGGTGGTGTAATTCCACATTTATTTTGGGTCCATTGGACCCAATTTTTATTTTTTTTTCCTGGAATTACCGTCGCAGTAATTCTGCCAATTACACACATTTCTCGACGTTGAATGGGAAGATTTACCTCCAGGGTTTTGCTGGAGGTAAATCCTGCACCTAAAATCAAAAACTCATAATTTGGCGTAGTGGCAAAATTGGCGATAATTCAGTTGCCGCCAATTTTACCACTTACCACCTAACTCGTAATGAGGCCGGTAGTCTTTAAAATATGAAGTCACACACAGTACACTTGCTATGCACCATCAGAGAAAAACAGCAAGCACCTAAATAGTTCTTATGTGCAGGTATAGAGAGAGGTAGTTTCCGGAATGCTGTACCCAAAACTCTGCTAACAGAGCACCCATGTTGTAGCTTTATTGCACAGTCCCTACTGCATACAGTGTGCCTTAATCCCCAGTAGACAGCCATGACCCCGGTTGATCCTCTCTAGCAAATCTTGGGCAGCTGAACAGCTGCCTTTTATGTACTTCGTGATATTGAACTTTCAGCATCAGATAAGACATGCATCTGCTGTAGCTGATTCCTTTTTCCCTTTTTCCTTTTTTCCCTTTTTTTCCTTTTTCACATTTTCCTTTTCCACTTTTTCCTTTTTGATACAATGTAAACAGGAACTATGCTATTCTGGAGATAGATGATTTGTTCATCTACATCTGAACAGCTCTGGCATGTCCGGATCTTGAATAGACACTGTCGAATCAGGGATCAGCCCTAGCTGTGGCTCGACCAATTCTTGGTTCTGGTGAAATAGAGAATAACCTTAGGAAGGACGTCAGGCCCTGTTCGGATGACATCATCTCTGGTGCAAACCTCTGACATGACTGCAATGTCCAAAATGTTGGATTGTCAATCTGCCATGCACAGTGACTGACAGCCAGGAAAATGACTGACAGGAAACAAGAGGTTTGTGGTTGTTCCATATCCACATTGATTCGGATCACTTAATAGACTGAGACCATGCGTTCCCTTTTCATTGGATATGAAACAGATGTAAATCTGAGGAGGAATCATTCCAAGCTGAGCCTGAGAAGAGGAGAGGAATTTGCAACAGAGCTGTAGTATTCTTAGTGGGAAAAACACCTTCTTGGGTCCTCCTCCAAAGTGATGGAGAGGGAACAGGAGAGCTGGACGAAGCCAGCAGTCTGAAGGGGACACACTCCTCAATTAGGAATATGCAAATCCAGATATCCGGGCATTGAAGCGAATTAGAACCTTGCAAGTAAGAGCAAGCAACCAGCCCAGGCACGATGAACCACAGCTCCCCCAGTGAAGTCTAGACAAGAAGTAACCCTACGCCCCTAATGCAAACATACTACAACTTTTGTTATGCAAGTCATTGCCTTCGGACGTTGAGACTTTACCAATATCCGTAGGCATCTCTTCCTACAATGTAATGCTGCCCAAGCAAGAGATAAACGTAGCCACCATGTCCTCTTCTATGTTTACAGTCTGAACCAGCGCCACAAGAGAGTGGCCCAGCCATAGTTGAAGTTCACTAATGCACAGTTAACTATAGTTAATACTGTCATACTGTCATACTGACCGGCCAAGTGGCACAGCGAGTAGAGCGCTCGCTTTGACATCTGTGCAGAGCCTGCTAACGCAGGTTCGAATCCCGGCGGGGCCAAACTCAGCCTTTCATCCTTCCGAGGGTAATAATAAGCAGCGCTCAGATACCTGAGGGTTCGTAGCGCTATATAAATGCCTAAAATAAAATAAAATAGTTACATAGGTGAAAAGTACAATTCGGTCTAATATCAGTCAGGGTGCCCAATAATACAAACATTGAAAGATCAGGATCATTGATGGGCATGTGGTGGAGGATAGAACCCACACAATGAGGGGAGAGTCCATCGACCTGCATTGCATTAGGATGGAGCTGCTGCTGCTGCTACATTCATTCAGGAGACATGCATTGGAAGATGTCTCTATGAAGAAGAGAAAACAATGAGCTGGGGGAAATATTTTGTGTATGTTGATGTAATTATATATTTGAAAGTGAACATCCAGATGGTCCTCTTACATGCCAATCTAATTTCAGCAGTGCAAGTGCAAAGAATGTAGGTGAAACCTACATCCATAAGAGCATTCTCCAGGTAACTGAGGAGTGTAACCATACTTCCGTGTCAATGGACCTATCAAGGATAGCTGAGGGGCAACACCTCCTCTTGGAAGCAAGGTTCGAACCCCGGGTCCGCACTTAGAAACCTCTTGGTATTAAGCGTGCTATGAATAACCCATTACAATTACAATATGGGAACCCTGCAAAACAATTCAGAACATTCAATGCTCATTGGGATATCCTAATGCTAATCCGAACGTCCTCCTCCTCCCTGCAGAGCAGGAGTTTCATTGACAGGCAGTAGCCAGGACCTTCGCTTTTAGTGGTGAATGGTTTGCATATGTAGTGACCCTGGTCCTGCATAAAATAACTGCCCCATCACAGGTTGCTGTCACAGTTCATTTGACATCCTCCCATTCTGGCATGAATTCCATAGCCCCATAACCCACAAAATGTTGTGGACAACATATGGTGGAGTACATATTACGGCAAAGTTGAATCGCTCCCTGGTTGAGTGCCTTGTAAGAGGCCAGTCCTTAACCATTCTTTGAAGTTTTGGAAATTAAAGGTGCTGCAAGAAATATAAAGCCAGAAGAGGAACCCTGCCACTGCAATATGTAATGCCCTCTGCGTACTAACTGGCTATGTCTATAGACACTATCTCTATTTACCCATAAATTAAATACAGGTGCACCAGTTGCTGACTGGCATGTCTCTACTCGTTCAACTGCATTCATATCCATCGTATTAAAAGGATGAGGGCAGTGAGCAGCTGATGGAACTATATCATAAGGTTGAATACTTTCAGGAGAATGGAATACCCAGAAGCAGAGACCAACATGGTCTGGCACGGCATTGAATCAAATCTTTTTTTTTGCACATTTGCAGTGCACTGCAGATTAATAGAATTGACGTAGATTATCTGCCTGATTTGTATATTTAAATATCAAACATTCCCTTCTTGTTTGATGGAAGAAGCAGGCTAACCCCTCACCTCCCTAGGCGATTGCCATCTACCACCCAAGCATCGCCCAGAACCCACCACACATTCACGTAGACAAGGCAACGTCCGGCAGTCAGAGACCAGTGAAGGCGACGAAGTCTCAGAGGGACACCCCCATGGCTTACAACAGCAATTCATCTGAAACTGTTGGCTGTGAGGAAAAGCCATTATGCTTCTGTATATAAAAGCTGGAAGAGGACGCTAATGCGCTTTACCGAAATGTAAAGCATTTCTAAAACCTTAAGTACAAGAGTAAACTCTTTCCAAAATGCCATGTTTAACCATTTACTAAGCCCTACCCAAACATGTATGTTGAATGGAAAATTTTAATTACCTAAATATGCAGTCAGTAAACATTAGTAAGTGGTTTACTTAATGCTTAGAGAGTAAATTAAATGCTTGCAGATGGAAATTGTTTTTCACTGCAAGGAGACTGCTATTTAACCATACCAACTTCTTGCTAAGTGCTTGAGAAATGTCAAGCAAGCATTTATCATTGTCTAGGTGCCATCAAGGCATGCACTGTACCATGTCCATGTTATGAGAAAGAAGGATGGGCAACTCTGCAACTGTTCCTGAAGATAGAGGCTTACATGCTGCCTGTTTCATAGGCACAACCCTATTTCCCCAAATAATTGTTATGATATGCATCATCCAACAATCTACAACTGCAAAGTCTCAGGGTTGATTCAGCATTCCCACTTCACCAAACGTAGACATAGTTTTATCCTGGGTTGAGATTTTATTGCACCTGATAAAGGGCTGTATCGTGCAAAGCACGCCAAGGTGTGAGGAATTGGGATCTGGGGAGGGTGTGAACATTTTTGAATTTTATTAACTAATAAAATGATGTCATTAATTATATCTAAGAAATGGTGGTCTGCTAATCAGATCCCCCTTTCAGAAAGCTTTATGACAAACGTCTAGCTACCCTGCTGCATCATTCTCCTGATGTGCAGCTCCTGGACTCCATTGGCACAAAGCAGGTTCAAAGGTCGCAGATTTCCTGTTAGATAGCTCAGGTGATATGAAACTCACTGTAGACTGAGGTTACATTTAAATCTGCCAAAACCATAATAATTGTGCAGAACTATAAATCTGGTGGCAGGGTAAACTCTAATAATAAGCCATACCTTGGTTATGGTATGATAAGTGATAGTTCAAACAATTACTAAAGCTACATCACATTTAATTCATACTCATGTCTACACTGTGTGCTTAGGCCAACAGTGGGAATGCTATGAGGATTATAACCAGACTGCTCAGTCAGCAGGAAGACAGAAAGTATGGTTATGTCTCCTTTTATCCATTGGGACGCTGGCTAGCACCTCTACAGTTGAGGCAACCCTCAGAAAGAAGACTCCTGGAAACCAGGCTTCAAAGAGCCACACAGACAATAAAAGGGCCAGCCTAACACAAGGGTGGTGCAAACCAAAGGGCCTGCTAAGAGGGTACAGTAGGAACGGGTCGGACAGAGCAGAGTGGAAAGGAGAAAGGGTGCCGCCTTCTTTCATGATGTATATGTGCTTCTCGTTCCTTCCTGTAACCTACTCCTTCTGCAGAAAAATACACTTTGTGTATGATGAAAGAGGGCAAATGTCACTTATCTCATTGACTTCTTCTGGAGACAGAAGACACAGGAGGTGGGAGAGGAAATGTGGCAATTACCCCCACATTGGGGGGAGACTAGGCAGGGCTGAGCGAGGTCTCCAACTTCACAAATGTCCAAAAGCTAAACCATAATTCATAGCATTCTAACCTGTTTCCATATTTGACAAAGGTCCACCTTTATACTGGTGTCTTAATAATGTCAGTTGATATATCAAAAAATATATCAGTAAATGCTTGTAAAAGCCTAATACTTTTATGTATGTTCAAAATATTGTAATGCCTCATCCAATAAGTACTAAAAAATTGCAGTTATTCCTCATTGTTGTCACTTTCCAAAGTATGATATTCCTTCACGTAAGATCCAGGAATATGTATGCACCTCTCTACAACAACATCGTGGCATTAATCAAAAAATACCTGTTTAGGTTAAATTAAATAAATATTCAACTTTTAATCATCCCATTTTTTTCAAAGATAGCAGTAACCTTCTTTAATGCTCACGGAGCGAAGCTGTCTGATCACACATTAGCTCTTGGGAATTTGTCTGGTGGTCCATCTGACAAACTGGTCTGCAGCCCCCTTCAAAGGCAATATCGACTCTGCCTCCACTCCAAAAAAGGAGTCTTTATTCAGGCCCACATCTCCGTGGCATCAAACGACATGGGCAAACTTTTCAAAGTCTGCAAGGAACTGGCCAATCCTGCAGCAGCCTCCTCCTCTGTCATTCCCATCTATAACCTCTGCTCATCCCTGGCAGCACACTTCACCACAAAAACCCAAGACATCCTCTTCTCCCTTACATCCACATCACAGCACACACCAGCACCTGTGCCTCCCTTGACCACCTCCACTTCCGCTCTCCTCTCTCTCTCTCTCTCTCCCGTCACACCTGATGAGGTGACCATACAAGTACGGTCTATGAAGGCCTATCCAAGCAAGTTGACCCCTGCCCCTCTAAAACCATCATGGACAACATTGACTCCCTCGCACCAGCCTTGGCTGACATATGCAACATCTCCTTTTCCACTGGAGTTTTCCCAACTGCTCTCAAGCACTCCCTTGTGCACCCTCTTCTCAAGAAACCCTCTGCTGACCCTTTCATTCCGTCAAACTACCGCCCGATGTCCATCACTCCTTTCCTGGGCAAACTCCTGGAGAAGCTGACTATCTCTCAGCTGAACCTCCACACGGAATAAATCAGTTGTTTCCACGACCATCAGTCTGGATTTAGAGCTTCCAGAGGCACAGAAACTGCTTTTTTGAACACCCGTGAAAACCTGCTCTCAAATATTGACACTAACACTCCCTCTGTCCTCATTCTCCTTGATCTCTCCTCTGCGTTTGACACGGTTAACTACAAGATCCTGATCTCACGGCTTCGGGACAACTTGGGAATCACAGGTCAGGCTCTGGCTTGGTTAACCTCTTTTCTCTCACAGCCCATCCCAGCTTGAACTCTGTGCCTTTCTCTCAACTATCACCCTCTCAACCTGCGGCTTTCCCCAGGTTCTAACCTATCTCCATAGTTCTTCAAAGTCTACATGGCTGCCCTGGCACGTGTGATTACCAATTTCACCTATAATTTCAAATGTTATGCGGATGACACGCAGCTATCCTTCAGGCCAACCTCAGCCACCTCCTCCTCCTCACTCATACCTGACTGTCTGTCCGCTATTCAATCATGGTGTGCTGCAAACGACTTATGTCTCAATGCCAGTAAAACTGAGATTGTTTGCTTGGGACACCTGCTCCCGCTTGCCCCCTCTCTCTCTGGCCAACCTCCCTTAGCCCTGCACCTACACCCACCTATGAGGCCAAAAACCTTCGGGTCATCTTTGACTCCCCTCTCTCCTACTCTTCTCACATTTCTGACATTTCAAACAAATCTATCAACTACACCTCCTTAGAGGCCCTATCCGGTTTCTCACTTTCCCTCAGCGGCTCACTGTCTCCAGAGCCCTAGTTCTCTCCAAGTTGGACTACTGCAACAGCCTCTTCCTCAACCTCCCTGCTTCTGCCCTGCGCCCTCTGCAACTCATCCAGAATAGAACCAAAGACTTATCCTTGGCCTCAAGCCCAGGGACCACATTTCTCTGGCACTGAAAAAACCCTTCACTGGCTCCACATGGCTGCAAGGATCACGTTTAAGACCCTCTGCATTGTCCACAAGGCCTTCTGCTGGCCGGGACCTACTTACCTTCAACTTTGCCTTTCTAAATACTGTCCCTCTCGAGCCCTCCGCTTTTCTCCCTCCAACCTTCTTCATGTGACCTGGTTCTCCAAGAAGAGATTTGGAGGGAGATCCCTTTCCTCAGCAGGTGCCTCCCTCTGGAACAGCCTCCCTGTCACCCTCCACCTTGAGCCTGGAATTCTCAAGTTCCGGAAACTTCTCAAGACCTTCCTCTTCTCCTCTTCCTTCTCTCTCCCCCCTACCCTTCTAACCTAGCTCTCTGCTCGTCTTTCTTCCCTCCCTCCACTCAGCTTATTGACTGGCTGCCTGAAGTACCTCAGAGTCTCACAGGTCCCAGGCAACCATGCCAGTCTTTCTGCACTAGCTGCAAGGCCCTACACCCCACTGCACTTGTAATAAAACCTAGAGAGCTTCTCTTTCTGCACTTCACCAGTCTCTACTGACTTAGTGCACGTGGTCCCCTGCCTCTCCTACCCTCCACACTTGCACGATCTGTATACAGCCCTGCCTGTAGACGGTTCTGTCTGTTCTCCCTTGTCTTCACCCCTTAATGGGCACTTGTAAAAATACGCTGAATTGACGGCAGGCCTATTTGCTGTATCTAAACTGTTAAATGTATAATATTCACTTAATCTGCCTGTGCAGACCGATCATCTCAGAAATTCAAGAGCTCTGAGCAACTGTTGTTTTTTTCTTCCTTGTTCCTTCTCTCCTTGAGCGCTTTGAAACACTTACCTGTGTGTAGGCGCTATATAAATAAACATTACCATACCATACCATTTTATCACTGGAATCCAGATATGTGTACTTACTGATATTGTCTGTCCCTGGAGAACTGCTAGAAATGTACATGGACATAACATTTGAGAAAGATTTAACAGATGCCAATACAAAGCATAAGTAAATATAATATTGTCTGTGCTGCTTTAAGGACGGGAGCTGAGAGAATGGGTAAATGGAAGAGATGTTTGTCCTGCATGTGAAGGATAATCAGGGCATATAACCTTATGATTTTCTTTGGAAAGGAAGACGCTGAGGTCAAATTCTAAACCTTACAAGGTGTAGTGAGGGGGCTTTGCTTATTCAAAGCCGATCTAGTGTTTACACTCCAAATGAAAGACATTGAGCTGGATGCATATTTTTTGAAAACTCAAAAGAACCATTGTCTTTGGTCCAGAGTTGTATTCACTTGCTGAATATCATGTCTCATATCACTCAAGGGATTCTCATCCATGCCTATCTTTTTCTCTCCATTGTGTTATTTCTAGTCCTGGATTTAAAAGTGAAAAAGCAAAACTACATAGCCCAGAATGCAGAGAAACACGAGTTAGGACAGGAACACAATGGAATGCTGGAATGTACTGTAACATGTCGGTTATACTTTCCAATATCTCACTGGTGCCAATGCCAGAAAACCTTTAAGGGGGTGCCCTCTGTGGAGATACAAATTTAGCATGCAACTTCCAAACCCAGGGAAAAAGCTCAGGTGGTGACGTGCCTGCTGCACACCCATATATGAAAACTTCATGCAAAAGGAACCAAACTAAGCAACACATCTTAGTGCAATCATGCAATAATGTACTTGATGCTTTCTCCAATCATCTGCTCTCCAGATGTGTTGGAATCTAACGCCCATCAGAGCGAATCTGCACAGCTAATGGTAAGGAATCATAGAAATCGTAGTGTAAAATATCTGGAGAGCCCAAGGTTGCAGACCCACGTCTTAGTGGGATAGTGTGCCTACTGTAGCTCTCTGTAGGTAAGAATACCTCAAAGGCCAATTTAAACTTTAAAGGCACGCCCACAAACACTCACGTCAGAAAAAATACATCCCGCTTGGGAAGAAAGGCCAAGAGATTCTTGCAACGATGACAAGTTTTAATTACACAAAATTAAGTATGCCAGCAATGAACGTTGCTACCCAGGAACATTCTGCTGAAAAATGGTACAAGCAGAATGTTATAAGGAAACAAATCGTCATCACTGATGTAAACAAATACAGTAAAAACCTGTATGGCTGGTTGGTGAGACGTTAGACATGGTCAACCTGCTCTATCAGAGATGCCAGGCCATTGGCCCCAGCCCAGTCCGTCTGTCTTCCATCACGTGGGATCTGCTGGGCTCATCATCTCCAGGGAACCAATGTCGAGTTAGCAGTATGTTATTATGTGAGACAATGCTACTCTATCAATGCTCCGCACACCTGGGAGGCTCAGGGACCGACACAAGGGGAGTCTTGAGGTCAGGCTGACCCACACATTCTTCACTCATTC
This sequence comes from Ambystoma mexicanum, assembly GCF_040938575.1. Lineage (NCBI taxonomy): Eukaryota > Metazoa > Chordata > Amphibia > Caudata > Ambystomatidae > Ambystoma > Ambystoma mexicanum. The sequence goes on from NC_090939.1 coordinate 132,483,062, forward strand.
TGTATCGCACCGTCCGCACCCAAGGTTTCCACCCTCGCTGTGGACTATAAGTTATTCCTCCCTGTACCTCGAATCACAAATCTTGTCGTAGTGAGATTAAGATGATACCATCATGTCCTCAGATCTTTAATGGTTAAGTATTTTATGGTTGGTGGTCTGGGGTCACCTACTATCCTGGAATACAGGGGTCTTAGACTGGACAGTTGTGGGTGCCATAACTCATGGTTGCTGGGTAAGGGTCGGGGTCTGCTTTGGCCTGGCTGTAATGAACGTGCACTGTGAGGCGACTGGTACTGTCTTGCAGCCTTTCAGAGCACATTCCTTCTCGGATAACACATATTGGCAACAGTTGTGGAACAATGGAGGGTTTCTGTGGAAATTAACAGTGTGGGTCTCTCGTCAGCGCCTGAGCCTATTGAGGTCTCTTCATCAGGGTTGTTGCCTGTGTCTTCCGCGCTGCCATGCAGGCCCAATGCTTCTTTCATAGCTATACAAAATGGCACCTATTCCATGCGCACGCTATATCTAAACATATGCATTTCGCATAGTGTCTGTCTGTGCAAGGTCTCTTGGTGCCCCCCATACTTCTGGCACACCACAAGTGTCTTTATGGGATTTGTCTTTCTCTAAAGCACATAGGGGGGTGGGATAGGTTCATCTCCTTCCCAACAACTTTCACCTATCTAGCATTAGCAAAATGAGTACCTTTAAATTGATTAGTAGTCACTACTGTTACAAAAGGACTTGGCTATCACAGACTTTGTTTAAAAAACATAACTATTATATGCACAATGCTTTCTGGGATGTTAGCTTTAAAACAAACCTTTTGCCATGTATTTACATATAAAAATGAACAATAAGAAACCATGATATATCATGATAATACAAATCATATAAAGTGCATACAAGGTTACTGTAAAGGTAATTTAAAATTAGCACAGCATAATTTCAAATAAAAGAACATCCTGAATGACTTAGTAAGGACAGTTAATTTGACAGTGAACTTGTTAGTCAGTTACTCCTATTCATGTTGACTTGCAATAACAGTTGTTGTTGCCAAGCTTTAACAATAAACTGTTAATCTGTTGTTACGATCCCATTACGATACAATACCACACTCTGGTAAACAGTGGTAAACTGTATCCAGTGATTTTGCTGATTATTATTCACTGGCCATATTTTTTAGTGTTGAATATTCAGTGGTAAAAAAAAAACAATGAAGATAAGAAAAATAAAGATGATTGGTTAGTGAGAAGAGCATATCAATTGGATAGAGTTGGCAGGTGTGGTGGAGCGTTACCAGGGTACAGTAGGGATTGTCCCTGCAATGTGTTGAAGAAATGCAGTAAAGAACCGGTCGGTAAAAATATGTTTTGGAAAAATATGCAGTAAAAGAAAATCGACCCAGTAAACATATTCGTCCTGCGATTAAGTAGTTAATTACGAGGAATGTGTGGGTAATAAAGACAGTTCCAGTGTTTACCTCAGATAGGACCAAACGTTTTATGGAAAATAAATGAAAGGGATGAGGTCTGTCTTGCCCTCCCAAAGCGGGTCCCTGAAAAGTGTGAACACTATTTACTTATATATTAACAATATTGAGGAAGGCATCTAGAATCTAATAGCTGGAACTCCTACTGGGATTTTACTATTTGCAGAGGACAAAGCTGTGGAGTCAAAAACGCCTTTAAGACTTAAAACCAAGTGATGCTATTTGCTGATATGTGTAAAGTAGAAAGCCTTGAAATGAATTATTCAAAATCAAAACTGTGTTTTGCTGTGGGAAAAGGAAGAAGGTCAAATGCCTAAAATGAAATATTATTGAATTTTTAAATGGACAAGTGACTACATACTATTACTTAGGGGTCACAACTAGCAAATAAGGTACTCGGCAGGACCAAAGCATGAATTCCAATCAAACATGGTGAATAAAACCTCAAGAGATTTCCTAGAGAACAGGGGGAATAGATTCGTTATAGCGGCATTCAATATAAACAAGTTAAAAGTCAAGCAAGCATGTACCTAATATGCTGAAATTTGATGCAAGTCTGATTGTAGCTATATGAACATACGTTTTTCAAAAAACTCTTAAGTCACCAATTGTCTGCTCCCAAATTGGCTATTCATCTTGAGTTAGGTTGGATTCCTATGGGATCTCTAATTTATTTGAGGCCGGTTTTGCATTGGATTAAAATGCACATTGCCAAAATTGTCTGTTTACAAAGGTGCCATTGAACCCCGGGACCTGGGGCCTTTAAGACGAGGTATCAATACTTAGAGAAGGATGGGGATGCAGAATGTACTCATACGTCAATAATCAAACTGACTCAGGAATTTTCCAAAACTTAGCACTGTTTCATTAACAATTGTCTAAAACAGGGAGTACATTCGCTCAAGTGTGTCTCAAAGTGTTACATGAAAAAACATTCTTATATAGTACATGGCAAACTACAAAAACCTACTTGGGGGTGTGATAGGCTAAAGGGAACATCTAGGTATACGTTCCATACTGACGGGGTTTGTGATTGGGTCTCTAAGATCAGGTGGACAACTAAGCTCTCCTCTAGTGCAAGTCATCTTCATCGTCACAAAATACACAATGTTCTATTGGTTATACAAACTATAATGCTCTTTCGTACGTGGCCCTCTATAATTGGTTGGCAGGCTTGTACCGTTCTGGAATATTCCACTTGCTAGCAGCACGCAAGCGGGTTACTCCAGGTGCTGGGAGGGTCAGCTTGGTCATGACTCCCCACCCAATTAGCCCAACATCTATCATCACTCCTGCGGTCTGCATTCAATTAGGCTTTGAACTTGGCCTTGTAGAAGCTCTGTGTAACTGAGAATAAAAGGGAGTGTGGCATAGTTTTATCTTCTGCTTTCGATGTAGCTCGACCCACAGTCAATTTCAATCTGACCATGTAACTGGAGAACACATTTTCGAGCTCTTTGTTGCATATAATAGATACTATTAAATGATGAAATCCTGAAGCCTTCAGTGTTTTTTCATTCCACCTCAAACAGAAGTTTGTTTCTTTCTCACATTCATGGAACTTCTCCACAGACAAACATGCTCATGGTTTTCTTCAGTAACAGTTAGGAACTAAAAATTCAAAACATACTATATTTGTAGACTTATCCTTCAAATATGTTCTTACAGTAATTCCCATAGGGTCCACACACAGCATGTGAAATATATACATAGGGGAAGACACAAGCTTGAAAGACAGCAATTCTTTCTGTGCATGAAGTTAATCATTAAGGTTATCAACACTTTCTGATAGTTCTGCTGTTTTTTTATGAATGTACTTTCTCTGGATATGTTCATATTTGTATACATTGTACTCACACTACTTTCCTTACGGTCCAGTCGCATCATGCGATACTTATGCATAGGGGAAGTAGCAGCTTTGAAGCCGATCAATCATTTCTGTGCATGAAGATAATCAGCGAGGTTACGAACATTGTTTGGTAGTACTGTTGCTTTTCTGCTTACTTCACTTTCCCTATATATACTCATATTTGTATGTGTTGTACTCTCTTTGTGTTCTGTCTGTAATAATGCAATTATGTAGTAAGTGGGTTTTATTAGCTACCTATTACATGTTTCACAGTACAAAAAACTCTAATAGGAAAGCATTTATCATTTCACTATTCAACATGGCAAGATTATGAATATTGCACCTCCATCATGTATGCTGCACACAATACCTGTTTCTGCATGAGTAGCTTGGTATAATGGAAAGAACTTCATAATAGAAAGCTAATTATATCAATGCATTGCTTAATGCACTACGTACCTCATGATATTTATTCCAATGATCCTTGACATTTTTTTGTCAACATTATAATAAGAATCCCTTGTACAGACTTTTCATGAAAAGTAAATGCACATGTGATGTCATCAGTGATGTCATCAATGACATTTATGATGTCATCTTTGATGTCCTGGGTGTTAGTCTTAGCAGTGCACGGTGGTAGCGCGAGTTATGGTTGCTTAGCTTATAATAACTGTCGAATTTCAGGGGGTTTCCGGTTTTACGTGTAACCATAACGCCCCTTTAACAACATTTTTTCACTGAAATTCATAGGTTTTTAGTAGCACAACTTAACCATAACATCCCTTTAAACAAGATTTCTTACTGAATTTCATAGGTTTTTAGTAGCTCACTTAACCATAACGCCCTTTTAACAAAGTTTTTTCACTGACTATTTATAGATATAGATAGCATACATTTGATAGGTGTTCAGTAGGAATCCCTTAGTTTAAGTACATGTAACGAATAACATACTGAACGCCCGTCCTATGCTACTGGTTCTGATGTTCGCGGACCGTACGCATGTCCACGGACGGTCTTGGTCAACATCAACACTATCAAAAAACTCAGGGGGTATCTTACATTGTTATATCATGAAAAAAAAAATAATAATAAACACTAAAAATGTTCAAAAAGTAGAACATAAATAAATTGCATTCAATAATGCATAAGAAGTGAAACTGTATATGTAAGACACCAACAGTCCAATTACATAGCACATGCAACATAATGGAACATACCAAAAGATAATAAATATGCCTCTAGCAGAATTACCTCACATAAACTGCACAGGACAAATCAACAGCACACCTACGCAGCAGTAACAGCAAAACTTAAAAAGAAACTAGTAAGTACACTACATTAATTTTATATATTTATAAACTTTCTGTATTAGGTACACTAAAAGTTTTTTTTGTTTTTTTGTTATTTACACAGAAATGTCGAGTACTTGGAAATGGCTAGAAGAACATTTTCCTTGGGTTGAAACATGTGAAAACAGTGATACTAATGGTAGACACTACACTTCTGTAAATAAACCAATTAATAACCATTACTTTATGTGTACTTAACATATATATATATATTTTTTAACAGACCATACAGACATTAAACATAATACAGAAGCAGACACCTTGGAAAATTATCTGAGGCGTGTGGAGCAAAAAATGGATCTATACATGAGAAATGTAATTATTTTTAAAAACTTTGTGGAGGACCATATAAAGGAAAAATGTAATATCACTGTCTCACATGTACCTGTTTTCCTTCTCCATGTCCCAGCCAAACAACCCTAAAAACTCCCCAGCAACAAAAACGTTATGATGAGACTTCAATCCCTTCCTCCCCTACTATCCAACATGTACAAATCCCTAATATTTGTATACAATAATAACATTTTATGTGTGATGTTACTATATTTATCTGTGCCTTTAAAATAAAAGGCAGTTTTGGCATCTGTGGGCAGCACGGGTGTCCAGGATGTTCGTAATTAACCAAAATGGGGGTGTCCTATGGACACTGTACCTGTTTGCAGTGTCTGCAATCAAAATGGAGGTGTCCTTAGGGCACACAAGATGACCGCCTGTCTGCAATTAACCAAAACGGGGGTGTCCTAAGGACACTATACCTGTTTGCACTGTCTGTAGTCATAATGGGGGTGTCCGCAGGACACTAAATCCATCCGCATGAATTCTAGTATTGTAGAACAAACAATTGTATTAACCCTGCAACATTAGAATCAGTATTAGTGCTTCACCTCACCAGCTGCATACTTCGTATTGTCATCTGAACACCAGTATAGTAACACACAAATACAAGAATAGCTATCCAAACCTGAAGTAGCAGCCTATTGCACAATCACACACCTCTACATACATCCTTACCATCATACTCAGACACTCATGCACAAAGCACACATACACTACACAAGATCCCAACCCACACTTTCTTTTTTCTCCGTCAGACCCCAAAGAATGCCTACCAAAAAGCAACTCCGTAGAAAGCAACGCAAAAGTAAACAAAATCAAAATCAAATTCTCCAAAATAAGCATCCACCTCTAGCAGAATCTGTACAAAAAGTTCAAACAAAACAGCTAATACAGTCATTAAGCGAAACAAAAAAAGCTTCCAGTATAGAAACTTTGCCTCCTCTTTCAAAATGTAAAAAGAAACAGAACGTGATTAACAAAACTCCAGCTACCACTAGTGCTAACACTGGACCTATAAATCTTGACATAGCCACAAGTAAGCATACCAAAAAAATATTTTACAAAAAATGTTCCGCCATACAGTTCTTCAGAACCTTATAAAAACAGGAGAAATCACGCACAACCCTTAGAACCCAGCGTAGAAAATTAATCCTAGAAGCTCTCATAGACAGTGCAATCCTTCTCAAAAGGAAATTATTCATTTTAATTTTAAACAGAATGAAACCACTAACAAAACTAAGTAATAAACTACAAAAAAGACTTCTCAATAAAAGGAATATCAACAAAGATAGCTTCACAAACATCTGTGGAGGTGAATGGAGTCACACCAGTAGCAGAGAACCATATTTCAATGAAGAAGCATACAAACAAAAGCAAATAAACCCAATTGCCATGCATAGGAGTGGACGAGGATATGAAAAACGTAATAATACCATTATGGAACAAGAAACTCTGCTCACAAAAATATCCCCAGAAAACATAGGATCAACTCTCCATTCCACTGAACCAATACGTCCAGTCAACAAATGGCCGTGCACATCAATATGTAACATAGGCAAAACATATTTCAGGTCTTTATGCAAGTTCCTCAATGAGTATATGAAAGGCAAAGACAAATTCAAAATGAAACTACTACAAAATATGGAATCCTGTCCAGTGCGCAAATACACAGGACTACAAGGACATCCATTAGCCTGCATTTCTGGAACTATTTGCAAAATCACCTTCCACCATATCAAAATGATATCAACACACCATGCAACTATAAGAAATCTTGTTCATAAACTGTACTATGCCACAAGTCCTGCTTTAGCACTAGCCAATTTAAATAGCAATCTTCTACATGGTACAGCCAAAGAACTACTCGAAGAAATAGAGCATATCCAGAGAAAATATTTTGGAAGTGAAAGACACTTACAAAATGCAATAGCTTTACAATAGACTAACAACAACTTGATAGATGGCAACCTTCTACTACACACATACAAAAAAGAAATACGAAAGTACATCTGCTGAAGTACCAAACTATGTGTGTGTGTGTTGCCACAGAACTTTTTATAAAAATAGCACAAAAACTGTAGACATAACGTACAAAATAGAAGACAATGAAGAATCCAAGTGGTTCCAATTAACTCTCTATATTATAGCAGTAAACAAATACGAAATTACTGACCCCTTAATACTTTGCAGTTACTGCACTGCAAAACTTGACAACAACCGAAGACTGTCACGTGCTATCACAAATAACTTCCCACTACCAAAATCCCTGCAACAACTTAACTTATATGAATGCGTCATAATTCAAACAGTGCAACCATGTCAAGCAATAATACGCCTTCAACCAAAAACAGCTAAATTACTTCCCTCTGAATTAGTGAAAGGCATTCGTGGCAAAGTAGTTTATTTGCCATTAGATCTCAAAGAAAATGTAAACACTTTGGGAGTGCAACGTCCAATAGATCAATCTTTAATATCTTAGTAAATGGCCTACCTACAAAAAACTAAAGAAATTAGCAACAACTCAGTGTTTTACATAAAGTTAGACAATCCCTGCCATATCTAAAAGACAACAATGAATACTACAGAGAAATTGATATTGATGAAAACCTGAGGGAAACCACTGAAATAATTCAAGAATCATCAGAAACTGGTCAATTTGAAGTTCTAGATCCTGCTACAGAATCCAATATTTTAGACCATTATACAATTCACCCATTACACTCTAAGGACACCATAGATGGTGCACTGGAAACGTACCAAATGCGACAAGCCAAAGCATCTCCAATCAGCATATGGGGAAAAAGCATAGAAGCACATGCCTTTCCTCTACTCTTTCCTACTGGAAAAAGGAGGAAGGTATGATGATAGACCCACACAAATAACAGCATCGAATACCGCTCTTTACGAATGTATTCTGAAGACTCCAGGTTCAGACAGAACATGGAATACATATTCCACCTTCTCTTTGAAAGAAAACTAGCAACTGTATGCTACATTGAAATCAGGTACCCATTTTCAAAATATATCAGCTACACAATTACTACAAACAGTGCAAGAAAAAGGTTTTACAGTCAAGCATTACAAATCTTTCAGCCAACATGCGTGGTACAAAAGAATACTGGTTCCGACGTCACATAGATGTACGCTGTATGATAAGAGACCTTGGCCCACCCACTTGTGCTATGCGGATGATACCCAACTCATTTTCAGGCTGCCCTCAGACTCCTCCTCTCCTTCCCTCATCTCTGACTGTCTGTCTGCCATCCAGGAGTGGTGTGCCGACAATGACCTCTGCCTTAATGCCAGTAAGACTGAGATTCTACTCATCGGCACACCTACCCCCTCCTTCCCTGCATCTCTCTGGCCGGCCTGCCTTGACCCTCTTCCTATTCCCACCTGCAAGGCCAAAAAACTTGAGGTCATCTTCGACTCCACACTCTCCTTCTCTCCTCACATCTCTGATGTCTCTAAGAAGTCACACTACCAGCTGCACCTCCTCAAAGGTATTCTTGCTTTCCTCTCTTTCCTCCAGAAGTTCACTGTCTCCAGAGCCCTAGTTCTCTCTAGGCTGGACTATTGTAACAGCATCTATCTAAATCTGCCTGCCTCTACTCTCCACCCTCTGCAACTTATCCAGAACAGAACTGCAAGACTTGTCCTTGGCCTCAAGCCCAGGGATCGTATCTCTCCAGGACTGAAATCTCTGCACTGGCTCCCAGTGGCTGCGAGGATTAAGTTAAAAACCCTCTGCATTGTCCACAAGGCCTTCTGGGGCCGGGGGCTGCAATACCTTCAACTCTCTCTTCCTAAATATCTTCCCTCTCGAGCGCTTTGCTCATCCACCTCTAACTCCCTCAGGGTCCGTCGCTTCTCCAAGCAACAAGTTAGTGGCAGATCTCTCTCCTCGGCAGGGGCCTCCCTCTGGAACAGCCTTCCGGCCTCCCTGAAACTTGAAGAGAACCATCTCCGGTTCCGGAAGCACCTCAAGACCTTCCTCTTTGCTTCTGCTTTCTCTCCCCCGCTCCCCTGCTGAATTCTTGAAAGTAACTGCACTGGTTACCTGGTCACCCTTTCCATCCCGGGCCCTGGCCCCGGCAGTTGCCCACCTGCACTGCCTCCCTGGTAACCTCTGCACTTGGGGACTGTTTTCTGTATCCCTGCAGTCCTCCTACGAGCACCTATCTCTGCACTTACCTTGCACTTGCCACCTGCTTGCCGTTTTTATTATTTATTCTACGAACCCATGTACTGCACTTTCCCCTCTCCTTTACCCCTCACACTTTTCCCTTTCCCAATTACCATGCACTTGCGCGATCTGAATGACACCTGGCCTAGTAGAATCGTTGTCTGTTTTCCCTTGTTCCCCTTCCCTTGCCCCGTCGCGCCTTGAAACACTTGTGTATAGGCGCATTATAAATGCCATATCATATCATATCACTTGGTATGTGACATTAAGTTGTGCAGAACATGCATGGGAAGATTTACTTGAATTCCTACGCATAGCAAACAAAAACAAAACAAACATAGATATCAAACCACCAGGAGAACGCTGCTCTCTAGATCCTTTAAATATATCAAGATATTTCCATCATCGCTTCATTGCTATGCTACACTTCATTTTTAATAAAACTGTTCCTCCTTCGGAGAAGTGCAACACTTCTTTTGGAGAAATGAATACCAAGCCAGAGGAGCACCACACATGCACATGCTTTTGTGGATTAAATTTGCTCCTAAATTTGGTCAAGACAGTGATGCCACTGTTTTACAGTTTATCCAAAAATATGTCACTTGTGAAATCCCTTCACAAACAAGACATAGTGATCTTCATGCACAAATTTTACAATCTCACTGACACAAATATGGGAAGTATTTTCATTGCAAATATAAAAACAAAGGGAAATACTACACATAATGCCGCTTTGGTTTCCCTAAACCTGTATCAACAACAGGTCAAGTAAACAACTTCATATCTTCAGTTAGACATAGTGTCAAAGGGAAATTACCTAAGAACACATATTACATTAAAATAACAGAAGAATCAAAATACATCAATGATTACAAGCATTGCCCTACTATGGCATGCAAATATAGATGTGCAGTACATTGCAGACAATTCCACTGCAGTTGCACAATATGTCACAGCCTACTTAACCAAAGCAGAAAAAACAGAGCTTCAAGACCTCTGGGATGAAATATCATCTGACAAAACACTCACAGAAATTCTACATCTTAGGCATAAAAATGCTCTCCCATACAGAATATGGCTGCTATGAAGCTGCAGACCGTTTAACCGGTACTGCCTTGTATGGAAAATCTGAAAATATAGAATGGCTAAGTCTTGGTACAGCTAAATCTAGAAAAAGAGTTCTCAAATCATATGAAGAGAGAGAAACAATAGCCAAAAATGATCCCAACAGCCAAGATATTTTGAAAAACAATGTTCTAGACACATACTACCCAACAGAAGTACCACTTAGGAAACTTTGTGTCAATACCACATAGCCCAAAAATTCACATACAAAAATAATAGTAAACCAGATTAAAAGAAAGGTAGATACAGAGTGGAAATGTGTGAAGGCAGCTTAGTGAAACTTACCAAACAAAACTTAATTAATCATATCAAATTGTCATTAAAAACTCCTCAACATAACAAACTGTATTACATGTCCCTGCTACAACTTTTTACACGATGGAGAAAAGAAGAAGATACCTATGACTCCTATGAAGATGCTTTCGAAGCAAATGAAAGCACTATCATGGACGTAAACGTTACACAGTACAAAACAATGTTACACAATGAACAGCAACATGAGGAAGAACTCCAGGGGCAACTAGATGTGGACACTACTGACAGTAGTCAACCTTCTGTAACAGGAAGCCAAGAACCACTTGGACAGCCACTAATAGCAAATAAGGCAGAATTAGCCATGACAGAAGTAGAAAACACCATGGGGCCGATTCATGGAACAAACGTGCACCGAAAATCCCAGCGCAAGCAGGTGCAAGGAGTCGCAAGCTTGAGAAATCAAGCGCACGCGTGTGATACGAGGAAGGCGCTGCGCTAGTTTCCCGCTGGTTGTGCGCCAAATCCATGCATGTCGCACACGGGCACACACGTCATCAAACGGGGTGCTACGCGCCCAGCAAAAGCGCACATAGCGCGATGCACACAACAAAAGTGGGCGGAACAGTGGGCGGAACATGCGGAATGGGGAACAACGCGTGAAAAAGAAGGCGTAACTGGGGAAGTACTGCAGGGAACTACACGGAATGCCCACACGCACGCGAACAACCCGTATTCATGGATTTGAATATGGGAAAGCCGCGCATGGCAAAAGACGCGCACAGGCTTCAACGCGTCCGCCACACGAAGGCAGGCGGAAGCGTCCCCGTGCACAGTATAAAAGTGCACGCAAACAACAAACACGTATATACAGCTACGATGAATGCCCCATTTGTCGCAGCACTGATCGTGGGACACCGCAGGAGGAGGAGAATAGCCAGGGCATGCATTTTCTCACCACGGACAAGCCTTTTTGGGATGCCTGACGACCAGGTTTACAGAAGGTATAGGTTTCCACCCCACATCATCCTAGACCTGGTCAGGGAGTGGGAAGATGACCTTACATCCCCCACCCTTTGCTCCCAAGCATTGAGCCCCTTGGAGAAGGTGCTCAATGTCCTGCATTTTTTTCCCACTGGGTCATTTCAGCGGACCACTGCCATAGTGGGGGGGGTCTCACAGGCCACGCAGTCACGCTGCCTACACCAGGTCTTGGCAATCATGACAGCGCGTCCCTCAGTCCGCAGGCACATATACATGCCCAGAACACCCGCAGAAAGGCAGGCCGTGGTCCTGGATTTTTACAGGGTGGCACACTTCCCCAAAGTGCTCGTTGCCATAGATTGCAGCCATGTGGCCCTACGTCCATCTAAGGCCTCTGAGCACATCTACCAAAACCGCAAGGACTGGCATTCCATCAACGTACAGGTGGTATGCGATGCAAAGGGAATCATCACCTCTGTCTATGCAAACTACCCTGGCTCCACCCATGACAGTTTCATATACAGAATGTCCGCCCTGAGCCGGGCCCTGGAAGCTGGGCAGCATGGTGACACATGGCTCCTAGGTGAGTACAAATGCCTGTGCACATGCATGCAAGTCACACACAAATACCCAAACCCTAATAATCTCAACTATTATCACCTCCCCAGGGGACAGTGCCTACCCTCTGAGCAACCACATGATGACGCCAATCCGGAACCCCACCACACCACCCCAGGTACGATACAACGCGGCCCATATTGCAACCAGGGTCATAGTGGAGCGCACATTCGGAGTGCTCAAGTCACGCTTCCGCTCCCTTGACCGCTCTGGCGGGCAACTACTCTATGCACCCCCAGTAGTGTGCAGGATCATTGTGGCAGCATGTATCCTGCACAATGTTGCAACATGGCAGGGCGTACCGGTGGACATGGTGGTGCCCCCACATCTCCAACCACAGGCAGAGGTGCTGCCCATGGGAGGGGATAGGGCACGTGGCGAGGAAGCCCGGACCCAGCTTGTGGCCACATGTTTTCACCTAAACTCCCAACCGTGTGGAGTGCACACAGGCTTGGCACATACCAGGTGAAAATCGATGATGACAAAGAGACAGTCAACTGTCAAAACCTTACCACCCTGAGATTGTTGCCATGGAAATGCCACATTGTGTGCATCCTTAGCTACTTAAACACAAGCTATCCTGTGTGACCAAAAGGCACACATATGATATATGATATGATATGATATGGCATTTGTAATGCGCCTATACACAAGTGTTGCAAGGCGCAACGAGGCAGGGAGGGGGGAACAAGGGAAGACAGACAACAATCCTACTAGGCCAGGTGTCATTTAGATTGCGCAAGTGCAGGGGTAGGTGGAAGGGTAAAGTGCAAGGGGAGGGGCGGAGTGCAGTACAGGGTAAGTAGAATAAAAAATAAATGAATAGGCCAGCTGGTGGCAAGTGCAAAAGTAAGTGCTGGGAAGGGGGGGCTGTTGGGATACAGAGACAGTCCCGCAGTGCAGGGGTTGCCAGGGAGGCAGTGCAAGTGGAGAGTGGCTGGGCCAGGGACCAAGGTCAGTGAGAGTGGCCCAGTTGCAGATTCAGTGCAGTTTCAGTGAAGAAATTAGCAAGGGAGAGGGAGAGAGAAAGCAGAAGCAAAGAGGGAGGTGTTGAGGTGCTTCCTGAAGTGGAGATGGTTCTCCTCAAGTTACAGGGAAGCAGGAAGGCCATTCCAGAGGGAGGCCCTGCAGCGGAGAGAGATCTACCCCTAGCTCATTGCTTCGAGAAGCGGCTGACCCTGACATGCAAGGTGTGAATCACACACACCTGCAAAACAGCCCATGACCATCACTGTTATGTCACTCAAACCCTCCCAAACCACAAGATGACATGGCAAGCAATAGCCATACACCAACACAGTACCAATAAGGTACACATTGCCATGTGAAAAATGTAATTTGGCATCAGACAATGATGCCTGACATGGAATCAGATGAAATGACTGACCAACAACCTCCCACCCAAAATAAGTCATTCTCAAATGCATCACAAAAGTAGTAGACGCAACATAACAAAGAATGCCTGTCTACATGCACATTGTGAATTGCAAAATCAACACTGCAGCTCCTGTGTGCTGTGTCCAACTCCTGCAACACACTGCTCAGCGCACAGCACAGTGAACAGCCATTGTGTGTGATGCACACCCTGAGCATCACATCTAAGTGACAAACCACATCAAAAAGCAAAATAGGCATGTACAGGATCCATAATTGGTCACAGAACATGTGCTGCAGGGACACAGTGGGCAGCAGAAGGCAAACAGAGTGTACATGTGGATATCGAAGGGTGGTTGTACATGTAGTGCATCATAGTGCAAGTGAGCGGGTCAGCAAGGACATGCACTCAACATATGAATGTGCAATCAATTGACCATCAGTGTCCTCTACACATCACATGTGAACATTCACCATGTGTACACCCCAGCATGTCAAACCACAACTATCCCCTCACACCTGAAAGGTAAATACAACACATGAACATGCATTGATCAGCAGAACACATCATGTACATAGGATACCACAATTACAATGTCAGGGTTCCCATCACACTGCAGGGCAAGGCAACTATCAACAACAAAACACCCCCCCTCCCTCACAAATTACCATGACCCACTGAACAACTGCACCTGGGTCATGGAGCCTTCAACCCTCAATTTCACCTGGCCACAGGATCATCATTACCCTTCGTCACCATCTCCCACCTTGTGTGTCAAAAGTTGCCTGCACCCTCAGAGTCCACCTTCATTTGCAAAGACAAGGCAGAAAAACGAACCAGACCAGCCTACAGTAGATGACTTGAAGTAGCAGTACCTCACAAAGTCCAAGTACTACCACAATGATGTAACAACCAAGGTAGCACAGTAAACCAATGTCACAACAGGATGTGAACCATGTGTGGTACATAACATAGAATGATGCACCACGGACGGATGTGTACTGTCACAGCTCCCATGTACAGGCACAGGAGTGGCACAAAACAACCAACCCCACCGTGGCCTGGGTGCCTGCAAGGTCAAACTCACACAGGCCTCTGAGACCCTGGTGGGGAAGGAGGGTCAGGGATATGCAGTTGGGACAGCCGTTGGCATACTGGATAACTGGAATGAGGGGCAGGAGAGGGGAGTATGAATGACACATGAAAGTAGGGAATGCTCTAAAATGGAGTACTTGCATTAACACATACACAATCATAACAAACTTGTACATCATTGTCAGGGCCTTCCGGAGTCCAGGCGCAGGAGTGGCACAAACCAACCACCCCCTCTAGGGTGTTGGCGCCTGCAAGCTTGGGGCTTCCACAGGCATCCACAACCCCAGTGGGGAAAGAGGGTTAGGGAACTTTGGTTGGATAGGTACGGGAAGCAGGAACACTGGGTAGAGGGTACAGGGTTTCGAATTGGATAGGACTCGGGGTGATTATGGAAAAAAAAAACATACCAAATTGAATTACACATTCATCCATGCAACAGTGCACCCCCCAGCAAGCCTATGTAGAGTAGTTTGAAAGAAAAACAACAAGACACTCAGCTCTGGTTTTGAGTGCTGGCCTCCTGCCTGCGGACTCTCCGGTCCGGTTACAGGAGCACTTCAATGCTGCAAAGAGAGCCACAGTTAATAAGCTGTGCGTGCCCATAACACACAAACACACCACCAAATATGCCCCATAGCAACAAACCACACTACAAACAGACAATCTGGTGTGGATGCTTCGTACCCATACGTAACATTCCCCCTGTGATGGTTCATACACAGTCAATGCAGTAAGTCAGGCGCCGGCGGGTGCGTGGTAAATGGAACACCAATGTGTCACGATTCACACAACATGCAATGTTCCCTGGGTAAGCAGACAGACGCATATAGCAAAAGGTATGACTTCAGAAAAAGTCGTGTCCCACCATGACCGTAAAAAAATAGGCAGTGCATGTTTCAAAATGTACATGGAAATGAAATGCACTGTACCCGAGTCTGTCCCTTGCTGTATGTCCCTGTGAGCTGCTCCTTTCCATGTCTCGGAAGGCAGCATGGGTGATACAAGTGCCTCAGTGGCCCATGGTGGACCGGAGGGTATGTGCTACTGCCCCTGCAGGTGCCCCAGACAACCTTACAATCAACTAGACATCAGTCCACCAACACATCTGAGCTGTATTGTGTGCTTCAACACCAATATTCGGCCAAGCTCACCCTCACTGCTGCTACTAAGCCTGCATGTGCAACTGGCCTGGTGGAAGCTTTGCTGTGTTGTGGCCCCCCTGTGCTGCTCACCTTGCCTGGAGTTCCTTGGAACACGTCAGCAGTTCTAGGATGTATGTCTGCAATCCCTGTGACTCTGCTTGCACACATATGTGCATGTGGGCACCAACAAACGTGTCCAGAATCCAGACGTCCAATGGGCCATGTCTGCTGGCAAAGGTGGTCTGGAGGCTCATCCCCCTGCAGAAAGGGCATGAAACACATGATTAATGCTTTAGAGTCATCTGTGTGTGTCTCTTCAGGCATCTCATTACTGGACCATGTCAGAGACTTACATCAGAAATCACACCATCAGTCCATCTTTCACATCCAAAGCGTGGAACACACTATCTATGGCATGAATTGCAACAAGCACGTGTACAGTAAAGATAAGAAACATACTACACAATGCATGGCAATTAATGTACACATTAATCATGAAACACCCCATCTAGCAAAAGCAGAACAGTGGTCAATAACACTGCAATCATCCCCACTAGGGGTGTTAACACAAGTTACACAGCACCAGACATGCCACAGATATGACAGTCCAAAGCCCTTGTGTAATAGACTGTTACACCGAACCATCCTTGCGAGCCCAAGGATAAGGGAGGCAGGAGTGCCATATGTGAGTCAAGGACCCCAAGCAGCAAACACATACACAAGACAAGCCTGAAGGGCCCAGCTGGAACAGACAGTGGATGCTTTCAAAAGCCACAAAGCACCGCACCGTCACATGAAAGCACAATAGACAAGCAATTTTAAACTATATTAACTAATTACACTAACTATGAAAAACCTACATTACCTAATTAAACTAACTATCAAACAGAAACTTAACTAACTAAACTAAAAAGAAAAATCAAAAATGGCCACATACGACCCGAGGGGGAGGGGAGGCACCCAGGAGGGGGGAGGTACAGGGTGCTGCTCAACACCCACATGCGATGATGCTGAGCCAAAAAAAAAACCTCCATGGGCTCAACGCCTGCACAGCCCGACCTATGTGGGAGATAGATGGTCGTCCGAGTCTGGCTCATCCTGGAAAGGAGGACGTGGCATAGTAGCCTGGCCACGCTTAGCCGCAGCTTGCCCCTCGACGGCAGCAAGTCTGCTGGACGGGTGAGCCTGGTTCTGTGTGGCGATGTGATGTAGGTCTGCATGCAGAACCTCACGTGATACACGTGCTTCCTCTTGCAAGGTAGCTCGTGTAACACGGAGTTCCTCCTGCAAGGCCTGGCTGGACAACCGCTGCACCTCCCGGCAAGCCTGTAGCTCAGCCGAGATGGTACGCTCAAGCTGTACAATCCTCTGCTCTGCTCGCTGCCTCTGGGACATCAGAAGGACACCCAGAGTGGATTTAAGGGAAGCATACTCCTCCCTCAGGGCATCCATGTGCGCCTCTGCGTGAGCAGCAATTGCTTGACGCAGAGACGACATTTCAACCTGGCGTGCCCTGTCTGAGGCCGCCATGCCCAGCCTGAGCGAGCGGGCCGTGGACCGTGCCGCCTGCTGCTGGAAAAGCACCCGCCTAGCAGGGGGGAGCACAGATCGGGCCACACGCGCCATGCTCTCAGCGATGTTCTCCATTGCTGCCCCCTGCCGTTCTGAATTGGCAGTCATGTCTTGCTCCCACTCAGTATACTGCAGTTGCGCGCGGCGACCGCGTTGCTGGACTTGACCCCTGCGGGACCCAAGGACCGGGTGTCCTTGCTGTGTTGGCACCACCCACGGATGCACGACTACATGCCCCTGTCGACGTGATTTTCCAGGCACATCAGTGAGTGGTGTGGAGGGTGACCCTGCGTCCCGATCCACCACGGGCGGAGGAACCAAGACTGTCTGACCCCTCAGTGCAGGAGTCGCGGACAGAGGAGTGTCCACATCAGAATCACTCACCCCTGACACATGGACTTGATGCTCATCCAAATCGACATGGACGTCAGAGTCGTCATCAGGGCTGGACTCATAGGCAGCCAGAGACAAGATGGACTGTAGCACTTGGGGGTTTTCATGGCCTACCACCCCATGACCCACACTTGTGCCGGGTTGATGTAGTGGTAACAACCCTGTGTCTGGCATGACAACACCATCCTCCGCCTCCATTGCGTCATCACCTGAAAAATAGAGAGAAAAAAGGTCACTACACATGTCAGAAGCACACAACACGCACACCGACAAAAAACACATCAGGCAAACATGTGACACACAAAAGAGAACCTCGCATGCATGCTGGGTCAATTTTGAATTGCTTCTGTGATCAGACCTGTTGAAAGGTGGCAGTTTGCATAGAAGTGGGTCTACGCAGTGCAGCAAATGTGTATGTCACTCACTACCTACATGTACAAGGACTCCATGGTGTGTGTCAGGAAATGTGAAGGCAGTGCAAGGTCAAATTCAGGCATCACGTGCACTGTGCATTCAATGGGTAGCATATCTACAAGCAAAGCACCCCTCCACCCAAGTACAAAAGCAGGGATGCTTAGCATGGTATGAAAAGGCTGACAATAGACCTGTGTATTGACAGGCATTGTTGACTGGAATCAACAGCTTAATGTGATTCAAGTGATAATACTGCAAATGATGATGGGACAGTAAGCAGGACACATGATGAAAACTCTGGAGGCCGCCCATGTGTGAAGAAGACACTACAACAGTCGGACAGAGTCATTGGCCATTGAACAGGCTGAGGCCTGTGACCCACACAGATTGTCAGACCCTAAACATGTGTGCAATGCAGTACTGAGCCACAGTTGACATGGGAAGGCTGATGAGATGCCATGCAATGTATGTCACCCAGGACTTGTATTACAGTGATCATCCAGTCAAGGACACATAGGGGCATGCGTGCAATGCACATGAAGCATGAATGGGCACTCATGTTCCTGCGGTGCATCTGACCTATGCACAGTACAAGTGAGATACCCTGCATCAAGTACTAAGGCTGTACCGCACAGCATATGTCTGGCAGATTGTACGCTGGAAGTTAGCATGTACACAGGACACATGAACAGGAAAGTACACAATGGCAAGATTGAAGGAGACCAGTGCAAAGGTTGAACTCGGGTGCAGAGTGGCGGAGGAGGGGCAAGGGAGCATGCCTACATGGAGTACCCACATGCAGGCAGAGGACACATGCACGTCAGTCATGCTATGACATTGTGTCTGGGCTGAGAGGAAGGTCACCCCACGCCACATGCAGAAGAGCCAGTGAGCTGGAACATTGACCGGAGGGGTATACTGGTAACCAGCATGTGAGTAGGGTGCAATAGTGGTGATGCGGACAGTCCCCGTCTGCTCCACATGTCCACCATCCAGCAGAGCAGACATGCATCACGGAAGCATTGCATTACTTGCACATCAGAACCATGTACACGTCACATGTAGTGGCAATCATGCACAACACATCCCACAAGTAAAACGCACACATCCTCAACAAACACGCATCAACACTCACTGGACTGGGCATCAAAGTCCAGCATCTCTCCCACTCCTTCGACCGATTCAGGTGGTATGAACTCCGCAACGAGTGACTCATGCAGAGTGAGCTCTTCCTCTTCTGATGCAGGCCCACCGCCAGTCACCAGAGTCAAGTTGTAATTTGAGGCATGCTTAGCCTTAGCGCTGCATTTGAGGTCATTCCAACGCTTTTTGCACTCTTGCGCCGTGTGCACCTCATGGCCGAATGAACTGACATGTTCCGCAACATGCTTCCAGTGGGTGTCACGGTGGGCAGCTGTAGTCTGACTATTGGCACCCACTACCATGTCACGGCTGTGGCCCCGCACGTAGTCCACGAGGAAGTCCAGTTCCTGCTTGCAGAAAGTCTTCTTCCTCGACGTGCAGGAGGCCGTGGCTGTGTGTGGGGTCCCAGCCTGTGCTGCAGGTGCAACCTTCCTCCTCTTGGAGTGTGGCACAGACCCTGGCTGGCTAATGCCGCCCTGACCACTATGGCCAGTGGGTTCGATGGAGTGAACCAAGGGAGTGGCAGGTGGAGGGATGACCAAAGGCCTGACTTGTGTCAGTGGCAGCTGACTGCCCTCTAATGGACCCTGCGCAGCAACATCCGCTGTGGCAGGGTCATTGACCGCAACGGTCCTGGTTGGCAGACTCACAACCGGGGTGTTGTTGGGTGCATCTGCCCCTGCACTTGCCAACACCCAGCTGTTCGGGGCAGCAGATGACATAACTGCCCCAGGGACACGTGTCTTGGTCAGAGCAGCCCTGCATGCCCCTATGGTTTCCCTCCTGGCCTGTTGTAAATCTTCCAAGGGCTCCTCAAGTGCCAACGCAGCCTGCGCTGGCAGACCCTGAGCCTGGGTGGTGGTGTCCATAGCTGCACCTTGCAGCTACCACTACCCTTGGGCCCGTGGAAGTCGATGGAACGGACTGCCGGGTCACACGGGCGCCAGTGCCAGATGCAGAAGCTGCATCTCCCGGAACCACAGGGGGTGGTGGCATGACTGCACCGACACATGGCACAACATTGTGCTCAAGTGGCGCACCCCTGCCTCTTCACCCCTCTGTGGCTGCCCTGGACACCCTGGAGTCCCCCGACTCCCTGGTCACCACGGCCACGTCCCCGACTACGCCCGCCACGAGGAGTACGCCCAGCTGAGGCGCCCCTCACCTTTGCTGGCCACCCAACCATGGCACAGATGGAGTAGTGCCGGCACAGATGGAGTAGTGCCAATGGGAGGTGTACAGCACAATTGACCTGGGCAATTGGAGTGAAGGGGGTGGGAAGCAAGATGTTAACAGCCCCCCTGCACCTGCAAGGCTGTATGTGACCCCGGTGATGTAGTGATGGGTCACGCAACGCTCAGGCACCCCAAAACTGCAGTAAAACCGTGCACGCAACCCTGCAGCTTACGTGCATGGAATCAACCTCCCGCAGTACGTGGTGGCACCCAGTAACACGAATAACGCGTACACGTGGGACACGTAGGCTACTATGACCTCGAAAATGGGTGCAATACACAGGGGCACCCACAGTGGGAAAAATAGCGTGTGCGACTCACCGTCTGACTAGTGCGATGCAGAAAAACACACGTGGCCAATACCCCCGCCAAAGGAAGAGATACGTCCTTGATAGCTGTGAAGTTGTGATGGCGCGCGAAACAACAGGAAGCAGCAACACACGTCGGTCTCCACGAAAGGCACGTACAGCGAACTGCTGCCCCCGCTCACCTTTAACCCGTGCTGAGGGAAACTCCCGCGTGCATCACATCACTTACGCTCATGGGCCCTTTCCTCGGATTACACGCATTCACATGCGGACGTGCAGTTTTTTCACACGCATTGAACCACTATGCTAACGTCATGAGGGAAACGCCTGTGCATGCCCACGCGCGTCACGTCACAGAGGCGCTTACGCTTGAAGGGCCTTTGGTCCAATGAAAGCGCGTACGAGTGCTGACGCGGTTACGCGCTAGGGGCCTTTCCTCGAATCACACGCTGATGTGCACATTTTTCACATGCCAAATCACTCCGTAGCAAGCTGGCCACACATTCACACACGGAAGACCACGCTCCTGCCCAAAAGGCCGAATCACTGCACCCCAGAGCCCCGAGCATGCTCCCACCTACCATCTGCTGCTGCCTGACTGCCTGCTGCCCACGTGCACCTGCTATTTGCTGCCTGCACATCAGCCAGGGGTGCAGTTGCTGTGACCACCCCTGCTGGAACAGAAGACTCCCGACTGGGATACCATCGCTCCACAGCCCAGCCCCAGGACCCAGTTGCCCACCCATTCCTGCCTCTGGGGTTGCCATGTCGGGCACTACACCATCTGGCACCACTGACAACCCCCAGCCAGAGAGGCAGAGGGCCACCAGCTTCACTGCCACCGAAGTTGGTGTCCTGGTGGAGCAAGTCCTGGGGCAGTATGATTCCCTCTTCGGAGGTTTGCACGCCGACAAGGAAGGACGGACTCAGATCTGGACGGACATCGTGACTGCCATCAACGCGGAGGGGGTGGCAGTCTGCGACTTCCAACATGTCAAGAAGCGCTGGGAGGACTTCAGGTCCAGGACCTTCAAAAAGGGGGCCACCTGTCGGAACATCAGATGAGGGTCCTGGAACGCATATGCCCAGCGCTCCATGTCCAGGTCCTTGAGAGGCAGACCCGTCTGGAGTCGAGCGGTAAGTGTACATGCATACTGATTGGAAGCTGTGCGTGTGGTGGTGTGCCAGGTTGTACATGTGTTTTTCTAGGGCCATGTATGGATGTGTATGTACAGGGCTGTGAGGCAGACACATGCAAGTCCTTTCATGTGTGAGATACATGGATGGTGTATGTGTGGGTAAGCATGCAAGCCAAATGCAGATGTGTGAGCACACATGTTTGGATTACTGTGTATGTCAGTTGGCATGGTTGTGGTGTCACACATGGATGTTGGTTCCAGCTGCATGTATGTGCACCGTGTACATGTGCATGTGTGTCTATTTGACAAGGGTGCAACAGTGATGCAACATGGATGCATGTGACACTGATATGTGGAAAACTGATTGGCAGATGTGACATGGATGCCGATCTCAACACTGCGACAGTTGGCGGAGGTGTACACATGCATGTAAGTGTGGTGGCGTGTGTGCATGTGTAGTGTACTCCCTGTGTTTCATGTGATGTCTGGCTCACCTTTGGCTGCTCATGCTGTTGTATGTGTATGGATGGTGTTGGCTGTTGCAATATGGCTGTGGAATAGCTCATGTGTGTGAGTCAAAATGACATGTGTGTTCGGGATTGTGATGCCATGTCTGAAGTTTGACAATGCCACGCATGTACAACTGTCATGTGTGTATGAGTCCATTGTACAGTGCCCTGATGCCTGTGTTTTATTTCTCCCTGTCTGCAGCGTCAACTAATGAAGAGG
Source organism: Ambystoma mexicanum (assembly GCF_040938575.1). Taxonomy (NCBI): domain Eukaryota; kingdom Metazoa; phylum Chordata; class Amphibia; order Caudata; family Ambystomatidae; genus Ambystoma; species Ambystoma mexicanum. The sequence continues at coordinate 132,505,798 of NC_090939.1, forward strand.
GCGGAGAAGGTGCTGTGGAGCACAGCGGCAGGGATCGCACCGCCAGCCGGAGACGCAAGGCCCGGCTCCCCTCCCAGGTTGTCGGGGAGTGAGGAGTCCGGTGCCGCGTTCCAGGCTGCAGCTGCCGAGGGGAGGTCCAAGAGGCAGAGGTCGGAGTTGGGCTCCTCGGCAGCAGAAGGGGCAGCTGAGACCCCACAGGGCCCAATGCAGAAGATGGCATGGAGTCATCCAGGTCGGTGGGGGGTTTGGTGGAGGAGTAGGCCGTGCAAGGGACAGAGACGGGGTCTGGAGGTGGGGATTCCACTGGTGCTAGTGGTGCAGTGCAGGACCAGGGACAGAGGCAGCACAGGCCGCCGCGGAGGTGCCTGTGTGCAATACTGTCCCTGATCCTGTCACTGCATCATCTTGCACCAGCAGGGATGCCTACGTCCAGACCCGTTCTCAGGAAGGGGATTGGTTTACACCAACTGGCCTTCCTCTCCCTGCAGATGTGGCTATCCGGCACCAGGTTGAGCCTGTCCTGGGTGGGGTGGCATTGCGTCAACGGACCATGCAAGATGACCTGCAGTCTTTTCATGAGGAGACTGCACGTCTTCTCGCATGGCTCGTTGACCGCGGTGTCCCACTGGTGCAGCTCAACAGGGCCGGATTCCTCCGTTTCCTGGACCTTGTTCCGACCCCCTCCTCAACTGAACCCCCTATGCGCCAGTCATCCTCCATGCCATCTTCCTACCCATGTATCACCTGGGTGCCCTGTGGAGCTGCCTCTGACCCTGCGGCCAGGCTGGTGGGCAACAGATCCCTGCCACAGTTGGGAGTCGGACATCCAGCAGGGGTGGCTACCTCCACAACTGCACCCCAGGTGGAGGAGGATGTGCAGGCAGCAGGAGCCAGGGCACAGGCAGCAGCACAGCAGCAGCAGCAACAAGGTGGGAGCAATGATGGCTCGGGGCCTTCATCATCGGAGGGGCAGGCATCGGCCAGACTGCAGGAGGACCCTGGACGGGAACTGTCTTCTGTGTGGCAGCGGTTGGGTCATGCAATAGATGCGGAGTGGCAGCAGGCGGAAGAGGCACGGCTCACGATGGTCAGTGCAGAGAACTCCATGCGTAGGGCCCTCAGGCGGGCCGAGGGCCTTGAGGCCATTCACAGGGACCTGGAGTTCCAGATGTCATCGTCCCTGCGAACCCTCGGGGCCATGGAAGAGGACCGCCTCCGGGACATTGAGCAGGAGTTCGATGATGCCCTGGCCCAGGACATCAACATGTGAGCCGTTGGACTTGCCCGCTGTCCTTGTATATAGTTGGATAGTATTAGGTTTCCTTTGGTTTTTTCTTTATTTTGGACCTTTAGGACAATGGACCACATTTTTGTATATAGTTTTTTTTATTAGGTAGGAATTTTTGATAGGTTTCATTTCTTCAGTTGGGATCATGGACCCTGGATTGTTCATCTGTATATAGTTCACTGTTGGATTCTACTTTTTTGTTTGGATTTCCCCATGGAGCAATGGTTTTCTCTTTTGTTTTGCCCTTGGATTTCATTTTTGGAACTGTGACTTTGGACACCTTTCCTTTGGATTATGATTTGTTGTTTTTCATTATTTTACAGACATGCAGCTTTTCTTTTTTAATTTCCATTGTCGTTTGTTTGATTTTAATCCATTCATGTTGCTTTTAATACATTTTTTTCTTCTAACTTCGATGTGTGGTATCACCTTATTGGTTTCATGCATGTCATGATATGGGTTTTGACATTCACTTGCACCCATTGTGTGTATGTGACGGACATGTGTTCATTTAGATACTTGGCATTGGGGTTGTATCATGTAATTGGCATTTCTAAGTGGGTGGATGCAATACTTGGGTGGGTGTTTGGCATGTGGAGGCTGCCCATAAGGGCCAGGGATCTAGATTGTGATGACGTGTTGGCTGGGGGACATGTGTCGGGGCCTGCTGGCAGGTGCCCTGCACTGCTTGGGGGGTGGGGGTGCAAGGGGACATGAGTGGGGGCCTGCTGGCAGGTGCCCTGCACTGCTTGGAGGGTGGGGGTGCAAGGGGACATGAGTGGGGCCTGCTAGCAGGTGCCCTGCACTGCTGGGGGGTGGGGGTGCAGGGGGACATGAGTGGGGACCTGCTGGCAGGTGCCCCGCACTGCTGGGGGGTGGGTGTGCAAGGGGACATGAGTGGGGGCCTGGTGGCAGGTGCCATGCACTGCTTGGGGGGTGGGGGTGCAAGGGGACATGAGTGGGGGCCTGCTGGCAGGTGCCCCTCAGTGCTGGGTGTGCAAGGGGACATGAGTGGGGGCCTGCTGGCAGGTGCCCTGCACTGCTTGGGGGTGGGTGTGCAAGGGGACATGAGTGGGGGCCTGCTGGCAGGTGCCCTGCACCGCTTGGGGGGTGGGGGTGCAAGGGGACATGAGTGGGGGCCTGCTGGCAGGTGCCCCTCAGTGCTGTGGGTGCAAGGGGACATGTGTGGGGGCCTGCTGGCAGGTGCCCTGCACTGTTGGGGGGTGGGGGCGCAAGGGGACATGAGTGGGGGCCTGCTGGCAGGTGCCCTGCACTGCTTGGGGGGTGGGGGTGCAAGGGGACATGAGTGGGGGCCTGCTGGCAGGTGCCCTGCACTGCTGTGAGTGGGGGTGCAGGGGGACATGAGTGGGACATGAGTGGGGGCCTGCTGGCAGGTGCCCCGCACTGCTGGGAGGTGGGTGTGCAAGGGGACATGAGTGGGGGCCTGGTGGCAGGTGCCCTGCACTGCTTGCGGGGTGGGGGTGCAAGGGGACATGAGTGGGGGCCTGCTGGCAGGTGCCCCTCAGTGCTGGGTGTGCAAGGGGACATGAGTGGGGGCCTGCTGGCAGGTGCCCTGCACTGCTTGGGGGGTGGGTGTGCAAGGGGACATGAGTGGGGGCCTGCTGGCAGGTGCCCTGCACTGCTTGGGGGGTGGGGGTACAAGGGGACATGAGTGGGGGCCTGGTGGCAGGTGCCCTGCACTGCTTGGGGGGTGGGGGTGCAAGGGGACATGAGTGGGGGCCTGCTGGCAGGTGCCCCTCAGTGCTGGGTGTGCAAGGGGACATGAGTGGGGGCCTGCTGGCAGGTGCCCTGCACTGCTTGGGGGTGGGTGTGCAAGGGGACATGAGTGGGGGCCTGCTGGCAGGTGCCCTGCACCGCTTGGGGGGTGGGGGTGCAAGGGGACATGAGTGGGGGCCTGCTGGCAGGTGCCCCTCAGTGCTGTGGGTGCAAGGGGACATGTGTGGGGGCCTGCTGGCAGGTGCCCTGCACTGTTGGGGGGTGGGGGCGCAAGGGGACATGAGTGGGGGCCTGCTGGCAGGTGCCCTGCACTGCTTGGGGGGTGGGGGTGCAAGGGGACATGAGTGGGGGCCTGCTGGCAGGTGCCCTGCACTGCTGTGAGTGGGGGTGCAGGGGGACATGAGTGGGACATGAGTGGGGGCCTGCTGGCAGGTGCCCCGCACTGCTGGGAGGTGGGTGTGCAAGGGGACATGAGTGGGGGCCTGGTGGCAGGTGCCCTGCACTGCTTGCGGGGTGGGGGTGCAAGGGGACATGAGTGGGGGCCTGCTGGCAGGTGCCCCTCAGTGCTGGGTGTGCAAGGGGACATGAGTGGGGGCCTGCTGGCAGGTGCCCTGCACTGCTTGGGGGGTGGGTGTGCAAGGGGACATGAGTGGGGGCCTGCTGGCAGGTGCCCTGCACTGCTTGGGGGGTGGGGGTACAAGGGGACATGAGTGGGGGCCTGCTGGCAGGTGCCCCTCAGTGGTGCGGGTGCAAGGGGACATGTGTGGGGGCCTGCTGGCAGGTGCCCTGCACTGTTTGGGGGGTGGGGGTGCAAGGGGACATGAGTGGGGGGCCTGCTGGCAGGTGCCCCTCAGTGCTGGGGGTTCAAGGGGACATGAGTGTGGGCCTGCTGGCAGGTGCCCTGCACTGCTTGGGGGGTGGGGTGCAAGGGGACATGAGTTGGTGATCAGTGGTGCAAGCGGACAGGTGGCTTGTCTGTGGTGCATGGCCATGGTGGATGGCTGCCTGCGGGACATGACCAGGGGTGCGGGGTAGTCCCCTGTGGTGTGGTCTACCTGCAGGGGACGTGGAGGGTGTAGAGGGAACAGCTGGGAGGACCCACACTGCCAATTCACGTGTAGGATTCCCTGCGCACCCCCGAAATTCACGTACCCCGCTCTGACAGCTAAATCGCGTGTGAAACTTCCCGCGAACCCCTTAAATACACATACCCCACTCGCACAGGGCCTATCGTGGGTGAAACTTCACGCAAACCCCAGGAATGTTGGCCCTGTGCTAGCGAGCGGGGTACGTGTAGTTCTGGGGTACAGCGTGAAGTTTTACACGTGAAAGGGCCCTGTTGAGCGGAGTACGTGTATTCCTGGGGTTCGTGTGCAGTTTCACCCATGTTTTCAGCATGGTACGTGTATTACGGGGTTCGCGTGCAGTTTCACCCACGTTTTCAGCAGGGTACGTGTATTCCTGGGGTTCGCGTGCAGTTTCACCCATGTTTTCAGCAGGGTACGTGTATTATTGGGTTCGCGTGCAGTTTCACCCGTGTTTTCAGCAGGGTACGTGTATTCCTGGGGTTCGCATCCAGTTTCACCCGCGTTTTCAGCAGGGTACGTGTATTCCTGGGGTTCGCGTGCAGTTTCACCCGCATTTTCAGCAGGGTACGTGCATTACGGGGTTCGCGTGCAGTTTCACCCGCGTTTTCAGCAGGGTACGTGTATTCCTGGGGTTTGCGTCCAGTTTCACCTGCATTTTCAGCAGGGTACGTGTATTCCTGGGGTTCGCGTGCAGTTTCACCCGCGTTTTCAGCAGGGTACGTGTATTACGGGGTTCGCGTGCAGTTTCACCTGCGTTTTCAGCATGGTACGTGTATTCCTGGGGTTCGTGTCCAGTTTCACCCACGTTTTCAGCAGGGTACGTGTATTCCTGGGGTTCGCGTGCCGTGTCACCCGCGTTTTCAGCAGGGTACGTGTATTACGGGGTTCGCATGCAGTTTCACCCCCGTTTTCAGCAGGGTAGGTGTATTCCTGGGGTTTGTGTCCAGTTTCACCTGCATTTTCAGCAGGGTACGTGAATTCCTGGGATTTGCGTGCAGTTTCACCCGCATTTTCAGCAGGGTATGTGAATTTCAGGGATGCGCGGCAAGTTTTACACGCGAAAGGGCAACGCCCGTGCACAATACGTCACAGACGCACTTACGCACTAAGGGCCTTTGGTCCAATGATATCGCGTACGTGTGGTGACAAGATTATGCCCTAAGGGCCTTTCCTCGAATTACACGCTGACGTGCAAGATTTTCAAGTGCCAAATCACTCCGTGTCAAGCTGGCCACTCGTACACACATGGAAGACCACGCTCCTGCCCAGAAGGCCATTTTCCTGCCCCCCAGAGCCCCGAGCACGCTCCCACCAGCCATCTGCTGCTGCCTGCCTTCTGCCCACCTTCCCGGCTATTTGGTGCCTGCACGTCAGCCATGTGCAGGGGTCCAGTTGCTGTGTCCACCCTTGCTGGAACAGAAGACTAGTGACTGGGATAACATCGCTCCACAACCCAGCCCCAGGACCCAGTTGCCCACCCACTCCTGCCTCTGGGGTTGCCATGTCGGGCACTACACCATCTGCACCACTGGCAACCCCCAGCCAGAGAGGCAGAGGGCCACCAGCTTCACTGCCACCGAAGTTGGTGTCCTGGTGGAGCATGTCCTGGGGCATTATGATGCCCTCTTTGGAACATCATGCGCCAACAAGGAAGGACGGGAGAGGATCTGGGACAACGTAGTGGTTGCCATCAACACGGAGGGGGTGGCAACCCGCGACATCAAGCACGTCAAGAAGCGCTGGGAGGACTTCAGGTCCAGGACCCTCCACAAGGTCCGGCACCTCGCGGATGGGGGCCGGGCACGCCTGAGTGCCATTCAGATGAGTGTCCTGGGACGCGTAGGCCCAGCGCTCCATGCCCAGATCCTTGGGAGGCACACCCGTCTGGAGTTGAGCGGTGAGTGCCCAAGCATTGCTGTGTGAGACAGGGTATGTTGCAGTGTGCTGGTAGTCTGATGCTTGCCTGTATGTGTGACATAGGCCATGTATGGATGTGTGTGTGTGCATGGACATCATGGTCATGCATGTGAGACCAGTTATGTGTGAGCCACATGGTTGGTGCATGTGTTTTAAAGCAACATGGGGAGCTCTATGTGGAATGCACACATGAATGCATGGCTGTCTCTGTTCCTGGACATGGAGGGGGGGTGAGGAATGGGTGCTGATGTCATGTACATTTATGGTGCACATGTGTGTGTGTGTGCCTGAGAATTGTGTGTGTTACTTTGAAACGCCATGGATGCATGTGACTTTGAAGGCAACATCTTGGTTTACAGGGGCCCTTCTACATGGATGTTGATTTTGATTGCAGGCGCCCGGACTGTTTCTGCATGTGTGTTGTGTGCATTCACCCATGTGTTGTGAAATGACAGGATGGAAGTGACATTTGACAGTGCCACTCATGTGTTATTGCTTCCTGTCTAGGGTATTTTGTACTGTGCCCTGATACTTGTGTTCTATGTCTCCCTCTACGCAGTGTCAAGTGAAGAAAAGGGCGGAGATGGCGCTGTGGAGCCAAGCGGCGGGGATGCCTCCACTGGGCTGCGACGCAAGGCCCAGCCACCCTCCCAGGAATTACCATCATCCGGGAGCTAGGGGGCTGGTGCTGCGTCTGCCTCAATGGCTGTGGCGGAAGGGCCGGGTAAGCCCCTACAGGGGCTTCCAATGGCGGAAGATGGTGTGGAGACATCCAGGTTGGTGGTCTCCACAGCGGAGGATAGGCCGCTACTGAACCGCACATGGGGCCTGGTGGGGGTAGTACCACTGGTGCAAGTGGTGCAGTCCAGGGCCAGGGTCAGAAGGCAGCACAGGTCACCGCGGAGGGGCCTGTGCATGTTGCTGTCCTTGACCCTGTGACTGCACCGTCATGCACCAGCAGGGAGGCCCCGTCCCAGGTCCGTCCGCAGGTAGGGGAGAGTGCCATATCACCTGCCTCTCCACTACCGGCGGACGAAGGGTCCCGTGACTGTATGGGATCCATCCTGGTGGGTGTTGCGTTGCGCACGCGTGTCATTCATGATATACGTGCGTTCTTCCTGGGCGGAGAACGCATGCCATCACGAAGAGCAGCGTCGTGATGTGGCACTGCTGGGAGGGGCCCTGGTCGGAGGGTTCCTACATGTGACGCGCACTCTGGCGGACCTCTCCTCCTCTGTGGGGGCTATGCGCCCGTCGTTCTCCATATCGTCTTCCGGCCCAAATTCCACCAGGACCCCTGTGGACCTGGCCTGACCAACAAAGCCAGCTTGGTGGAGATCCCATCACTGCCACAGTCTGGAGTTGGCAGTCCAGCAGGGGTGGACACCACAACTAGAGACCAGCAGATGGAGGATGTGCAGGCGCCATCGGACAGGGAACATGGACAGCAGCAGCAGCAGCAGGAGCAGGCTGTAGGTGGGAGCAATGATGGCTCGGGGCCATCAACATTGGAGGGGCAGGCATCGGCCGGAGGGCAGGAGGACCCTGGACGGGAAGTGTCTTCCGTGTGGCAGCGGTTGGGCCATGCAATAGATGCGGAGCGGCAGCGGGCGGAAGAGACACGGCTCACGATGGTCAGGGCGGAGAACTCCATGCGTAGGGCCCTGAGGCGGGCCGAGGGCCTCGAGGCCATTCGCAGGGACCTGGAGTTCCAGATGTCATCGTCCCTCGGGGCCATGGAAGAGGACCGCCTCGGGACATCGAGCAGGAGTTCAATGATGCCCTGGCCCGGGACATCAACATGTGAGCCGTTGGACTTGCCCGCTGCCCTTGTAAATAGTTGGATAGTATTAGGTTTCCTTTGGTTTTTTCTTTATTTTGGACCTTTAGGACAATGGACCACATTGTTGTATATAGTTTTTTTATTAGGTAGGAGTTTATGATAGGTTTCATTTCTTCAGTTGGGATCATGGACCCTGGATTGTTCGTCTGTATATAGTTCACTGTTGGATTCTACTTTCTACTTTTTTCTTTGGATTTCCCCATGGAGCAATCATTTTTGGAACTGTGACTTTGGACACATTTCCTTTGGATTATGATTTGTTGTTTTTCATTATTTTACAGACATGCAGCTTTTCTTTTATAATTTACATTGTCGTTTGTTTGATTTTAATTCCATTCATGTTGCTTTCAATACATTTTTTTCATACAACTTCGATGTGTGGTATCATCTCATTGTTTTCATGCATGTCATGATATGGGTTTTGACATTCACTTGCACCCATTGTGTGTGTGTTAGAGACCTGTCTTCATTTACATACTTGCCATTGGGGTTGTGTCATGTAATTGGCATTTCTATGTGGGTGGATGAAATACTTGGGTGGGTGTTTGGCATGTGGAGGCTGCCCATAAGGGCCAGGGATCGAGATTGTGATGTTGTGTTGCCTGGGGGACATGTGTTGGGGCCTGTTGGCAGGTGCCCTGCACTGCTGGGGGGTAGGGATGCAAGGGGTCATTAGTGGGACTTGAGTGGGTGCCTGCACTGCTGGGAGGTGGGTGTGCAAGGGGACATGAGTGGGGGTCTGCTGGCAGGTGCCCCTCAGTGCTGGGGGGTGGGGTGCAAGGAGACATGAGTGGGGGCCTGCTGGCAGGTGCCCCTCAGTGCTGGGTGTGCAAGGGGACATGAGTGGGGGCCTGCTGGCAAGTGCCCCGCACTGCTGGGGGGTGGGTGTGCAAGGGGACATGAGTGGGGCCTGCTGGCAGGTATCCTGCACTTCTGGGGGGTGGGGGTGCAGGGGGACATGAGTGGGACATGAGTGGGCGCCTGCTGGCAGGTGCCCCACACTGCTGAGGGGAGGGGTGCAAGGGGACATGAGTGGGGGCCTGCAGGCAGGTGCCCCTGACTACTGGGGGGTGGGGGTGCTGGGGGACATGAGTTGGGGCCTGCAGGCAGGTGCTCCGCACTGCTGGGGGGTGGGGGTGCAAGGGGGTAATGCGTTGGTGATCACTAGTGCAAGGTGACATGTGGCTTGGCTGGGGGGCATGCCCATGGTTGTTGGGCTGCCTGCGGGACATGCCCAGGGGTGCAGGGTAGTCCCCTGTGGTGTGGTCTGCCTGCAGTGGCCATGGAGGGTGTAGAGGGAACACCTGGGAGGACCCACACTGCCAATTCACGTTTAGGAATCCCCTGCACCCCGAAATACACGTACCCCACTCGCACAGGGCCTATTGTGTGTGGAACTTCCCGCGCACCCCCGAAATACACGAACCCTGCTGAAATCGCATGGTAAACTTGCCCTCACCCCAGAAATACACGTACCCTGCTGCAATCGCATGTGGAACTTCCCACGCACCCCAGAAATTCACGTACCCTGCTGAAATTGCATGTTAAACTACCCGCGCACCACAGAAATACACGTACCCTGCTGCAATCGCGTGTGGAACTTCCCACGCACCCCAGAAACACACGTACCCTGCTAAAATCGCGTGTTAAACTTGCCCGCACCCCAGAAATACACATACCCTGCTGAAATTGCGTGTTAAACTTGCCCGTACCCCAGAAATACACTTACCCTCCTGAAATCGTGTGTTAAACTTGGCCGCACCCCAGAAATACATGTACCCTGCTGAAATCGCGTGTTAAACTTGCCCGCACCCCAGAAATACACATACCCTGCTGCAATCGCGTGTGGAACTTCCCGCGCAACCCAGAAATACACGTACCCTGCTGAAATCGCATATTAAGCTTGCCTGCACCACAGGAATACACGTACCCTGCTGCAATCGCGTGTGGAACTTCCCACGCACCCCAGAAATACACGTACCCTGCTGAAATCGCGTGTTAGACTTCCCCGCACCCCAGGTATACACGTACCCTGCTGAAATCACGGGTGAAACTTCCGGCGAACCCTAGGAATACACGTACCCTCCTGAAATCGTGTGTTAAAGTTGTCCGCACCCCAGAAATACATGTACCCTGCTGAACTCGCGTCTTAAACTTGCCCGCACCCCAGAAATACACGTACCCTGCTGCAATGACGTGTGGATCTTCCCGCGCACCCCAGAAATACACGTACCCTGCTGAAATCGCGTATTAAACTTGCCTGCACCACAGGAATACACGTACCCTGCTGCAATCGCATGTGGAACTTCCCACGCACCCCAGAAATACACGTACCCTGCTGAAATCACGGGTGAAACTTCCCGCGAACCCCAGGAATACACGTTCCCCGCTTGCTGTGTGCTGTGTGGCGGCACTGTATACTGGTCCAGGGTTAGCGCAGCCCTTTGTGCTGGATTGGGGATTCTGATGGCTTTTCCTTGCGCAAGGGGCGTTCTTGGGGGCGTTACTGGCGCTGCTGCAGGGTCGCTGCGCCACTCTGCGCCACGGCTGCTTTTGGTGGCTGAAATCCATGAATACGCTGTGCACCGAAATGGATTTTGGCGCATGCGGCTGGCGCAGACTATCGCACGCGCACACTGTGCGCCAGCCGCGTGCGCCACTTGTGCGCTTAATTCTATGAATTACCCCCATGTGTCAGTATGAGCAATCTACAGAAGACTTTGCTGTACTAAAATCAACTACTAAACAATGAGCAGCGTACCATTTTTCAAGAAGTAACAAAACAAATTGAACATGGTGTACAACATGAAAGTTAAAATTGTATCTGCCAAGACTATAAACCTATACTGCTAAATATGAGTGGTCAAGCTGGTTCAGGCAAAACATTTTTAATCAAAATCATCAGCAAGTTCCTCCAACAATTGACAAACAATTAACTGTCAGCTGTTGTAACTGCCCCCACAGGTTTAGCTGCCTACAACATAGGCGGTGTCACTTTACACTGATTACTACTCCTTCCAGTAGAAAACTGAAACAAATTAGACTATTACAAACGTTCTCCAAACTCTGCAATGGGACTACGCAGAGTTTTCAAACAAATGAAAATGCTGCTAATAGATGAGGAAAGCATGGTTTCCAATCTAATGTTAGACTTAATTCACCTCAGATTACAAGAGGTACTGAAAACAGACTATGAAGAACTCTTTGGAGGAAAACACATTATAGTTTTCGGCGATCTTCTTCAATTAACACCAGTTAAAGGTGGACCTATTTTTAAAACCTTAAGGCACACACTATGCCGTAAAACTCTTGGCAGCATAGGAAATGTCAAGCTTTGGCAACATTTCCAATACAGAGTATTAACTGAAAATATGCGTCAGTCTGCAGACCTCACATACGCCAACATTTTAAAAAGTGTTAGAGTTGGTGTACTATCTCAAGAAGCACAATCTATATTAAAAACCAGGCACATCCATGCACTCTATGGCCATAACTGATGTCAAGGAACAATTAGCACACACAAATGTCAATTGTATGTCCTTGATGCCAACTCTTGCAAGCTGTTCAAAATTGAATGAAACAATGTTAAAATATGAAATGCAACCAATAGTTCACATTAGCTCCATAGATAAACTGGATGCACATGGTATGATACTACCGATGTGTCAACAAGCCACAACAAGGCTAAACACCTTGGAAAACTATATCTCTAACACAGCTGGTTTGGAGAAAATATTAAAATTATCATTAAACTAGAGTAATGCTTAAACATAACCTTGAGGTGGATCAAGGACTAGTTAATGGAGCACTTGGTACATTTGTTGGCTTTCAAACATACCCACATGACAACATTCAGCTTGTCAATATTCTCTTTGACAAACTACCAGAAGTTAAATCGATAGGACGCTCAACAGCCCGCTTCCTGCCACAGGTTGCAGACCCCTGCCCTAGATAATGTATTGATAATTATTGGTAGCACAGTCTTTAAAGAAGGCATGAGCTATGTAGCACTATCACGCTTACGTACACTTGACGGACTATTTCTAATCAACTTTGATGCCAGTAAAGTAAATACTGATATTCCTTGCATTCTAGAATACAGTAGACTGAGTTCACTTTAAATCCCCCATCTAAAAACCTATCTGAAAAAAGCAAAACGTTGTAAAAGAAAACTACTTCGGACTCAAACTATGCAGGATCTCACAGCAATTCCCCCAAAGAAAGTAAAAGAAGCTAATACTTCATCAATGGCCGCAACCAAAGAAAAATCTACTGCTCAAACTAACTCAACTACCTCTTCAAAGAAACAATGCACACTCCAAACAAATGACTTGGACACAGAACTGTCAGGTCCATTCAAAAGTTCAAATACACTGGGGTAAATTGCTACGCAAGTGTAGCAATCAATATTACTTTCGTATTGCCACCAATTATTGACAACACTTACTTACACGGGACAGACCAATTGTGTTTGCAAATGTTACTCCTTCACAGAAATGCAACCAACAATCCCGACAACACTTTCAGTGTTTCTGAAATAAGGCAGGAATTGGACTACTGTGCAGGAATGGTCAAATTCACTATAAACACACAAGAAGATCCACAAGAATTTCTAATGTACTTACGACAAGTACTAGAAAACAAAAACATACCTATAAATGAAATCTTTCAGATTTCATACATGTGGAAACGTACAAGCACTCTTTGCAGCCATGTCACACAAGAAGAAGTTCCCAATGAACGCTTTGTGTATGTATCCATACCTAACTGTGAATCAATTCCATTTTAGCAGCTTGTACAAAATGCAAACCATGGCAGATTATGTATTACCTGTAATTCCGATAATCGTTCCACCATACACATACAGGCACATAATAACTACGTAATAGTAATGCCTTTAGGTTACAATGCAGATGGTACCAAAAACAACTTCAAGCTGACTGGATTCACACATGGTCAAGTATCACTTGGTAAGAAAATCTTCACAACAATAGGTATGCAGGGTAATTCATAGAAATTCGCACAAAAGTGGCGCACGTGGCTGGCACACATTGTCCCAGTGCAATACACTGCACCAGCCGCGTGCGAAAAAATACTTTTCATCGCACAGCGTATTCATGGATTTTAGCCTCCGAAACCAGCCGTGGCGCAGAGTGGCGCAGCGACCCTGCAGCAGCGCCAGTTACGCCCCCAAGAACGGCCTCGCGCAAGGAAAATGCTTCAAAATCCCCAAATCATCGCAAAGGGCTGCGCTAACCCTGGACCAGTTCACAGGGCTGCCAAACAGCAAACACCAAGCGGGGAACGTGTATTTCAGTGGTTCGCGGGAAGTTCCACACGCGATTGTCCTGGGTACATGTACATCAGGGGTGCATGGGAAGTAACACACGCGATTCCATCAGGGCACGTGTATTCCGGGGGTGCGCGGGAAGTATCACACGCAAAAACAGCAGGGTACGTGTATTCCAGGGGTGCGCGGGAAGTATCACACGCAAAAGCAGCAGGGTACGTGTATTTCAGGGGTGCGTGGGAAGTATCACACGCGATTCCATCAGGGTACGTGTATTCCAGGGGTGAGCGGGAAGTATCACATGCAAAAGCAGCAGGGTACGTGTATTCCAGGGGTGCGCAATGGGAGCACCACACATGAATTGCACGTGTGGGTCCTCCCAGGTGTTCCCTCTACACCCTCCATGGCCCCTGCAGGTGACCCACACCACAGGGGACTACCCTGCACATGTCCCACAGGCACCTCATCCACCAGGGCCATGCCCCCCAGCCAACCCACATGTCATCTTGCACTACTGCCCACCAACGCATGTCCCCCTGCACCCCCAGCCACCAGGGGCACCCTCCACGAGGCCCCCACTCATGTCTCCCACCACTCCCACCCCCCAGCATCCAGGGGCACCCTCCTCCAGGCCCCTACTCATGTCTACCATCACCCCCAACCCCCAGCAGTGCAGGGGCAGCCTCCACCAGGCCCCCACTCATGTCCCCCTGCACCCCCACCCCCCAGCATCCAGGGGCACCCTCCACCAGGCCCTGACTCTTGTCTCCCACCACCCCCACCATCCAGAATCCAGGGGCAGCCTCCACCAGGCCCCCACTCATGTCCCCTATCACCCCCACCCCCTAGCATCCAGGGGTACCCTCCACCAGGCCCCCACTCATGTCTACCATCACCCCCACCCCCCAGCAGTGCAGGGGCAGCCTCCACCAGGCCCCCACTCATGTCTCTCATCACCCCCATCCCCCAGCAGTGCAGGAGCAGCCTCCACCAGGCCCCCACTCATGTCTACCACCACCCCCACCCCCCAGCCACCAGGGGCACCCTCCACCAGGCCCTCACTCATGTCTCCCACCACCCCCACCCCCCAGCAGTGCAGGGGCAGCCTCCACCAGGCCCCCACTCATGTCTACCACCACCCCAGCCCCCCAGCATCCAGGGGCACCCTCCACCAGGCCCCCACACATGTCCCCCTGCACCCCCACCCCCCAGCAGTGCAGGGGCAGCCTCCACCAGGCCCCCACACATGTCCCCCTGCACCCCCACCCCCCAGCAGTGCAGGGGCAGCCTCCACCAGGCCCCCACTCATGTCTCCCATGACCCCCACCCCCCAGCATCCAGGGGCACCCTCCACCAGGCCCCCACTCATGTCTCCCACCACCCTCACCCCCCAGCATCCAGGGGCCGCCTCCACCAGGCCCCCACACATGTCTCCCATCATCCCACCCCCCATCAATGCAGGGGCAGCCTCCACCAGGCCCCCACTCATGTCCCCTACCACCCCCACCCCCATGCATCCAGGGGCACCCTCCACCGGCCCCCACACATGTCCCCCTGCACTCCCACCCCCCAGCAGTGCAGGGGCAGCCTCCACCAGGCCCCTGCACTCCCACCCCCTAGCAGTGCAGGGGCAGCCTCCACCAGGCCCCCACTCATGTCTCTCACCCCCCCACTCCCCAGCATCCAGGGGCACCCTCCACCAGGCCCCCACTCATGTCTCCCACCACCCCCACCCCCCAGCATCCAGGGGCACCCTCCACCAGGCCCCCAAACATGTCCCCCTGCACCCCCACCCCCAGCAGTTCAGGGGCAGCCTCCACCAGGCCCCCACACATGTCCCCTGGCACCCCCACCCCCCAGCAATGCAGGGGCAGCCTCCACTAGGCCCCTACTCATGTCTCCCACCACCCCCACAACCCAGCATCCAGGGGCACCCTCCACCATGCCCCCACTCATGTCCCCTATCACCCCCACCCCCAGCATCTAGGGGCACCCTCCACCAGGCCACCACACATGTCCCCCTGCACCCCCACCCCCCAGCAGTGTAGGGGCAGCCTCCACCAGGCCCCCACACATGTTCCCCTGCACCCCCACCCCCCAGCAGTGCAGGGGCACCCTCCACCAGGCCCCCACTCATGTCTCCCACCACCCCCACCCCCCAGCATCCAGGGGCACCCTCCACCAGGCCCCCACTCATGTCTCCCACCACCCCCACCCCCCAGCATCCAGGGGCACCCTCCACCAGGCCCCCACTCATGTCTACCATCACCCCACCCCCCAGCAGTGCAGGGGCAGCCTCCACAGGCCCCCACTCATGTCCCCCTGCACCCCCTCCCTCCAGCATCTAGGGGCACCCTCCACCAGGCCCCCACTCATGTCTCCCACCACCCCCACCCCCCAGCATCCAGGGGCACCCTCCATCAGGCCCCCACTCATGTCAACCATCACCCCCACCCCCCAGCAGTGCAGGGGCAGCCTCCACAGGCCCCCACTCATGTCCCCCTGCACCCCCATCCCCCAGCATCCAGGTGCACCCTCCACCAGGCCCCCACTCATGTCTCGCACCACCCCCACCCCCCAGCATCCAGGGGCACCCTCCGCCAGGCCCCCACCCATGTCTACCATCACCCCCACCCCCAGCAGTGCAGGGGCAGCCTCCACCAGGCCCCCACTCATGTCTCCCATCACCCCCACCCCCCAGCAGTGCAGGGGCAGCCTCCACCAGGCCCTGACTCATGTCTACCACCACCCCCACCCCCCTGCCACCAGGGGCACCCTCCACCAGGCCCCCACTCATGTCTCCCACCACCCCCACCCCCCAGCAGTGCAGGGGCAGCCTCCAACAGGCCCCCACTCATGTCTACCACCACCCCCACCCCCCAGCATCCAGGGGCACCCTCCACCAGGCCCCCACACATGTCCCCCTGCACCCCCACCCCCCAGCAGTGCAGGGGCAGCCTCCACCAGGCCCCCACACATGTCCCCCTGAACCCCCACCCCCCAGCAGTGCATGGGCAGCCTCCACCAGGCCCCCACTCATGTCTCCCACCACCCCCACCCCCCAGCATCGAGGGGCACCCTCCACCAGGCCCCCACTCGTGTCTCCCACCACCCCCACCCCCTAGCATACTGGGGCGGCCTCCACCAGGCCCCCACACATGTCTCCCATCACCCCACCCCCCAGCAGTGCAGGGGCAGCCACCACCAGGCCCCCACTCATGTCCCCATGCACCCCCACCCCCCAGCATCCAGGGGCACCCTCCACCAGGCCCCCACTAATGTCAGCCACCACCCCCACCCCCCAGCATCCAGGGGCAGCCTCCACCAGGCCCCCACTGATGTCCCCTATCACCCCCACCCCCCAGCATCCAGGGGCACCCTCCACCAGGCCCCCACACATGTCCCCCTGCACCCCCACCCCGCAGCAGTGCAGGGGCAGCCTCCACCAGGCCCACACCCATGTCCCACTGCACCCCACCCCCCAGCAGTGCAGGGGCAGCCTCCACCAGGCCCCCAATCATGCCCCCCTGCACCCCCACCCCCCAGCATCCAGGAGCACCCTCCACCAGGCCCCCACTCATGTCTCCCACCACCCCCACCCCCCAGCATCCAGGGGCAGCCTCCACCAGGCCCCCACTCATGTCCCCTATCACCCCCACCCCCCAGCATCCAGGGGCACCCTCCACCAGGCCCCCACTCATGTCCCCCTGCACCCCACCCCCCAGCAGAGCAGGGGCAGTATCCATCAGGCCCCCACACATGCCCCCCTGCACCCCCACCCACCAGCAGTGCAGGGGCACCCTCCACCAGGCCCCCACTCATGTCTCCCACCACCCCCACCCCCCAGCATCCAGGGGCAGCCTCCACCAGGCCCCCACTCATGTCTCCCACCACCCCACCCCCCAGCATCCAGGGGCACCCTCCACCAGGCCCCCACTCATGTCCCCTATCACCCCTACCCCCCAGCATCCAGGGGCACCCTCCACCAGGCCCCCACACATGTCTCCCACCACCCCCACCCCCCAGCAGTGCAGGGGCAGCCTCCACCAGGCCCCCACTCATGTCTACCACCACCCCCACCCCCCAGCATCCAGGGGCACCCTCCACCAGGCCCCCACACATGTCCCCCTGCACCCCCACCCCCCAGCAGTACAGGGGCAGCCTCCACCAGGCCCCCACACATGTCCCCCTGAACCCCCACCCCCCAGCAGTGCATGGGCAGCCTCCACCAGGCCCCCACTCATGTCTCCCACCACCCCCACCCCCCAGCATCGAGGGGCACCCTCCACCAGGCCCCCACTCGTGTCTCCCACCACCCCCACCCCCTAGCATACTGGGGCGGCCTCCACCAGGCCCCCACACATGTCTCCCATCACCCCACCCCCCAGCAGTGCAGGGGCAGCCACCACCAGGCCCCCACTCATGTCCCCATGCACCCCCACCCCCCAGCATCCAGGGGCACCCTCCACCAGGCCCCCACTAATGTCAGCCACCACCCCCATCCCCCAGCATCCAGGGGCAGCCTCCACCAGGCCCCCACTGATGTCCCCTATCACCCCCACCCCCCAGCATCCAGGGGCACCCTCCACCAGGCCCCCACACATGTCCCCCTGCACCCCCACCCCGCAGCAGTGCAGGGGCAGCCTCCACCAGGGCCACACCCATGTCCCACTGCACCCCACCCCCCAGCAGTGCAGGGGCACCCTCCACCAGGCCCCCACTCATGTCTACCATCACCCCCATCCCCCAGAAGTGCAGGGGCAGCCTCCACCAGGCCCCCAATCATGTCCCCCTGCACCCCCACCCCCCAGCATCAAGGGGCACCCTCCACCAGGCCCCCACTCATGTCTCCCACCACCCCCACCCCCCAGCATCCAGGGGCAGCCTCCACCAGGCCCCCACTCATGTCCCCTATCACCCCCACCCCCCAGCATCCAGGGGCACCCTCCACCAGGCCCCCACTCATGTCCCCCTGCACCCCACCCCCCAGCAGAGCAGGGGCAGCATCCATCAGGCCCCCACACATGTCCCCCTGCACCCCCACCCACCAGCAGTGCAGGGGCACCCTCCAGCAGGCCCCCACTCATGTCTCCCACCACCCCCACCCCCCAGCATCCAGGGGCACCCTCCACCAGGCCCCCACTCATGTCTCCCACCACCCCCACCCCCCAGCATCCAGGGGAACCCTCCACCAGGCCCCCACTCATGTCTACCATCACCCCCACCCCCCAGCAGTGCAGGGGCAGCCTCCACAGGCCCCCACTCATGTCGCCTTGCACCCCACCCCCCAGCATCCAGGGGCACCCTCCACCAGGCCCCCACTCATGTCTCCCACCACCCCCACCCCCCAGCATCCAGGGGCACCCTCCGCCAGGCCCCCACCCATGTCTACCATCACCCCCACCCCCCAGCAGTGCAGGGGCAGCCTCCACCAGGCCCCCACTCATGTCTCCCATCACCCCCACCCCCCAGCAGTGCAGGGGCAGCCTCCACCAGGCCCCGACTCATGTCTACCACCACTGCCACACCCCAGCCACCAGGGGCACCCTCCACCAGGCCCCCACTCATGTCCCCCTTCACCCCCACCCCCCAGCAGTGCAGGGGCAGCCTCCACCAGGCCCCCACTCATGTCTACCACCACCCCCACCCCCCAGCATCCAGGGGCACCCTCCACCAGGCCCCCACACATGTCCCCCTGAACCCCCACCCCCCAGCAGTGCAGGGGCAGCCTCCACCAGGCCCTGACTCATGTCTCCCACCACCCCCACCCCCCAGCATCCAGGGGCACCCTCCACCAGGCCCCCACTCATGTCTACCACCACCCCCACCCCCTAGCATACTGGGGCAGCCTCCACCAGGCCCCCACACATGTCTCCCATCACCCCACCCCCCAGCAGAGCAGGGGCAGCCACCACCAGGCCCCCACTCATGTCCCCCTTCACCCCCACCCCCCAGCATCCAGGGGCACCCTCCACCAGGCCCCCACTAATGTCAGCCACCACCCCACCCCCCAGCATCCAGGGGCAGCCTCCACCAGGCCCCCACTCATGTCCCCTATCACTCCCACCCCCCAGCATCCAGGGGCACCCTCCACCAGGCCCCCACACATGTCCCCCTGCACCCCCACCCCCCAGCAGTGCAGGGGCAGCCTCCACCAGGCACCCACCCATGTCCCACTGCACCCCACCCCCCAGCAGTGCAGGGGCAGCCTCCACCAGGCCCCCACTCATGTCTCCCACCACCCCCACCCCCAGCATCCAGGGGCACCCTCCTCCAGGCCCCCACTCATGTATCCCACCACCCCCACCCCCCAGCATCCAGGGGCACCCTCCACCAGGCCCCCACTCATGTCTACCATCACCCCCATCCCCCAGAAGTGCAGGGGCAGCCTCCACCAGGCCCCCAATCATGTCCCCCTGAACCCCCACCCCCCAGCATCCAGGGGCACCCTCCACCAGGCCCCCACTCATGTCTCCCACCACCCCCACCCCCCAGCATCCAGGGGCATTCTCCACCAGGCCCCCACTCATGTCCCCTATCACCCCCACCCCCAGCATCTAGGGGCACCCTCCACCAGGCCCCCACTCATGTCTACCACCACCCCCACCCCCCAGCATCCAGGGGCAGCATCCACCAGGCCCCCACTCATGTCTACCATCACCCCAACCCCCAGCAGTGCAGGGGCAGCCTCCACCAGGCCCCCACTCATGTCCCCCTGCACCCCCACCCCCAGCATCCAGGGGCACCCTCCACCAGGCCCCCACTCATGTCTCCCACCACCCCCACCCCCAGCATCCAGAGGCACCCTCCACCAGGCCCCCACTCATGTCTACCATCACCCCCACCCCCCAGCATTGCAGGGGCAGCCTCCACCAGGCCCCCACTCATGTCTCCCATCACCCCCAGTCCACAGCAGTGCAGGGGCAGCCTCCACCAGGCCCTCACTCATGTCTACCACCACCCCCACCCCGCAGCCACCAGGGGCACCCTCCACCAGACCCCCACTCATGTCTCCCACCAACCACACCCCCCAGCAGTGCAGGGGCAGCCTCCACCAGGCCCCCACTCATGTCTCACATCACCCACACCCCCCAGCAGTGCAGGGGTAGCCTCCACCAGGCCCCCACTCATGTCTACCTGCACCCCCACCCCCAAGCAGTGCAGGAACAGCCTCCACCAGGCCCCCACACATGTCCCCCTGCACCCCCACCCCCCAGCAGTGCAAGGGCAATCTCCACCAGGCCTCCACTCATGTCTCCCACCACCCCCACCCCACAGCATCCAGGGGCACCCTCCACCAGGCCCCCACTCATGTCTCCCACCACCCCCACCCCCCAGCATCCAGGGGCACCCTCCACCAGGCCCCCACTCATGTCTACCATCACCCCCACCCCCCAGCAGTGCAGGGGCAGCCTCCACCAGGCCCCTACTCATGTCCCCCTGCACCCCCACCCCCCAGCATCCAGGGGCACCCTCCACCAGGCCCCCACTCATGTCTCCCACCACCCCCACCCCCCAGCATCCAGGGGCAGCCTCCACCAGGCACCCACACATGTCCCCCTGCACCCCCACCCCCCAGCAGTGCAGGGGCAGCCTCCACCAGGCCCCCACACATGTTCCCCTGCACCCCCACCCCCAGCAGTGCAGGGGCAGCCTCCACCAGGCCCCCACTGATGTCTACCACCACCCCACCCCCCAGCATCCAGGAGCAGCCTCCACTAGGCCCCCACTCATGCCTCCCACCACCCCCACCCCCCAGCAGTGCAGGGACAGCCTCCATCAGGCCCCCACTCCTGTCTCCCACCACCCCCACCCCCCAGCATCCAGGGGCACCCTCCACCAGGCCCCCACTCATGTCTCCCATCACCCCCACCCCTCAGCAGTGCAAGGGCAGCCTCCACCAGGCCCCCACTCATGTCTACCACCAGCCCCACCCCCCAGCATCCAGGGGAACCCTCCACCAGGCCCCCACTCATGTCTCCCACCACTCCCACCCCCCAGCATCCAGGGGCAGCCTCCACCAGGCCCCCACTCATGTCCAACTCATGTCTCCCTGCACCCTCACACCCCAGCAGTGCAGGGGCAGCCTCACCAGGCCCCCACTCATGTCTCCCATCACCCACACCCCCCAGCAGTGCAGGGGTAGCCTCCACCAGGCCCCCACTCATGTCTACCACCACCCCCACCCCCCAGCATCCATGGGCACCCTCCACCAGGGCCCCACACATGTCCCCCACACATGTTCCCCTGCACCCACACATGTCCCCCTGCACCACTACCCCCCAGCAGTGCAAGGGCAATCTCCACCAGGCCTCCACTCATGTCTCCCACCACCCCCACCCCACAGCATCCAGGGGCACCCTCCACCAGGCACCCACTCATGTCTCCCACCACCCCCACACTCCAGCAGTGCAGGTTCAGCCTCCACCAGGCCCCCACTCATGTCTACAACCACCCCCGCCCCAAGCCACCAGGGCCACCCTCCACCAGGCCCACACTCATGTCTCCCACCACCCCACCCCACAGCAGTGCAGGGGCAGCCTCCACCAGGCCCCCACTCATGTCTACGACCACCCCCACCCACCAGCATCCAGGGGCACCCTGCACCAGGCCCCCACACATGTCCCCCCACCCCCCAGCAGTGCAGGGGCAGCCTCCACCAGGCCCCCACACATGTCCCCCTGCACCCCCACCCCCCAGCAGTGCAGGGGCAGACTCCACCAGGCCCCTACTCATGTCTCCCACCACCCCCACCCCCCAGCATCCAGGGGCAGCCTCCACCAGACCCCCACTCATGTCCAACTCATGTCTCCCTGCACCCCCACCCCCCAGCAGTGCAGGGGCAGCCTCCACCAGGCCCGCACTCATGTCTCCCATCACCCCCACCCCCCAGCAGTGCAGGGGCAGCCTCCACCAGGCCCCCACTCATGTCTACCACCACCACCACCCCCCAGCATCCATGGGCACCCTCCACCAGGGCCCCACACATGTCCCCCTGCACCCCCACCCCCCAGCAGTGCAGGGGCAGCCTCCACCAGGCCCCCACTCATGTCTCCCACCACCACCACCCCCCAGCAGTGCAGGGGCAGCCTCCACCAGGCACCCACTCATGTCTACCACCACCCCCACCCCCCATCCACCAGGGCCACCCTCCACCAGGCCCCCACTCATGTCTCCCACCACCCCCACACCCCAGCAGTGCAGGGGCAGCCTCCACCAGGCCCCCACTCATGTCTACCACCACACCCACCCCCAGCCACCAGGGCCACCCTCCACCAGGCCCCCACTCATGTCTCCCACCACCCCCACCCCAAAGCAGTGCAGGGGCAGCCTCCACCAGGCCCCCACTCATGTCTACGACCACCCCCACCCCTCAGCATCCAGGGGCACCCTCCACCAGGCCCCCACACATGTCCCCCCACCCCCCCAGCAGTGCAGGGGCAGCCTCCACCAGGCCCCCACACATATCCCCCTGCACCACCACCCCCCAGCAGTGCAGGGGCAGACTCCACCAGGCCCCCACTCATGTCTCCCACCACCCCCACCCCCCAGAATCCAGGGGCACCCTCCACCAGGCCCCCACTCATGTCTACCACCACCCCCACCCCCAGCATCCAGGGGCAGCCTCCACCAGGCTCCCACTCATGTCTACCACCACCCCCACCCCCAGCATCCAGGGGCACCCTCCACCAGGCCCCCACACATGTCCCCCTGCAACCCCATCCCCCAGCAGTGCAGGGGCAGCCTCCACCAGGCCCCCACACATGTCCCCCTGCACCCCCACCCCCCCGCAGTGCAAGGGCAATCTCCACCAAGCATCCACTCATGTCTCCCACCACCCCCACCCCACAGCATCCAGGGGCACCCTCCACCAGGCCCCCACTCATGTCTCCCACCACCCCCACCCCCAGCATCCAGGGGCACCCTCCACCAGGCCCCCACTCATGTCTACCATCACCCCCACCCCCCAGCAGTGCAGGGGCAGCCTCCACCAGGCCCCTACTCATGTCCCCCTGCACCCCCACCCCCCAGCATCCAGGGGCACCCTCCACCAGGCCCCCACTCATGTCTCCCACCACCCCCACCCCCCAGCATCCAGGGGCAGCCTCCACCAGGCCCCCACACATGTCCCCCTGCACCCCCACCCCCCAGCAGTGCAGGGGCAGCCTCCACCAGGCCCCCACACATGTTCCCCTGCACCCCCACCCCCAGCAGTGCAGAGGCAGCCTCCACCAGGCCCCCACTGATGTCTACAACAACCCCACCCCCCAGCATCCAGGAGCAGCCTCCACTAGGCCCCCACTCATGCCTCCCACCACCCCCACCCCCCAGCAGTGCAGGGGCAGCCTCCATCAGGCCCCCACACCTATCTCCCACAACCCCCACCCCACAGCATCCAGGGGCACCCTCCACCAGGCCCCCACTCATGTCTCCCATCACCCCCACCCCCCAGCATCCAGGGGAACCCTCCACCAGGCCCCCACTCATGTCTCCCACCACCCCCACCCCCCAGCATCCAGGGGCAGCCTCCACCAGGCCCCCACTCATGTCCAACTCATGTCTCCCTGCACCCTCACACCCCAGCAGTGCAGGGGCAGCCTCCACCAGGCCCCCACTCATGTCTCCCATCACCCACACCCCCAGCTAAGCAGGGGTAGCCTCCACCAGGCCCCCACTCATGTCTACCACCACCCCCACCCCCCAGCATCCATGGGCACCCTCCACCAGGGCCCCACACATGTCCCCCTGCACCCCCACCACCCAGCAGTGCAGGAGCAGCCTCCACCAGGCCCCCACTCATGTCTCCCACCACCACCACCCCCCAGCAGTGCAGGGGCAGCCTCCACCAGGCCCCCACTCATGTCTACGACCACCCCCACCCCCCAGCATCCAGGGGCACCCTCCACCAGGCCCCCACACATGTCCCCCCACCCCCAGCAGTGCAGGGGCAGCCTCCACCAGGCCCCCACACATGTCCCCCTGCACCCCCACCCCCCAGCAGTGCAGGGGCAGACTCCACCAGGCCCCTACTCATGTCTCCCACCACCCCCACCCCCCAGAATCCAGGGGCACCCTCCACCAGGCCCCCACTCATGTCTCCCACCACCCCCACCCCCCAGCATCCAGGGGCAGCCTCCACCAGGCCCCCACTCATGTCCAACTCATGTCTCCCTGCACCCCCACCCCCCAGCAGTGCAGGGGCAGCCTCCACCAGGCCCCCACTCATGTCTCCCATCACCCCCACCCCCCAGCAGTGCAGGGGCAGCCTCCACCAGGCCCCCACTCATGTCTACCACCACCCCCACCCCCCAGCATCCATGGGCATCCTCCACCAGGGCCCCACACATGTCCCCCTGCACCCCCACCCCCCAGCAGTGCAGGGGCAGCCTCCACCAGGCCCCCACTCATGTCTCCCACCACCACCACCCCCCAGCAGTGCAGGGGCAGCCTCCACCAGGCCCCCACTCATGTCTACCACCACCCCTACCCCCCAGCATCCATGGGCATCCTCCACCAGGGCCCCACACATGTCCACCTGCACCCCCACCCCCCAGCAGTGCAGGGGCAGCCTCCACCAGGCCCCCACTCATGTCTCCCACCACCCCTACCCCCAAGCAGTGCAGGGGCAGCCTCCACCAGGCCCCCACTCATGTCTACGACCACCCCCACCCCCCAGCATCCAGGGGCACCCTCCACCAGGCCCCCACACATGTCCCCCCACCCCCGCAGCAGTGCAGGGGCAGCCTCCACCAGGCCCCCACACATGTCCCCCTGCACCACCACCCCCCCGCAGTGCAGGGGCAGACTCCACCAGGCCCTCACTCATGTCTCCCACCACCCCCACCCCCCAGAATCCAGGGGCACCCTCCACCAGGCCCCCACTCATGTCTACCACCACCCCCACCCCCCAGCATCCAGGGGCAGCCTCCACCAGGCCCCCACTCATGTCTACCACCACCCCCCCCCAGCAGTGCAGGAGCAGCCTCCACCAGGCCCCCACACATGTCCCCCTGCACCCCCACCCCCCAGAATCCAGGGGCACCCTCCACCAGGCCCCCACTCATGTCGACCACCACCCCCCAGCATCCAGAGGCAGCCTCCACCAGGCCCCCACTCATGTCCAACTCATGTCTCCCTGCATCCCCACCCCCCAGCAGTGCAGGGGCAGCCTCCACCAGGCCCCCACTCATGTCTCCCATCACCCCCACCCCCCAGCACTGCAGGGGCAGCCTCCACCAGGCCCCCACTCATGTCTACCACCACCCACACCCCCCAGCATCCATGGGCACCCTCCACCAGGGCCCCACACATGTCCCCCTGCACCCCCACCCCCCAGCAGTGCAGGGGCAGCCTCCACCAGGCCCCCACTCATGTCTACCACCACCCCCACCCCCCATCCACCAGGGCCACCCTCCACCAGGCCCCCACTCATGTCTACCACCACCCCCACACCCCAGCAGTGCAGGGGCAGCCTCCACCAGGCCCCCACTCATGTCTACCACCACCCCCACCCCCAGCCACCAGGGCCACGCTCCACCAGGCCCCCACTCATGTCTCCCACCACCCCCACCCCCCAGCAGTGCAGGGGCAGCCTCCACCAGGCCCCCACTCATGTCTACGACCACCCCCACCCCCCAGCATCCAGGGGTACCATCCACCAGGCCCCCACACATGTCCCCCCACCCCCCAGCAGTGCAGGGGCAGCCTCCACCAGGCCCCCACACATGTCCCCCTGCACCCCCACCCCCCAGCAGTGCAGGGGCAGACTCCACCAGGCCCCCACTCATGTCTCCCACCACCCCCACCCCCCAGAATCCAGGGGCACCCTCCAACAGGCCCCCACTCATGTCTCCCACCACCCCCACCCCCCAGCATCCAGGGGCAGCCTCCACCAGGCCCCCATTCATGCCCAACTGATGTCTCCCTGCACCCCCCAGCAGTGCAGGGGCACCCTCCACCAGGCCCCCACTCATGTCTCCCACCACCCCCACCCCCCAGCATCCAGGGGCACCCTCCACCAGGCCCCCACTCATGTCTACCACCACCCCCACCCCCCAGCCACCAGGACCACCCTCCACCAGGCCCCCACTCATGTCTCCCACCCCCCACCCCCCAGCAGTGCAGGGGCAGCCTTCACCAGGCCCCCACTAATGTCTACCACCACCCCCCCTAGCATCCAGGGACACCCTCCACCAGGCCCCCACTCATGTCCCCCTGCACCCCCACCCCCAAGCAGTGCAGGGGCAGCCTCCACAGGCCCCCACACATGTCCCACTGCACCCCCACCCCCCAGCAGTTCGGGGGCAGACTCCACCAGGCCCCCACTCATGTCTCGCACCCCCCACCCCCCAGCAGTGCAGGGGCAGCCTTCACCAGGCCCCCACTAATGTCTACCACCCCCACCCCCAGCCACCAGGGCCACCCTCCACCAGGCCCCCACTCATGTCTCCCACCACCCCCACCCACCAGCATCCAGGGGCACCCTCTACCAGGCCCCCACTCATGTCTACCACCACCCCCACCCCCCAGCATCCAGGGGCAGCCTCCACCAGGCCCCCACTCATGTCCAACTCATGTCTCCCTGCACCCCCACCCCCCAGCAGTGCAGGGGCACCCTCCACCAGGCCCCCACTCATGTCTACCATCACCCCCACCCCCCAGCAGTGTAGGGGCAGCCCCCACCAGGCCCCCACTCATGTCTCCCATCACCCCACCCCCCAGCAGTGCAGGGGCAGCCTCCACCAGGCCCCCACTCATGTCTACCACCACCCCCACCCCCCAGCCACCATGGCCACCCTCCACCAGGCCCCCACTCATGTCTCCTACCACCCCCACCCCCCAGCAGTGCAGGGGCAGCCTCCAACAGGCCCCCACTCATGTCTACCACCACCCCCACCCCCCAGCATCCAGGGGCACCCTCCACCAGGCCCCCACACATGTCCCCCTGCACCCCCACCCCCCAGCAGTGCAGTGGCAGCCTCCACCAGGCCGCCACACATGTCCCCCTGCACCCCCACCCCCCAGCAGTGCAGGGGCACCCTCTACCAGGCCCCCACTCATGTCTAACATCACCCCCACCCCCCTGCAGTGCAGGGGCAGCCTCCACCAGGCCCCCACTAATGTCCCCCAGCCAACATGTCACCACAATCTAGATCCCTGGCCCTTATGGTCAGCCTCCAAATGCCAAACACCCACCTGAGTATTGCATCCACCCACTTAGAAATGGCAAAAACATGATAGAACCCCAATTGCAGGTTTGGAAATGAACACAGGTCCCTCACATACACCCAATGGGTGTCAGTGAATGTCAAAACCCATATCATGATATGCATGAAACCAATGAGATGATACTACACATTGAAGTTTGAATAAAACATATGTAATAAAGGCAACATAAATTGAATAAAAAATAAACAAACAATAATGGAGATTTTTAAAAAAAAAACAGCAGGTACGTGAAATAATGCAAAACCACAAATCATAATGCAAAGGAAAGGTGTCCAAAGTCACAGTCCACAAAGGTAAATCCAATGGAAAATTAAAATCGAAAACTATTGCTCCATGGGGAAATCATAAAAAAAAATGTATATCCAAAAGTCAACTTATATACAGATAAACAATCCAGGGTCCATGATCCCAACCGAAGAAATGAAACCTATCTAATAACACTACCTAAAAAAAAGAAAATATATACAAAATTGTGGCCCATTGTTCAAAAGGTCCAAAAAAAATGCAAAACCAAAGGAAACCTAACACTAACTACAGAACTATTTACAAGGGCAGCGGGCTAGTCCGACGGCTCACTTCGGGATGTTCTGGGCCAGGGCATCATCGAACTCCTGCTCAATGTCCCGGAGGCGGCCCTCCTCCATAGCCCCGAGGGTCCGCAGGGCTATCCACATGTTCACCCCAAACTCTCTGCGGATTGCCTTGAGGCACTCGGCCCGCCTCAGGGCCCTCCGCATGGAGTTCTCTGCCCTGACCATCTTGAGCCGTGCCTCTTCCGCCCGCTGCCGCTCCGCATCTATGGCGTGGCCCAACCGCTGCCACACGGAAGACACTTCCCGTCTTGGGTCCTCCTGCCCTCCAGCCGATGCCTGCCCCTCCGATGTCGAAGGCCCGAGCCATCATGGCTCCCACCACGTTGCTGCTGCTGCTGCGCTTCTGCCCGTGCACTGCCTCCTGCTGCCTGCACATCCTCCGCTGGCTGGGGTGCAGTCGTTGATGTGGCCACCCCTGCTGGACGTCCGACTCCCGACTGTGGCAGAGTTGCCTCCTCCACCAGCCTGGCCGCACCGTCAGAGGCAGCTCCACAGGGCACCCAGGTGACTGATGGGTGGGAAGATGGTACGGAGGACGACTGGCGCATAGGGGGTTCAGTTGAGGAGGGGGTCTGAGCAAGCCCCATCAAACATAGGAATCCAGCCTGGGTGACCTGTCCCAGCAGGCCGACGTGGTAAACGAGCCATTCGAGATGACGTGCAGTTTCCTCATGAAAAGACTGCAGGTCACCTCACATGGCCCGTTGACGCAACGCCACACCAGTCAGGACAGGCTCAACCCGGACCCGGATAGCCACATCCGCAGGCAGAGGAAGGCCAGTTGTCGTGAGCTCATCCCCTGCCTGAAAACGGGTCTGGACGTAGGCATCCCTGCTGGTGCTGGTGCAAGATGATGCAGTGACAGGATCAGGGACAGGATTGCACACAGGCACCTCCGCGGCGACCTGTGATGCCTCCTGTCCCTGGTCCTGCACTGCACCACTAGCACCAGTGGAATCCCCACCTCCAGACCCCGTCTCTGTTGCTTGCACGGCCTCCTCCTCCACCACACCCCCCACCAACCTGGATGACTCCGTGCCATCTTCCCCGTTGGGCCCTGTGGGGTCCCAGCTGCCCCTTCTGTTGCCGAGGAGTCCAACTCCGACCTCCGCCTCTTGGACCTCCCCCCGGCAGCTGCGGCCTGGGACGCGGCACCGGACTCCTCACTCCCCGACGAGATCACAACCTGGGAGGGGAGCCGGGCCTTGCGTCTCCAGCTGGCGGTGCGATCCCCGCCGCTGTGCTCCACAGCACCTTCTCCTCCCTCTTCATCAGTTGACGCAGCAGACAGGGAGAAATAAAACACAGGCATCAGGGCACTGTACAATGGACACATACACACATGACAGTTGCACATGAGTGGCATTGGTAAACCTCAGACATGGCATCACAATTGGCAACACATATGTCATTTCAACTTGCACACATGAGCCATACCACAGCCACATCACAACTGCCAGGACCAT
Source organism: Ambystoma mexicanum (assembly GCF_040938575.1). Classification (NCBI taxonomy): domain Eukaryota; kingdom Metazoa; phylum Chordata; class Amphibia; order Caudata; family Ambystomatidae; genus Ambystoma; species Ambystoma mexicanum. Next base: position 132,535,249 of record NC_090939.1, read on the forward strand.
CCGTACACATACAACAGCATGAGCAGGCAAAGGTGAGCCAGACATCACATGCAACACAGGGAGTGCACTACACATGCACGCACACCATCACACTTGCATGCATGTGTACACCTCAGCCAACTGTCGCAGTGTTCCGATGGGCATCCATGTCACATCTGCCAATCAGGCTTCCACATCCCGCTGTCACATGCATTCATGTTGCATCACTGTTGCACCCTTGTCAAATACACACACATGCACATGTACACAGTGCTGATACATGCAGCTGAAAACAACATACATGCGTGATATCACGAACATGCCTACTTACATACACATTCATCCAAGCATGTGTGCCCACACAACTGCATTTGGCATGCAAGCCCACACACAGAAGCACCATCCATGTCTCACACATGACAGCCCTCGCATGTGTTAGCCTCATGGTCCTGTACACCCCCACCCATACTCGGACCCATACAAACAGATGTGCAACCGGCACACTACTGGCACATCACCACACGCACAGCTTACAATCATGATGCATGTACACTTACCGCTCGACTCCAGACGGGTCTGCCTCTCAAGGACCTGGACGTGGAGCGCTGGGGATATGCGTTCCAGGACCCTCATCTGATCTTCCGAAAAGTGGTCCCGGTGCCCCTTAGCATCCGCTGCCTTCAAGAGGCGCCGGGCCTTGTTCAGGGTCCTGGACCTGAAGTCCTCCCAGCGCTTCTTGACATGTTGGAAGTCGTGGACTGCCACCCCCTCCGCGTTGATGGCAGTCATGATGTCCGTCCAGATCTGAGTCCGTCCTTCCTTGTCGACACGCACACTTCCGAAGAGGGCATCATACTGCCCCAGGACTTGCTCCACCAGGACACCAACTTCCCTGGCACTGAAGTTGGTGCCCCTCTTCCTCTCTGGCCGGGGGTTGTCAGTGGTGCCAGATGTTGCAGTGCCCGACATGACAACCCCAGAGGCACGAGTGGGTGGGCAACTGGGTCCTGGGGTTGGGCTGTGGAGCGATGGAATCCCAGTCGGGAGTCTTCGGTTCCAGCAGGGGTGGTCACAGCAACAGCACCCCTGGCTGATGTGCAGGCAGCAATTGGCAGGGCACGTGGACAGCAGGCAGTCAGGTAGCAGCAGATGGCAGGTGGGAGCGTGCTCGGGGCTCTGGGGGGCAGTAAATCGGCTTTCTGGGCAGGAGCGTGGTCTTCCGTGTGCTTACACGTGGCCAGCTTGATACGGAGTGATTTGGCACGTGAAAATCCTGCACGTCTGCGTGTAATTCGAGGAAAGGCCCTTAGCGCGTAAGCGCGTCTGCACGCATACGCGATTTCATTGGCCCAAAGGCCCCCATGCGCAGCTATGACGTCACGCGCATGGCCGTAGAGAATGGCGCGTTTAAAAAAAAAAGATACACGTCCGAGCGTCAAAGCGTGTAATTGGTGGAAATGGCCTCATCGCGTATGCGCGTCTGTGACGTGTGTATAAAAGGTATGTGTAGAACGCCATTTCCTTGTACGTGCTTTTCGTGGAGAGCGAGTGGGTGAAATCTGTACTTCTTGTCGGTTCACATGCGATTTACTTCACAGCGTTTCAAGTTCGTACTCCCTGTTACCTCTGACAGCTTTTTCTCTTTTCCTCTTTTTCCTGGGCCTGTTTCCTCAAACAGCGTTCCCTTCTACTGTTGTCCTGTCTCCTCAGACAGCGTACAATTCTTCTTTTGGCGGGGGTGTTGCCAACGCGCACACGCGCATATTTTTCATGCTTTTGTTCCTGGCAGACGGTGAGTCGCGCACGTATTTAACATCTGTGCTTGCCCCGTGTGTCGCGTACCCCTTCAGAGGTCATTCTAGGCTGCGTGTGACACGCATACATTCATTCTTGTGCTTCTGGGTGCCACAGCGTAGTGCAGGTTTATTATTCCACGCACGTGGTCTAGGAGGGGTTGCGTGCACCTTACTTCCCTTTTTTGGGGTGCCTGTGCGTTGCGTGACCCGTCATCTTTCCCCAGGGGTGACATACAGCCTTGCTAGAGCACTAGGGTACGATTACCATCTGGTACCCAACCCCTTTAACCCCCAATTGCCCAGGACAATAGTTCACATCGACTCCCATACGCACAATAACATCAGTGCCATGGCTGGGAGGCGAACTAGCCGTAAGGGTGGCAAAGGTGGCCGAACCCCAAGTGGTGGCCGTGGTGGATCCGGTAGGGGAAGTGGCCGTGACTTGCAGGGTGCCCCTAGCCCCCCATGTGTGGAGGAGCAGTCAGGGACACCCATGCCCCCCCCCCTGGTTGAGGTTAACGTGGCTGACACCATCCATGCTCAGCCCTTGTTGGACCAGCCCACTGTGGAACCAGACCTGGCACAGGGTGACTCCATGGCTGACTTCCAGGTCAGCAGGTCTAGGCCACGTGCGCCGGTGCACGTTGGTGTCATCAGGACACGTGGATCAGGGGCAGTTAGGTCATCTGCTGCCCCGCGTAGGCAGGCTGGGGAGGCTGCAGGGGCAGCTGCGGCTCCATCCACCCCACCTCTTACACACCCAGCCAGGACAGTGTCGGTCCAAGTCCATCATGCTGACATTCCCCCTGACACCATCAAACTTGAGCTAATGCCTGCACCAACTCCCATGCTGAGTGTGCAATCCCACACTCCTAGTACAGAGTCCACCGGGGCTCCTGCCCCTAGTGTCCAGAGCGGAATAGGACACTCAGGATCCCCTCCACCTTCCAAGCGGAAGAGGAAGAGTGCTCATCCAGTAGAGGCTGATGCCCCAGACACGGCTACACAGTCCGGCCTGTCAAGGAAGCCCGGCCGAACTGAATGTACTTGTAGAGTATGTGTCCGCACATGACCGCGAAATGGTGATTGTTGCAGGATCCAAGGCCACACCTGCACAGCGTCAGGCACACTGGCAGACCATTGCGGACATCATAAGTGCCCTTGGAATCGTGAGGTGCACAGCTACTGAATGCTACAAGCGATGGAATGACCTGAAGCGCAGGGCAAAGAATAAGCTGGCCTCAAGTCATGCCGCAACTCTAGTGACTGGAGGTGGGTCTCCAGCAGAGGACATAGAACTCACTCCACATGAGCAGGTTGCGGGGACCTACATCACGGAGGAACAGATCCAAGGCGTGGGAGAACTGGCAGATTACGAGGCATTGTCCGGTGAGTGCACATGCATGTGTGTGTCATCCATGTGCATGGTGTGTGTGGGAGGGCTTCTGTTTGGGTGCCAGGTGAGGGTGTGTGTGTTTGAGTGGTTTGGGTCACCCATGTGCCTCATCCAATACATTTTGCGCACCAGCATTTGGGTATAGCAGCATCCCTTATGCCAACATTAGACATCCAGCCCAACACCACGCCAGTTGCCCATGAAGTGTCATCTTGCCACAACATTGTTGCTTATTTTCCTCTGTTTATTCAGGCAGATTGTTTGCATACCACCACTTTTACTCGGGATTTCTCAGTCCTATTGTCACATGTCTGACATGGCTATGGTACAGTGGACTGGCTTTGTTTCCTGGACATGATTTGTTTAGACATGTCCCTTTGCTATAGGACCATTTTGGACTGGCAGCTCCAGGTTAAACATTTGAACCATTTCAATGAAAAAATCAATTTCATGAGCAAACTGGACTGAATGAACACTTGGTGCCCTCCTCTCCCTCTTCACTTTATGGCTAGGGTACATGACATCTGTGTGATGGCATGTGTATCTGACCTGCCAATCACTGGCCAATGTGTGATGCCACTGCTAGGCAGCATGCAGCAAATGTGTTCATCTTCCATCTTGGTGTCAACAATGTGTGTCATCTGCCTACCCTTCACACGCAGTGAGGGTGCATGCATGGGAGGGTTTTAGTCATGTGGGACATGTGTCAATCAATTACACTTTCTGTAGCCTCTCAGCCCTAATTGTGTACCATAGTGCTAATGCATGTTTCCATTTGTTTTCTTTTATGTCTTTGCAGGGGATGACGCACTTGATACTGCTGGGGTTGTGGAGATGGTGCAGACCCAGGAGGGGTCTGAGGCCCGACCGACCACCAGTGAGGGACATGGTGTGGTGGTGGGTGAGAACCCACAACTGCTGCTGGTCGTGCTCTCAAGGGGTGTCTCTGGCTGCACCTCCCCCGAGCTGTATTCTGGTGTTGATTCGGATGATGAGACCTATGTGCCGTCGCAGGTGAGTGTTCCTGGGAGGGATTCTGTTCTGTCCGACCCACCTGCACCAGGGTTAGAACCCTCAATGGGGATGTCAGTGTTGGCAGGAACACCTTTGGTGGTTACGGATGCAGGGTCACACTCCGTGACATCTGATCCTGTTCCTGGGCCACCAGATCAGAGGGGAAATGCAGTCCTGCAGCCTCAGGCAGTGCCGGCACAGCAAGGCGCAGTTCGCCTTGCCCCAGACAATGTGGTGCCCGCCGACGTGGTGGCCGTACGCCACCTGGCAATACCGCATGGGATCAATCCATATACGGTATGGCAACCCAACAGACAGCATCATCAGAGATGATGGCTCAGGCCATGGATAGGGTGGCCACTTCCATTGTCCCCCCTGAAAGGCTGATGGAGCGACTACAGCAGGCAACAGACTCCATCTGCCAGTCACACAGGGAGGACATGTTGGTGTCCGACATGGACAGGCGGGCGGCACTGGCGACTCTGCGGGAAGCCATTTCCATAGAGTCCCAGGGCCACCGGGAAGCCCTGAGGGTGGAACTCCTTCACCTCAGGACGACTCTTGTTGAGCTTGAGGCTTCAACAAACAGAAGCACAGAACAGCAGCTGGAGTGTCTCACACGTACGCTCTCAGCTGAGATGATGCCTTGTGTGGCTCCCGTGGGCATACGCTGCATTGTGGCTGGGCACATGCAGGCTTGTCATGAATTTGGTTCAGATGCTTGGGTTTTTGTGACACACACCCCTCCTGCTTCCCATTTCCATGGGCTTGCAAAGGGTGTGCCTAAGTGACATTGACGTACTTGGTGACATTGGACTCCCATTCGATGTGTGGGCAATCTGTAGTCAATACTGTGTATACATTCATAGTGCATATTGTTGTTGTATTGTACACTGCATGGTGTATTGATATGTGCCTCTGCATCCATCTCATCCTCCTAATTTGCAGGTCCATTTCTCATGTCTTCACAAGGCGGTCCACCTTGGAACTGGAGTCCATGTTGTAAGCAGTGCACCTACACTCTTGCGTGGCGCTAACACTGTATACTTGGAAGTGTTCGAAGTGCTGGCATCATCAGGTAGTGAGGCTAGCAAATTCTTAAGTCTTTAATGTCATGTTTAAGGTAGGTTGGAGGTTGTGTAGGTGATTGATATTCTTGGTAAGTATTTGGTAATGTGTGTTGTAGGTCCTGCATTACTGTGAGCATTTCATGTGTGGCCATGTTTCCATTAGGGACACTGTAGCTGGTGACACTTGTGGCATGTTGTGGGGATTAATTTGTTTGCTCTCACATTGCATGACATGCCATGGTGTGTTGTGTGGCCGTGCCGGGGAGGGGTTGGGTGACATGGCACTGTTCTCATGTAGTATTTTGCAAGTGGGTATTCATTTCTGCAGCATGGAAGTGTGTCTTTTGATGACACTGCATTGGTGGTGCTTGTGTAGGTAGGGATGCACACATTGTGACAGTTCCACATGAACAATCTCAGGCTGCTATGGTTCTGACAGTTGACTGTCCCTTTGTTCGTCATAATCGTCAGGTCGAGTCATCATTGCTTATCAGATGGTATGTGCCAGGGCTGTGTGCCCTCCACAGGGGTGTGATTTCTATGTGAAGTAATTAGCCACCAGCTGCGTACGGGCTGCCTCACCCCGTGCCCTCTCCCCTCCCATGTGCAGTGGGCGTGCATGTGGTTGGGGATGTGGGGGCACCACCATGTCCACAGCCAGGCCCCGGCGTGTTGCAACATTGTGCAGGACACATGCTGCCACTATGATCCTGCACACTACTGGGGGCGCATATAAGAGCTGCCCGCCAGAACGGTCAAGGGAGCGAAAGCGTGACTTGAGCACTCCGAATGTGCGCTCCACTATGCCCCGGGTTGCAATATGGGCTGTGTTGTATCTTACCTCGGGAGGCGTGATGGGGTTCCGAATTGGCGTCATCATGTGGGTGCTCAGAGGGTAGGCACTGTCCCCTGGTGAGGAGGTGATGGGTATCATTAGTGGGGTTGTGACATAACTCTGCATCTGACATGCATGCATGTGCAGTGGCATTCATACTCACCAAGCAGCCAGGTATCGCCATGCCGCCCAGCTTCTAGGTCCCGGCTTAGGGTAGACATTCGGTAAATGAAGCTGTCGTGGGTGGCCCCTGGATAGTTGGCATATACTGAGGTGATGATTCCCTTGGCATTACATAATACCTGCACGTTGATGGAATGTCAGTGCTTGCGGTTCCTATAGATGTGCTCAGATGCCCTGGGGGGACGTAGTGCCACATGGGTGCAGTCAATGGCACCTAGCACTTTGGGGAATTGTGCCACACCGTAGAAATCGAGGGCGGCAGCCTGCCTTTCTGCAGGTGTCCTGGGCAGGTATATGTGCTTAAGGACTGATGGGCGTGCAGTGATGATGTTCAAGACCTGGTGTAGGCAGCGTGACTGTGTGGCCTTTGACACCCCACCCACTATGGCACTTGTCTGCTGAAATGATCCTGTGGCCAAGAAGTGAAGTACATTGAGGACCTTCTCCAGGGGGCTGAGTGCTTGGGAGCACAGGGTGGGTGATGTGAGGTCATCCTCCCACTCACTGACCGGGTCCAGTATTATGTGTGGTGGAAACCTGTACCTCCCATACACCTGGTCATCAGGCATCCCAAAAAGGCTGGTTCTGGGAGTGAAAATTCGGGCCCTCACTATCCTCCTCCTCCTCCTTTGGTAACCCACGGCCACTGCTGCTAGGAACGGTATATTCATCCTGGCGTCTGAGCTTGTTTGTTTTTTGCGTGCACTTTTATGCTGCGCGGATCGTCGTACACCTGCTTCATGCTGGCGTACGTGTTTCAAGATTGGACCATTTATTTTTCGGCGCGTTGTAGGCGAACGTGTGAATCTTCCCGCCCACCCCAGGAATACACGTAACACGCTCTCCCAGGCCAAGTCGCGAGTAAATATTCCTGCCCACCCCTGGAATACACGTACCCCACTCTCACAGGCCCAGTCGCGTGTGGAAGTTCACGCCCACCCCGAAATACACGTACCCAGGGCAATCGCGTGTGGAACTTCCCGCGAACCCCGTAAAACACGTAGCCTGCTGGTATCGCGTGTGGAAGTTCACGCGGACCCATAATACACGTACCCTGATGGTATCGCATGGGAGACTACCCGCGCATCCCAGGAATACACGTACCCAGGCAAATCGCACGGCTGGGGGGTGGGGGTGATAGGGGACATGAGTGGGGGCCTGGTGGAGGCTGCCCCTGCACTGCTGGGGGGTGGGGGTGGTGGTAGACATGAGTGGGGGCCTGGTGGAGGCTGCCCCTGCACTGCTGGGGGTTGGGGGTGCAGGGAGACATGAGTTGGACATGAGTGGGGGCCTGGTGGAGGGTGCCCCTGGATGCTGGGGGGTGGGGGTGGTGGGAGACATGAGTGGGGGCCTGGTGGAGGCTGCCCCTGCACTGCTGGGGGGTGGGGGTGCAGGGAGACATGAGTGGGAGCCTGGTGGAGGCTGCCCCTGCACTGCTGGGGGGTGGGGGTGGTGGGAGACATGAGTGGACATGAGTGGGGGCCTGGTGGAGGTTGCCCCTGGATGCTGGGGGTGAGGGTGATGGGAGACATGAGTGTGGGCCTGGTGGAGGCTGCCCTGGATGCTGGGGGTGGGGGTGGTGGGAGACATGAGTGGGGGCCTGGTGGAGGCTACCCCTGGATGCTGGGGGGTGGGGGTGGTGGGAGACATGAGTGGGGGCCTGGTGGAGGATGCCCCTGCACTGCTGGGGGGTGGGGGTGGTGGTAGACATGAGTGGGGGCCTGGTGGAGGCTGCCCCTGCACTGCTGGGGGGTGGGGGAGGTGGGAGACATGAGTGGGGGCCTGATGGAGGCTGCCCCTGCACTGCTGGGGGGTGGGGGAGGTGGTAGACATGAGTGGGGGCCTGGTGGAGGCTGCCCCTGGATTCTGGGGGGTGGGGGTGGTGGTAGACATGAGTGGGGGCCTGGTGGAGGGTGCCCCTGGATGCTGGGGGGTGGGGGTGATGGGAGACATGAGTGGGGGCCTGGTGGAGGCTGCCCCTGGATGCTGGGGGGTGGGGGTGGTGGGAGACATGAGTGGGGGCCTGGTGGAGGCTGCCCCTGGATGCTGGGGGGTGGGGGTGGTGGGAGACATGAGTGGGGGCCTGGTGGAGGCCTCCCCTGCACTGCTGGGGGGTGGGGGTGGTGGAGACATGAGTGGGGGCCTGGTGGAGGCTGCCCCTGCACTGCTGGGGGGGGGGTGGTGGCAGACATGAGTGGGGGCCTGGTGGAGGCTGCCCCTGCACTGCTGGGGGGTGGGGGTGGTGGTAGACATGAGTGGGGTCTGGTGGAGGCTGCCCCTGGATGCTGGGGGGTGGGGGTGCTGGGAGACATGTGTTGGTGATCAGTAGTGCAAGGTGACATGTGGGTTGGCTGGGGGGCATGGCCATGGTGGATGGGTTGCCTGTGGGAGATGAGCAGGGGTGCAGGGTAGTCCCCTGTGGTGTGGGCTGCCTGCAGGGCCGTGGAGGGTGTAGAGGGAACACCTGGGTGGACCCACACGGCCAAATCACGTGTAGCATCTCCCGGCACCACCGAAATACAAGTACCCTGCTGAAATCACGTGTGAATCTTCCCGCGCACCTCGGAATACACGTACCCAGGCCAACCGCATGTGGAACTTCCCGCACACCCCAAAACACACGTACCCAGGCTAATCGCGTGTGGAACTTCCCGCTCAGCCCGTAGTACACGTACCCAGGCTAATCGCGTGTGGGACTTCCCGCGCACCCCGAAGTACACGTACCCAGGGCAATCGCGTGTGGAACTTCCCACGCATCCCGAAGTACATGTACCCAGGCCAATCACGTGTGGAACTTCCCGCGCACCCCGAAGTACACGTACCCAGGCCAATCGCGTGTGGAACTTTCCGCGCACCCCGAAACACACATACCCAGGCTAATCGCGTGTGGAACTTCCCGCGCACCCCGTAGTACACGTACCCAGGCTAATCGCGTGTGGAACTTCCCGCACACCCCGAAGTACACGTACCCAGGCCAATCGCGTGTGGAACTTCCTGCGTATCCCGAAGTACATGTACCCAGGCCAATCGCATGTGGAACTTCCCGCACACCCCGAAGTACACATACCCAGGCCAATCGCGAGTGGAACTTCCCACGCACCCCGATACACACGTACCCAGGCTTATCACGTGTGGAACTTCCCGCGCACCCCGTAGTACACATACCCAGGCTAATCGCGTGTGGGACTTCCCGCGCACCCCGAAGTACATGTACCCAGGCCAATCGCGTGTGGAACTTCCCGCGCACCAAGGAACACACGCACACGCTATTTTTCACACAGCGGGTGTCCGTGTTTGTCAGTACCCCTTTGCACCTCATTTGTCCTAGAGGGCCACTGTATGGACCATTCATCATGGCTGTATATGGGTGCTTTTTGTTATTGCACATTTTGGCACACATTCTTTTCAGGCGCAGGGACGCTACCGCCTGCTTTCTTGTGGCGACTTTTTTTTGGCCCTGTGCGCGTCTTTGACCGTGCGCTGGTTTTCCCTATTCGATTCCATGAATACGGATTGTAGGCGAGCGTGTGGGCGTTCTGCGCACTTGCCTCCTGTACTTCCCCCGTGGCGCCCATATTTTCACGCGTTGTTCCCCATTCCGAGTGTTACGCCCCATGTTCCGCCTACTTTTGTGATGTGCACCGCGCTTTGTGCGATTTCGCAGTGGCCGTGGCGCACGCTGTTGGATGACCTGTGCGCCTGTTAGGGAGAATTCTCTGTTTAGGCTGAATTTCCTAACCTAATGAGTCCCCCAGCAGCTTTGCTGGATTTCTGGAGTTTGTTTTTTCCATCCTGCCAAGAGTGAGACTCTTTTTGTCCCACTCTTGGACATGTATGTGTGTAATTCCTTTGAATGTCAATGTGTTCTATGGGCTATGGGGTCTTTTACTCGATAGGGTCTCATATGTTTTTCTATGTGTGTTACACCGCACCCTATGTGCCGTAGCACTGGGGCGTCCTAGCGGACCTCCACCATAGACTCCATACCCGGGGACTGACTACTGTCTCCCGGGCATGTAAAGTCATCATTGGCTTTACTAGACCTAAATTTACTAACAGAACTAGTACAAACCATCTTATTGTGGACGTACTAGTAGGGGTAATTCGATTACTCCTGGATCTGTTACTCGAGGGGCACTGTCCCGTCCCCCCTCGTCGAGTTTTGGCTGGTGGCAGTGGAAACTACTTGTTATGTTCGACCCCGAACATAACCCTATGGGATTCGTCCCATTGTTGGAGATTGATACTTTTTCTCGTTAATCTCTAACGTACCACCGATCTACTTATCGTAAATAAGTTTATCGGATGGTATTTTCTGCCAGAACTCGGTTTGTAAAATGGCGTCTGTGTTCGTCTCTGTGACTCCTAAACCAAAGGTCGAGCCCTTTGTTCCACTTTTGGCGGGCTCTGTACAGAGACCCTCCAAAGTGGTGCCATTCTGTCTGGGTTACCACAGGGGTGTGGGAGGGGGTTTAGGCACCCTGGACCGAGTTGCCTTGCCAACTCCGGTCGCACTCTGGAGTGATTGGCCCAAGTGGTGAGCCTTCCCGCTCACCACTTAGCATGTGTTGATTGACAGCTAGGCTGAATGAATGGGGGTTTTCTGCATAAAAGCAGGGCTCTTGGGACTGGATCTTCAGAAGTCGCCACAGGACCTAAGAATCCGACGAGGGTAACGCTGAGCCGACCTGCACGACGACACCTCCGGTGGAGCCCTGCGGAACCGACTCACCACTTCCCGATGACAGAGGAGATCTCCCTGCCGGAGAGTCTCTTCTCCTGACTGATGGGAACAACCAGTCCCCTTTGCTTTTTATTCGCCTCAGGGCGCAGTGGTCGAATTGCCCATGCAGAGCACTTCGGCAACTGGATAGCCACTACCCCTGTACCGCGACCAAAAGGTGGTGCCTTGTGACGGAGCACTCCACAGCTGGTCTATTCCCTGGTGGTGCACCGGACTTCACTTTTCTTCGACGACGAGAACATCTCTACTCTTGGCAAAGACCCGACGTGCATACACCACCAGGAACAACTGCCCCTGCCGGAACTGCCCTCCACAACAAGGTACCGTGTCCGCCTGGCTTCCCTTTCGATCGGTTCGAGTGAGGTGTCTTAATCCTCTCTGTTCCGTTGGGTCGCCTCCAAGCTTTTTTCATTTATTTGTTCTGAACTGGTTCAATCTGCCGATAACAATTTGCTACAAAGACTTGAATGCATCTCCACTAGAGACTTGTTGGGACATCGCGCCTTGCCTCTCTGCGAGTGGGCCTGGCCTCTGAACTTTATGATCTATTGTGATTCTTGCCTTCCTGCCTTGCATTTTATCCGCGAAGGATTGAACTGTGTTGATTTCATAACCTGCCTATCTTTCTCTCTCCCATCCTAACTAATATTTGAGTGTCATCTAGGTTGAGGTATACACCTCTGTCTGTAAATAAGTGGTACCGGTAGAACCTAGAGTTGTCGAAATATTGCTAGGGGGATTGATCGTTTCTTCTTCGTAGAGAAATTGTGTTTGATTTGTTTGCCGTGATAGTGCCATAGTGTTTTTCATAGATGTGTTGTTATAAATAAATGCCATAATATCTTTACACTAAGCCTCGTTGCGTGTTTGCTTGTCTTGCTAGGAAGAATTGCCCTATTTTGTATACTCCACATACTGCTCAACTCTTCTTGAGGGAAGTCTGACTGCTCAGCCACAGCTACCAAGTGAATCTGTGTGGTACAGACTGCTACCAAGTGGGTTCACCGCCAAACGCCTGTAGTCCTAAATCTTTTGCAGTGGTCCCAGAGGGAACTGCACAGGTTTCCGCCTAACACTGGTGTACAGTGGTGGGATTTGTATCGAGTATACAGTTTAGAGTGCTTTTCGACACAGTAGGATAACTAACCACAAAACTTTGCACAAAAAGCAACTTTCAAAAAAACATGTCTACGATGGAAACTTACAGTCGAGAGTCCTTGTCAGGTGAAAATACTGAGAGTCTGCGAGCTCTCTGTAGGCAGGAGAATCTTCCTGTAAGAGGCAAGAAGTTAGAACTAATAGAGAGATTGCTGGCGAACCAAAGTCTGGGTACTGCTTCAGAGGAACCAATCTCTCCAGCGAATGTAGATAACAGTAATGGTGCTGATCTGAATCGTAATTTCGTTGATATTGATCAAGAGGCTGACGAGGATGGAGAGGCTGATGAAACTGTCTCCCCTGTTCCTCTACCAGCCTTACCAGCTGTGCCTACGGGGCCCATACCAGGTCCCACAAGTAACCCTGCTTATTTTGAACTTGAAAAAATGAAGCTCGAACTAGAATACAAACGGTTCTTGGCTCAATCTGAACGAAACCAAGAGCTCGAGTTCAGACGGATGAATGCCCAGGCTGAGCAGAAGCAAGCTGAGTTAAGACTCAGGGAAATAGAACTTAATCACGAGTTAGAGATGAAAAAGTTGTCTATGGAAAATGCTTCTCTCTCCTCTGGTTCTTCTAGGAGCTCCAGTCCCAAAAGACCCCGGATGCCGAAGGAATTAGTGGGTATTTATGAACCGATATTGGATGTGTTGGATTGGTTGAAACTGTTTGAATACAATCATGGGCTCCAGGACATGACCGGGAATGCTTTACTTCCCTGGTTGTTCTCTAGGCTCCCTCCTGTTGCGACTGATGTGGTAATGGAGTTGGGGGAGGCGGATAAGATGGATTACGAAAGTGTGAAACTAGCTTTGATAGCTAGATTCGGGAAGACCCCTTCCCAGTATCTTAAGAGGTTTAGAACCCTCAAAAAGCATGATGGTACCCCTTGGACTACTTGGGTGAGTGAAGGGTTGAAAAACTTAGAGGGATGGATTAAGGGTTACAAAGTGAACACTTATGAGGGTATGAGGAATCTTTTTATGTTGGAGTCTATTTATGATGCCTGCTCTCCTGAGCTCAGACAGCACTTGGCTGATTCGAAGGAATTGGATTCCAGGGAGCTAGCTAAGGCTGCTGACTTGTGGGTTGCCAACAGGGCTACTCATAAGGATTCTGGGGCAACTCAGAAAAAGGACGAGGGAAAACAGCCTAAAAAAAACTCAAAAGAGAATTCTAATAACTCACATTCCAAAGAGGGCCCCAAACAAAACCAGAAGGTTAAGCCACCGGGAAAACCACAGCAGAATAGTGTGTCTTCTGGTGCCAAACCGGAAGGAGGTCAGAACAAGCCACCATTCCAGAAAGCATTCGGTAAATGCTTTGTTTGTGGCTCGACTGACCACGTGAAAGGAGATCTCAGATGTAAGGGTAAACCTTCAGGGGTCCAGCTTGTCTCCTTAGCCTTCGCTCCAGAGGAGGAAGTCCAAATGGCAAGTGGAAACTTTCTACTGCTAGCTGACGAACCCATTGGAGTCTCAGCCAGCATTTCTTTAGTATCTCTGGGGTTGTGGGAACAACAGAATTTAGATGTCTATAATTCTATCCCCGATAATACTAAAGAGTATTATAAGGACAGTGTCCAGGTGAATGGTCAGGAGACTCCTGCCATTAGGGACACTGGGGCCAGCATAACTGTGGTGGATAAATCTTTTTTTCAGGCTGAGGATGTTGCTAAGGCACCCAAACGCCTCACCAAGTTAGCTGGAGGGCATGTGCAGATGCTTCCCCAATTACCAGTTCTCATCCAGTGTAACGACATGACTGTGAAGATACCTGTCAGCATACAGAGTGCAGTACCAGGACGCGTACTGTTGGGTAACGATTTGAAAACTCTCGGAGTTGTATCGCATACTCCCAGACCTCCTAGTAAACGGTTACAGGAGCTAACCAGACCCGCAAGAGAGAGGACCATGCACGGTACTCTCCAGGAGATGATGAAGAAAGAGATCACTCCTGCTCCACTGGAATTGTCGGCCGCTGTCTCCAAGAAATCAGAAGCGAAAGGGAAACCTAAGACTTCTATCCCGAAACCAGCAGCCAGCATTCCAGTGCAGCCAACACGGACTTCCCCGCGGTTGTCCAAAGTTACACCCGTAACTCCACCTCCAGCCGAGGCTGAGAGGGAGGTACAACCCTGTGTGGTGGAATTAGACTCTGAGGAAGAGCTAATGGAAGGCCCGGAACTCATTGGAGATCTGGATCCTGTTGACCATCCTGAGCTGCAGTCTTTACTGGCAGAGGGTGGACCCAGCAGGGCAGACTTCAGTAAGGGACAGAGAGAATGTCCAACTCTGGAAGGTCTTTGCCACCAGGCAGAAGCTCAGGCTGAAGGGCAAGAGCCTGGGAAATACAGGTTGCACTGGGAAGATGGCCTCTTCTACAGTGAACCGACCGAGTCTCCACCTGGAGACTACAAACGACTTGTAGTACCCCAAGAGAACAGACCACGGTTCTTGCAGTTAGACCATGAGATTCCTTTGGCTGGTCACTTGAGTTTCAAGAAGACTAAGGAAAGGCTCTCTCTCTATTTCTATTGGCCGAAGATGGGGGCCGAAGTAGAAAAACACTGCAGGAGCTGCCACATTTGCCAGACCTCTGGTAAGGTTGGCTCCAAGAATGTGGCACCTTTAGTGCCTCTCCCAGTTGTGGGAGTCCCATTTGAGAGAGTAGGGATTGACATTGTTGGTCCCCTTGATCCTCCAACCTCCTCAGGCAACAGGTTTATACTTGTTGTAGTAGACCATGCTACTAGGTATCCTGAGGCAATTCCTATGAGGACTGTTACAGCTCCGTCTGTGGCTAAGGCCCTCCTTGGTATTTTTACTAGGGTCGGGTTTCCTAAGGAAGTAATCTCTGACAGGGGGTCAAACTTTAAGTCCCACTACATGAAAGCCATGTGGAAAACCTGTGGAGTTACTTACAAGTTCTCAAGAGCGTACTACCCACAAACCAATGGGTTGGTAGAACGGTTCAACCGAACCATGAAGAGCATGATAGGTGTTTTAGAGGAACCCCTTAAGCGTAAGTGGGACCTTCTACTGCCATGCCTTCTCTTTGCTTATAGAGAAGTCCCTCAGGAGGGAGTAGGTTACTCTCCCTTCCAATTACTCTATGGTCATCCCGTCAGAGGTCCATTGGCCCTGATTAAGGAGGGGTTGGAGAGTGCTCCTTCCCCCAAGCCAGTCAGAGTGACTGACTACGTGATAGGTCTCCGGAGGAGAATGTCACACATGATGACGGAAGCAAGCGATAACTTGAAAGCTGGACAAGCATTGGTCAAGCACTGGCACGATTAAAAAGGCTAACATGGTTCAGTTCGCTCAAGACCAGCTCGTTCTCGTTATGATCCCAACAAGGCAGAGGGCCTTGCAAGATAAGTGGATGGGACCCTTCCGAGTAGAGGGTAAACTCGGAGAGGTTAACTATCTGGTGGACTTGGGCAATCCCAAGGAGGCTCCAACAGTCTTTCACACCAACCGACTTAAAGCGTATGTCTCACGACCTGATGTAGGAACGTTGCTTCTAGCATCATCCGAGGAAGAAGAAGCGAGTGAAGCTCTTCCGGATCTCCTCAGAGGCTTACCTTTAGATGAAAAAATGGAAGGAGTAAATCTCTCCTCCAATCTGACACCCGAGCAACAAGAAGAGTGCAAATCTATGTTGAATCAGTTTGCCTCTCTGTTCTCGCTCTTACCAGGCTTGACCCCTTGGGGCCAGCACGACATACTCACTGGTGACTGTCTGCCTGTCAAAAGCAGAGGATACCGCATGTCAGAAAACGTACAAACCCACATCAAAGGTGAGGTCAGCAAGATGCTTGATGTCGGGGTAATAGAGCCCTCTACTAGTCCATGGTCTAGCCCAGTTGTGTTAGTACCAAAGGCCGGATCTAAAGAACTTAGATTCAGCGTGGATTATAGAGCTCTTAATGCAGTCACCAAGACTGATGCCCACCCTTTGCCAAGAACAGATGAGTTGGTGGATAAACTTGGCGCCGCCAAGTTCCTCAGCACATTTGACTTGATGTCAGGCTATTGGCAAATAGCCCTGACAGACCATGCCAAGGAGAAAACTGCATTTTCTACCCCCGTTGGCTTATACCAGTTTAAGGTAATGCCTTTCGGATTAAAGAATGCACCTGCTACGTTTCAACAGATGGTAAACCAGGTTCTGAATGGGATGGAGGACTTCTGCATGGCATACTTGGATGACAACGCAGTTTTCAGCAATTCCTGGGAAGAACATGTAAACCCCCTGAGAGATGTTTTGCAGGCTCTTGGACGAGCCAATCTGACCATAAAGGCGAGCAAATGCCAAATTGGACAGAGTAAGGTAGTCTATCTTGGGCATGAGGTAGGTGGTGGAGAAATAAGGCCTTTGCTCAGTAAAATTGAAGCTGTGCAAAATTGGACAACACCGACTACTCATACCCAGGTGAGAGCCTTCCTAGGCCTCACTGGGTATTACAGGAATTTCATAGAGAACTATGGGACCATAGCTTCTCCACTGAATGTCATTTCCTCACCCAAATTTCCTAAAAAGGTTAAATGGAACGAGGAGTGCAATCAGGCTTTTGAAAACCTGAAAAAGGCTCTTTGCCAAGCCCCAGTACTCAGAGCTCCTGATTACCGCCAACACTTCATTGTGCAGACAGATGCTTCCAATGTAGGGATAGGTGCCGTACTCAGTCAACTGGATGGGAAAGGTAGGGAGCACTCCGTTTGCTTCATCAACCGCAAGCTGAAGGATCCTGAAACAAGGTAGGCAACAATCGAAAGAGAGTGCTTTGCTATCGTGTGGGCTCTGAAGAAGTTTAGGCCGTACTTGTATGGTTCTACTTTCGTCATTCAGACTGACCACCAACCCTTGAGATGGTTAATGCAAATGAAAGGGGAAAACCCAAAACTATTGAGATGGTCGATCTGCCTGAAAGGGTTTGATTTCACCATTGAACACAGGTCAGGGTGTCACCACCAAAATGCTGATGGTTTCTCTAGGATGTATGTCATCGACTAGAGGTATGAGATTCATCCAGGAGTGGATTAAATCCTCCTGTCCCTTAGTCTGGGGGGGCGAGTGTTAGGGAGAATTCTCTGTTTAGGGTGAATGTCCTAACCTAGTGAGTCCCCCAGCAGCTTTGCTGGATTTCTGGAGTTTGTTTTTTCCATCCTGCCAAGAGTGAGACTCTTTTTCTCCCACTCTTCGGACATGTATGTGTGTAATTCCTTTAAATGTCAATGTGTTCTATGGGCTATGGGGTCTTTTACTCCATAGGGTCTCGTATGTTTTTCTATGTGTGTTACACCGCACCCTATGTGCCGTAGCACTGGGGCGTCCTAGCGGTCCTCCACCATAGACTCCATAACCGGGGACTGACTACTGTCTCCCCGGGCATGTAAAGTCACCATTGGCTTTACTAGACCTAAATTTACTAAC
Organism: Ambystoma mexicanum; assembly: GCF_040938575.1. Taxonomy (NCBI): domain Eukaryota; kingdom Metazoa; phylum Chordata; class Amphibia; order Caudata; family Ambystomatidae; genus Ambystoma; species Ambystoma mexicanum. Next base: position 132,552,863 of record NC_090939.1, read on the forward strand.
AGAACTAGTACAAACCATCTTATTGTGGACGTACTAGTAGGGGTAATTCGATTACTCCTGGATCTGTTACTCGAGGGGGCACTGTCCCGTCCCCCCTCGTCGAGTTTTGGCTGGTGGCAGTGGAAACTACTTGTTATTTTCGACCCCGAACATAACCCTATGGGATTCGTCCCATTGTTGGAGATTGATACTTTTTCTCGTTAATCTCTAACGTACCACCGATCTACTTATCGTAAATAAGTTTATCGGTTGGTATTTTCTGCCAGAACTCGGTTTGTAAAATGGCGTCTGTGTTCGTCTCTGTGACTCCTAAACCAAAGGTCGAGCCCTTTGTTCCACTTTTGGCGGGCTCTGTACAGAGACCCTCCAAAGTGGTGCCATTCTGTCTGGGTTACCACAGGGGTGTGGGAGGGGGTTTAGGCACCCTGGCCCGAGTTGCCTTGCCAACTCCGGTCGCACTCTGGAGTGATTGGCCTAAGTGGTTAGCCTTCCCGCTCACCACTTAGCATGTTTTGATTGACAGCTAGGCTGAATGAATGGGGCTTTTGGGACTGGATCTTCAGAAGTCGCCACAGGACCTAAGAATCCGACGAGGGTAACGCTGAGCCGACCTGCACGACGACACCTCCGGTGGAGCCCTGCGGAACCGACTCACCACTTCCCGACGACAGAGGAGATCTCCCTGCCGGAGAGTCTCTTCCCCTGACTGGTGGGAACAACCAGTCCCCTTTGCTTTTTATTCGCCTCTGGACGCAGTGGTCGAATTGCCCGTGCAGAGCACCTCGGCAACCAGATAGCCACTACCCCTGTACCGCGACCAAAAGTTGGTGCCTTGTGACGGCGCACCCCGCGGCTGGTCTCTTCACTGGTGGTGCACCGGACTTCACTTTTCTACGACGACGAGAACATCTCTACTCTTGGCAAAGACCCGACGTGCATCCACCACCAGGAACAACTGCCACCGCCGGAACTGCCCTCCACAACAAGGTACCGTGTCCGCCTGGCTTCCCTTTCGATCGGTTCGAGTGAGGTGTCTTAATCCTCTCCGTTCAGTTGGGTCGCCTCCAAGCTTTTCTCATTTATTTGTTCTGAACTGGTTCAATCTGCCGATAACAATTTGCTACAAAGACTTGAATGCATCTCCACTAGAGACTTGTTGGGACATCGCGCCTTGCCTCTCTCTGAGTGGGCCTGGCCTCTGAACATTATGATCTATTGTGATTCTTGCCTTCCTGCCTTGCATTTTATCCGCGAAGGATTGAACTGTGTTGATTTCATAACCTGCCTATCTTTCTCTCTCCCGTCCTAACTAATATTCGAGTGTCATCTAGGTTGAGGTATACACCTCTGTCTGTAAATAAGTGGTACCGGTAGAACCTAGAGTTGTCAAAATATTGCTAGGGGGATTGATCGTTTCTTCTTCGTAGAGTAATTGTGTTTGATTTGTTTGCCGTGATAGTGCCATAGTGTTTTTCATAGATGTGTTGTTATAAATAAATGCCTTAATATCTTTACACTAAGCCTTGGTGCGTGTTTGCTTGTCTTGCTGGGAAGAATTGCCCTATTTTGTATACTCCACATACTGCTCAACTCTTCTTGAGGGAAGTCTGACTGCTCAGCCACAGCTACCAAGTGAATCTGTGTGGTACAGACTGCTACCAAGTGGGTTCACCGCCAAACGCCTGTAGTCCTAAATCTTTTGCAGCGGTCCCAGAGGGAACTGCACAGGTTTCCGCCTAAAAGCGCTGGCGTGCGCGGCACACATTTTCAGCGCACATCCAATGTTTTTCTCGCGCACGGACTTCCATGAATCCGTGTGTGCTGGTTTCCCTGCGATTTTCCCACTTGCACTGCGATTTTCGCACTTTTACTGCGAATCGCACGTTTTGGCACCTCTGCGCGGGAATTTTCGGCGCACATGAATTCCATGAATCGACCCCATAATCTACCACGCGGGAAACACAACTAATGCAGGTCACTACACTGCATATATAAAAAAGAATTGTGGATGGTTCGAATGTAATGATACTACCATTAGTCTAACGCAGAGCTTACTAGCAAATCTTGTAAACACTTACTTAATATTCTTAAAACCAAAATGTTATTACTAATCTGTGTATGAACATAAACAACCTTCAACTACAAAACTATGAACTGTTAGAATATGCCAACATGATTCTAAACCCCAAGATTCTGCAACAAGCAAACCGATAAATGAATACCACTAAAATCAGACAGGAAATATACAGTTAGAATACGCCAACAGGTGGTTGACAAACTACCGAAATGTCTACTGTGCAATGCAATAACTCATTATGAACTGCCTACACTAACATATGATCTTTTCTTTATCAAAGAGATTGAATCAGAATGTCTGCTCCAATTACCCAGGTCATGAAAAAACTGCATACAACCACAGAAAATTGAACAGTAAGTATATAATGATTGGACTCACAAACACCACAGCATAAGACACTCATTCAAGCAAACACCTGACATAGCCCGCCATCCAAAATGTTTGCTTCCATGGGTATCTTATGATGCAGTGCTTGTTGCCAAACCCTACAATCTTGACTACATGGCCTGGCCAAAACTCTACATATAGCCTCAACAAAGGAAACAGTAAGTATATAATAATTAGACTCACACACACCACAACATAAAACAGCCATGCAAACGAACACCTCACCAATAAATACAACCCAAAATCAATACCAACATTCTGAACACAATCCAACAAACAAACTAACACACATCATCTCACTATCCTATAAACACTATTACACTACTGCCAATCAGTACACACATTTTAGAAAACATATCCCTTAAGCAGCCCACATACCACAGTCAAAATATTTGGTAGCATGGGTGTGTTATGCTGTGGTGGTTGTGCCCAGGACCTAGAGTCTGGGTGCATGGCCAAAGGCGGCCCTTCAGCCATGCACCCAAGACTCTAGGCACTGGCCACAACCACTGCAGAAGAACACATCCATAGAAGCAAACACCTACCAAATGACCACAACCCAAAAACATAATACATCCACCGCAAAATCTATTCACTTCAATTAACATTCTAAATAATAATTACAACCAATGCACAAACTCTTCAATACATACCCTCTTCACCCAATGCTCTACTAACGACCCAAAACCAACATCATACTAAAGTAAAATAGCAAGTAGTGCGCCCGGTGTTTAGTATGTCTGCAGACAACTGCAGTGACCACGGACACCGCAAACAATTAAAGGCCTTTTCCCACCTAAACAAATACTGCATTTGACCCATCTCTGACTCCCCCACCCTCTCCAAGCACCCCTACACACCAACAAACTCCCCAAAATTGGATTTATGCTCACTTTCCCGCTGCGCTGTCCGTGGATCCAATATGGCAGGCACATCGAAACAATGTGACGCACCTCACGCTTTACCCCAATCAATCAGTGAACACGTCAAATGTCCGCAGACATGGCGCAAGCCGATTAGTTAGCGGACATAGATATCATTATTTTTTTAGACCCACTTTTTGGTCATTTTAAAAAAAAGTACTGGACGGATTTTCACCAAATTTACAAAAGCATGCTTTCGGGACCAATCCCCACTCCTGCCGCAGATTTGGTGAAAATCCGTCCAGCCGTTTGGGCTGTAGACGTGACAGACATTTTTTCTCCATTCAGTCTATGGAAAAAAAAAACGTGGGACCCCCTGATGACTTTGACCCCCCCTGGACCAACCTCACCAAACATTGCAAATTAAGAGTGGGCCATATACTTTTTTGCAAAGTTTGGGGAGGATTCGTCCAGGGAGAGTGAAGTTATAAGATGCCCAAAAATTCCTTTGCAACCTAACCATAACTACATGGCCCTACTGGAGGCCATGTAATAACATAGTGGATGTTTTTTGTGTGCTCTTGTGTGACAAATACTGCAAGAAATTCGGTGTCGTAGTGGCAAGTGGCATGAATGTTACAAATGTTCTGTTTGAAATTATGCACACTGATCTCCTTTGTAGAGATATATTTTGTTTCAAGTCTTCCCTAATGTTATATATTTCTGGTCAATATGTCATTGGAATGCTTTGGAAACAACTAGCAGTCCAATGTTTCTCTAACAAAGGGATCTGTCCCCTGTGGTTCTCTGGAAAATGTGAACTACAACTAGTATGATCTCTCTACATTGATTATGCATCCTAGGGATGATGGAAATAGTAGTGTAAAATATCTGGAAATCCCCAGGTTGTAGACCCCTGAGTTATCGGCTGGTTTAACAATCGCTGTTGATGAGCTATGACTTGTGATGAACATAACTTTCCTTGAAGAAATCAGAGGACAGAGGCAAATGTTTCAGGACATCAACGTCTCATTCAATACATAAAAAAGACTGAGAAAAATTAAATTACGCTTATAGGTATGTCAATATTAATGGGGATGAAGACTCTTAATTGGGATCGTTTGCCTCCAATGTATCAGACAGACACAACCTGGGTCAGAGCAGTGAGCCATAGAGACAGTTGTGAAGTCCAGCAAGTGTCCACCCTATCACCATCATATAAAATCTATGCATAGAGTCGGTAGGAGCTCGCCACACGGACCCCATCAATTTGCACCAACATACTGGTGATACACAGCTGTTCCTGAAAGTAAGATTCATTGAAGACATCACATTTCCATATTACTGTCTGACGTCCATGCAGTCCTGGATGAAAAGCACATATCTGAAACCCAGTCCTACGAAACCGAGTTTGGCTCCTCAGGGAAAGGGGAGGAGATCAAATAATGTGACAGGAGCCAGTTCTGGTAAGGGCAGCCATCCCTAACATCAACAGGTGTTCTCACCTGTCATTCCCTTACCATTCGAAATTGGAGATCCCAGATGTCACGTATGTTAGACTTTCAGGTGGCAGGCACATGGATGTGTCCAATTGCACATGAAATACAGGAGCTTGTAATAAAAACATACATTACAACACCACTCCCCCTGTTTAACAAAACCTAGACCCATAAAACAGCATTGAAACAGAAAATAATGTTTTGTAATACCAACAAATGCTTGAATTAAAAAATACTTATAAAGTGCATTACTAGTTTTTTGGTAGCTTTGTGACGTCTTGGGCATTTGAGATACTTTCTATTACATGGTCTGCAGAAGCAACCACGTGCAACATAGGCACACAGAGAATGGACACATTTCCGAAAAGCACAAAGCTCAAAATAAATAATCTGTTCAAACCTGTGTCATTTTGCATTGTCTCGCTTCTAAGACAAACATGTTTCACCTGAGCTATCCTCACCATCCCAAGAAACAAAAAGGAGGGAGTGATAGCCCCTTGTCAAGATCAACGTGTAGCCATATGCATTTGCCAAATACCACTATTCATACCAAAGGTAGTTGTCTCACTAGGTGTTGTTATTTTATTATTTCTTTATTGTTTTGGTTTGTTTTGGTTTGTATAAACTGTTAAAGCAACACCTATGGGCAAAAAACCTACAAATAAAATTTTAAAAATTGCTATGCAATACTATATGTTTCTAACAAATGTGTAAGTATAAAAGCATACATGATTCCAACAGGCAATACGATAATTAAAACAAAGAATAGAAACCACATACATATGAAAACATACGTATTCTATCTAGTACACATTAGATTTTGAATAATTGTATTGGAATTGTCAACATAAAACAGCAAAGGTGTCTTGGCTGTGGACTTTATCATCTAATTGAAATGACGGATTTACCTGTTTAATTAGAGTCAATCACTGTGTTGGCAAAACAATCCCGGTGTGGGCATGATGACAGCGTATTATGATCAGATCTGTGCTGAAGCCCAAGGTCCGGAAAAGGTTGCCAAGGTCTATCATCAAGCTTTCAAAATGTGTCATTTTAATGCAAAAACGTGTATCATTATGTGATGTTTCTATCAATACCAGAGCCAAATAAAATAACTTGTTACCTCTTGGGAAATTACAATTTGAAATGTGTGATTTAAATGGTTCTATTGCTTGATTTGGATCATGAAATGTGAGATCGGATTGAACACATTCTCAAACGTTGGCTCTTGTAGAATGGGCCTAGCCTAACCAATCAAATGAATGCACTGCAATAAATCCGCTGCATCCCACTGCAGATGCTTCCACCACTGCTAGGGTGTTTGCTTTAACACTGGCATTTCTCGTTTTCGGCATTAACTAAGATGTGCATCATGATTCGGTGCAACGTGTTGCTTTGTTAAAACAAAACACATTGCAAGACCAGGTAGAGATCCCACATTTATTTTGCTAGCTTGCACTTTTGGACTTTAGTTTGGACTCAAGTCCACATAGGCCAATTAATAGGGCACTTGCTGGCCAACTAAAACATATCCTTATTCTATACACAGTCGGGCAGTGTGGTTTCATATTACAGTGTGGATTGTCAATGTGTTAGGTGAACACAGGAAAGGAGGATACAGTAGTGCTGATTGACAATGAAGCTACTGGCAACACTCTTCACTTACTTCAGCACAAAAAAGAGTGGATTAGAGTTACTTCTGGCAAATGACAGTGCTGGTGCTTCCGTGCTTCCTGCAGAGTCGTAGTGTGCCGGTGTGGAAACAATGGTGCTGGTAGGAAAAGGTCTTCAGAACCCCCTCCCCTCCATTCCTATTTATTTGCGGACTGTGATTCATCCTGCAGCCACCCATGTGCCTGTGGCCAGGGATGCAGGATGGCTGTGGGTCGACCCATATGACTGCAACACTAAGTCAGAAGGACAAGACTAAGAACCCCCTTTTTGGGGCACACTCAGACTCCATTTTGCGCATATCAACTCGGGCCTCATGAACACATGTGGCCTGCAGGGCTGCAGCTCTCTCCTCTAAATCGCGCACAGCGGCCCAGTCTCTTCCCTCGGCCTCCTCCCCTCTGCGTCCCTGCAGTAGGCCTTTTCCCACGAGAGACTAGACGCGAAAAAGCTACAAGACACACACTGTATCTTTCACCTTCCGCAGTCCATCACTGACCTGCAAATGACCGGGAGGAAGCTGGGGCCAGAGAAAAACAATTCATCTCCACAAACATGTTCTGTCCCCTTGAAGACCCCGCATTTATGACATATGCATTCGATAACCCCCCAACCTCGCTCTCCCTTTTAAAGTAACATATAACAGTTCTCCCGCCTGTGTGCCACCCCATTTCACCCACATAGATAAGCCATCTGTAAAGGTTATAAATCTATAGGGACGTATGAAGGGGCTGATTATAAAAAACAAAACAAGAAGATGTTTACCTATTCTTACTGCACATACAGCTGTTGGTTTTATGTCTAGGCCCCATACTGTTGAACAAATCTTGTCCTTTGAAAGACACTCACTCAAATGTTTGACATGGCAATTTACGTGTTCGAATTATAATGTAAGGTACATGACCCAGATGCTCTATGGCTTTTTAAGTATATATATGTGTTCACAAACATGTTCCACTTGCATACAGTTCTAAATGTACATAATGCAAGACAGTAAATCCACAAGGCTGTTGTAGATAGAATTTACTTTGTAACCTTGTGCTCATGATAAGCGTAAACATGTAACTTATATTACGATCATAGTTCGCATATTAGTAATTGTACCTGTGACCACACTAGCCTAATTCCACCTCACATTCTAATGATTCATATGTAACCCAGCCAAGTAGATTGGACAGAGGCTACAAGGCTCTCTCTCCCTTCTCCTGCAGCACCACATACTCAGCCCCACCTTCTTCCGTCCCCAGACCGGGCTGACATCTAAAGGCCCTTGTTTTACCGATGATGTGATGCTATAAATGTAACCCCCCACCCTTCTGCTGAACCTGCACCAAGAATCCATCCTCCTCCAACCCCCCAAACCCACAATAGCACCATTAACTTGTTCCACACCCCCAGACTCTGGTTAAAGATATATAGGCAACACGCCTCTCATCCCACCGCCTTTTTGATGTACCAGCTATGTGCCCTCTGACCAGTTAGTATCCCAGCTCACCCCAACCCCGACTGACCATGGTAGCCATATTTTTGTTCTTGTAATAACATACTATAAAGATTTCTCTCACTAGATCTAACGTAGGAGGGTGATAGAGGTATCCCTGAAATGTGCCCCCTGAGAAGCCACTTGAACCCATGAAACAGTTCATTTATTGTACAGTATATTTATGATGATGAAACACGAACACTCAGAGTTATGTGCTATTCTTCTTGTGATGTTAGAATGATGATTTGAAGGATTTACAGGGCATTATGAATTATAGTTAACACTGAATGAGTATGTGTGGCCACAAGGGCAAATGTTAGTGCAGCCAAGATGTATCAACTCAACAATCACCTGACCCAGCACTCGACCCTGACGAGTCCAGCTGACCTGAGAGCATCACTGTGACACCAAGTGGAGCCTCGCCAATCCTGAAGTTTCAACCCTATATATTCTATACTACCCATTCCCCATTGCCCAATCTCATCAATTCATGTAATCCCTAGTCCCCACGTCATAGGTGATGTGGTTTTGTAACAAAATGTGGATGTTTTCTGATGTTTGCCAGAGCGCACTCAGAGTTTGCAGAGTTCTCTGTTTGCCCTATTTCGGTTTAGATAAACTTTTACCTTTTGCCCTCACCCGCACTTGGTCTTGGTCTCATTCCCTTCTGGGGTGTGTCCTTTACTGACTCTCACTGGGGAGTGTTAAATGTATTTTTGGGGGATGCTCACTTTCAGAGCACACAGTCTATTGCAAAAGCCTCTTTCTAAATTTGCCTGCTTCTACTCTCTGCCCTCTGCAACTTATCCAAAACGGGACTGGGAGACGTGTCCTTGGCTTCACGCCCAGGGATCGTATCTCTCCAGGACTGAAATCTCTGCACTGGCTCCCAGAGGCTGAGAGGATTAAGTTGAAAACTGTATTGTCCACAAGGCCTTCTGGGGCCTAGGTCCTCAATATCTTCAGCTCTCTCTCCCAAATATCTTCCTTCTCGAGCTCTTCGCTCATCCGCTTCCAACTCCCTCCGGGTCAGTCGCTTCTCCAAGCAACGAGTTGGTGTTAGATCTCTTTCTTCGGCTTATGCCTCCCTTTGAAACAGCCTCCCTCCCCCTTAAACTTAAGGAGAACCATCTCTGTTTCCGTATGCACCTCAAAATCTTCTGCCCTTTCTCCTCCTCTCATCTGCGGACCTCCTGGCTGAAACCTGAACTGCACTGGCTACCAGGACACCCTCTGATCTTGGGCCCAGGTCCCTCCTCTGCCATTGTCTCACACCGGCATTGCCCCCCTGCAAACCCCCACACTTGGGGACATTTTCTGTATCCCTACAGTCCCCCTACCAGCCCCTGACACCTGATGTCGGCACTTACCCTTGCCACTTGCTGGCCGCTACTTACTTATTGTTATCTTCTTGTATTGCACTGTTCCCCTTCTTCCCACGCACTTGCATGATCTAAATGACACATGGTCTAGTAGGATCATTGTATGTCCTCCCTTTGTTCCCCTCCCTTGCCTTGTCGCGCCTTGAAGCACTTGTGCATAGGGGCGTTATCAATGCCATATTATATCATATCATATCACATGTTTATTTCTGCAAACTGATGATCGAAATACCGCTCTTCACTGTGAGCCGCCGTTCACACAATCATTTTACAGTATAAAGGGTTGGGGAATGCATGGTCTTGTGATTAAGTTACTGGACTTTTAACATGTAAATCTGGGTTCAAATGCAAGCATGGGAATTTTACCAACACTCATGAAATAATATTCTGCACCTCGCTTTATGAGAGTGTGCCGCAAATGTCATATGTCTATATATGCAAATATGTATACCCTAATTTGCAGTAGGCAATACAGTGGTGTTGCTGTTAATCCTTCTAAGTTACTGCTTCCTATTGCTTAATGGTGTATATATGCCACACTCAATTCGACACCACACAGCCAAGGTTTCTGGATACAGCACCTGTTGTCTGATATCTTCTTGCTAACGTACATATTCTGTGTTATGTCCAAGCTATATCAAAAACCTTACAAATTATTTATATTATATTGGGAAAAAAATCTATGTCCACAAATGAAAAAGCCATATGATGAAAATGAACATATTTGAAATAAGGCTTTATGATTCCTTTTCAGTGACATGCATGTTATTTATTTTACAGGCTACAAACTAAATCTGATATTTGTTGTGGATGAGGAAACACATGTCTAAATGATAATTCCACCTCTGACAAACTTAAATCACCATTGTCTATCTTTATTTATAAAAGTGAACATTTGTGGGTTTGTGGCTAGGTTTGTGGCTTGCCAAAGCTGAAATGAGGTTACTGCTCCCCATCTTCCATCAAGCACCAGACATCTATGAACAATCCTCAGAGGGAGACAAGAGAAAATCAGACGCATGGGAGTTCTTTCATCATGGCCTTTATTTGATGTACTAATTAGACACACGCTCAAAGACATTTTGCCTTTAACCTGCTTTTGTAGTCTTATTAGATGATGCAACATACTTATGCAAATGAACACCTTGTACATGGTATGCTTCTGCTAGGTCCCCTTAGTCAGAGAAAAAAAAATCCTTCCAGATAAGGATTATATATCGATGCGTGAACATGTTTTTTGCCAGGAGTTGAGCACTGTCATAGTTGTGTCCAGCCAAGCCTAAAATAAGCATATACATTTCATGCATTAGAGAAAATTGTGGATGCCAACTATGCTAATGTGGGCTCCAATGATATAATGTGTCTCCAATGATAACATTACTTTTGTGCACAACAAGCCCACATTAGCATAGCTGGCATCCACAATTTTCTGGATATTTGGAATATCTGCTCACATACGTAGGATGTACTGGCCCTCCTGGGGGCTGGCCAAACAGCGACTAGCATCTCTTGTTTCTCAGTTTTTGGGCTGTCATGCCATTCCAAGGATGATCTCTTTAGTCCCCCCTCTGGTAGATCTGTCGACCATATCTCCAAACCTATTCACTGTAGCTGTCAGGAGCCACATCTTTGTTGTTCCTCCAAGGTGACCATAGTAGTTTGCATGGTCATTTTAGCACTATGTCAAATAACAGCAATCTCCTGTTGCCCAATATTTTTTGTAGCCCTTTGGATCCTCGAATATTATCATTTCAGTCTGGAACAAGGTAGACTCTTTTATCTGCATCCCCAGGGTATTCGGGGCTTCTACTATGTTGTTCTCACCAGCAGCTGTATCTACAATACCTTCATCTCTACAGTTTTCTCTGTTGTTTTTCTGCATTGTGTGATGCATATCCTGATCACACACAGTGGGCCTCATTACGGGTTTGGCAGTAGCCATGCCCTTTTTAAGGGCATGGCTACCGCCAAACTCGCTATCGGCCCACGAGAACGGGCCATTACCGGTAATTGCCCATTCGCGAGTGCCGGTATGGCCGGCCTCTCGATCCGCATTCTGCCCCATAGGGCAGAATGGGGTTCAGGATCATAGTTGCACCGGCAAAGTTAATAACAGTGCTGGTGCAATCATGAGTTCTGCTCACGGGTGCCGGTCTGCACGCCTGGTCAGACCAGGCGTGCAGGCCGGCACCGGCAAGCAGAACTCGTAATGTGGCGGAGAGGTAGCAAAGGCGCCGGTAGCACTATCTACACCGTTGTTGCCTTTCCGCCACATTCAAAATGAGGCCCAGTGTCAGTAATACTAGTATTAGTGCTCCTAGTAATACCTTTAGTCCAGTCTCCATCCATGTGGGTATCCATGAGAATATATATGACAGCCAGCCTTCATCTTTTCCTACACCTTTTGCTTCGTCCTCCATTTTGGCATGCATCTTGGTGCAAACTCCTCCTTCCATTCCTGTGATAAGGTCCAGAACATATCTGTTCTGGAGGGCCATCAACCTTACTGCTCGGAGCTCTTCTTTTATGGCGTGGAAGCCATTGACTATTGAGTTTATTATCTTCATCAGCTCCCACCTCGTAATCTGGAGCCATTTTGCATTTGTTTATGTCTGTACTGCTGGAACAACTGATGTGAAGAACATCTCTGTCCTGCTGAACAACCGGTGCTCAGGTGGTATGTCGTCCAGAGAAGCTTCTGATGCTGAGGATATGTAGTTTTCCATTTTCGCCCTAGTCAATTCTACTGACCTCTTCTTTCTTCTGGCAGCGTCGATTTTAGGGAAGTCATCTGTTTTGATGTCTTTCTGTAGAATTAATAGTGTTGCCGTGTTGATGTGCACCTAGAAGCATGCTCCTCCAAGTTGGTTGGCAGCATCTCATATGCCTTAGATCCACAGGCCCAATAATGATCCATTAATGCTGCTATCCCAACTTTAATGCCTGGAGCATTTACTGTTTGCTTGCAGTCTTTTTTTTCTCCATCCTTTACTGCTCCATCATTCTGGTAACATAATGCAGCTTTCTTTACTGGTATTATGGGCATTGGTCCAGCTTAATTTTCCACCCTGGTCAATAACTTCACATTGCATCCTATTCCTTTAGATATCTGTTCAAGATTTGTCATTTTCTTTCTGTACTGTGTTCAGTGAAACTGTTAGGAGTGTGTGTTCTTTGCTTCCCACTAGATCTTCTTGCAATCCTTCAGCTGTTTATACTTGGCCCTACACAAGCATCTGTGCTTGTTCCCAGCATCCTGGTTCTCATTCTATTTCTTTATGTCGCTTCTTATGACATGGTAATTCATTCAGGGTTTTCATTTTTGTCTCTCCTTTTTGTGAACTTTCTGTTATGTTTTGTATAGCCTGGTCTTTTTTTCCAATAATGGTCCATCATGTCAAGAGTTTTTATATAGCTATCTTCAAAGAGGAATGTCATTTTTAACATCCATCTCAAAGTTGATGTTCTCCCTTGAAATCGTCCTCTGGTAGTACATGATGACAGGTATATAAGTATAAGTACATATTTCAGTTGCCACAAATGTTCTGGAGGCTCTCATGGTGTAGGGGATTAGAGAGCAAATATAGCAGTTCTCCCTAATGGTTTGTTTGCCTACTTTAGTCATGTGCCTACACAACATGTCATTGGATACTATAGCAGTATCAGTGAGATAAAGATCAATCCCTCCTATGTCTGTCACCACTGCATCTACCTCTCCTTGCCCGTCCGGCAGTGCTCACTCCCCCCCCCCCCTCCCCCCGACATGGTAGTTCCACCTGCCAAAATTGGGGTTTTGTGAGTAGGGGTTACAGCTTTATTCTCTATAACATTGGAAATTCGACCAAAAATAAGAGCAAAAATACCAAACGAAAAGGAGACACAAGACACAATTAGAACACTTTTAATAATGGTACACATTACTTACTCTGCTTTGGAATCTTGTGAAACTTTGAAGATGTTTATTGATCACTTGCAATGCTCTGGAAATGTGTTATTTTGTTAGCACTTTCTTAATTCAAGCTTCGCAAACATGATGTGTCATTGCAAGGATAAATATTTTTTTCCAGACAGTGCGTATTCCAGGATCACAAAGTTCTGCAAGCACCAAAGGATTTGCTCTATTTAGTTGTGGGTATGTTTGGGACAAGTAGGCCAGGAAAACAAGGATAAATACACTAGGACACTAGGATGGTGTCTTCTTGTACTGTTAGATTTCCTAACAAAGTGGCCTAATTGGCCGTCGATGGTCACACAATGAGGGTTACGGGGAAGCATGGGACAATGCACTAATAACAATCACACTTTTATGATTAATGCTGCCATTGTGCGGAAAGAAAAATAATAAACAGACAGTGTGCCCTCAATTTGGATGTGTAGGAACTCCTTTCCCTATCTCTCTTGCTCCGGAGTGAGTAATCATAGGTTGGCCTCTGCTGGGCTGTGATGCTCCTAGATGATCTGTTTTTTCTTCTGCTCATGGAATGTTGGCACTTTGGCTGTCGATGCTGGTAGAGGCTGCTGCTTGCCAGGGCTTGATGTCATCAATATAGTTTCAGGCCTTTATATTTTGGAGTTGTACTGTTCGATCTATTATTTCCTCGACAACATGCGGTGCCGTAAACCGTGGCTTGAACCACCTGCGGTTAAAATTTCACAAATGGACACTGTCTCCTGGATAAAGTTGTGGAGCATTAATGAGAGGAGCCAGGGGATGTCTCATGCACTGCCCCGTTACCACCTAATGTGGTGTTGAATGGTGGTCGGACCCTGGTTTGTTGTGCAATACGAATAAGGCCAAATGTAAACAATGTAGCCAACTTTTATTTAGCATTTTCTTTATTTAAGCTGTGTTTCCTTTGAGAAGCCCATTCAGGTGCTTGCGCAATCCATTTGCTTGCAGGTGATAAACACAAGAGAATGTGTGCTGCATCCCCAGCAAGGTTGTGATATGATGAATTATCTCATTGGTTAAGTCAGGCACATTACCAGAACGCAGGACCTCACACACGCCCCATTGTGGCAATATTTCCTGAACCAGGAATGTTGCTGCTCTGATGACAGGATGGGAACAGGGACCAGCTTTGATCCATCTGGAAAATTGGCACACAACCACTATCATGTAGCGGTAGCCCTGGCATACTTGGAGCATGTCCACATAGATGACATGAAGGTGTTGGAATGGACCCATTGGGTGAGGTATGGCTCATCTCAATATCCTTAAATTGTGACCTGCTGTGAATTGTTTACACACAATGCAATTAGTCATACATTCTGCCACATGTTCCAACAAATTAGGACAGAACCAGTTGTCTCCAATATGAGCAGCAAGTACATCATTCCCCATATGAATAGGATGGTGAAAATGTGTTAGTGCAGTGTGCAATAATGACAATGGCATTAATACCTCCACTGTGTTGTTTTGCCACCATAGGGCATCTATCAGAGAGACTGAGCATCCCCTTTTCACCCACAACCCCTTCTCCTCTTTTGGTGCCACTCCCTGCAGCTCCATAATCGGTGTCACTGGTAATGTGTTATACCCTTCTTTCAACACCATTGTTCATACATGGTTATGAGCTGGGGAAGGAACATCAATATCTAAAATGTCTCCGAAATAAGTTGTTTGTTTTGCTTCTGAATCTGCTGCCTCATTGCCCCTAGAGATGGGATCCTACCCCTTGTGTGGGCCTGGCATTTCACCACAGTCATATGCAATGGGAACTGGAGCTCTGCCTAATCGGAATGCGTGCTGCATGGTGACCCAACAGCACTTTGGGAGCCACTCCTCAGCCAATGTGATAGCCCACAATGCACTGTGGATGTCACGTAGGCGGAATCTGAATAAACTGTCACTTCCTTGTTTTTGCTATGTTCCAGTGCCAATATTAGAGTTACTAGCTATAGAGCTTTTGCTGAGAAATGTGATGGTAAATGTGCGCTCACTACTACCTGGCTTGGCCTGTCTTCTTTTAACCTCACAACCGCCATGCCAGTATGTTTTTCTCCTGACATCTGGTCAATTGTTGACGACCCATCAATATAAAGTACACCTCCACCCTCAAGTGTGGTCTCCTTCACTTTCACTTCACTTTTTTTTTGACAGTAGCTTCTCACACCTCAAAGCTCTCTGTGTTGTCAATGTACTTTTGGGCCTTTAATGTATTGCAAAGAGAGCATGCTCCACACCAACTCTCGCCTCCCCCCAACATCTGCTCCGGGTAATGTCTGCCAGCCATGCACCCATTTTAAGCGAAGTTTACTTCGGGGTGCAAATTACATCAAGCGATAAGTGAATTGGGACAGCAATCTATATAATCTTTGATTTTCAACAGTTGATGAGATTGCTCCCATGTCTGTCTACAGAACTCGAGTATGTTATTCTAGTTACATATAAAACACAGTGAATATGTCTTGTGTGCTTTTGTGTAACAACTGCTGCAAGACATCTGGTGTGGTAGAGGCAAGTGGCATAAATGTAACAAGTCTTCTGTTTGAAATTAGGCACCCTGATCTTCTTTATAGACACATATGTTGTTTCAAGTCTTCCCTAATGTTATATCCTTCTGATGAATACGTCATTGAAATGCAATGGAAACAACGAGCAGTCCAATGGTTCACCAACACAGGGATCTTTCCCCAGTGGCTCTCTGGATATTTTGAACTATAACTGCTCTGATCTCTGTCCATTGATTAGGCTGCCCAGGACTGATGGAAATAGTCATGTAAAACATCTGGAAATTCCCAGGTTGCAGACCCCTGAAATATCTGCTGGTTTCACAATCGCTGTTGATGAGCTATGTATGGATTGTGATGTACGTAACTATCCTTGAAGAAATCAGAGGATACAGACAAACGTTTCCGGACATGAACGTCTCATTCAATAAATAAAAAAAGGTTGAGAAAAATGAAATTACACTTATAGGTATGTCAATATTAATGGGGATGAAGACTTCTAATTGGTATAGTTTGCTTCCAACATATGAGACAGACACCACCTGGGTCAGAGCAGTGAGCCATCAAGACAGTTGTGAAGTCCAGCAAGTGTCCACCCTCTGTAAGAGATATTCAATTCAACACTACAGCCGAGTCAACGCCTAGTCTGGAATACTGAATGAAAACCCTTATTGATATAACTTTATGTCCAGTTCATGTGTTCTGGATGAGTACCCCTATATAACACCCCTCTCTTGGAATCCCCCTGACCCCACTGAGCCAAGAAGTAGTTCTGTTTTGCAAGTTTAAAAGGTGTATTTGATAATTTAAACAATATATATATATCACACTTTATAATAAATTAATAATTGAATATCACACTTAATCTGAGCAGTAATCAATAATGGATAGTCTGGCACTAGCACACTTGTGAATAGGAACAGAAGAATAAGGTGGTAGAGAATGCTTTATATAAGTTCAGATGGATGCAATGTTGAATGAAATGCAATACAGAAAATACTCAATATGATTTCAACAAAACAATGTAATCACTTTTCTCTGGCAATCCACTCCCCCCCTTTATGCAATGCAAGGAAATGGAAGGAAAGCACACAGTTCTCAGAAATGCAATCAAATGTAATTCAGTTCACCCCAGCAAGCTTAGACTACAGAAGTTTGAAACACAGGCCCAAAATGCTTTTATATGTGCTGGCAATGAAGTGAAAAATATGCTAAAATGCTTTTAATTCCCTCTAGAGGTTCAGGGTGAGTGGTATCTAGTTAATATTAGTCCAGGCTCACTTTAGCAATGATTCAGGGATGGTTCTTAAGAGGAAAACGAATTTTTAGCAAGGAAAGCAAGGAAGCTGCTGTTTTCACACGTGGCTGGATTTTGAACCAAATCGCAAATCGTGGTAAAATTAGCGAGTGCGAGAATCGTGATTATGGCAAAAGTATGAGGAGTAGGAAGGCTTGTTCTAGGCTTGTTGAAAAGTTGAGATTCTAAGCTTTCAGAGAAAAGTTAAACCAAGTTCCTAGCCCAAACGGTTCCAGAGATACGGACGATTAAATAAAGGTAGTTTTTCGGATTTGAAATTTTAAAAGTTCAAAGCGACAGGTTACAGCTTGCAGCTAGAAAAGGACAGGTGACAGCTTTGCACATGACAGGTGACAACTTCTAGGAGGCAGTTCTGGTTAGATTAAAATAGATTGAATTATATTATTTTAACTAAGAGATTGGTTCTGCACAGTTCTGCTAGGTACTCACAATATAATTTTAAAAGGAGTGGGCCTCGCCACGGATCTGGTCAACAGGTTTTCTTCACTCGCCACGGACGGTTTCTGCGCACAGCGTCTGGGTCAGCTCTACTCTGCTGGTCTGGTCTGGATCTCTGGTTCTGATCAGGTCTGTGGGTCCGGATACAGCGGTCTCCGGTTCAGCTGGTCTCTCTCTGGATACAACACTGCTCTCTGGCAAATGGCAAGAGTTCTTGCAAAGAATTCAAACCGCTCGCCTGGCTGTGAATAGTGGCAATGATTTGAGGCCTGCTAAAGAGGGATTTAGCTTGTAGTTGACCTCTCTGCTACAAATTCTGAAGTAAAGTCTTGGTCTCTGAAGGTGGATAGATTGAAGTCTCTATGTTGGCTCTCTGGAGGTTGATGGAGGTAAAGTATGGATTTTCCCGGCAGAGCGTCCCGCAGCGGATGGAATAGAATGTCCTCTCTAGCTTCCAGTGGCTCTTTTTATGTCTTTTGAAAGTGGGTGTGTGTGCAGCATCACTAGCCAGCCCCTCTTTCAACTTGTCATTGGCCCAATTCTCCCCTCTCCCATGATTGGGGAAGGAACTGTGAGTCAGAGTGATGCTGTAGGTTTTATGGGTCAGAGGATCCTCCCCTGGTCAGTTTGCCCACGAATCTATCTTTGATTCAAATACATACTTCCCCGATAGACAGTTGTTTAGCATTGCATACACACATCATGCATTTACTGATGGTAGCCCCTGTTCCAATTCTGTCGTTTCTAGGAGCTTGGGTTCAAAAATGGCAACATATTTCACTTTTTGGTCGGGTTACCAATATTGGATTTTTCCCCGCATTTACACAGATGTGCCCATGGTGTGTGGGCATTAGGTGGTGGAGTGTCAGATTTTTAACATGCATACATTTAGAGTAATATCCTCTTTTCCGCTAAAACCCCCCTGAACATACCACCGGGTCCTACCACGTCTTCAAATGTGCACAGAAAAATCACAAGAATAATGATATCACTTATAAAATTTTCACAAGTCCGCTCTATGAATGATCCATCTTTTTAGATTTATGTTCTGGCCCCAAAGGGGTGTGGTTTCCCCCCAGCACAAGGTTGAATTTCTGGTTTTTCCAGTTCTGCCAAGCCAGCTTGCTCTCACAGGCAGTGCTCCTCCCCTTTCCTTCCAGGAGGAAGCCACTTTTACGACCCCCCCCCCCAATAAAACATTTGCCTGATTCAGGACAGGGTTTTTTTCAATTTCCTGCAGAGCCCAGGTAATTCAATCAGAGAAGTGTCATATCCCTTTTGGTGGGAACAACAAAAGGCAGCTAGGCCTGGGAACACAGCTGTTGTGCAAGTCTCAACTCCTGTCGGGGGTAGCTGGTGGGCAGAATTCAGTTTCATTAAGCCAGGTTTCAGATAAAATGTCACTTTTTGTTCCCCAGTTTAAGTCAAGAACATTTTTACATATGCAGCTAGAATGCTGATTCTAAGTTCAAAACTATGACATTTCAACAGTGACAAACTATGTGACACTCAAAAGTAGGTCACTCAGTTAATTTAAACATTTTCGATTTTTGGTAGTTTTAAATCCAGTTTCAGTTAGGCTGCTGCAGACCTGCAGAGCTCAGCCAGTCTTGTTATGAACCTTCAAGTCACTTCAGAATATAACTTTACATTGTATCCACCTCTTAGTAAGTCTTTCTTTGGCCTGCTTTGGGTTCATTTATTCAGTTTTACCCAAATGTCTGGTGTTGTTTTAACACGCCGGCTTTCTGATAGTGGCGAGTACTGGTAATGCAACCATTTTTGGGATTTAAGAAAATGAATTCCCCACAGTTCTAGGTTGCTTTTGGCAATCAGCATTGCCATTCCCTACTGTGTGGGTAGTCCAATGGTGGTTTTAGGCAGTGCCCTTCTGTGCCCATAACTTCGGCAAAATGGGTGGCAGCCTATTCTTCATGCATTTCCCTGGGCATTTTCTGGGAAGCTCTGGCCATCATGATGTTTTCAATGCCAGTACTGCACAGTTTTTGTGGTAGGGCTCGGATGCATGGGTAAAAACATCCCACAAGCCCCCCTCTTGCGATGGCCATTCTGTTTCACTGATGGAACTCGCAAGATCTGGGATGTTTCCTCATCTTCTTCCAATAGATGGCACAGTTCAGCATCTTTTTCTCCATCCGGTCGGATCGATCGGTTCTCCTCGCCGGTCCTGATGGGAAGATTGGGCGGTACCCCGGGCCCCTTGCGTCTCTGCTCCCGGTCTCCGGATCGTCCTCCTTGGCCAGTCTCCAGGTTTTCTTTCTCCTAGGACGACAAAGGAAGAGCGGCAATACCTATTCATGGACATTTCTCCCCCACCATTGATAAAGTGGGGTGGCATATATATTTTAGAACTCAACAGATATGAACATGCACATTTTTTTTTAAATTAAGAGACAGGAACACATAAACTTGAGAAACACAGAATTTGATAGGCTATATGTAGGATCTTTTAGGGTTGGAATTTAATTACTCTGGAGCGGTACCCTCTGGGATTACCGAGGACTCCTCCAGTTGCTGCAAAGTGTGCCTGGGATGACAACACTTCAACTGGTTTATATGGACCCACTTGTCTTCCCCCTCTGCCAACCCGCCTTTGGGGATGCAGATCTTGTAGGCCACAGGGGAGATCTTGTCTATAATCTCAAACGGTCCCTTCCATGTAGGCAAAAATTTTCGCTGTTTGGCCTGGTTCCTTTGGAAATTGTATAGATAGACCCGGTCCCCCACCTGATATTCCTTCCTGGAAGTTTTCAGGTCATAGTGGGTCTTCATACTCTCAGCTGATCTTTCTAGATTCCGCTGAGCATAGGCAAAAGCATGTTGAAGGTGTTTCCTTAAATTCTCCACATACTCATGAGTTGTGGAGGCATTTATCAATGTCTGCTCTTGGGTCCTGTAGAGCAAATGCTGCGGAAGCACCATCTTGCGTCCAGTCATCAACTCAAATGGTGACATTTTGGTCACCGATGAAGGGGTAGATCTGATGGCCATTACGACCAGAGGTAATCGGATATCCCAACTTGGCCCAGAATCTGCCACAAACTTCTTTAATATGCTCACAATGGTTCGGTTATATCTCTCTACTGCCCCAGAAGAAGCTGGCCGGTAAGCAATATGCAACTTCCTTTTGACCCCCAGTATCTCCCACATCTTTGTCATTACTTCACTGGTGAAGTGGCTACCTCTGTATGACTCAATCCTTTGAGGTAGACCAAAACGGGAAAAGATGTGGTTAATCATCAAGGCAGCTGCTGTTTCTGCCTTGCAGTTTGGGGCTGGGAGACATTCCACCCACTTGGTAAACAAGCATGTCACAGTCAACATGTACTTATTCCCCATAGCAGAGCGAATCACGTGGCCTACAAAGTCGATTTGCAAATCTGACCATGGCAGTGTCATCCCCCTCTTTTGGAGGGGTGCACGGTGCGTGAGGGATGATGGCTGAAATTGTGCACACTCAAGACACCCCTTCAAGTATTGGTCAAGGTCCTGCCCCATGTGTGGCCAGTATGCAACCTCTCTTAAGATTTCCAGTGTTGTGTGAAACCCCCTATGACCGGCGGTGGCCGCATCATAGGCGTGACTTAACATCAGGCTTTGGAATGAGGTAGGAACCACCCACTGATCGTGGCCAGCTTTGGATTTCCTTACCAGCAAACCGTCTTGGATTCGGAACATTTTTGGACATTTCATCAACACTCTTAGGTCCTCTTTCCAAATGTAATCGGTATCCGTCAGGGGAAAGTTCTCAGGGTCCTCAAGGTGCTGGTAAAATTTACCAATTATTGGATCCCCCTTCTGAGCAGTAATCAAATCAGCATCAGGGGTCTCCTTACTCCATTGTGCAATTGAAAGGTCATTGTGAGTATTTGTCTGGGACCTAGTGATAGCAGTGACCTGGATTTCCCCCAACAGGGACTCAATCTCAGTTAGATCCCCTTGGATGGCCCCGGTTTTGGCCAGCTGATCAGCTAAGTCATTTCCAGTTTTGTCTGGTCCCTCTACTTTGGAATGACCCTTGATCTTTTTCTGGTAGATGGTCATCCCATTCGATGTGACCAGATCATCAATGTTTTGGATCAACTTCCCATGTTTCAAGGGTTTGTTGTTAGCAATAACATGCCTCTGGTTTTCCAATTAACCAGGTGCTCCACGAACCCGTTCCGTACATAATCCGAATCTGTGATTATGACCAGTTCGTGGAGTTGATGCTGGACAGCAGTGAGGATGGCCTGATGCACAGCCATCAATTCTGCCAACTGACTACTTCGGGGACCAATTAGATCCCCTCAGTTAGATCCCCTTGGATGGCCCTGGTTTTGGCCAGCTGATCAGCTAAGTCATTTCCAGTTTTGTCTGGTCCCTCTACTTTGGAATGACCCTTGATCTTTTTCCAGTAGATGGTCATCCCATTCGATGTGACCAGATCATCAATGTTTTGGATCAACTTCCCATGTTTCAAGGGTTTGTTGTTAGCACATAACATGCCTCTGGTTTTCCAATTAACCAGGTGCTCCACGAACCCGTTCCGTACATAATCCGAATCTGTGATTATGACCAGTTCGTGGAGTTGATGCTGGACAGCAGTGAGGATGGCCTGATGCACAGCCATCAATTCTGACAACTGACTACTTCGGGGACCAACTTTGTATCCAGCGGAGGGTTCTGGGGACTCATTCACCCATGCATTCCCTACGCCGGCCACCAGTTCTTTCTCCCCGTTGTTGTCAACATGGTAAGAGCATCCATCCACATAGACAGTGGGCATTCCCTCACACTTGTCTTCTTCAAAGACTTTGTGTGGGGAATTAAGGTATGCCTCCATGTTGTCCTTGATTTTTAGACTTTCGTTCTCGAGACAGTTTTCTCTGGCACAATCATGCAAGTCAGCCAGACCTTGCGCGAGGGGACTCTTCTTGTTTTGGCCATATCTGACCTCCACAGGAAAGCCTTGCATTGACAGAATCCAGGAAGTAATTCGGGAATTACTCACATTTCCGGCCCGGATTCTGTCACTTTGGAGATATTGCAGAGGCTGGTGTGGAGTCTCCACTATGATGTGTTCCCCCTGGATAAATGGGCGGTAATTCTTCAATGCCCACACCATTGCCAGGAGTGCCTTCTCACAATCGTTGAATTTTTCCTCCACAGAGGATAAAGTTTTGCTCGCATAGGAGATTACTTTATTGACCTTGTCATGCTTTTGGTATAATACTGCCGTCAAGCACGTATTAGAGAACCCCGTCTCCAGGAAGAGCTCCTTGTTTCTGACAGGGTAAGCTAGGCAGGGCGCTTGTGAGAGGCTTCTTTTGAGTTGTCTTACTGCCTCGGCTTGTTCTGGACCCCATTCCAACTTGACCCCCCCCTTCAGGAGATGAATCAGGGGTCTGTGATCTCTGCGTAGCCCTCAATGAACTTTCTGCTGTAATTAGTCAGTCCAAGGAGGCTCCTTAGTTCCCGCAGAGTTGTGGGGTCTTTCAGTTTCTGAAGTGCTTCCACTTTCTTTTCCTGGGGACAGAGACCCTGAGGAGTAATCTCATGCCCCAAGTAATTAACACGGGTTCTACACCACTGTGCTTTCTGAAAGGAAAGTTTTGCTCCGGCGGCCCTCAACTGGGTCAGAACATAACGGATCTCCGCTATGTGTTCCTCCACAGATGAACTTTTGATGAGGACATCATCTACATAAGCCAGGTTACCCCTTGCACCCAGGTCGGGCATGGCCTTGTGTAGGAAAATGTTGAATTCATTGCCGGAGTTGAGGTATCCGAAGGGAGTCCGGGTCATGTATACTGCTGGCCCCCAAATGTAAAAGCCAGCTTGTATTGGTCCTCCCTACTGACCGGCACGGTCCAGTATCCATTGGTCAGGTCTATTGCAGTGAATACCTGTGACCCCTGGATCTGGGCCAGCCCTTGGTCAATGTAGGGCAGAGGCCATCGGGAAGTATGGACCCGTTTGTTGAGCTCCCTGAGGTCGGCGCAGAGTCTCCACTGGCCGTTTGGCTTCAATATTCCCAGCACCGGATTATTGAAGGTGCTGTGAACTGGACGGATTATTCCCCGGGACTCAAGGTTCTTAATTATTTCAGTAAGGGACTCCATGGATGCGAGAGGCAAACGATATTGCTTCACAAACACTGGAGTCATGCCAGGGTCCGTGGGGATTGTTGTTGTGTGGATGTCGGTGCGGCCACAGTCATATGAGTCTACCGCAAAGAGATCTTGGAAATCCAAGAAAACTTGTTTCAACTTTTGCTTTTGTTCCAGAGTCACACAGGCATCAGCTAGGTTGACTCTCCCACCATCTGCCTGAAGCCTGGAAAGACTTCTGGTGTGGCTATCTCAGCGGCCTCCTCCAGCTGGGTGGAGAAGTCCCTGGTCAGAGTGCTGATTTGGACTGGAGGCCTCAGGTGGGAAAGGCAGCCCTCATGGACCTGGAAAATCACCTCATCCCTCCTGAAGTCACAAGTCACATCTTCCTTACCATAGGGGCAGGAAGTGAACACCTGTCTGGTGTTGTATTGTCATCACTGTCACTGTCAAAACAGTCCTTGGGGATTGGTCCTAACAGTTAATTTCCTAAATCGATGGAAAAATGTCGGTCATCAACCGCCATTCCAATAATGGTGCCTGCGGCTAGAGTAATACTCTTTAAGTCGCTGTTATCCACCTCTATTAGAATGGTGTCATGTTCTATGTTGACTAATGGAGTTGGGTTTACCCCCAACCCTTGCTGTTGGAGAGAAGCGTTTAGATGTATGTAAGCATCAGGGTTTTGCAAATATTGTCCTCTTTTAACTTTCACTTCCAGGGAGAATTGTCGGGTCCTTTCTGGGATGGTGACTTCCTCTTTAATCTGAATTTCAACTGAATAAGGTAGCAATTGAGCTGACCTAAATGCTTTTTCTGGATCATCAAAGCCCATGGGATTATCCGCTAATCGGGACCAAGCTTTGAAGTTTATTAGGTCCAAACTAATGGCAAAGCGATTGAGAACGTCACTGCCTGAGTAAAAAGTGGCAGTGACGTCTCGCACGACCCAACAAATTGTGGACTATGCTCTTGTTTTTGAGATTTTGAGCATACACCTGCTTGGCAGGAGATGTTTGGAATTGGGTGCTTCCAGGTCCATTTCCCATGTGTCTATCAGTTTGAATGTGGGAATGGCTTGATCTTTTGGGAGTTGGCGGAACATGGCTTCGCTGATGAAGCTCTTACCGTTGTTCACACACACTCGAGCGAGAACAGAGTCCTTCCCATCATTTAACTGAACAGGGATGAACAACTGCTCTCAAATTTGCTGGATATCAGCCAGGCTCTGAGTTGATTTCACATCTTTCTGGACTATAGGAGTGGGAGTTTCTGATTGTGGATTAGTAAAGAATTTCAAAGTGTTTCCTTCCAGCGTGGAGTACCACTTTAAACTGGAAGGAAGGTTGATTTTCAGAAATAGAGAGGACCCCCCATCACCAGTCTGTTGTCCTACTGCTATTACTGTCACATCTGGAGTTTGGTTGTTCTGGAAGTGAAATTCTACTTGGTCAGATTTTTGTTCAACCATGTGGCAGGTGCCGTTTAAACTAACATGGTTGACACTCTGTTTTAATTTTATTGGTCGGCTAGTCTGGGTCCAGAGGACCTTGTTTACACAATCTACCCTGGTGAGTCCACTCACCTCTCACAAATAACTTATGTAAGAAGTGCTCTCTGGCTATTTTCATGTCTACTAAGGTCGTCATTCTAGAGATTGGTCTCTGTCCTGACTTACAGAAGTTTGTATTTTATTTTTGCAAAACAGACCTTTTCCTTAGAGTGTTCCTTTGAGTAGTGCTTTACAGTGTAACACAGCGTGGTGATCCGACCGGATATGTGTATCTGGTCAGCTGGCACGCTGTATTAATCTGCACAAGTGATAGATCTAACCCAAACGTCCGGCTCGAGCCCCCAATTTGTAAGAGATATTCAATTCAACACTACAGCTATGTCAACGCCTAGTCTGGAATACTGAATGAAAACCCTTATTGATATAACTTTATGTCCAGTTCATGAGTTCTGGATGACTACCCCTATATAACACCCCTCTCTTGGAATCACCCTGACCCCACTGAGCCAAGAAGTAGTTCTGTTTTGCAAGTTTAAAAGGTGTATTTGATAATTTAAACAATATATATATATATCACACTTTATAATAAATTAATAATTGAATATCACACTTAATCTGAGCAGTAATCAATAATGGATAGTCCGGCACTAGCACACTTGTGAATAGGAACAGAAGAATAAGGTGGTAGAGAATGCTTTATATAAGTTCAGATGGATGCAATGTTGAATGAAATGCAATACAGAAAATACTCAATATGATTTCAACAAAACAATGTAATCACTTTTCTCTGGCAATCCACTCCCCCCATTTATGCAATGCAAGGAAATGGAAGGAAAGCACACAGTTCTCAGAAATGCAATCAAATGTAATTCAGTTCACCCCAGCAAGCTTAGACTACAGAAGTTTGAAACACAGGCCCAAAATGCTTTTATATGTGCTGGCAATGAAGTGAAAAATATGCTAAAATGCTTTTAATTCCCTCTAGAGGTTCAGGGTGAGTGGTATCTAGTTAATATTAGTCCAGGCTCACTTTAGCAATGATTCAGGGATGGTTCTTAAGAGGCAAACACATTTTTAGCAAGGAAAGCAAGGAAGCTGCTGTTTTCACACGTGGCTGGATTTTTAACCAAATCGCAAATCGCGGTAAAACTTGCGAGTGCGAGAATCGTGATTACGGCAAAGGTATGAGGAGTAGAAAGTCGGTTCTAGGCCTGTTGAAAAGTTGAGATTCTAAGCTTTCAGAGGAAAGTTAAACCAAGTTCCTAGCCCAAACGGTTCCAGAGATACGGACGATTAAATAAAGGTAGTTTTTCGGATTTGAAATTTTAAAAGTTCAAAGCGACAGGTTACAGCTTGCAGCTAGAAAATGACAGGTGACAGCTTTGCAAATGACAGGTGACAACTTCTAGGAGGCAGTTCTGGTTAGATTAAAATAGATTGAATTATATTATTTTAGCTAAGAGATTGGTTCTGAACAGTTCTGCTAGGTACTCACAATATAATTTTAAAAGGAGTGGGCCTCGCCACGGATCTGGTCAACAGGTTTTCTTCACTCGCCACGGACGGTTTCTGCACACAGCGTCTGGGTCAGCTCTACTCTGCTGGTCTGGTCTGGGTCTCTGGTTCTGATCAGGTCTGTGGGTACGGATACAGCGGTCTCCGGTTCAGCTGGTCTCTCTCTGGATACAACACTGCTCTCTGGCAAATGGCAAGAGTTCTTGCAAAGAATTCAAACCGCTCGCCTGGCTGTGAATAGTGGCAATGATTTGAGGCCTGCTAAAGAGGGATTTAGCTTGTAGTTGACCTCTCTGCTACAAATTCTGAAGTAAAGTCTTGGTCTCTGAAGGGGGATAGATTGAAGTCTCTATGTTGGCTCTCTGGAGGTTGATGGAGGTAAAGTATGGATTTTCCCGGCAGAGCGTCCTGCAGCAGATGGAATAGAATGTCCTCTCTAGCTTCCAGTGGCTCTTTTTATGTCTTTTGAAAGTGGGTGTGTGTGCAGCATCACTAGCCAGCCCCTCTTTCAACTTGTCATTGGCCCAATTCTCCCCTCTCCCATGATTGGGGAAGGAACTGTGAGTCAGAGTGATGCTGTAGGTTTTATGGGTCAGAGGATCCTCCCCTGGTCAGTTTGCCCACGAATCTATATTTGATTCAAATACATACTTCCCCGATAGACAGTTGTTTAGCATTGCATACACACATCATGCATTTACTGATGGTAGCCCCTGTTCCAATTCTGTCGTTTCTAGGAGCTTGGGTTCAAAAATGGCAACATATTTCACTTTTTGGTCGGGTTACCAATATTGGATTTTTCCCCGCATTTACACAGATGTGCCCATGGTGTGTGGGCATTAGGTGGTGGAGTGTCAGATTTTTAACATACATACATTTAGAGTAATATCCTCTTTTCCGCTAAAACCCCCCTGAACATACCACCGGGTCCTACCACATCTTCAAATGTGCACAGAAAAATCACAAGAATAATGATATCACTTATAAAATGTTCACAAGTCCGCTCTATGAATGATCCATCTTTTTAGATTTATGTTCTGGCCCCAAAGGGGTGTGGTTTCCCCCCAGCACAAGGTTGAATTTCTGGTTTTTCCAGTTCTGCCAAGCCAGCTTGCTCTCACAGGCAGTGCTCCTCCCCTTTCCTTCCAGGAGGAAGCCACTTTTACGACCCCCCCCAATAAAACATTTGCCTAAGTCAGGACAGGGCTTTGTTCAATTTCCTGCAGAGCCCAGGTAATTCAATCAGAGAAGTGTCATATCCCTTTTGGTGGAAACAACAAAAGGCAGCTAGGCCTGGGAACACAGCTGTTGTGCAAGTCTCAACTCCTGTCGGGGGTAGCTGGTGGGCAGAATTCAGTTTCATTAAGCCAGGTTTCAGATAAAATGTCACTTTTTGTTCCCCAGTTTAAGTCATGAAAATTTTTACATATGCAGCTAGAATGCTGATTCTAAGTTAAAAACTATGACATTTCAACAGTGACAAACTATGTGACACTCAAAAGTAGGTCACTCAGTTAATTTAAACATTTTCGATTTTTGGTAGTTTTAAATCCAGTTTCAGTTAGGCTGCTGCAGACCTGCAGAGCTCAGCCAGTCTTGTTATGAACCTTCAAGTCACTTCAGAATATAACTTTTCATTGTATCCACCTCTTAGTAAGTCTTTCTTTGACCTGCTTTGGGTTCATTTATTCAGTTTTACCCAAATGTCTGGTGTTGTTTTAAAACGCCGGCTTTCTGATAGTGGTGAGTACTGGTAATGCAACCATTTTTGGGATTTAAGAAAATGAATTCCCCACAGTTCTAGGTTGCTTTTGGCAATCAGCATTGCCATTCCCTACTGTGTGGGTAGTCCAATGGTGGTTTTAGGCAGTGCCCTTCTGTGCCCATAACATCGGCAAAATGGGTGGCAGCCTATTCTTCATGCATTTCACTGGGCATTTTCTGGGAAGCTCTGGCCATCATGATGTTTTCAATGCCAGTACTGCACAGTTTTTGTGGTAGGGCTCGGATGCATGGGTAAAAACATCCCACACCTCTCGCCATCATATACAATATATACATGAGTCTGTAGGAGCTCTCCACATGGACCCCATCTATGTGCACCAACAAAATGGCGATACAGAGCTGTTCCTGAAGGTATGCTTCATTATAGACATCACATGTTCATATTTCTGTCTGACATTCATGCAGTCCTGGATGAAAAGCACATATCTGAAACCCAGTCCCACAAAACTGTGTTTGGCTTCTCAGGGATAGGGGAGGGGATGAAATAAGGTGACACGAGGCAGTTCTGGTAAGGGTGTATTATCAAGCACTACATGGCGCTTAGCCATCCCTAACATCAACATGTGTTCTCACCTGTCATTCTCTTATCATTCGAAACTGGAGCTCCC
Organism: Ambystoma mexicanum; assembly: GCF_040938575.1. Taxonomy (NCBI): domain Eukaryota; kingdom Metazoa; phylum Chordata; class Amphibia; order Caudata; family Ambystomatidae; genus Ambystoma; species Ambystoma mexicanum. The sequence continues at coordinate 132,581,968 of NC_090939.1, forward strand.
TGATGTCACGTATGTTTGACTTTCATGGATGTGTGCAATTGCATCCTGAAATACGGAAGCTTGTAAAAAAACAAACATATAATTCAACACCACTCCCCCTGTTTTCCTAAAACCCAGATCCATAAAACAATATTGAAACAGAAAATAAGGTTTATTAAAGACCAATAAATGCTTGAATAATAAAATACTTATCAAGTCCATTACTAGTTTTTTGGTAGCTTTGTGACGCCTTGGGCATTTGGGATACTACGCAGAAGCAACCGCACAACGTAGACACACACAGTACGGGCACATTTCCGAAAAGCACAAAGCTCAAAATAAATAATCTTTTGTGACACCCTATGTACCGGAGACCATTCTCTAAGCATGCAGTAGGGATTCAACCCTGTGTCATGTTGTGTTGTCTTGTTTCTAAGACAAACACGTTGCCCCTGAGCTATCCCCACCATCCCAAGAAACAAAAGGATGGAGTGATGGCCCCTCATCAAGATCAACTTGTCACCATATGCATTTGCCATCTACCACTATCCATACCAAAAGTTATTGACTCCCAAGGTGTTGTTAAACCAACACCTATGAGCAAAAAACCTAAAAAAACTAAAAATGCCATTTGTGTTTTAGATAAATTGCTATGCAATACTATATTATTCTAACAAATGTGTAAGTATAAACGCATAAATGATTCCAACAGGGAATAATATAATTAAAACAAAGAATAGAAACCACATACATATGAAAACATACGTATTCTATCCAGTACACATTCGATTTTGAATATTTGTAGTGGAATCGTCAACATAAAACAGCTAAGGTGTCTTGGCTGTGGACTTTATCATCTAATTGAAAGGACAGATTTACATGTTTAATTAGAGTCAATCACTGTTTTGGCAAAACAATTACACTGTGGGTATGATGACAGCTTATTCTGATCCGATCTGTGCTGAAGCTCAAGGTCCAGAAAAGGTTGCCAAGACCTTTCAACAAGCTTGTAAAATGTGTCATTTTTATGCAAAAGCATGTGTCTAATGTTATGTGATGTTTCTATCAATACCAGAGCCAAATAAAGTAACATGCTACCTCTTGGGAAATTACAATTTGAAATGTATGATTTAAATGTATCTATTGATTGATTTGGATCATGAAATGTGAGATCGGAGTGTACACAACCAAAATTCTCAAACGTTGGCTCTTGTAGAATGGGCCTAGCCTAACCAATTAAATGAATGCACTGCAATAAATCCGCTGCTTCCCACTGCAGATGCTTCCACCACTGCTAGGGCGTTTGCTTTAACACTGACATTTCTCGTTTTCGGCATTAACTAAGATGTGCATCATGATTCGGTGCAACGTGTTGCTTTGTTAAAACAAAACACAATGCAATACCAGGTAGAGATCACACATTTATTTTGCCAGCTTGCACTTTTGGACTTTAGTTTTCAAGCCCACATAGGCCAATTAATAGGGCACTTGCTGGCCAACTAAAACAGATCCTTATTCTATACACAGTCGGGCAGTGTGGTGTCACATTACAGTGTGGATGTCAATGTGTTAGGTGAACACAGGAAAGGAGGATACAGTAGTGCTGATTGGCAATGAAGCTACTGGCAACACTCTTCACTTACTTCAGCACAAGGAAGAGTGGATCAGAGTTACTTCTGGCATGTGTGTTATGCCATGGCAAAAATGATTGTTGAATTAAGCCTTTTACTGTGTTCAAATGTTATTGGGTCAGATTTACAATATTGTTTTCCAATGGGAAATTGTAAATCAGGCCCAATTCTCTCTAAAATGGAAATTCAGGTCTGTTAAAACCAAGCATCATGTTTATTTAATTTCAGTTTGATTTGCAATGTATACTGCCAGAGAGGAAATATTAAAAAAAAACTCCATTTTAAATACTGGAGGCACGAATAGGTCCATCCAACCCTCCAACATCAGATCCTAGATCTTGTAAGTACTGTCCCAGTTGTACCAACTCTCATTCCACAGTAGGTACAACAGCGTTGGTGTCTAACTGAGTGCAGGAGACTCTGGAACTCGGAACTCAACTAGAGGTCCGAAGTCTTTCCACTAAGAGGAAACAGAATACATTCTGCCACTCCCTGGCGTAGTGGGAAGTCTCTTTCTCGGAATCAAACACTGACCGCAGCCTGCTTTAGCTCTTACAACCTGGAACTCCATCTTCATAAGACAAACCTCCACAAACAAAACATGATATGGGTGTAAAAACGTGTGTGCTTTTTTGGGGGCTGTGGGGTAGTCAATCACTTTTTTTTCTGTGCAAGGCAAAACCTCCAGACAACCAGACAATAAAAACACTACTCTAGGCAAAATGGACCAGTGCACTGCTTTGCAAGGAAAACCAGATGTAATAATCCGGAAAGGAAAAGGGCATCAGAAGGTCCTGTAGCACCAAACTGACACATAGCTCTGTAACTTCAAAGCAGGTACATGCCTTTTAAGTAAAGGACTCATCACTCATGACATGAACAATATACAGTGTTCTACCACCACCCTCATTGGCTACCGCCTATACACATGACCAGTTCCCTATAGTGCATCGACAGATTGGTCACATCTTAATCTACCACTACACTCTAACATGTCTTCCCCTATTCTATCACTTTCGTTCCCAGCTACTGGATTGATGAGTTACCTGGGATGTTACCGGCCCCATTGGCCTAGACATGTGGTGTACACCTGGCCACAAGCATGAGCACAGTGAGCAACACCGAGGTCTAACTGGCCCTTTGAAATGATAGTGCGCTCCTCTTGATACCAGACATGCAGGTGCCCCGGCAATGCCTCCCCAGCTCTGGACTAGATTTGTTTGCATCAACTCTTGTTCTTTGTATCAAAAAGCTTGGGATATTATGCCCACCTGCGGAACACTTTCTTGCTTTCTTGAGGACCACACTAATCAGCCCAATTCTGATGAATGTATGTGTGTTCCAGCTGTCTGGTAGTTCCAATAGTATAGCCATTTTCATGGAGGGTGCTAATGTCCTAAATCTTAACTGACTATGTTGACACCTCAAGACCTCTAACCTGACTCCCATGGATGTGTCCTTTGGGAAGGCCGAAGCCCTACCCTTGCTCTGCCGTTCACATTTCAATCTTGTTCCACAGCAATAAAGCTGAATACAATGAAGGCACTTTCAGTTCTTCCTTCTCAAATGAATTCTCCCTTTTCTCACTTTCCCCAGAGGCTCAATGTTACCCGGGCCCTGGTTCTCTCTAGGCTTGACTACTGCAATAGCCTCCTCCTGAATCTACCTTCTTCCACTCTGCTACCCCTCCAGCTAATCCAGTATAGGACAGCGAGATATATCCTTGGTTTTAAGCCAAGGATATGTGGTCCCTGGGCATTAAGCCCATGGACCACATCTCTCCTGTCCTAATAAGTCTTCATTGGCTCCTGGTTGCTGAACAAATTAAAGTCAAATACCTCTGCATCATCCAGAAGGCTGTCTGAGTCCGGTGACCACACTATCTTCAACTTAATCTTAGCAAATACTCTCCTTCTAGACCACTGCTTTCTTCTAGCACCAACTCTTTGAGTGTAAAGTGTTTTGCTAAACAGAAGGTAGGTGGTCAATCGTTTTCCTCAGCTGGCTATCTCCTATGGAACAGCCTCCACCTGCCTCTGCGCCTTGAGCAGGACTGTCTTAAATTCTGGAAACTCCTCAAGACTTTCCTCTTTACCGCCTCCTTCCCTTCTTCTCTTCTCTGCTAATCCCACAGGTGTTGTGATTGGTGTATGGGGCACTTATGCATCCTTGGATCCCCTGACCTCCCACACCCAATCGGCTCAGCTCCTGTCTACCCTCAGCACTTGCCTTGGCACACCCTCCAACTTGGATGTTTGCACTTACTCCTATCATGGCGACTGGCCATGTAGCACTCAACAACCCAAGCACGTCATTTGTGGCTCACCCCTGAGCCCGGACCACCCAGCATTTACCCCCTTTTGCCCTTTTCCTTGCTGCACTTGCACGTTCTGAATACTCACAAGGCATAGTAGGTTTGTCCTTCCTTCTTCCAACACTGCTCTTATTAAATATCATGTTTTGTAATGTATTTCGCTCCCTAGTTCCCTCCCCTTGCTATGTGGGTGCTTTGAAACAGTATTTCACTTGCTGAATAAGCACCTAACAAGCAAACAATAAATTCATAAATTTAATCTATTCGTTATGAATGCCACTATTCTCAGCTTCACTCCTTTGGCTTGGGAAAGGGAAAATTATCCAAACTCTTCATTACACCATGCTACTACACGTCCAAAGGGACATATAAAATGCTTCATGTCACTTCCATTATGGTGATGCACCCTGCCCCTGTATCTGCATCATCATAGTTACACATTGTATTTCACTACTGCTACAAAATATCACCCACTCCCTATAGCTGGGACTACCTAAGTTTCTATAACTACCTTAAAGATGCATTTGTTACTTCCTCCATATTTTCATATACAAACTTATCATATAACCAGCTCCCAACTGCGCTCCCATGACTCTACAGCCGTGCGCCTTCACTTTCTCTTGCACTACTAGATTATCGTTTGCCCATGCATGGAAGATGCATGTGCACCCCAACCTTCCCGCTTTAGTTAATCCTCCATTAACAAACCCAGCAGCTTTCCTTCTTCTATAATCATCATCTTTGGGTACACATACCCTGCACGTGACCTAAACTTCCCCCATATGTGGCATATTTTTCTGGGGTACAGATAAGGCAAAGAGAATCGCTATCCCTATCTAAATCAACCCAGTGTTCCACATCATTTTCTGGATCTGGTGGGTGCGAAGTAACGGTATCCTTACCTGTAGCCTCACCTGACTTTATTGATGCCATCATCATTGCACTGTTCAGAAGAGTATTTGGTGCAACATCGAAGGACCATCTGGCCTGTGCAAAATAATTAGTAGCAGGAACACTACGGTGGGAAGCAATATCATCACTGCTACAACTAGCCATGTTGGAGCCCAGGTGAACATGGTATCAAACCAATCAATGGCTTGCACTCCAGCTTCTGTCTCAATTCCTGTCTACAACTTGTGTAGGGTCCCTATTATATGGGACAAAGACCCATTGTCTGCATCATTTGGGGAGGTATATATAAATATATGCAACATGACAACCCGATCTTCTTGCAGACACCGCCTTCCTTGGCTGTCAACAAGATGTACCGATTCTTCAGGGTCATCAGCCGTATTGCTCACAGCTCCATCTTTATCAAATTCAGACCCTGCTCAATGTCATTCGCCAACTGGATGATATCCCGCCAGACTATATGCAATCATTTGGCATTGGCTGCAGCCTGCATATCTGGCACCAACAGGGAGGCAAAGAATGTCTCTGTCTTTGTATAGAGGCGATATTTGTATGCAATAGCCTTCAAAAGTTTAGAAGATTCTTCATACAGGTAATTAGGTTGTTTCTGGCAGCTTCTCCTAACTGAGCATGTCTTGCACCTTACTTTCAGGGATTGGGATGGCTCTGGTCCTGGCATATTTACTAGAGAGAGGTGTGCATCAGGAATCACTAAGACAGCTCAGTGCAGGGTACAAGTGTCTCTCCATGATGGTGGGAGATGCATGTAGGCTTGCTGGCCACAAGCCCAGAATATGTCCATAAGAGTAGCTCTTCCTTTAATAAGATCAGGGATGAATAATGTCTTGTTGCATTTCCTGTTAGTTCCCACAGGTATGGTGCGATTTCCTCTGAAGCAAAACACATATTTCTGCTACTGTCTGGATTTTCACTGGACTCGATTTTGCTTTGATCCATGTTAGCTTTAAAACGTATGTACTCCATATGGCAACACACTTCTTTTTAATGTTCAGTAGTACTTCATCATCGAATCCCACATAGCACACTGCTACTGCCTCCTTTTTGTGGGCAACAAACAGTGCTCCTTCCCTCTTTAGAAATGGATGTGTCCTGCACCATGGATCTTTCTCTTTCTGTGCACATTCTTCACCATCTCTGTCCATCAGTACAACTTGTAATTCGAGACCTCGAAACATGCTTTTTACACGACACAGTTCCATATGACCTAAACACTGTTGTATCAGAGGTGGTATCTCTTGATGTATTACTAGCTTTGGTGACCCTGACGCATGAGGGATGAGGGAGCAAACATAACAGCTCCCATTTCACCTCTCCTTTCCCACTGAGTGCATATGACTGTACCATAGATTACTGAATTCTGGATGGTGCACATCAGCCACTGTATCAACCACCATCCCTTTGTAGTGGTCATATTCCCCATCTTCTTCAGCCCCCAGCCTAATGTGTTATTTCCTAAGCCAAGTATTGTTATCTATTATTTTGTTCTTATCATATGTACAACATCATTTTTGAAAATATCACGTTGTCGACACTCTCTACACCTTCCTTTATATGTCCCCACCATATAAAATGACCCAACAAATATACACAATAACCAGCAACAAAACCTAAACATATGTACAATAATGACAATATTACACAATGCTTGTGGTGTGAAACCTTCAGAGGAAGAGAGGAACAAGACAACCATACAGTTAACACAATATTCTTCATGCTGCTTACCACTAGAACAAATGTTGTACATCTACATTAACACAATCCTGAAAGAAGAACACACACTCCACTTAAAAATGCTTTCTTTAAAAAACATCAATTACTGTCAGTCACACTTAAACAGTTATATCTTTATTGTGGATGTTTCTGTGTATCTGGCAAAGAGAGAGCTGTATGAGGTGCCTTCCGGACATCAGAAAGGTAAACTCAATACCACAACTAATTTAGCTTGACTGCAAATGGTGTTGCATACAAAACAGATTAGGGCCCGTTATATCTGGGTTGACACCAACGACAGTCAAAGTACCTTACATAGATGGTATCTTCAGGCAGGATATGCAGGGGTGGTAAGCTTACATCATTGGGTACTGTGTCTGATTCATCTCTTTTTGGTGCTATCTTTATGTATCTGGCTAACTGATGCAAATACCCTGTAAACTCCACCCCCAAAATATAGCAGAACTGTGAGCATCAGATGCACTGTGTGTAGATGAAAATGGCGTGTGCATTCTCCTCCCCGTCACAATTTCGTGAGGCGAGAGGTGATGGTCTTTGCAGTGTTGAGTTCTCAAAGTGAAGAAAGCTAGGGGCAAACAGTGGACCCAGTTCTTTTTGAGGGCCAAACACAATTTGGACAGCTTCCCCTTTAGAAGTGTGTTCTTCCGTTCAATCATCCGGTTGGCTTGAGGATGATGAATAGAGCACATCTTAAATGCCTAACAATGCAGCTATATCTTTATATATTTAAATAGTGTGTTTAAGAAGTGTGTGTCGTTATCATATTTAAGTACTTGGCACAATTCCCAGTGGGGAAACAGTTCTTGAACTAGAAATTTGGCACTGATTTAGCTTCTGGATGTGCACATGGACCTGCCTCTACCCACCCTGTGAACGGGCACACAATGACAATAAGGTATCTGTCAGTGTTGCATCTTTCCACCATATTAGCAAAATCAATATGGAGCTCACAGTACCGTCCACTGGGGCGTGAAATATGCCATGCAGCATCCTCAATGTTTGCCCGGTATTATACAGATTGAAAGAATGAAGAACTATCGAGGCTGAGTACCAAAAATGAAATACACCAATCGAGGGCTGAAAAGATTCACAGATCTTTTATTACTGTACAGTTTACAAAGCAAAACAGATAGCTATCTGGATCCCAACACCTCGCGATTTGTACCAGCCGACAGGGAGAGGTGAGAGCGTTCTGGACATCTAAACATTTGTGTTTTTATACAATTTGTGTAACATTGTCCAGCCTCTCTTCACGTTAATGATTCATGGTCTAGAGTTTGTGTCTAGTTCACATACAGATTATACAATATTATGCAAAGGATTACATAGGTTTGCATTTCCATGAAGACACAATGGTGATATATGTTCTCGGATCCCGCTGTGAGCCTTGTACAATGTTCCTTTACAATACAGCTCGACCAATGCAAACGCTCGAGGTTTGTTCTTCATTGTGCCAATGTTTATACAAGGATGAGTCTTGTGAGCGTAGACAACACTTAAACAATGGTTCATATGTAGCACTAGGTCTCATCGCTCAGTCTAAACAGTTGGCTCTCGGACAGCCTAAACATTAACAGAACTGAAAGGTCGGGAGGCTTGGTTGCAAGTTGAAAACAAAGTCCACAATTTTTGAACGAAGAACACACGAGTAGAAATCAAAATGGCGGATGAATCTTAAAATGCCGGCGAAGGTAACCCAAAAATCAGAACTTTTCAACATGGTTTTCCGTGTAGCACGAGTAAGTTTAGGCCAATATAAATACTAAGGAGGCACTATATAATTACTGTTTAACAAACCCTCCTTTTGGCCTAAGCCAAGAGCTTTACTAAAAATATTTGCTTTACTCGTAGCTCCACGTTTCAATGTCCGTGCATCCTGAATCACATTCATCAGATATATCAATCACCATCAAATCCTCAACAGTAACATCCTTCATTACAATAACATTAGTCATCTTCTCAGGTGTGGGTATTTTCGGTCCTAATGCTCCTACAGTTTGCGCACAATATCCCAATAACATCGAACATATAACAGGAAGACATTGTATGCAACAACAACAGAATAACAGAATACTAAGGATAACAATTAAGACTGAAATAAGTTTCCATCCCCAAGACCATAAAAAGTTCCAGAACCAAGTATTAAGATCCCAGTTTCCCTCGGGAACATACACTTCTGTACTTAGGACGTGCAGATTTTGTATTGCCTCGAATATGGTTGGGGAGGAGTCATGTACGAAAACGCAACAAGCAGATCCCACCAATTTACATACTCCACCACGCTCAGCCAGGATGACGTCTAACACCATCCGGTTCTGTAGAGCCACTAATCTAATTGCTTTCTGTTCTAGCGTCATGTTGTAGAGTATATCAGTGATCCGGTTGATGGTTCTCTACAATACTCTTGCTAGTCTCCTAATATCCTCGGAATTCATGATCTGTCCCCAGAATGGCACAAAGGATTTTGCTACATCACCCATGACTTGTGAAGGATTATCACTGTTATCATTTGCCTTGGACGAGCCCCAGAGACCTCAGAGGTGCTAGCTACATATACCCCTGGTAGCAAGATACCCAAATAACAAGTACCCTGCCAATCCCTAGGTAGCCACGGCTAAGCTTCATTACCGCAAATGAAATAAACAGAATCACCTACATACAAGGTCTGTTCTCACTAGTCAAGTGTCGAAGGAAACGGAGTTAGGGCTGTGATTGATAGTATAGGAAGGAGGCTTAGCATCCTTGTTGCCTACGGGAGCCATCTTGAAAGAGATTAATGATTGAACATGTCTAGATAGTCTTTTGGAAGGCATAATAGAAACAACATTAAACTTGCTCCTATTTGCAAAAAGAGAGCATTCCAGAGGCGTCAGGACTCTCCTTTCAAACTCATTCAAATGAGTCCCATCAAAGTTTCCTGAGATGCTATCATTCCAGCGACCAAAGAATAACGCCCTTAGAGAGGCATAGCATGCAGTAGTTAGAGGCAAAGGGTGAATATACCAGCCCAACCCTTTTTCCCAATGTTGTGGCAAATGTGAACAGATCCAACAATTAGTTCTATTCAGGATCGCATGAGTTGAATTCATAATTAATAGAAGTTTATTATTGTGGTAACTCTGTCTGTGTTGGGAATCCCTAGGAGATAGAGTGTGCAGATGCACGAAAGGTGTACACATAGTGGGAACACTCTCAGTAGGTAAAAATGTTTCAAGGGGACGCACCTCTTCAATGTGCCAAAACCCAAAAGCAATTACTACTGTTAGATCAGTTAACATAATTACAAGGAAACAATACGTCCTCAAGGACCATGTATTTTTCTGTCCAATGTCTTTGTTAGACACACAATCAATCGGTTGCTCTGTATCAGTAGAGATAGCGACAGGCATTGTTCCTCGAAGCTCTTTCCCGATAAGTTCCTGCGATAAACAACGTAGGTCGTTTTCTGGTGATCTCCTGATCACATGATCTTGATTGAAGATAGCTTTTCCCGGTGCCACCCACTTACTTAGGTTTCAGCGCAAAAGTGGCAAGGGACGAGCGCAACAGTCGTTTCCTGTGGGCACAGCTGTGCAATGCATTAAGTCTAGTGCCGTGGATGCAGATCGTACCTTAAAACTCCAGGTACTGCGTGATCTGCGAACAGTGTGTCGTTGCTTCCTGATGGAAGTGGTGAAACTGAGGTAAGGTTGTTTTAAGGTGCAGAAATGTCAGAAAAAGGATTCAGAGACAAAGCAGCAGTCTCCCCAGGCCCCTCGGGCTCAGGAAGGGTCTCCAAAATACCCTGGGTGTCGTTCAAGACTGATTGGTCATCAGAAACAGAGCAAGTAGTTTTCTTCTTTTCTTCTCCGTCATGTGGCAAAGGGAAAGGTATCCTCTTGATGTGTATAGGGTGTATCCAATGTCATTTTCCAGCTACTCGTAGAGCAGTCTGTTTGGCCAACAAGACCTGGAATGGTTCTCTCCAAAGCGTTGCGAGACTGGATGTTCTTTCAAATAACTTTGTAAGCAGCCAGTTGACGGGTCGAATTCTGTGATCTGGCCCCTCATATTTAACTGGGAGGGCTTCTCGCACCTGTTGATAAATCAAATACAAATTTTGAGTTAACTGGTCACAGTATTCAGAAAGAAGCAAATGCTCTACATCCTTTAATTGCTTTGGCTTGGGCAGGCTCCAAATGTTAGTTCTAGTCTGTGGGGTTGTCCGCATTTACAGTAGTGCTATAGGTAAAGTGTCTAGCCATTTCAAATTACTGCTAGCACAGACCATGGCAATTTTATTCTTCAAGATACCATTGTGAAGTTCTACAAGTCCAGCACTTTGAGCGTGTCTAGCCGAATTGAACCGTTTATCGATCTGTAATCCTGCGCTTGCTTGCAGAATAACAGTAGCGATAAAATGTGGACCATTATTCGACTAGATGACCCACGGCAAATCAAACCTAGGAAGATATTCCTCAAGCCGTTATCATTGCTGTAGCATCTTTCACAGGGAAGGCTTCAACCCACTTGCTAAAGGCACAAATGACTACCAGAACACACTTGTAGTTGTTACAGCGCTCCATCTCGAAGTAGAAATGAGTTACCTCAAAAGGCACAGAGGGGGGTCCAAAACTACCCCTCGGTGTCGTCGTACCCTTCCCCGCATTATCCTGTAAGTAAACCATACAATTCTGGACAAAACGCTCAGCAGTTTTCGAGATGTTAATATTCACCCAGACAGATTCTAACATTTTGCAGATTTTTCTAGCACATCTATGAGTGGGACCATGGTCCATTGTGATCATGGCGATGACATATGCATCAGGTAACATCCATCTTCCTTTTGAATTATCTACCCAACACCCATCCTCATCCAAGGTCACCAAACCCTCAGCCCAATGTTTTCTAGAGTGGCATCAGCTTTGAATATTCTTTATCGAGTCAATCACTTCATCTAGAATACAAGTGTTTGTGGCTTCCTTTGTAACATACACTTTTTTTTACACATCAGTAGCAGTCTGTTTAGCTAGCCTGTCAGCAAAAGCGTTCCCTTTACCTACATTATCTACTACTTTCTGATGTGCTGCGCACTTCATGATTGCTAGTTTAGTAGGAAGCACTAGTGCTGAGAGTAGCTGAACTATCAAGGTGCTATGTTGGATTTTCATTCTGTGTGAGGTCAAGAAACCTCATTCTGCCCATAGTCTACCGAAGTTGTGAACCACCCCAAAGGCACACTCACTGTCAGTAAATATATTCACTCTAAGCCCTTTGGAACGTTCACAAGCTCAAGTTAGTGCAATAATCACTGCGGCCTGTGCAGAGTTATCCGAAATTCTCTTGGTTTCCACAATCGTGCTTAGTGTAGTGATGGCATAAGCAGCAGTGGATGTACCATCCGGAAGTTTGAAGCAGGAGCCATTGCAAAACATTTCCCCTTGTGGATCATTCAGAGGTGTATCTTTCAAATCAATCCTGCCTTTAGTTTCTTGTTCTGTGGTATAAAGGCAGTTGTGTGACATTTTTCATTGCAAGCAATATCTTGCGGAAGAGGTAACAATTCAGCTGGATTCAATACACAACACCTTTTAATTTGAATATGCGGTGCAAATAAGATCAGTTCATATCTTGTTAATCGTGCGTAAGTAAGGTGTTGCATTTGCGTTCTATTTAATAAAAAGTCTACAGAGTGACGTACCCACACGGTTAAAGTATGGCTTAGGACCATACCCTTGCTCTGCTTTACAGACGCCGCAGCAGCAGTGACAGCTCTCAAACATCTCGGCAAAGCACATGCAACAGGATCAATCGTGGAGGAAAATTAACCGCACAGTCTACTCTTCCCCCCATGTTCCTGCGTTAACACAGTCAAAGCGCATCCATCACGTTCATGTGCATACAAATCGAAGGCCTTATCATGATTTGGTGTGCTCAAAATTGGTGCTGAACACAGTGCAGTCTTGAGCAGATCAAAAGCTTTCTGGTGTTCCAAGTTCCACGGTAGTGGCAAAGAAATGCCCTTCTTTCTCAATGCCATCATTGGTTTGATCAATAGTGAGAAATTAGGGATCAACTGTCTACAGTAAGAAGCCATTCCTATCAAAGCTCTGACTTCTTTCTGTGTATTTGGGACAGACATGCTAGAAATGTTCTTAATCCGTTCAGGTGTCAATCTTCTTCCCTCCTTTGAGAGGAGATAGCCTAAAAAGGCGACCTCCTATCAACAATACTGAAACTTTTTCAATTAAGCTGTATGCCCATGCTTTGCTAAATGAATAAGCAATAACACAGTGCCTTCCTTGCAAGCACTTTCTGAGTCTGCAGCTAAGAGAAGGATGTCGACGTGTGGCAACTCAAGTTTATCGAGCTGCTCTTTCAAAGCCCCACTATAAATGCTCAGAATCTCCTTGTACCCTTGTGGCACATGGGTAAATGTAAACGAGCGTCTCCCTAAGGTGAACGTGAACAAATATCTACTATCCACGTATATGGGAATGCTAAAGAAGGCATTCTTAAGATCCATCACACTGAAATGAGTAGCAGAAGCTGGAATCATTGTTAGTATTGTCGTTACATCAGGCACAATTGCAAATTGTGGAGCAACAATATTATTGATAGTGCGTAAATCGATAATGAAACGTAAAGGAATCGCATTATCCCATTTCTTATACACCGGTAAAATTGGGCTATTGCACAAACTTCCTGCAAATTCTCCAATTACTCCACGATGTAGAAAATCAGAAACTATAAATTTCAAAGCTTGCTCACCATCAGCTGAAATCTTATATTGTGAAATTTGTGGCAACTAAACTCCTGGTTTCAAAACAATTTCAACAGGCTCAATTTGCAAAATACCAACATCATTGTCGTCAATCGCCAATAAACACGCCGGAACTTCACTAAATTCGTGCGGCAAAGGTCTAGTCAGAAACTGTGAGGCAAAAAATTGCTGTGGTGAAATCATCAAATGCACTCCATCCGAAGAACAATAAATTACCGCATTTAATTCTTTCAACAGATTCAAGCCCAAAAAATTCTCTCCACATTTCATTGTCAGAAGAAACAGACAATGATCCGTAAATGGACCCAGTGAAATCGGTACCGGCAGAGAAACCGGACTAACCACTGGAATACCAGAAAACCCTACAGAAATGTTATTCTGCCTTGACAGTGGAATGTCTGGAACCTGGGAATGATCAATGAAACACTTCTGTGCTCCTTTGTCTATTGAAAATAGATGCTTCCTATTCCCCACCATCATCTGAACGTAGGGACCTTTCTGATTAACGGGAATAGGCGTTGGTTCCAGACCCTGCTTCGGGCTGTCCTAACGGAACAATATATCGTCGAAGTCAGGATCTTCAGAAAGATAGGCAGTTGAAGGATTATCAAAGATATTCTTGCTATCTACACTAGGTTGCTGATTATCTTGCGAGAAAGACTGGGAATTCTTAACAAACTGGCTTCTACCAGGAACCCCTTATCCCAGGGCAGCCTCTGGATCGTCTACTCATGACACCATATGTGTTTTTCGACCTTCGCTGGAGGACGGGCATTGTGCTCGCCAATGACCCTCTTGTCTGCAATAAGCACATTGGTTCGCGTGTACAGGACCCAACGGCACATTACTTTGTGGATCGAACTGACCTCAAAACTGTGTACTTACCCATCTAGACCCTCTGACCATCTGTTGCAATAATACCTTGGTTTTTAGATCTCCCCTTTTCTTTTCAATCCTTTCTTTCTCATTGTTGACTCTATTCTCATAATACCGAGCCATATGCAATACTTCGGACTGTGATTTAGCTTGCCAAGCACTCTCAGAAGTCATTATTTGTGACTGGATATCAGGCAACAATCCACGCACAAACCTGTCCACAAACAGTCTTTTTCCTGACTCAGTGCTTAAATCCTGTCTGCTAAAATCTGAGAATAATTGTTCGAACTGCTTAAAGAATTTGGTAGCACCTTCAGATTTTCCTTGGGTACAAGCAGTGAGTCTGTCCCAAACAATCCTTCTCTCAGGCATTAAAGTCTTCAATGTTGCTACTATTCTATCTGGCAAAGACAATATTACCTGCAGTGGTCTTTCACCAGCTGTCCTTTCTCCATCTAACCTAACCAAGTTAATCCATGTGTTACCTATCCCTGCTGGATCATCTACAGTCCTAATTTGTTTCCACAAATCAGCAGGTAGGAGCACAGGAAACAACAACTCTATATCACCCAGAGTGAAAACTGACGAATGCCAGACAGATTCTATTTTTTGTAAAACCCTGTTGGATTTTTCCTAATATCTGGAATCGACTGTCTAAAAGTATTCACTTCCTGTATTGAGAACAGGACATGAACAAACTGCAATACATAGAGGGCTGCAATATCATAGGCTGCTGCACCCGTTGCAAGATTAGCCGGAATCATAACTTTGGGAACAAATGTCGGATGGATCCTCTCTCATAGGCAACTGAGAAGTAGGCAATACCGAATGTTTACTACGCAACAGAGCCAAATCGAGCGCTAAAGTGTTGGAAGTAGTATCAGACGCAAAAGCTCTTTTGTAAATATTCAATAATTCTGCGGGACAACAAATCTTTTTCTTCATACATTCATCCTGCAGGTATTCTACCATTACCTGTAACACTTTCCTCTGCATTTCTGGAGTATACTGACTATACGTATCATATACTTCTACGGGAGATATCAACATATCTGAATTCTATCTAAGCGCATCCCTTGTGCAAATTTATGTTTCTTCACTCGTTGATTTACAAGGAGGAAGGAATCGTTTCTGCACATAAAAAGTATCCAAACTATCACCATCTATTTCATCATTCTGCAACCGTTCCAACTCCCTTCTAAACTCAAAAACCCTCTCGACATGCTCATATACTTTCTCTGCAGTATCCCTTGAATAAGCTAAAACATTCAAATCCCTCAACCCTTGTGGGACATATGTGTCCGTCAATCTATTCCACATTACAGCCAAATGTATCCCCATCCCCTCAATAAAGACATAATGATCGGTAATACTTTCTAGATTAGAGAGAATAGCTAAGCCAGTAGATTGTTCACCTTTCACTATACATTGCTTAACCCATGCATTCAAATTTCTCCTCGTCTCTTTGGAAACTGTGTTCCTCGGTACAATTTTTGATTCAGCACTCGCTCCTTTATAAGCTACAAGCAGAGCAGAACCGCTTGGGAAAGAAAGAGTTGACACATCTTGTACAGCAGGTAGTGGAGACTCTACTACTGGCACCAAAGATTGATCTATTGGAACAATAACAGTCGGTAAAGGTGGAGGAACAACAACAGTAAGCGGAGCAATAACTGGCAGCGGAGGAGCAACAGCAAGAACTGGAATTGCTACGGAGGAGGAACCACAGCAGGAAGAGGTAAGACAGCAGGAATAGGTACATAAGGAGGTGGTGCAGTGGCACCAGGCCTACGTTCATTTAAAAGTTTATCAATTAGTTTGTCTGAGGGATGAAAATCTTTAGACGGATATATTTTCTGTATACCAAGTTGAAAAGCTCTATCCATGTTTCTAACGGACTCTGACTGTTTTTTTTGATCATACAATAATGCCTTTTCTGAGTTTGACATGTGACAACGTGTATGCTTCTCTTTACTCTTTAGTTGCAGTATAGCTTCCTTTTTCCAATTTTGTATTACATCAAATGCTGCAGGTCTACCTTTTTTCTTAAACAATATGGATTTTAAATACTCTATTCGGGCAATCTCAAAACTACCATTGATTGGCCACTGAAGTTCGGAAGCATGTCTAGTTTGTCTGTGCCAAATATCATTGAATACTATACCACCAATGCCGTACTTACAGTACATAGTACATGCCGGCGACCTCTCCTGTCGTGCCAGACGGCCAAATTCCAAAGATTTTCTGTCTCTGCGGAAAAACACCCTGAAACATGCAGACAATTTCCCAGGCATTTCAGATTACTGGTGTTACCTGGCACCAATTGTGCTCACGAGTACAATACTACAACCAAATATCAGGATACTTAGGAATCGGGGCACGACTCACCTGATTCAAAGTACTAAGGGAGGTCCGATCAGATTACAAAGGACAACAAACAACCCTTGTGATTGGTGATTTCGGCAAAACTGCCCGCCTCGATATATGGACCCTCGTCAAGATGCCGTCTGGGACCGGGTGCTCACCGTCCAGGGATCGGATTGTGCAGTACTGTTGAGATGACAGATGACCCCAGCCTGGTATTTTAATACATGTTTGGGTACGGAGGACCCAGTTCCCTAAATAGGTGGAGAGTATTAGCCATATTGAAAAAAAATCTGAAGTCCATGGACATAAAATTAGTTGATTTCAACCATCCTCAGAGCTATGGCCATGTTAGGCTGATCTTTCACTCTTGTGTAGTGTACGAAGCTCCACTGTCGGAGGTCATCCACTTTAACAAACTAGGTTATGATCTACTGACTTTTAGTGCTGGGTTTATTAATGTGCAGCATACCCAACTGAATGACCACACTAGACAGGGGCCATTTGAGCGAGATGTGGGACGAAGGGATGGAAACTTGATTCAGTAGTTAGAGGAGCATCAGAATTGAAGATGGCTAGCTCTGTCTCTAAGACAGTCCATCTCCCAACTCCAAGGTCTGAAAAACCAACTTTAGGCCAGCTCACTATTTTTCAATAATATCATAGAATTCCAGAGGATTCTCCAATCTGTGTGCTTTCCCTGTATTATGCCACCAATGTGCATTACCATAATCTGTCTACAAGAAATATGGTTGATTGCCCCCCGCCCACCTAAGTTTTGATATGATGTCTGAGTCGAACTGGCCACCAAGGGTGTGAGAGGGTGGCCCGCTGGAGTGCTATTAGTTGCATTTTGAAATAGGTGGGACATCAAAGTGATTAGTCACCTACATGTGGCTAAAGGAGTGTTAGCTGTCATGCTAGAGGTTGAATCAAAGCTACCAAGCCAATGTATTCTTTTTGGTTAATATATACTGCAACCCTTTCTCAAACGTATGCAACCCTATACTGCAACCCTTTCTCAAACGTATGCACAACCCTAAGAGAGTTAAATGAGGCGATTGAAAACTGGTTGGTCAACACACTGGGGTGGGGGCAGATAATCATAGTAGGCAATCTAAATGCAGAATGTTCACTGTCTAATAAAATTGACTATGACCACCTTAAGCTGGATCCACAACCAGTGATGGTGATTCTGCCAAACACGACCACCAACATTTTAGGTGGCCCAATCACACGTAACAGCAAGAAACTTCAAGGGCAAATTTGCCTTTATATGCTTTCTAAGTGGGATTTATATATGGCAACTGCGCTTCTTGACAACACCATGAGACCTACCACATGGTCAGATGGTAAACAAACCTCAAATATAGATTATATATTTATGACTAAGCGCCTCTTTGACCAGATACAATCATTTAAAATAATCAACCCCCGACTCAGTGACCATAAGATGCACCAGGCCACCCTCTGTTCAATCGTAGGGGGTAATACAAAGAAATATTACACTGTACCTTTGAACGTGGATAACAAAAAAATGCCTGAGGGTAACGTCTTTAAATTGAATGCTGTTTTTATGATTACATTTTTAAGTTCAACCTTGGATAGCAAAGTACTCGCACATATACATACACTCTTTGGTCCGTACATTCAGACTCTAATAAAGAAATCTGTGAAAGAAATGGTAGTGAGACCTGTTAATAAAAGGCATAAATATTGGTTTGATCTAAAGGTGAAGAACAGGAAGAAATTGTGCTGTAGAGAGAAATGGCAAAACGTAAAAATGGCAGGCTGGTATAACATAAAACAACATGCTATACTGAAGCTAAACCAAAAATTGAAAAACTGAT
The DNA here is from genome assembly GCF_040938575.1 of Ambystoma mexicanum. Classification (NCBI taxonomy): domain Eukaryota; kingdom Metazoa; phylum Chordata; class Amphibia; order Caudata; family Ambystomatidae; genus Ambystoma; species Ambystoma mexicanum. The sequence goes on from NC_090939.1 coordinate 132,600,409, forward strand.
TAAAGGACATCGAGCAAGTATGTATCAAAGAGATGGCGAAAATATGATTGGGACCTGAAATATGGCAGTTCTAGGCAATTCTGGATTCAGATTAATGCTATGGCTATCACCCAGTCCACAATGCAAAGTAACACTATATCAGAAGGTGACTCAGTAGGGCATTTTGGAAATATATACGGGAGGGGGGAGTCAGTATTTCCAGAAGGGGTTGCCTTCAAGGCCTGCATCTGGGATCTAAAATTCACTATTATAGATATCAAGGATCTAATTAGCAAGGCTAGTCTGGCTAGAGCAGCTGGCCTAAATCAACTAACAAATACAACCCTAAAAAACAACGCAGATCTTTGGTCCAAAGCATTACACCTCTTATTCAAAGATATGTTTCTAACTAAGTGCCTGTGAAATCTCGTATGTGGTGCCAATCCACAAGAAGGGGGACATGATAGGCCTCTGAATTATCACCCGATAGTGCTGCTGGACATAGAGTCTAAAATGTTTGCAGCCCTTGTTCTAAAGCATTTTGAAGAATGGAGTATTTGCAATGGTATCATAGCAATGCGACACATCAGGTTTAGAAGACAAGTGGGAATGGATGCTGGTGGGCTCCTGTTATTTGTCTTCAAACAATTAGCCTGGAAAGATGACTGTGCACCCATATAGGCGGCCTCTATGGATCTATCCCTTGCATTCGACCTGATAGATTAAGTAAGCTAGTTCTCCCTGGTGGTATCCTCTCTATCCTAATTCACCTACATGAAGGGTCTAAGAGACAAATATCCATGAATAGGGAGGGACTGTTATCAAACACTATTTGTACACCTAATGGACTTTGTCATGGTTGTATATTTGCTCCCACCCTAGTCAACCTTTACCTGGCTGATGTGGTTAGTGTACTGGATGCAGCAGCCTTTGCAGCTCCGAAGATCGAGGACCGACAAATCTGCTGGTCAGCCTACACAGATGATTTTATACTGTTAGATCAGACTCCGATATGGATTCAAAGATTCATAATTGCATTCAAAGGATACATAGAGACTAATTCTTTAAAATTAACTCCTCAAAAGACTGTGGTTATGAGATTGAGTAAATGCATGACTCCCATTGGTTTTACTAAGACTCACTGTGAAGACATCCATTATTTACTTGGGCTTTCCCATCATCTCTTTCCCATCATCTCATCCCCTAAAAATTACTTTTACCGAAATAATCTGTAAGACAAAGTACTGAAACAAATAACCCAAATGAAAAAAAATTGACAAGAAATACAGAACATTCTCTATCAGTCATTGTCAGTCTGACAGTCGCTTCAGGAACCGTGAGCCTGCAGGACCTGCCAGGAATGTCAGCCTCAGCTACAGCCTTCTTCTCCATTTAAGGTACTGTCCAAATCCGGTCGTTTGTTCCGTACAACCGTGGTAAAAGTGCTTGAAATCTTTTGCCAATCCGAGGGCTTGTTCTTTTCTATTCTTTAAGGTAACTTTTCTTCCAACCAACTTCGTTCTGAACTCTTGGCAAAGACTTCACCACAAACTACTCTGAACTGTGTGATCCTCTGCAAAAACTTTGGTCCGTTGAATTTGGCCCAGGCCTCTTGATTTGATTTCCTCACTGTAGTTACTTTTTCTAGATTGCCCTGCTTACTTACTTGTTGGTGCTGCTCAACTTTTGTCTAACTTTGTATTTCTCTCTCTTGTAAATTACTGGAGTGCCATTTTGCTCACAGTTCATTTTGAGCTCAACTTGTCCAGAATCTATTGGGGTGGTGTAGTGTATTAAGATTGTGATTGTTCAACTGCTTGATAACAGTGATATAACTGATGTGTAAATAAATGTATGTTCTTTTACTCCGAAACCTTGAGTCAGTGTTTGTTTGAACCATAGTAATGGTTGTCCTTTGTGCAACTATTGATACTGCTCACTTTACTCTTGGCATAAGTCTGGCTGCTCAGCAACTGTGTAGCACGGGCTTGTACCAAAGGTGAATTTGTACTGTCACTTGTAGTCTTAATTGTGTGTGGTGTTCCCAAGGGGTATTGCATATGATTCTGCTTAACACATGGTACTCAATAAAGTGGTACATTTTGTGTCACAGCAGATTACAAATCTCTATCTCAACTGCTGTAGGTACTCTCATTCTTCTATAGCCTATGCCACACAACCATGAAACAAACTGGTTAGTTTCCCATTCTGTACACGAAAGACCAATGGTCTAAAAGTGTTTGTATACCCTGAACTGAATGTCAAATCAGACTCACAATAGACGTACACCACAGGCACCTCGGACCTGTCGACAGCTGTTCCAATGCCAGGCGGACATGTTGGTTCTCATAATGGACCGCAATGAACACTGATGGATTATCACAACATCGCCTCTCCTCCCAGACACCTTAGAAGCAAATAGATTCCAAAGCCACAAGATCCAGTCACTGGACTTATGTTCTCAGACCTTCTCTTTACTTTGATCAATTAATCAGCACCTCAGTCTTCTCCCCATTGATGAAGAGGCGGGAATGTTTGACATTGATCATGGAAGAATTTGTGTAAACATTTCCACGTCATCCCTGCACCACAAATGAATAGTTTCAGGGAATTAAAATAAGAGTACATACATTAACAGAAAGAGAATGGCGGAACAAACTCATGGCTGGCAGCCTCCCATAAATGACAGCATGCTGGCACTTTCACAGAGAACGCATACTCCTCAACACTGTGTTTGTTCCTGTCAGAACATGGATGCTATCAGAATTGAAGAAAGGGAGGTCAAGCAGTCAGAAAAGACGCTGTTGAACACTACCAGTAATTATTCTTTCCTTAGCAAGACACTCGCCATGCTGTTGTGGGCGAGGATAGGAGTGTTGTTCTAATAACAGGGTTATTAAGACAATTTTATTCCAACCGCCTAGTTCACATGCAATGAGTTTCCGAAGACTTAATTCAGAGGCATAGTGGATAAAAACAGTAGGTGTTGATAAGACGTTCAGCAACTACGGCAAACTTTGAGGAACAGGACACACTTCTATAAAATACATTAAATACACATATTGAATATAATAATAATAATAATAATAATAATAATAATAATAATAATAATAACAATAGTAATAATTGGTATTGTCCTGATATAGTCCCAAATTTGGACATTACACAAAAAATAAGTATAAAACATAATACATGTTATTAAAAAGCATAATAAGAATAGTAGTAAAACATGTTCAACATAATAGATAATGAACATAATTAATTATCATAATATTAAAGGACTTGAAATAAACGAAAGATTCCTTAACACAATTAACAAGGACTGACAAAGCCAATAGCTGTGGTTTTTGTATTACAGCATTTTTTGCAATTTCACACTGGTAGCACATTTATTTTGAGGGTGGATGCATACGAACAATTGTGTGGGTAATATTGTAGGCCAATGTTCCCAAGCACCACCTATTGTGAGTTATAACTAATGCCATGAGTATGGACAGGAGAGAATGATGAGTACACGGTGCTGCGTGTGTTTTGCCTTCTTCTGCACTCTCCCCAGCCATGCAGTTGTTTTCGGTGGTGTTATTACCTGCATCGGCCTTTTCTATTGCGTGTTTCTGCTGTCGTTCTTTCTTGGTACTAGGACGTCCAGCCAGACACGGAGTCATAGCAGAAATCGCCAACACAAAAGGCCAGAGCCCTGTGGCAAGACACTTACAATCATTGTAAGGCTGTTTTTTATGGCGGCGACCTACCGACCTGTGCTGACACTATTGGAGGCTTTGAACATGCTTCAAAATATGTTCAATCTACAAGTTGGCACAGGGCCATCTTGCCGCACAGTACATTTTGCATGTATGTGCTGCAATGCCTTCATTATGAAGCACAGAAGTAGCAGAGTAAGGCGCAACTGGTCAGCGATGCGCGTGCACAGGTGAGGCGGCCGAGGAGTCTCATCTTACACTATGGGAGCGCAGCATCATGTCAGTCAGAAATGATAATAGGGGACAATAGAGCTCTTCCTTCAGTGTGCATGCCCTGTGAAATGAACAAAGGCAAAGGCTACTGAAATGTCCCCCGAAGGGGACTTCAAACTAAACACCTCAGCACCCATGGACTGACTCACAGAAACTAGAGAATGGGCATGTGTTTACAAGAAGGAGGTGTGCCAGTCCAGGAGGACAGAAACAATGTTTGCCAATGCTCAAGAAGATGGATTCTGGCAAAGAAAGTGGCACATAAGATGACCCCGGTTAATATCAGGCATACCATAACTTCTGAAAAGAGCCAATCCCATGTTATCTGTCAGCATGAGGCCTGCCACATGCTATCCCTGGCTCGATTTAGCGTCCGCCTCTGACCAGCCCCCTGCGCCACAGTGCAATGTTCAGCAGGGAACTCTGTCAAATAAAACAGCCTTGCTGCCCACCTTTGATGCACAATGTTTTTGTTTTATTAAATATTTATTTAACTAAAATAGCAATAGAAAATCGTATCCATACATTAGACAAAAATGAGGCTGGAACAGAACCGGATATGAAATTGTGAATTGTCCTGAGATTAAAACACATTCCCTTCCATCAGCGACGCCCGACAGCCAATACATATGAGGGTGTCTGCATCTTTGAGAGCTGTCTGGCTTGGTTTTTTAAAGCTACGTATAAAACAGAGCTGCCTTATATGTTTGAGACAATGTTATGGTGTAAAGAGCATGATTGTGCGCTAATATTTACACCCAAAATGTATTTCTCAGAGGCTCTGAACTGGTGGTGAACTTCAGGGATGGTTACTTGCTGGAACTGTAGCATGTGTAGCTTTATTAACTGAAATGGCAAGTTCTGCATCTTCAGTGAGTGAGCAGCATTGGCAAACTGTCAATGTATCTGCAATGCAGCTGTCCAATGGCATAAAATATACCACAGTTAACTGCCAACCTCATAAATACATGTTGTGTAACTGGATGGACAAATAAATCAGACACATTGATTGAAGGAGTGACTCACCCCTTAACAAAAAAAAATACATCTGATTCCTGGATCATGCAGGGAAAGGCAGCATCAACAAATGCAAACAAACACAATGTATCATTTCCCCAAGTAGCTTGTGTTTTTTGTGTAGAGGGTTGACATTGCAAGTTTTGCAATATGTCCCAGGGAAATTCCACAAAATGATCATTACCGCCTCTCACAATGTGGCAACATCTGTCAGAGTCGGAGTAGTGATACAGTGGAGTCAGTCCCCATTCTTTGAGCCTGCATTCTGGATTTGGGGGACTTACTATAGGCACACATTCTTACATGTTTTGGCATTAAAGCGATGCAATCCAGATGCAATACTTCACCACCAAGCTAATAGTATAATGATATATTAAAAGAGGAAGTACACCATAGCACAACTGTAGTAGAATTACATAAAGCCACTGGTCTCAGAACGAGAGACGAAGCAAAGCAGAATTAGGCTGCATGAAGCACCAGGCCAGGGCTCCCAGCCAAGGTCAGAGAGGAGCAGAACATTACTAAGCCTCAGAGACTAGGATGCACGTGCAAAATCACAGAATAAATCCCCGTTCATTGCAGACCAGAAAACTCAGTTTTGCAGTCTTCACCCACGTGCTACAACCGAGCCAAATAGTGGCCATTTACTTGTGGTGAGAAGAGAAGCAGTTCCCAGCAAAGCAGTCACAAAGGGTCTCATTCTGAGACTGGAGGTAGTCATGGCGCTATTTGCGCCATGTCTGCCTCCAATAACAGTACCAGCACTGGTCTCATTCAATGGGGACTTACAGGTGTAGTCCGACCTTTGCGGGACCAACATTCCCCATTCCCATTTCAGCCCCCATAGGGCTAAATGGGAATGGGGAAGTAGCCAATAATGATACCGCAATTTGCGGTACCGTTATTAGCTCTGACGTCCTTCAACGGGTCCCGTCCTTAACACCTGGTCAAACCAGGCGTTAAGGAAGGGACCCGCTAAGGGACCTCGTAGTAGGGCAGTAAGGGATTACCGGCACCTGTCTCATTACTGGTGCCCGGTATCCCTTACCGCCCTACTCGGAATGAGGCCCAAATTGTTACGTATATTGTTTTACGATGTTGCAGCCCTGCAGCTAATCTCAAAGGCAAAGTGGTACTAGTGATGGCCATGGGAACACAACTTATTTCTCATCACCTTGGGAAGGTGCATGGAGTGCTGAGAACAGAGCAGGGCCCCAGGCATGTGGAGATCAGCTCCAGCCAATCAGGGAACACAAATACAAGGGTGGATGTCTGAAGGCAAGTGCCAGTGGTAATCCTGCAAACCTGCAACAATGTAATAGATATTTTCCGGGGAAGGTACAAGCAAACCCGCCTGACATGCAAGTGCCAGTCAAATAACCTCAATATGTGCCAGCTTTAGGGAATAACACCCGGCCTTCCAATCAGGTGGACTCTTAGGTTTTTGGGGAGGAGCACCGATTTCTGATGTCAGACCACAATAAAAGCCTGTGAGACAGATTCAGGAGCTGAATCTCGTATGATCCCTGTCTGTTATGGAAAATAAAGCACAGTTCTAATTTGCGCTTGGCTGAGTCCTCTGTTTGTGTACTGGGGAGGGTCGTTTGTGCCAGGGGTGCTCTGAACGGAGACTGCGTAGTACGAACCCCTGGTCCTCTCTGGCATACCTTTACACTCTCCTCCCATGAAAAGTGAAACACTCTAATGAAAAGTCACAAAATTAACTAAAACATGACAATTAAGAGCAGAGAAAAGAAAGAGGGAGAAATATTAAAACAACTACTTCTAGGTGGCCAATTATCTAAGATGTTCCATCAGCTATGCAGGAATACATGAATCAGTGTCTCTTTTCTGGCACCCATGCAGGAATGTGTCTGCAGAAACTATGCATGCCTGTCTGTTTAGGAAGTATGCATGTGTGCCTCTGTTGTTTATTGTTCTTGGATAGGCAGTTTAGAAAACAGTACCTGGTTTTAAGATGGTACTGAATACAATTCATGATGTCTTCTTTAGATGATTCTGATGATTGTCCAGTCCCCAACCCTTAGGGCAGTCAACAAGGCCAAGAGCCATTCTCAATAATTGTGCTGATTCAGGTAAAATGTCATAAACATTTTCATGCACATTCTGCTGTGTAGAAAGGTGGGCAGTATGAGAAATCCATACTTTTGGAACCAATGAACGCTGTGAACGCTGTGATTGTTCATAACACAGTATTGCTGCATTTGTGCATGATGAAGGACTGGTGCCATTTCTGTTGCTGATTTTCCCTGCAGCTGTTGAATGCCTTGGTCAGCAATCAGTGATGAGCATTCCCACAATTGTGTTTTGCAAGATGCTTATGTCGTGCAGGAGCAATGGATGAGCTGCCTAGGTTCTACTAGCACCTTCTTACTCGAATTACCAGTTCCTCGTTCTTGGTGGATTGAGTTGGCAAAGATGAAACAAAACAATGTTCTCGCCATAGCTCGCTGGTGCAAACACAGCAAGAAGCAACTTTCCACATTCTTTGCAGATGTAGCTCACCTCATAGCAAAATGACCTTGTAGACATGTTCACCAATTATGATTGCAGCCCTAAAACTATGTTGCTTTACTCTCCTAAAAGGTAAGATGAGGAAATCCCGGAGTAGTGCAGCTGAAAATATAGAAAACAAAAGGGCGAAAGTTATGTTATTTGGTATTTGACTAGTGCCTGCTGACATTGTTATGGCCTTGAAGATGTGTGAGGATGAATACCCTTTGAATGTCTGTAGTCAGAGGATTGAAAAGTTATGAAAGGTGTTGTAAAATGCGTGTGTGCATTTATATCCCTAAAGAAGGAAGGTATGGAGTGGCTAGGTCCCTAACAGCAGACCATTTTCATCAGGTGAGGTGCAGGTGCTCTGACAAATTAGAACCAGGCTAAATGAACGGCTGGATTGAATTTTGAGTGGGGCTCAGCTGTAATCTACTTCAGGTGCCACTCGGCCAGAGGTGGTGTGTGTATAGTGTGGGTGTAGAAAACAGTGAGTATCACAGATATTTGTGGCAGTGCGGAACCGTACCCCCAGAGGGGCATAGCTGAATTCCCTGGGATGCATTACACGAGGGGCTGTCTGTAGAAAGAATAATGCACAGCAATATTTAGTCAAGCTAAGTCTTTCACGAAGGCCTGGTTAAAGAGAGCCATGTCCCACCTAGGTAGGCTTCTCAAGCGTGCCCAGTTTCCCCAGAGGGAGTGGCTGATGGTCACTCAAGAGGGCAATCCGGGCTAAGTCTCTGAGGTGCTGCTGGGAAGAGACACATTATGATAGCCTTCCTAAAGGTAAAATGGTCCACAATGATGATGATGGTTAACGGAAGGGAGTTCCAGATGGTTGGTGATAGGACTGATAAGGAGGAGCCATCCAGATTATTGATTTTGTCACTGGATAGCCGAGAAGAAGTGCTGAGCCTAACCTGAGGCCTTCAGCATGTAAATTCAAGATGCAAGCATTCCAGTCCTTTGTTGTGAAGGGATCAAAGGGTGATGTACTTTGCATTGAAGGTGGATCATTTGTTAACTGGAAACTAGTGAAGGACCCGCAGGGCGTGAGTGATGTCTTCTCTTGGATGACCGAGGGATAGGAGGAGCCTCACAGCTGTGATTTGTACTCATTGGAGTTTTTCTTTTAATCTGTGATTCAAGTGTGCCTAGGTATAGGGCATTGGAGTAATCTAGGTGTGAAAGGATGACAGCAACGATCACAGTGATTCTGTGTGGGAAAGTCAGATAAGGAAAAAGACAGAGTAGGGTGCACATTTGTAGATAGCATGGAGTTGATGTGATGTGATAGAGTCAGGTCCACATCCATAATGTATCTGAGATTTTGTACTACGTCTGATGCGGTGGGTTGTGAGTCTCGGTAGATCAGCCACGGGGTGGGTTGAGGGAAAGAGGGGAGTCTTCTACACAGAGCAGGATCTCAGTTTTGCCAGGATTGATTAGGGGGTGGTTGGCGGTCATCAAAGGCTTGATTATCAGAGAGAAATGTTTGTATTTGTATTTTATTTGTATTTTATTGAATTTATAATAGCGTTTTAATCCAAAACGCTTTACAAGAGGAACAAGGAAGATACAACAAACATTAGAAACATCAAGCATTAGATAACAAATTGAATCAAACCAGAAAACAGTACAAGAAACAATTTACATTATAGATGAGGATTGGTGAGAGAGAAGAAGGAACAAGGCGTGAGGGGGTAAAAGAGGAATGAGTAGTGGTAAAAGCAGAAGTAAAGAGGAAGCAGGCAGTGCAAAGGAGAAGAATGGAAGAGATAAAAATTAGAGATGCTGGAAGGAGGGTAGGAGGGAGTAGAATGGAAGTGTTAGGGAGATGAATGGAAGAGATAAGATTTTACAGAGGTGCGGAAGAAAGGGTAGGAGGGAATGGAGCGGATAGAGAGGGTGCAGCAGTTCCAGTGGAATGGAGCGAGCAGTCGGAAAGAGCGGAACCGGGAAGGGGCGCAGGGGGGAGGAGGAGGTTGCGAGATCAGGTGAGGAAGAGGAAGGCTCTTTGGGATTATGAAGATGATTTGGATGTTGTCTGCAACATTATAGGATGATAGTTCATGGGACTGAATGAGTACGGGAAGTGGGCTCAGCTGGAGGTTGAAGAGCGGGGTGTGTGAGGCACCTTGTGGCACTCCATGGTTGACTTGGTGGGAAGCCAAGGAATGTGTACTATTTTGAATCTGTTTGAGAGGAAGGAGAATATCCAGTTCAGGACTGAGTCCCTGATGCCTAGTGTGTGTAACTATGTGATGACGTCATGTCCGACCACAGAAGACTGTGGAAAAGGGGTGTGCTACAAATATGAGATGATGACGGTGGTTAAATAAGAGTGATCAATGAGAATGTGGGAATTAGAGAAGATTTCTTTTGTATAGGTTTGATGTGTTAGAGGAATGACCTGTAAATAAATATTTGGGAATGCTTAACTGTTGCCAAATGTATCAAATGTGTAAACTGCTGTGGTTCAGGGAGACTTGGGTTAGTTTGACTCTACAGTGTTATGTAGCTCCTCCCGGCTGCTTGTTCAATAAGCTTTCTATACAAACAAGGTTTTTTCTTTGATTTAAGGGGTTTGGTAAGGGTAGGAGTGTGTATTTGGACATTAGACAAGGTTACAGGGTTGAAAGAGCAAATAGGGTTTAGTGGGATATTGTGGTAAGTCCACCCATTGATACCCTTCTGAAGTATACAATTAGCACCCATCATTTTGTATTGACTGTGGGGACGGAGCCCTCACCTCGCATTTCTGGTTAGTCGAAGTAGTGAAGGGAATCTTCCTGTAGTCAGGGAAAGACCGTATTGTACTAGTTATGGTGAGAGTGAGAGCAGTGGTGTTGTAGTGGAAAACATTGTGCTCCTTCTAAATTCGAGTGAAGAAGATATTTCGGAGATCTTGGCCAGCATGTGTTTTTTGGATGTAGATGCTGGGCCTCATTACGACCCAGGCGGTAAGTTACCGCCTGGGTCGTACCTTTACCACCATGGCGTAAACTACGTTTACGCCATGGTGGTTGGCGGACTTACCGCCCCATTCCGAGGTTGGCGGGGCGGTAAGTCCCCAATCCCCATTTACCCTTCCCCATTCCCATTTTTGCCCCATAGGGCATAATGGGAGTGGGGAAGGCGTTAATTACGCCACCGTAAATTACGGTGGCGTAATTAACATCAAGGTCCCTTAGCGCCATGGATTTTAACACCTGCTGAAAGCAGGTGTTAAAAGCTCCATGGCGCTAAGGGACCTCGGAATCAGGCGGTAAGGGTCGGCGCTGTTTACGCCGCCGTAAACCCCTTACCGCCTGAGTCGTAATGAGGCCTGCTGTCTTTTGTGTAAGAGTGAGCAGTATAATTAAAGTGAATAGCTATGCAGAGTGATTGCGGGGAAAGCAAACAAGGTGATTTTTAGGGAGAATACTCTTATAAGCAGTGGTCGAAGTGTAAGAAAAGAATTAGTGAAACTATGTTCCCTGCTAGCCTGTCCCACTCCTCACAAACCCCATTGCCCTGCTCCCTCCAACGCACAATACAAGACCCCAAACACATTTGCCTGCTGTTTAAGGGAATGTTCAGTGGAGTGCACTGAAAATGCAAGTTTCAACTTCTTCCTACACTGTTCTTTTAAAATAAAAACGTTCCTGAACGGTTTCTTTTTAAAATAAAAGTATTGGAGCTGCAAAACTTGATTTAAAAAGTAGAGGAGCACAGCTTCCGACCGCTCCCGCTCACTTCGACCACTGCTTATAAGGCTAATTTCCCAAACCTAGTGAGTCCCCCAGCAGCTTTGCTGGATTTTGGGGGTTTGTTTTTTCTCCTGCTAAGAGTGAGACTCTTTTACTCCCACTCTTAGGCATGATTTGAGGTATGTCTTTGACTTGTTATGTGCTTATGGGCTATGGGGTTTCTTTTTACTCCATAGGTTATCATCTGTTTTTCTGTATCTGTGGTACACAGCACCCTCAGTGCAGTACCACAGGGGTGTCACAGTGACCCCCAAACATAGACTTCATACCCTGGGACTGATTACTGTCTCCCAGGGCATGTAAAGTCACCATTGGCTTTACTAGTCCAAAATTGTGAACAGAACCAGTACAAACCATCATATTGTGGAAGTACTGGTAAGGGGTAATTCGATTGCCCCTGGGTATGTTTTCAAGGGGGCACTGTCCAGTCCCCCCTTGTCGAGTTTCTGGCTGGTGGCAGTGGTTACCATGCAAAATATTCCACCGGAATATTCTCTATGGGATTGTCCCATTGATTATAAACGCACCGCTTTTTGGTGCAATGTTAAAGATACCGCTGGTTTATTTATTTAATATTAAATCACTAGCTGGGTCTTTTTGCCAGAACTCGATTCTAAAATTGCGTTTGTGTTCGTCTCTGTAATTCTGATCAAGGTCGAGCCCTTTGTTCTACTATTTTGGCCGGCTTCTCTACAGAAGCCCTCCAAATGGTGCCACTCTGTCTGGGTTCCACAGGAAGGGTGGGGGGGGGGAATTGGCACCCTGGACTGCATTGCCTTAGCAACCCAAGTCACACTCTATTCTGATTGGCCCAGTGGTGAGCCGTCCGGCTCACCACTTAGCATGTGTGATTGACAGCTAGGCTGATGAATGGGGTTTTTTCTGCATAAAAGCAGGGCCTTTGGGACTGGAACTTCAGAAGTCGCCACAGGACCTAATAATCCGAAGAGAGAAGAAGCTGAGCCACCTGCAACCAACAACACCACCGATGAAGCCCTGCTGCAACAAAATCACCACTTTTCCAACGACAAGAGAAGATCTGCTGCTGGAGAGACTTCTCCCTTTGAGCTGGTAGGACCAACCAGTTTGCCCTTTTTCACTTCCAAAGTCGTCACTTGGTCCAATCACCCGTGCCAAGCACCCCGACGGCCGGATAGCCAAGGTCACCACTTTTGACCGTGATTAAAATGACTGCACCTTTTAATCGGGAACTCCGCGGCTGGTTTCATCCCTGTGCAGTGCAACGATTCCACGTTTCCTCCTCGACGAGATCTTCTCTTCCCCTGGTTGGAACCATGAACTTCAACCACTGCCAGGAACAACTGCCCCCGCTCGAGCTTCCTTTCTCTTAAGGTACTGTGTGCTGCCTGGCCTCCCTTTCTACAGATTTCTAATGGTGACCCTTAAATCCTTGGATTCTAAACTGGGTTGGCTCCAGGCCTTCTAACTATATCTTTTGACTCACCCCAACCTCTTTTGAACACTCTGCAAAGACTTTCAGTGCACTTTAAACTGTGTGATCCTGGGCACATTTTGCTTTGCTCTATTTACAGTGGGCCTGGCCTATGAACTTTGGCTCTACAGTATAACCTGCCTTTCTCCCCTTGCTCTGAACTCTTAAAAGTGTTGGGAACTGTTTTATTTTATGCTCTGCCTTCTCTCTCCCTTTTTAACCTAAACTATTGGAGTGCCATCCAGGTTAAGCGCTCACGTCTGTCTTAACAAATAGTTGTGCTTTAAACCTGACTTGTCTGATAGTTATCAAGGGAGGTGTGTATACTTACCTGACTGTGTTTTAGATTACTTTTCATTGAGAGTGCTAATGTATTGCCTAAAGTGTGTTTTAAATACATAATTATATACTTTTTATACAAAGCTCTGGTCAGTGTTTGTTTGCTCTACTGTGTTTTGACCATATTGTGTATACTCTGCATACTGCCCTACTCTTCTTGAGAGAAGTCTGACTGCTCAGCCACAGCTACCAGGTAAATCTGGGTGGTGTTGCTCCTGTAGTCTTTTTGCAGTGTTCCCCAAGGGAAATGCACAGGATTCTGCCTAACAGTGATTGATTGTTGTGGAAAACTAAGAAACAGGGAAGGCGAAAAAAGGGGTTCCTTGGAGTGAACCTTTGTGCTGCAGGTTTGGCTTCAGTGTTTTCGGTCATTTTTTTTTAAGTGAAATTGTTTTGGTTAGATTGTGTTGGAGTAGGGAGAGTCCACAGAATCATTTGTGTCAGGTAGTTCCTCGCCATAAGGTAAACATTTTAAAGCACCATTGGGAATGGCTGAGGGAAACTAAGGGTAAAATGCTGAATTCTTGGCCTACAGAGGGGACGTATGATAAGGGGATATTAGAAAACCTGTATACTTTTTTAGTTGCAAGGCACAAGGGTTTGAAGTTATAGAATCGGTTAAACATCTTATTGCGAAGATGTGTGAGAAAGGTGAGAAGGCCTATAATGTTAAATCTTTAGAGGAAGGGCATATAAGGGAGGGTGCAGGAATTCCTTCCGCACTGCCCCCATATGGGTGCTATACTTTATCGCTTGCAGAAAGTTATACAGACCATGAGTTCAAACCTCCATTTTCTCCAATAGCCACTCCAGTGGTGGTGACACAGACACAGGGAACGCCTCCATCAGCCACAACTCCTAACAGATGGGATATTGAGCAAGGTGGAAGAATAACTCCTTCAATGGTTAGTGCTGCAGAAACGGTGAGAACGGAGAGCAGAGGGTGAATAACTCCCTCTACTGCTAGACTAGCAGAGAGATTAAGGGTGGAGGAGAGAGAGAGAGGGAGACCAGCAACCAGAAAGTTAGATGAAGTGTTTGAAAGAGTGAAAAAGGGGAAGCTATGCCATCTACCGCTAGTCTAATTTATAGGCTACGAATGACATCAGAGACACAGGAGTGGAAAAGGTTGGAAGACGTGCTGAGTCTATCTGAAGAAGAGGTAGTGCTGTTATGACAGCAGAGAAGTGAAGAGCGGTAAGAAGTTAAAAGACAGGCACATGACAAAGAGGAAGAAAGGTGGAGGCATGGACAAATTCTTATTAGGTTCGGTAAGTAAGTGATCAAGGAGGTCAACGTGCACCTGGAGGATGGAAGTATTGCTATGGCACGCTTTTCATTAACAACTAAGTACTACGCAACAATAGACAATATTTATCATATTGATTCAGGTTCTGCAACAAGATATACTAGTGAAATCAATTTCGTTCGACTCAAGTGAACATCTATCCTTGAGAAACTGTATCTGTCTTGTAAAGTGTTAAATAGCGGTATTAAATGTATAACCAGCAGCACAATGCCCTTAAAATGCCATTTGTATAATCAAAATGTTTGTTTACAATCTCTATATGTTTACAAATGGCCGCGCATTTCGTTTCCGGCAGAGACTAACGTAAATAACGCGTGCATTGCGTTCACGTGACCCATATAAATACACTTGTCCCGCCCCCTGTCTGCCTCGGCTAAGCTTTTCAGCGACAGACGGACGGACGAGATTGGGAATTGAAACACCGTTCGCCACGAACAAACGCTAGAGGTAAGCCCGAATATCGCTAACCGTGTAGAAACACCGGCTCAGTACTTATGACTTCTGCAGGTGGCCAAATTCTACTGGCCGACGGCACGTTAGTAAGCATTTACTAACACTTTAGAGCTCCTCCCAAATAAAGCTTGCACAACAATTAAGACCAGACACGTTACAGGCAATTGTCCTTTAAATAACGGTCACAACCACAACAAGGTCAGTGGAACAGTTAAAACAGAGAAACCAACGTAAAAGCAACTAGTGGCTCGTATTAAGTAAGTTACTACATGCCACTAGGTAATTAAACATCAGTATTAATCGACTTAACAGTGAAACATATGAGTTCACGCGACCGCAAGCACGCGGCTGCTCGTCAGAAATAGCTATTTGTAGACTAGAGAAACAATGGATTCAATAGTATTAACAGTGCTGAATCAGTGGTTTCACAAAAACAAAGTGTATTAAGGTATCGCCATAACAATAGTGTATCTCACAATAATTGGAAGAGGATTACAACAGTTTGGTCCCTAATTGCGCCTTTGTTCTTCAGGCACCACTTTTGATGCCACCCATGTAAACAGCCACCGTGCGTTCACAATCCATCAAGTGGCACAGAAGTAGAGAATACTGAAGATTCACCTACACCAAGAAGTCTATTGTAAGTTTCTTTCCGAAATTTAAAACGAAATTTTCTCCTGCTCATTTGTTGACACAAGTACACATGCAGGGTAGTAATTCTCCCTACAAATGTTCCCTTTCAATAGGGCTCCTGACAAGGGGTAAAATAGAAGATACCCTACAACTTTAGCTCCGTGGTCCAGAATAAAATATTTTGACCACAGGTAGGTGCCTCGTTCTTGGTAAAGTAATTTGGCCATTACCTTAACAACAACTAAAAGAGTACAGACCGTTCAATAATGTAACACAAGTATTGTTTATGTTTTTAGATTTGGCTTTTCATATGGAAAAGAAAAAGAGGTGAAGATGTGCAGCTTCAAAAAAATTATCATTGTCCTGAAGATGGCCCAATAACAATTTCTTAGACCACCGTAGACAACGGCGGTACTAGTACAAAGGGCCGAAACATATGTCGATTTATAGAAAAACAAAACGTTTTTTCTGATGTCATGTATATTATTAACAACTAATATGCTAAAACAAAATTTAAATTGTCAAACCCTCAAGTCACAGTATGTATGAATAGTCATGAAAGGTATGAGTGATGTATGAAAAAGCCCACACAATTTTTATATAGAACAACATGTGGTTTTTAACCAATTATTAAAATGATCTATATCTTTATAAAGTAACAGTCTGTGGAAGAAACATTTTTTCCTTGCATAAACGTTTTTTTGCAAAAAGTATTCACTATATATTGATGTGATAGTACTTTAGCACCTATACCTGTGTTGTCGAAAGACCTAAGAGAGAGGGGTAGTCTATCTGTCGCGTTTCCTTGTCTCTAGTATTGCTATGGGTACATTATTTGACCAGAGGGAACAGGAATAGGGATCCTATGGTAGTGCTGGATATGCTTCGGTGCCTATAAAAATATCAAGGGATGTGATAACAGGAGTAGGAGACAAAGGTAAATGGGAATGGAATGTTGAGCAGAGAGAGCAGGGTGTAGTAGCCTCACCTCATGCTCCACTAGCAGTGACTGAGAGTACACCATAGGGTCTAAGGACACGCTGTGGTACTCACTTGGCAGTAGCGAGTAGTAGGAGAGAGATGGGGGAAGCCCCATTAAAAGCAGGTGTAACTCAATTTCTGTTGATCCAGAAGGGTCAGGAAATGATGGATTGTGTCCCATGATCAAATATGGACCAGAATAGTTTGATTAAGATGCGACCTTCACTATATGCAGCAGTGAGGAAGTGGATTTATGCATTAAAGAAAAATACTGCTGGTGTCATGTTGGCCATAGGGGACATGAAAAGCTTATTCATGGCTCTGATGGTGGAGTGCTGAAATGAACTTTGGAGGCGAGCAGGATATCCGAGAGTTCAGTTCAACATGAACACCAAGATGCAGCAGCATTCAATAAGTACAGCTTACAGGTAATTTGGGCCCTGTGGGGTATGTATCCTGATATGCCCGATATAAATTATATTTTGTCCAAAATAAGTAAGTAAGTAGACGATCCTGCTACACACATCCAGTTAATTAAGTAGATGTGGAGGGCAGAGACGGGTGAATCGTGGGATAAGAATGTGGCTATTTTTTTACCACATGTTAATAAAGCCGATACCTAAGGAAGTCCAGCATGATCAAGACCAAGTAGTAGGGATGGAGGCCAACAGTTGGCTGGCAATTCAGTAACATATTGTGCATTCTTGTAAAAGGAGGCAAGAGAAGGAAAAGGAGAGTATAGGGCAGGTACAAAAGGCAGAGCCCAAGCTTGTTCAGAACAAGTTGGCAAAAATCTGTTTGGAAGGAGCAGTGATTAACAACTCCATGCAGGGACAGCAGGGACAATTGCGGCACCAGGGGTATAGAGAGTCAGGTATGATACAAGGTTGGATGGATGGTTATGCTCCTCGGCCAAGACAAATGAGAGGGTTTCCAAGGGGTAGAGGAGGATTTTCACAAGGACATTAGTCATTTGATGGGCTGGGAGGAATGGGGCACCAGCATAATGTGCCAATTGGAACTATATATTGAAGGTTGTACGGGGTTCAGTGTTGGTCATGCAGAAGAATGGGACATGTTGTACAAGATTGCTGCAGCAGGCCACAGTATTTTAACTTAGTAGCTCAGTAAATGCAATCCCCGTCCATGCCATATGCCCAAGGCTCTGTGCAATCGCAGCCGGCACATGTTGAACAGAACCTATTGACTGGGACTGCACAGACCTATGTGATTCAACAAAACTGTGCCTGCACAAGCTCTGGTGCAGACATGGGTGAAAAATGCTTTTCCCCAAGGAACGGTCACTCATACTACTGGAGCAAGTGTTTTTGGAGGGAATCCTTTCCCGCTCCCCAGTGCTATTATGTACCAGGATTGGGACAGTCCACAGGGATCTTGGATTTGTCCAGTTCTGTCCATTATCACTTAATAGAAGAGGAACCCTACATAGGTGTATAGGTAGGTATAGGTAAGTGATCAAATGTTTTCATTCATGGTTGATACAGGGCCAACGAAATCTTGCATCAAGGTAGGTGAGTTCCCCTTATCAGGCAGTACAAAGGACACACAGGGATTCTCTGGGGCTATCCTGTTGGTTCAATATTCTGAAGATCTGCATATTAAGGACAGTACACAAAATGTATCTGCTCCTTTGTTGAATTGCACAGATACCCCTGAATTTCTTGGTTCAGAGATCTCCTTAGTCGACTCCACATGGATGGCAATTGCGTTCAAAGAGAAAGGTATAATATGCTCGACTCCAGGTTTGTATGTTTTCAAGAGGAGCAGCATGACTGCATGCATACTGTAGTCAAAACACTAAAAGAGGGGTACCTATATATTTTCCTTTTTTGTTTATACCTGGGGTAGTGGTTTTGTTGAGTTGGGTCCCAGGGATCTGAGATCAGACATTGCGGGTACCGATAGAATAATATTTTCAACCTGCATTGCCGCAGGAGGTGACACCAGGCACCATTGTTACGGTTCTCCTAAAAGCAGTAATCATCAAGAAGAATAGGGTGGTTTTCTCAGCCACTGACAAGGAAGGACATAGAGTAGTGCACAGTTTTGTGATTCGATCCAACCTTATAACTAAGGGATGTGTCCGACAAGCAATTTTACAAAGACACATAGGAAAGATGGTTTTTGAAAGTGTGGTGCCTTGCCAAATAGCGAAAGAGAAAAGGGAAGTACCACAGACCAAGCTTATCATTAGAAATACATCACCATATGGGAGGGAGGATTTGGAGAGAGTGCCAGACCATTTATGCTGCTGTTAAAGAGTGTTGGAGCAGTGTTTGAGCAGTGCAGATATAATTGAAAACTGGTGCTATATTACCATGTGTTAAGCAGTTCCCGATGTCTAGAGTAGCGGACAAACTGATTTATGAGACCATTATGATGTTGTTGGAGCAAGGCATAATATAACCTTCTGTGTCCCCAGGTAATACAGACATCTACCCTGTGAAGAAAGCAAAGGGGTCCAATTGGAGGATGGTCCAGGATTTTCACCCTCTCAATAACATTGTAGAGGCAGATTTTCCAGTGGTATGGAATCCAGCTACCATTCTCTGTAATATCCCTACTGGGTCAACCACATTTTTCCCTGTCCCCTTAAACCCAGATTCTCAGTACCTCATGATATTTACATATCGTGGTCAGAGAATCTAGCACACGAGAATGGCCCAAGTGTTTTCGACAGGGTGGGTCAAATGGATTTGGGGAATTTACATGTATCCAGTACAGTATTCAGTACCTAGATAACTTAATAGTTTGTAGCACTTCTGAAAAGCAGCATCAAGGACATACAATAATGCTCATCACCCTGCTTATGGAGAAGGGGTATACAGTGGACAAAGACAAAAAACTTGCAATACTGACAGACAGCGTTAGTATACTTGGGGTAAGTGATATCACCTGCAGGAAGGAAGGTAATTCCAGAGAAAGCAAGTTCAGAATACACCCCTGTCAGTCACTGTGAAACAAATGCAGCAGTGACTTTTTAATGATTGTAGATTGTGGGTTTTTGACTCCTCTCATTACACAGGGCCATTACAGCAGGGGCTTAAGGGTGTGCAAAAAGCAAAGGGTCAGATAGAATGGTCTGAGGAGATGGTGACTTGCTTTTGGGAACTCAAGGCCAAGCTCAGCAATGCTCCGGTCTTGGCAACCCTGAATTACAATAAAACATTTAATCTGTTTTCTCCCTCAAATAGGCAACTAATGACAGCAGTCCTGGCCCAGCAAATGTTGCTAGGCCGTAATCCTTTAGCATACTATAGTGGACTCCTAGACCTGGTCATGCATGGACAGTTCCCTTTGAACATGCATTAGCAGACGGAGCATTTGCAATCCCAATGTCTTCAACAATGACCATGGGTTTTTTGGTGACACTGCACGTGGAAAAATCAGTCTTTGTGATCTTGGAAAAATCCAAGTCGACTTTGATGACACAAAGAGTCTCATGGTGTGAGGTTATTCTATCAAACACAACCATACTTCCCATACAGTATCACCTAGTTAATCCTGTGACATTTGCAGCCAAGCCAGTGCAACCTGATGATATTGTCCACAATTGTACAAAGAGGAATAGAGGACGAGTATGAAGGGGGATGCCTAGGAGGGATGTGAAGTACTTTTTTATGGGTCCTCGACAATCGATCAGGACACTGGTGAAAGCCATACTTGTATGGCTGTTGTGGGCCTTGTAGATGGGGCATACCAGGTCAGACTGAAGAAACAGTTGCCTTTGCATTACTCTGTGCAAGCCAAAGAACTAGCGGCACTTTTAGAGGTGCTAGAAATGAGCAAGGGGAAGGAAGTCATGATTTATACTGACTCCGCATATGTAACCTTCACTGTACATTCAGACTTGTCAAGGAGGCAAAGATGGGTGTTTAGGAGATTTGATGGGACCACTTTCCAGCATTCTGCGCTGCTGTTCAGATTAATCAAAGTGCTAACATTGTCCACAGAGGTAGGGGTTGTTAAATTTGCTGCGCATACTAATCATAATAACCCAATAGCGCTTGGAAATAATGCTGCAGCCAGGGTGGAGAAAGAAGCCACATATGTGACATTCCAGAATCCCCAGAAAATTGACACTTTGTCCCAGCATGTACAGTTGTCAGCTCTTTACACCGCAGCCCCTTTGCTTCAAATTATGGAAATGCAGGGAAAAGCACCAAATGAGGAACAGCAGCTCTAGGAAAAGAGAGCACAGATTTGCTGTCGAGACAGGCGCTTACAGGGAAGATAGTAATGCCTATAGAACTGCTTCTTGTGGCTGTGGAGCAACTACATTACCCGTTGCATACTTCTCAGCAATAAATCCTGCAGAGCTCCAGGAAGAATGGTTTATACCGAACCTCCAAGAACAGGTTAGTAGATTTGCAGGGAGTTGTATAGTCTGTAGAGAAGTTCATCCTGGTAATACCATGAGGATGATAAAAGGAGTATTGCCCAGGCCCTCTGGACCATTCCAAGAGCTCCACATAGATTTTGTGGACATGATTAACAAATGCAACATTTTTTTTCATTATCTGATTGTTGTAGTCTGCCCATTTTCCCATTGGCTCGAGGCTGGTCCCTGTGTACAACCTGATGCTAAGTCTGCAGCAAACATGTTGGTGAGGGAGCTATTTCCATGTTGGGAATTTGTAAGGTCCTGAAGTCTGACAAGGGGACCCACTTCTGTAGTGCCTTATTCACAGAGATCACTTCAATCTTGGGTCTTAAGCACACATTTTGTTTAGTGTACACCCACAGACCAATGGAATCGGAGAAGATTAAATGGTTTTCTTAAGTCTCGATTATCGAAACCATGTAGGTATTTGCATACAAATTGGCACTATTGCCTGTCAATTATTCTGTTTTATCTGTGGAACATTCAGGGAAAGATTACCACCTTAGCCCTCATGAGATTGTGACCGGTGTAAGTTACACAAAGTGCTCTCACATGCATGCATGCACAGCATCAGATGCACCTAAATCAGCCGAGGTCCCGGGTGAGCAGTTTACTAGTAACTTAGGGCTTTAAACGAAAGTGTCAGAATTATATCATCTCACCAACAGTCTACAGGAGAAAGCGGCACCAGCAACAACTGTTCCCTGGGGAACAGGTTGTTGTCAGCCCCTTCACCACTTCCAATGAGTGGTGTTTCCATGGGCCACACAGGATGATTTTCACAACTCTCTCTGCTGGGGAGTCAGAGGGCAGCAAGGTACACGCAAGCAATGTCCAAAGGGCTACTGGTGCCCCTCCACCGGCACAGTAGCAGGAGCAGGCTCAAAGTTCAGTATACCCTAAGGATTTTCCATTCATTTCAGTAGAAACGGGGGGACCGAGTGAACACCAGTAATTGTTATTTTTTCAATAATAATAAGAAACTTTGGATTTACAATGTATGTTAGAAAAATGTATTATATGTCTTTTTCATTTTTCTTGTTATCATGTTCAAAGATGGCAAACAGTATGGATGTGAATGGTGTAAATGTATCTAGTATTGTAAAATCTGATGTCATACTATCAATGTCACAAAAGAATGTTGTCAAGGAATGTTGACAAGGATTTCCTGGGCAATGAGGGCAATTGATTGATATTGATTGATATTTTTTTTTTCTATTGTGCTCGTACACAAGTGTTTCAGAGCGCGACAAGGCAAGGGAGGGGAACAGGGCAGAACAAAGCAGCAATCTTACTAGGCCCAGTGACATTGAGAACGCGCAAGTGCATGGGAGAGGGAGAGGGGAAAAGTGCATGGAAGGGGGGAGAAGTGGAAAGTGTGAAGCAGAGGAGAAACAGATACATAGCAATAAAAAAATAATAAAGGCAACAAACAGTGGTAGTGCAGCCAGCAATTTGCAAGTGTTTGGTTTAAGGCAGCAGACAGGGTAGGTCTGTTAAGTGCAGGAAGAAAAAATGGGGGGCGGCTGTATGGGTGCATATACAGACCCCAGTGTCAGGGGTTGTCCATTGGCAGTGCCGGAGGTTGGCAGGGTGAGTAGGTACCTGGTTCCTGAGGACAGAGGGTGGCCAGGTGCACAGTGCCAAGAGAGAACAGGTCAGCAGGGGAGAGGGTGAGCAAAGGCAGAAGAAAAGAGGAAGGTCTTGAGGTGCTTCCAGAACCGGAGATGGTTCTCCTCAGGTTTTAGAGTGGCAGGGAGGCTTTTCATGAGGGAGGCCCCAACCGAAGTCAGAGATCTACCCGCAGCTCGTTTCTTTGAAAAATAACTGACCCTGAGGGAGTTGGAGGTAGAGGAGCGAAGAGCTTGAGAGGGGAGGTATTTGCAGTGGGATAGCTGACAGTATTTTGGACCCAGGCACCAGAAAGCCTTGTGAACAATGCAGATTGTTTTGAATGTAATCCCTGCATCCACTGGGAGCCAATGGAGAGATTTCAGAGCTGGAGAGACACAATCCCAGGGCTTGAGGCCAAGGAAAAGTCCCACAGTCCTGTTCTGGATTAGTTGCAATTAGTTGCAATGTAAATTTAGATCTGATAGTAGATGCAAATGGTTTTGCAGCAGATAATATATGGTGTAGTCAGATGAGGAGAGTGGGCAGAGAGAGATTTGTAGGGTTTTTCACACTACATCTGCTCTCTCTTCCCCCATGCTTCTGGTATCCCTACAGTGTTTATACCGGATGAAATAGAGTTAGCAGAGACACTGTGTCTACTGCACCTAGCATTGTGCAGGGCCCGAGGGCAGTTCCAATGGCAATCAGTCACAACATTTGACTACCTGTTTGACGAAGAATGTTCATATACAGATTGTAAGGAGCGAAATATGTGTGTTGTATGCCAAGAGTCCAGTTAAGTTTAAAAGGGGCCATTATCATGAATAACCAATGGGAGCAAGGGTTGAAGAGGGAGATATAAAGGGATGAGGAATTTTCAGAAGAAGGGGTGGCATGTTTAAACCAAGAATGTGGAAATGTGTGGCAAAAGTAATTAAAATATCTTGCATAGCTCACGGAGCCAGAAAAACCTGTTAAGATACAGACACTTACACATTATTTTAGGCTGATGGCACAGTGCCTGATGGCACAAATGGGAACTTCAGCTGTACGCTTTGCATCGCTGATCTGGCAGGAGTTACAGCTGCATTTCTTCATGTTATTTGGACTCGAGGATAGTATGTCTATTGCCATTTTCCTCCAGCCCAGCGAGGTGTGTGAAGTTTCAGATCTTTGGAGAGACTCAAGGTGCATCAGGAGTCATTATTGCACCTCCATCTGGATCCGAGATTGGCCACGCTTAGGTAATTAGTTCATGCTTTCATTGCTTCCTATGTCAGTACGCCGGCAACCCTGACATTGCCTGACTTGATTATTTACCAAGCCGGTAAGCCAGCAACATTAATGCTGTCTTGCTGCTGCATTTGATCTCCACTGATCATCCAACGCTTTGGATTATGCTTACAGCTAACCTAACAGTGCTTTCCATTTAAACCTCAAACATTTGTGTACCACAGTAGGTCAATTAAACAGTGCCGTTGCTGCAGTAATGTCTGGTCCCATTTTTCTGTAGATTGACCTCTAAGCCAGGTACAAACATACAACTAAAGGGATGTAAAGGTGACAGGACAGACCTGTCATCTTTTCTAATGGTATGCTTTTGTTTCCCCTTTACTGCAGTTCTTCTGCCTTGAAGAGCTGCCCGCCTGCACTTCCCTGCATGCCCAAGCATATCATGTTCTGCATCAAGGTGCAGATTTCAAGTGGGGTTTTGGTTGCTGCAATCATAACCTCCTTTCCTTCCCGGCTTGGCTGCCCTCTCTACATGGTTCCTGAAGTCCAGGTCTGTAAACTTCTTGACACTTTGTATGGGCTCTCTTTTTTCTTGGGTGCCATCTTGGATGAGCCTAGCTGTCAAGATCTTAATGGCAATTTTGTCTTTTTCATTGTTATCTTTTGCTCTTGCCAAATGTTCTTACAATGCTGTTCTGCTCAGGTACCGAAAGCAGCTGCCATGATGACTTTAACCCTGTCCAAATCTAGAACCACTACTATTTCATATCACATAGGTATTCAGACTGAAGCTGTCTTGTGTCCTCCACCAAAATGGGATGATTGTGTGGAGCAGTGAGTATATTGCGGAAATGGCAGGGGGACAAATTGGGGTTTTTCAGCAGAGGAGTTTGCCCATGTTGGGACTGATGCGAGAGGTGGTTGTAGTGTTCTATTTCCCCAAAAAGATGATGTAAAAGAACAAGAAAGAGACCACTAGGGGGCGCAGGACAAGATGGCTGCATGAGAGTGCAGCTCCCGCTCCCTCCAGAAGATATAGTGCATCCAAGCCCGTGAAATAACTTACCGGATGGTATCCGCCCACACCAGAATGTCTGAGGCATCCACGGGAGGATTTGTAGTCCTGTCAGCTGTCCAAGAGAAGTGCTTCTCTGCGTCAGAGCGGCCCACCTGGCCTTGTGGGCCTGCAAGGAACTAGCGCCACAGCCTTGATTTCAGATCCGCGCTGACACTTGTGGCACAGAGAGCGGGAGTTGCAGGTACTGACTTCAGGACTCCATGAAACAGAAAGTGCTGTGAGAAGTACAGCGGCCCCAGCGCGAACACATGCACCCGTCGGCCTCCTGGACCACTGAGTGTCGAGCCCCTGGCCCGCTCCAATGGCTGCTGCTGGGATGGTCCAGGGGCAGGGGTAAGCTCTGGGGACAGCTGTCAACTTCGCACAGGGCGAAGTAAGCACCCGAAGGATTGCGACAGATGGTGCAGTGGACGGCGCCACGCCCTTGCACAACCTGTGCACGGTGGGGGAGCGAGGCGGCTAAGGAGGGGCATAGGAGGAACGTTGTCGGTGGGGAACAAGACACAATTGGAGAGGAGTGATGCCCCAGCCCCACTTCTGGTCCCGTGAGGAGCGCAGAGGACCATGCAGTTCCCCCGTGGAGTTGGAGGAGCGTCTGAGCGGCCCACGATGAGTCACCCTTTTGGCCGCGCACACTGGGTCAACGCCTGACACACAAGTGCACCTGGGAACATTAGGAAGAACGGACTACTTCAGGAGGAGAGGCGTGCAAGTTGAGGGGTACATACACTGGGACATATTAGGAGGTACGTGCTGCACCCCAGCCGCCATCATGTGAATACAGCCCAGAGAAGCAGAACTCAGAAGGCATACAGGGGAAGGAAGCAAATCTATCTGTGGCCTGAAACCCAGAGAAAAGCAGCATTGACCGAACCCCACACTGCCCTGACATACCGGAGCACACAGTATGGTGTTCTGGAGCTATAGCCTAGCATACAGTGGTGTGACCTGGACAACTGCACGACTGGGGCACAGAGCGCCCCTTATCCGACTGTCTTATGGGAAACTTCTGACAAGTGCCCGGGACTTGCATGATTGCAGACCCCACAGGTGCACAACACTGCTTAGAACAGCGGAAGGGGCACACCTGGCATCAGAGTAGATGAAGAGAGGTGTAAAGAAGAAGAGTTTGGATCAGCGCGGGACCATTACAAAGAGAGATCAGCACTGTACACAAAGGAGAGGACCGGAAGGGCAGTGGAAGAGTATCCCACTCAGACCTGAACCCAACAGTGCGGGTAGAGTGCAAAATAAGCCAAAACGATGGACTCAGGTATCGATCTCTCGCAATTCTCAACTAAAGAGGACGTCCGTCATATATTAGCTGAAATCACAGCCTTGAGAGGGGACATCCAATCCTCACTGACAGAATTGACGGGAAGAGTGAGCACGGTGGAGGGCAAGTTGGAAGCCTTGGAGCATAACCAGCTCAATGCAGACATGGTGGAGATGCGCTTGGACGCCAGAATTGCACGAGCTGGACCTGAGGGAGGAGGAAATGAGACTCAAAATGGACATTCTTGAAAACAGGGAGAGGAGAAATAACGTGAGAATACTGGGCCTGAAGGAGGTGTACAGAGAGACCCCGAGACAAGTCGAAGAAAAGGTCCAGGCACTGATCCATCAGCTCTTTGCAGTGGAAGGGGGCTGGACGGTACAGTTGGAGAGGGCGCAGAGGGGAGGAAAACCCTATGGAAATGGCCCCTGCTCTATTGTAGTCTGATTCCTGAGTTACAAGGACAGGCAAGATGTTATCAACAGAGCTTTAGCAGCAGCAAGAGTTGGAGTTTGAAGGCTCCAGAGTTACTATATACCAAGACTTCTCCAATCTCACGCTGCAACGGAGAAGACGCTCTAGACCGCTTACGTCTTGGCTGCGAGAAAGGGAGATCCGCTATCGTTGTGGATAGCCGTTTTCCCTAGAATTCGAGACTGAAGGGGTAGAACACAGACTAACATAAATTGAAGAGGCATAGCAAGCCCTGCAACATCTTACATCGGCTGGTGGAAATCAGGAAAGAGTCCCCTCGGGCCCACGGGACCTGGCTCCTGGAGAGACACATGCACGATCGGCACCTGGCCCACAGAGGAGGAGGAGAGCCCAGACAGGGCGGAAATCTTTGAATCTCAGTGGCCCGTCATAAAAAAAGACCAGACACGTCCAGAACAGTAAGGAGACTGAACGGAACCAAGATGCACACGGGCAGCCAAACAACAGCACATAAGGCTTGGGCAAGAATAGGTATACTTGGAATGATGGCTGGAGGGAGGGTGTCCCACAGAGTGGTCCTCGGTGACAGAAGGGGCATCTCACACTCTATTGTTCAGACTTCCATGTTGGAGGTATTCTTCAGTTTTACAGTTAAAAAGTTAAGTATGGGGTTTGATTTGGTAACCGGCACGGACAGAGCTACATCACGAAATCTCGGAAAGGTCTCTCTGAATTCAATATGGGCAATGCTTGAGGAGATGCCAAACCCAGGTGCTGAGATGGGATTGACCAATACTACAATTGGCTATGCGGGTGGACAAGGCTAAAAAGGGCCTGAGGGTGGCACCCTAAACATAAAAGGGCTGAATCCCCCCATTAAATGCTCTCTAATAGTGAGAGAATTCCGGAAGGCATCTTTAGACGTTCTATTCCTGGCGGAGAACAGACTAGTGGAGGGAGTGGAGCGGGCGCTTAGAGGGGGAGGAATTGGAAAAGTTCACTGGGCCTCCGGGCCTAAGAAAAAAAAGAGGGGTGGGAATCATACTCCACAAGCATCTCCGAATCCAGGACAGCGTAACCACGGCCTTACTTATAGGCAGACTGTTGATACTAGAGGGAACAATCGGTGGTGCAAAAGTACTTCTGACTGCATTGTATGCCCCTAACCAGGGACAGGAGTCCTTTATAAGAGAAGCACTAGAGAAGATACATGGGCGAGAGGCTGATCTCTACATCATTGGGAGGAACTTAAATGAATGGGCAAATGAAACATGGGACAGAAAGACCAAGGAGGGAGGTGTGGGGGTAGAAGATGATAGGGGGGTCATCTGGGATGTGCAATGCAACGCCATGCCCTGCTGGACATGTGGAGGCAAAAACACCCAAGGGAAGAGGGTTATACATTTTACTCCCCCCGCACAAGAGTTACACGAGAATCGATTATCTCCTTCTAAATAAGGAGCAAGGCTAAAGACTGTTGGATAGCACAATCAAACCCATAGGTTGGTCAGACCATGACATGGTGACAGGGACCCTTGAAATCTCTGGATTATCTAGACATAGGGGAGCATGGCGGTGCAACGACTCCCTCGGGAGGGATCCCTTCTTCTCTGACAGCCTAGGAGAGGTAATAAAGGAATACTTTACAATGAATGACACATGGGAGATGAGCCCAGAGATAGTCTAGAATGCGGGGAAAGCTACGTGGAGGGGCACATTAATGAGGGAGGGTGCAAGGATCAAAAGGGAGAGGGGCCTGATAGAGGAGAGGCTTCTTAAGGACATAATAAAGGTGGAGGATGAGTTGCATGCAGGAAGGGGTGGCTCAGAGGAACTCAGAGGGAGGTTACTGGCTAAAAGGGCAGAATTGAAGGACTTGGGTATGGGGGAAATGATATGGAAGTTGAGATATTTGAAGCAGAAATATTACGAGAAGGTGGAGGGCAGATGTGTTCTAGGCATCGAGGCTTCGAGCCCAGAGGGCACAATGATGGGTCTCACACTGGGAAACGTGGGTACTGGAGAGGAAGTAAGGCATGCACCAGGTGCTGTAGCCAAAGGCTGTGCATCCTACTATGAATCGTTGTACGTGACGGAAGTGGAGGGGGAGCTGAGGAGATAGGGGAGTACCTGAGTGATGTGCACATGAATAGGCTTACAGTGCCTGAGATTGTACATCTGGACAGCCCATTTACAGAAGAGGAAGTCCAAAGAGCAATATCCTGCCTCCTCAATGGAAAAGAACCTGGGGAGGACTGATATACAATTGGATTTTACAAGAAATATTCAGGAATCCTGGCCCCACACCTGGTGAAATTGTACAATCACATTTTGGACACAGGGAAAGCACCAGCATCGTTTAGTAAGGCCCAGATCTCAGTCATCCCCAAGTGGGGACGAGACCCAACACATTGCTCATCGTACCATCCGTACTCCCTCCTGAACGTGGATGAAAAAATCTTCACTTGCATCCTAGCAACAAGATTTGAGGATAAATTGCCACGTACAATACACCCAGATCAAATGGGATTCATTTGGGGCAGGCAGAGCCCGGACGTGATTAGGAAAACTCTTAATCTGATGGAACATGTGTGGAATTGCCCTGAGGAAAGAGCACTCCTTTAGATGCCGAGAAGGCATTCGATAGGGTGGTGTGGGCATTCCTCTTTAGGGTCCTGAGGCACATAGGGGTGGGGGAAAGGATGTGTAGAGCTATCAGAGCGGTTTATATGGGACCAACAGCCAGAGATGTGCTGAACGGAACCACATCTAGTGAATTTCGGTTGACTAGGGGCACCAGACGGACTGTTCTCTGCCGCCCTTGCTCTTTTCCCTGGCCATGGAACCCCTGGGTGAGAAGATAAGGGCCGAAGAGAGGATAAAGGGAATCGAAGTGGGACAACAAATGCATAAAGCCCTGCCAAACCTGTGAATGTCCAAAAGCACAGGAAAAGAACTGAGTGGGAACCTGGAGAGAATGAGAAAGAGCCAACCCTGATACGGCCGGAACATTGTTGGGTATAGGGAGGGGGGCATTGTTTTGGGACTGTTTTGGGAGTGGGGGAAAATACTATAAATGAATGGTATGCATAAATATGAAGAAGTATGCAGGTTTCCCGCAATGTAACGTTGATTTGTTCAGGCCAATAAAAAATTTGATTAAAAAAAAAGAACAAGATATTGGGTTGTTATTTAAAATATTAACAAAAGGAGGTATCTTGGGGGGGTAAATAAAGTTCCCAATGAGAAAGAGGGGTTCACGGTGCGCGCGCCATGTAGGTGAATTCGGGAATGGTGATATAGATGCAATGGGAATGAGATATGTGTACTTTTAGTGTTACTTTGTGTTTAACTGATACATTTAGAATTCCACATGTGCAGCAAGACAACTATCTAAATCACCCATAAAACCAATATAGGTATGGTGTGCCACAAAGCATCTAGAAACTAGGCAATGAGGTGCTTTATAATGCACGTGCGATAAAGGAGATTTGTCTTGAAGAAACCACTGTGAATAAGATGCTGTAGTTTTAAAACATGCACACACGACATACATACATGGTGGTTTCAAGGGACATATGTTTGGAACAATTCAGGATACATGGTGCTAATCTGTATCCCACATGTTCTTTCCTAATTTCGGCAGAACCTGCAACCAGGATTTGCGAGGTGACTGGGAAAACTGGTTTGGCAAGGATTGATGGCCGAGGCAGCTACACCATTAGATGGTCAGTTAAGGGAAGGGCTGGGTTTTTTACGAATTGGCACTGTTGCAGAAAGGAGATGCAATCTCTTTTATTGCAGAGGAGCTTGGTATTTACTGTACAGGGGAATCCAGCTATCTGTTTGTGACCCACCAATAAACTTGGTGCAAAGGCCGCTAAGGGCAGAATGGACACACACATTATGGATTTTGGTTATTTATTTAGGTTGTGTCCGGGGGCTATGCTTGTTGAATTTCTAGTCATTTAGATTAGAATTTTCCATGGATGCCAGCAAGTCTGGGCTGGTGAGATCGTTATTGCCAGTTCAAAAGGAACCTGTTTTTTCTCCCCCTCCTCATATTGTTTGAAGAGTTCCTGCAAACCATGTGTGTCATGTCCATGGTTAGAAAGTCTCAGGCCAGCTGGGACTTGTAATGAATTATGTTTGTATCTGAATGTGTAACTATGTGATGATGTCATGACCTAACACAGAAGACTCAGGAAAAGGAGTGTGCTATGAATATGAACTGTTGACAATGGTTAAATAAGAGTGACCAACGAGAATGTGGGAATTAGAGAAGTGTGGATTTCTTTTGTATAGGATTGAGCAATAATATGTGGGAGTGGTAACCTGTAATAAAATATGTGGGAGGGTTTAAATGTTGCCAAATGTATAAAATGTGTAAACCTATGTGGTTTGGGGAGAATTGGGTTAGTTTGACTCTACAGCATCATGTAGCTCCTCCTGAGTGATTGTACAATACATTTTTTATGTACATACATGCACTTGCTTCGTACGTGGTGGGCATGTTTTGGGTTAAGGTCATAAGAGGCCCATATGCACATTGTCGGATGTTAATGTAGCTGCAAGGGGTGAAAGTGCATGTGGGGTGAGAATTAGTTTCCCTCATGTGGAGGTGAGGTAGGATAGTGAGGCTGATTCTGTGGTGTGTGGAGGGAGGGGATGGACAGGCTCTTAGTTGGGTATCTAGTGTGCTGTGGGCGAGTATGAGTTGGAGAGACAGCTGCGATGAGGGAGGAGGCTAGGATTGAAAGTAAGAGGCTTAGAGATGCAAATTGTGGATCAGTGTGGGGTAATTGCAGTGTTTATATGTGGGTGAGGGGGGGAGAAAGGTGGCCAAGAGAGGTATATGACCTGAGAAAGGAAAAGAACAGGGAGGGCAACCTGAAAGATGGGTAGGTCGAGGCCTTTCATAAGTGCTAGATTGGGAGGGAAGTGGCGGCATGTAAGGGTGGTGTCTCACAGGTTGAGTGGAGGCCCTTCTAGAGCACCAATGGGCATCTCTATTTTTGGAGCTGTTAACCACAATCCACACCTGGAAACACTCTGGGAAGGAGAATGAGAAAGTGTGGCAAAGCACAACAGGGGCGACACACAGAACAGCAAGTCTACCCCTGGAAACAGTGTGGGAGGAATGTGGGAAGAGGAATTTAAGTGTGGCAAAAACAGCAGTGGTGTGATCCACACCCACCCGGAAACAATGTAATAAGAGAAATGAGCGTCTGGCAAAAACACAATAGTGGCAATATTCAAAAACAGCAGAAACCCAACCTGGAGACAATGTGGAAAGATGAATGTGAGTGTGCCAAAATACAACAGAAATAAGCTAGGAGAGCAAACGTCAATGGACAAAGTCAATAGTTCTAATGCACTTCTTCTTAGATAAAGTCTTGACAAAGTTAGTAAGTTCAGAAGAAATCACAGTAACTCAAGTGAGCTACTTCGTAGACGGCGCAAGCTGTTAGGCCAGTGCAGGTGAGTTGGTATCAACTCCAAGGTGGAACAAAAGCACTTCGCAGGATAGGAAACACAATTTATGGCTAAAAGGTGAACACCCCAAGCCCCACAGTACCTGTGATTTGAAGAAAAATTATCCAGCTGGATTCCTCCTTGCTACAGCTTGGCAG
Source organism: Ambystoma mexicanum (assembly GCF_040938575.1). NCBI lineage: Eukaryota > Metazoa > Chordata > Amphibia > Caudata > Ambystomatidae > Ambystoma > Ambystoma mexicanum. The sequence continues at coordinate 132,632,493 of NC_090939.1, forward strand.
ACCCTTGTTCCTGGACCTTAGTCATGGTGACAAAAGGAAGGTCGTTTGGGGGGCTCCTGTCACAGTCCTTGGGAGGGGGACTACTCAGCCATGGATTTCCTTTATTTCAGCGGCACTTCAGTGTTTTGGCACCCTTTCCTTGGCATCAATGAAGAATGAATATCTCAGGTTGGAAGAAGCTTGCTCCCTCAGTCCTGGTGTTACTCACCGGCCGGCGAGTGATTCGGGCAAGCGACCAGGAAGGTTGTACTGGATGTTGCTTCAAGAGCTCGAGATGGAGCCTCCACCTGTGCCTCCTCTCTGTTGAGGGAATAAGCTCTTTTTGATGATATGACTCTCAGCTGCACTAAATTGCAGACTGAGAGACCGATCACTCAAAAGAGCTGGGAGAACACACCGCTACGGACCCAGCTAAAAGAAAAAGACAATTGGTAAATATTTGAGAAGAGCAAAGATCACCACAAGAAAAAAGCCTCTCAAAAGCAGAAAGTACCTGGGTCACCCACTCCCCTTATCATCGAAAAGGAACAGAAATGGAATTTCCCCTGTAAGTACAGAAAAGAGATTAACTTCTATTTTGAGGATTCAGATAAGAATTAATAGATTCAGATAGGAGTTAAGGAAGTCTTATCAGAACATGAATTGAAATAACCTAAACAATCCAGGTTAGAACAACAGAGGTACAAAACAATAAACAGGAAGGTTAGTAGGGATGCTATACCCGGGCGGCACGAGGGGCGCACTAGATACGGGTAGGTGCACACTTCTCAGCAAGGCGTCCCTGTGTGCACTTTCAGAAATTAGTATTTGTGTATAATCAGCAAAGCGTCCTTGTGTACTCTTGAGGGAGCAAATCCAAAACAACGGGATGGAGTCGGAATCCACAAAAGAACACTGGAATAGAAGAAGGAAACAGTACCCAGTACTTGGAGTCAGCTAGAAAGGTGAGGAAAAACAGTTGAAGGCGGTGGTAGGTAAATCAGGGCAGAAGGAAGGCAATCCAGTAAACAGGAAGTAAGCAATCCGTAGGACAGGCAAAAGTCCGGTACACAGGTAGGCAGAAGACAGTACAGAATCAGGAAACAGGCAAACCGTAGAGCAGGCAAAGGTCCTGTACACAGGAAGTCAAAAGAGTTTGAGAAATCTCAAGGCAGTCCGTAATTGGAGAAACAGGAATTGTTGCACGGGAAGGCAATGATTTGGAAGGCACAGAAGACGAAACTTTGGATGCCGGTTGCAACTTTAATCAGAAGCAGCGTCCTTCCCGCTGCAGTGCCTAATATACTCAGGAGGCGGAGCGCCATAAGCCCGTCAGAGCTCACGTTCCGAATAGTTGGAACTACACGCAAAAAGTAGGTTTCCTGGGAGTTGTAGGCAAAGGCCTGGTTGTCGATACCTTTGATGTTGTTGAGCCCAATCTCCAGGGTAACCGCCACCGAGAGAAGTAAGGGGGTGAGAAACGTCGGATACAGTGGCGAAGCGTCACGACTTTGGTAGGTACCTTGAAAGTGGTATGTTTCACCTGGCGTGATGAGGAGGCGCGCGGGTCATTCAGACCCCGATGTGTGACACCTGGACTCTGGTGAGGGGACTCTGGATCAGGATTTCCTATCTCTGTAGGGTTCTTGCGATGCCCATGAAGATCTCACCAGATTCAGACTTTGCAAGATGATGCACTCATCAATGGGCACCCCTGGCATTGTGCTTTTGCAGCTCTGGTGATTCACAGGAAGTCGGGGGTTGCGCCAGATGGAAGTGTGTCTTGAGATTAGTTAGTCCCACCAGCCCATGGGAGGAAGTCATTCCTTATGGGTCTTTCCAGTCGATATGAAAATGGTGTCAGCACAGCTGCAGGGCTTCACCGGGTACTTTGCGGTCCAGGAGGGTGCTGCTGGTGTCTTGTCATGTCCTCTTCTTTGGATGTTCCTCTCCAGTGGTCAACTCTGCCTCTAGTCCTAAATACCTTGCTTTTTATGTGATTTCCAATTCATTCACAGCCTATGCTGTCAATAAAAAAGCAGGGTGGGCGTCCTTCCAGCCAGCCAGCCAGCCAATCAGGACTGGTTTCATGCAGGCACACCTAGAGACCCTTCCTCAGGTCCTGCCTTTCCAGACACTCTGGAGCCTGTCTGGGCTTCAGGGCTGAAGCCCGCCAAAGACGAAACACACAAAGGGCTCAAACCAGTTTCAACTACCAGACCAGAAGAAACTAACAAACAGAAAATGGTGAAAAAAGAAGACAGAAGCCATTTTGAGAAAATGGACACCCATGGATGCTCTACTGCAGCTGAGGGTTAAGCCTGTGGTAAAGATACAGACTAGTAGTAAAATTAAATCACTGCCACCAGCCATTTAAAGTAAGTTAGTGTAACAAAAAGTTTTACATGAGAAGTGGGATAGGAATTACTAAGTAACCCACCAGCACTCCACATAGGGTGGTGTGTGCTGGTCCCACAAAGAGAAAAGTAAGACAGGGATCATCTTACTAGTCTTGCAAACAGCAGTTCAACAATGGAAACCTATTTGAACATTTAGAAAAGTCCAAGGGACTTTTGAGTAGCACTGCACCTAAGCTGCTTTTTGTCACTATACAACAAGCAGATGCCTATGGAGTTTGTTAGACTCCATAAAACAGTAAAACATAAACATTCCAGTCAGAAAAAATAAACGAGGGAGTGAGAAAAAGGTCTCAGTCACTCGGGATGAAAAAATCATAAGCCCTAAGTCCAACAAAAGAGCTGGGGGTCTCTAAGGTTAAAGGGAATTAGCACAGAAATGAAAATTCTCGCTAACAGAAACAACACGGTTCTAAGTTTAGAAAATGTCACGATGTTATAGTTAGTAATTAGCATAAAACTTCTATTTGCTTGTTCAATTGGTTGCTAGAGTATAAAACATATGGGGCCTCATTACGACAATCGCATGCTGTAATTAGCGCGTCCGTGTTCCCTCGACACGGCAAATAGCGGCTGATTACGAGAGCGCAAGCACGTGCGAACGCCCATGCCGGTAATGGCTGCACCGCCATGCTGCTAAAGACCAACCAACCCCCCGATAGTGCCATCACGGACCCGCCGATACCGCTGCCGCCCAGGAGCAACCGCTTAATAACGGACCCGGCAATACCATCATGTAAATAACGGGTTCATAATACCGGACCCGGAAGTAACGTCATCGCGTCGGAACGGGAAATGCGCCAGTGGCTATCTTAAAAAACACAATCCATTGCAATCCTCCGAACACAGCACTGGTACAGAGTGGAGAGCAGGCCCAATCAAGCAATAATGCCCAAGGCTACTCGGAAGTCCACCCCCCGCATGCACAAGAAGCGCTTCTCGGATGAGGAGCTGAATATGTTAGCGGACACGCTGGTAGCCCATGCCGATGAGGTATTTGCCAATGACCTAAAGCGTGCAGCCCAACTGTGCAAAAAATAAATATAGGAGGAGGTGGCAACGAAGGTGACTGCGGTTGGCATCACCACCCTCACGATGAAGGATTGCAAAAAATGGTGGGACGATCTACGTCTCCGGGTTCGCAACATACTGTCTGCCAACCGCAGGGAGGCCATAGCAACAGGTGGTGGGGACCACTCACCCACCAAACTGTCACGATGGGAGGAGACATGTAGCACCACGATCAATATGGAATCTATCGAGGGCTTCTGAGACATGGAGACGGGTGCGCCGTCATCGGCAGACGGAGGTGATTGTCCCCACAAACCACAGAGAACCAAAGCATAACGTAGCACAACAGATGTGAAAGTGAACCAAGTCAATGCATGGCCCATCATACACATAAACTGATCCATGTCCAGATGGTGGCCCAAACCCTGTTACAATGATATGCATTCTGCGTGCCAATCCCATTACCAGTCAGCCCCATGCAAGAACATGCTGTTGTACTGTCGAGTCCACATCTGTCGTCACCATCAGAGGGCAGTCCAGCATTGGCCCACCCTGCCACTGCACGGTCCACCTCCACACCCACCACTAACATGGAGGCCCGCTTGACGAGGGTTGAGGCCCGCCAAGATAGCATGATCGAGCTGGTTTGGCAGTATGTGGCAGAGGGGAAACTGACCCGCTGTGAGATACACAAAGCAAATGCGGCTACCATCATAGCCATGACAGTTTAGCTGCACTAACACAGGTCCTTGGCAGGATTGTAGAACATTTGCAGCAGCATAAACGTGCTCCGATGGTCGCACAGGCATCCACCGCTACCCCATCCACCACGTCTGCCAGCTCAACTCCCGCAAGCCCTGTGCGCATGAGCAGGCACAGTGCACGCCAAACGGACATGCTGCCCCCAGTCCTAAAGAGAGGCCGCAACTAGCAGGTCTACCCTGCATTTGCTAACTGCCACCTGGGGAAAATCATGAATGGCACATCATGTGTGGGATGACAATGGGTGAGGGAGAGGTGGTGTTGGGGCTGTTGGGAGGTGGGGGAGGTGGGAGAGGGTGTTGGAGGTGTTGGGGGTTTTGGGGGTGTTGGGGGCTGGGGGAAGATCGGAGGGGATGTTGGTGGTTTTGGGGGGTGGGGGGAGGTGGAGGGTGTGTGTGAGGTGGAGGGTTCAAGCACAATAATGTTAAATATCCAATACGCCTGTTGTTTCAAAATCATATAATGACTGGACATTGTTCATTTCGTGTGTGTTTATTCAATTCATGACAGCGCACAGTGCCCAACTCCCCACACACCCTGAGTCCATATGCACACGATCCCAGTGCCCAGTGTAGTACTAACGCAGAACCATCAGCATCCCTGTGATTCAGAAGAAATCGTCAATCAATGATTGGTGCACAGCACGGCCATATTGTGCATCGCGAACTAGCAGGGGTGCTGCATCTCCATCATCATCATCATCGTCCTCACCCGGTGCATGTAGGTCAATGTCAGGTGGCAGTGGTACGTTTGGCCAGATGCACATGTTGTGCAGCATGGCACAGACCATGGTGATCTTTCCCACCTTCTCAGGCCCGTAAAGGAGTGCTCCACCAGACCTGCTGAGGCAGCGGAACCATGCCTTCAACAGGCCAAAGGTCTGCTCAATCACAACATGGGTTACGGGTATTAACCCGATTGTACTCCTCTTTGTGCCTGTTCTGCGGCTTCCATACAGTGGTAAGTAGCCACGGCTTCAATGGATAGCCACCATCACCTGCATGGGAGCACAATGAGGTAAGTGTAAGTCAATATCTGACCTGACACCTTTAGAAATCACTGACATGGCTGCAGCTATTTCGTGTTGACATGCACATGTCCCTGGAGGTATGCACACAGGTTCATTTGACGCAATGTGTGTTGTACTATGGTCTGCTGGTGTGAATTGCATTGTCCAGATGATGCAGGGTGTTCACTTGCATGCTGATGCAGAAGTACTGTGGATGTGGAACAATGTTTTTCCACCCATATTGGTGATATATAGTACTCTAGCGGCATTTCCACAGATGTAATCATGTTTTGTCATCCATCGCTTGACATTCCCATGGTGGCCTGCTTGTACGTCTGGCATATTGTCATTGCTGTGCAGCATTGGTCTTGTGTATGGCATTGATGTGTAATGTTCAGGTTGGGATGTTCAGGGCAACAGTGTTTAGCTGTATGTGCATTGTCCACTCACCACCCAATCTCACCCGGTGGAGTATGTACCCCCCATCTCACCCAGGTGGAGTATGCATCCGCCCCCAATCTGACCCCCCAGTGCACTGCCATGGGCCTGTCAGGCAACCTACGAGCAGCCAGGCACGTCGTACAGCATGTCGCTCCATGTAGCGGGGTAACATGGAGTTACACAGCACCATGGCATCATGCGTGGATCCGGGATATCGGGTACAAGAATGTGTGATGATCTTGCTGGAGTCACATACCATCTGCACATTGATGGCATGGTATTGCTTACGATTGCGTTACACCACCTCAATGGCATGAGGGACCACCAATTTTACATGAGTGCATGGGTGCAGTCGAGAGCACCAACACAAATGGGCATGCATGCCAGTGCATGGAAGCCAACTTTAGTGTCAGCAAGTTCCTGGCCTGTCCGTGGTAGGGATATGTGGATGCTTGTGTGCTTCAGGAGGGCACCCAGCACCTGGGTCAGCATGCGTGAAAAGAGTGGTTGTGATATGCCATGCAGCTGGCCGACTGTGTGCTGGTAGGTGCCTGTGGCCAGGAAGTGGAGCACAGACACTACCTTCAGTAGAGGGGGATGGCAGTGCATATTTCTATCAGGCTGACAATGTCATTGTGTATCATTTCCACTATGGTGGGGACACCCTGTCCGAGTCCAACCGGTACAGGGTGTGGATCTGCACAGGGGTTAGGTTGAATGGCCTGGCTCTGATGTGAGGGATTGGTGACTGCCTACATGGTACCACTGGCTGCACTGGTGGGACTTGCTGGGCCTGTCTCACCCTCCTCCTCCTGTGTTTATTCTGTGCTGCCTGTTGTTGTTGTAGTTCTTGTTGTTGCTGGTGTAGCAGTACAGGCATGTCCTCCAGCCCCAGGATTCCAACAGCAAGTGGGATCATTTTGGTGTAGGAAGGGGTGTGGTGTGTCGGTGTGCTCCTTTTGTGCTTGACAGGCTCCATTGCCTCCACCTGCTATTTACGGGTGATCCGCGATGCCTGTAGTACTGCTATTGTCCAGTCCCTATTTACCACATTCGGGATGCCGGTAGGTGCATGCCCGCGTTACTTGTGATGTCCTCCTGTTAGCGGCATCCCGGTATTGCTGCCACGATGGGCACGTCGACGCGCGCATGCCAGTAAGAAGGGGCGCGGTGGCGGTAATGCCGGGTTTTAAGGCTCGTAATGGCCCGGACCGGTTCTCAATGCCGGTATTACCATTCCATCTTCCTTTTTTGATTACCTCCATGCTCGCAATGAGGCCCATGGTTGTCTATAAGTAAACCCTCCACTATTGGTTCTTTCACAACTAATACCTCCTCCTAGTTTCATCCTTTAAAAATGATACACTTCAATCTAACTTGCCATTGATTGTCATTCTACTACTCTAGTCGATAAAGTCCAGAAGGGTATGATTGATTGATTTTTTGGTCATCCAGCATTGGGCTTTTTCATGCAATGCCAAGGTAAGTGGTGAGGAAGGAGAGCAGGGTGAACCACTGTGAGCAGGCCTTGGTAGTTACACCCATTTCGATCCCATGCCGAGATTCTCTCTTCCAAACATGATCGTGGCCTTTGAGTGTTGTGCCCTTCCTTATACACACAATAACTCTAGCAGGTGCGCTATCTAAATGGGAATGAAATAAATGTTCACTGTTCCGACCACGTGATAAGGGACCAATGTGCCAAAACCAACTTCCCTCATTTATTCGATTTCCTACTGTCCTAATGTATGTGTGCCTTTCTTCGGTTGCCACTTGGGGCACTATATGATCATTTGTTACAGGATCATTTGGCACGGCAACAACTTGCACCTGGCATTCAAAGATTTGTCTGTGTTCTCGCTGCTACCAATAGAAACTAATTAACTTAATAAGTGCATGCTGTTCCCTGGGAAATGTTATCTGGTGCAGTTTCAACTGTTAAGCAAAATGTCCTTTTCCACACTGACCTTGGTGCTTTGGTTGCTGTCTGAGCATCATGAGGCATGGAACTTTGTGCTAAGCTGCAATATTTCAGAATTGAGGCCTTGCAGAGGTCGATCTAAGTAATGGTGGTACTTCTGCTCTTTCTTCGCCATGTTACCTTTTTTGTGTCTTGCATGCTGCCTTTCATTATTCCCTTCCATGCATGCTGCCACCTCTCCCCATCTGCCCATCTCTATACTAGTTCCATAACCCTTTCTGGGTAGTCTGAAACCTTTCCATACTTCTATATATGCAAACTACTTCTCGCCCTACTTGTATCACACAACCTATTCTACTCTTCATGGCAGCTGCATGAGCATTGGTATTTGTCTGAACATTTCTTAGCTTGTACTTTTGTTCATGCTTGGGCAATGGATGGGGGTGTGGTCAGACCCGGTGCAATTCTCAGCAGCAGTATCACGCCAGAGCGGTAAACTAAGGCAGTGTTAGCTTTCAATGACAACATCTCTTAACTGGAAGTAGCTGCAGTGCGTCCGGGTGGGGTCCGGAGGGACTCGGGCACCAGGGCAAACAGGCAAACAGGGAAGGTAGACATCCAAAGGGAGGCACAATTTGCCTGTGCCCTTTGCCAGTTGCCCGGGCAAGGCTGCTCTCTGGAAAGTGTTTAAGGGACTGTACCCCTGGGTCACTTGACCCAATGTTTCCACCTAATCTTGGGTCAGCGGGTGGGCAGATGGTGAGGACAATGTGGGCTGGATAGAAAGGGAGGCCAGGCCAAGTGCAGAAGAGCAACAAGCAAGGAAGAGGCAGGTGAAGCCAAATAATTGGAAGCATGGGCCAAGGCCCAAGGAAAACTCATCTGAGATGAGGCAGAACCACAAGGGGTCCTTGCACTCGCTGGGGAGCAGAGACATTGGATTTCTTTACCTCAGTGAACTTATGTGTATACCTGGGTCACCTGACCCAATGGATCGACTAATCTGGTGTAAGGGCAGTGGGCAGAGGGTGGGGACAATGTGGACTGGAGGAGAAGGGATGTTGGGTCGAGTGCAGATTTGCAGCATGCAAGGAATGGGCAAGAAAAGCTAAAGAAAATGAAGCTTTCCCAAGGCCTGAGGGAAACGCACCCAAGATGAGGCAGGACAAAGAGAATTCCTTGTACTCAACGGGGAGCAGAAAAATTGATTTCTATAACATGGACAGTCAATGCAAACACCTGGTTCACCTGACCCAAAGGATCTGCCCAATCCGGTGTCAAGGGGGTGGGCAGAGGGTAGGGGTAAGGTGGGCTAGAGGGGAAAGGATGCTGGGCCAAGCACAGAAGTGCAACAAGCAAGGAAGTGGCGGGGGAGCCAATGAAATGGAAGTATGGCCCAAGGCCTGAGGAAAAAGCACCTGAGATGGGGCAGGACCGCAAGGAGACCTTGCACTATCTGGGGAGCCGAGAAATGTGATTTCTTTACCCGGACAGCTTATGTGTACACCTGGGTCACCTAACCCGATGAATTCACCAATCTGGTGTAAAAGGGGTGAGCGGAGAGTGTGGACAAGGTGGGCTGGAGGAGAAGGAAGGCTGGACCCAGCGCAGAAGCACAACAAGCAACTAAGGGGCATTGGTAGCCAAAGAAATGGAAGCATTGCAAAAGGAAAACACACCTGAGATAGGGCAGGACCAAAAGTAGCTCATGCACTCGCCAGGCAATGGAGAAATGCAATTTCTATATCCTGGATGTTGAATGTGTACAGGTGGGTCAACTGACCTTATGGATCCACCAATCCAGTGTCAGGGGGGCAGGCAGAGGGTGGGAACAAAGCAGGCTGTAGGGGAAGGGATCCCGGGACAAGCGTGGAAGTACAACAAGTAAGGAAGGGGCAACAGGAGCCAAAGAAATGGAAGCAGGGACCAAGACCCAAGGAAAATGCACATGAGATGGTGCAAGACCACAAGGAGTCCTTGCACTTGCCAGGAATCCGAGAAATGGGATTTGTATATCCCAGACAGTGAATCAAAACCAGTGCCCAGTCTTGACAGGAGATCTAGATGGCTTATCATGTATGGAAGATACAGTGTGCGATGCTATGGCTGTTCCTAGAAATGAAATTACTCCATACAATGCTTTTCAGGATTGTGCTCAGGCTATCTGACCAGGTTCAGGAGCATTCGATGATGGAAATGGACAGCTGCCTTGCTTTCTGAGGTGTTAATTTTAATGTTCTTGATGTGTGCCAACCTCAGTGACAGAAGTGGAAAATGTAGGATCCTGAGTTTGGTTTCAGGCCATTACAGTTGCACTGGGTCACCATGAACTGGTGGTTGGAGAATTATTTCACAATTGACCACATGGGTGACAATGATCATGCTGACAATTCCTACAGACACATCACCAAATGTAGCATTGAACTGGATAATTTTGAACCCATTGGGTAGCAAATAAGACATGCTTGAAAATGTTTCAAACCTGACTGCATTCATGGTGCAGATTGTAGAATTTGCAGAGTTTTCACAGGGCTGTGTTTTTGGCTAATCTGGCATTAAACATATTGTGTGCCAACACTGTCTTTAAGGGCATACTGCCTGATGCAGAAACACCTTGTATCACACCAGTATGTGTACAGCAAACTTCATACGAAGTCTTTATCCATTGTTGCACAACTTCATGTAGGGTTCCCTAGGATTGTAGTGCTTGGTAAAACAGAGTTGGCTTTGTAGGTATTGCGATGAGCAAGACTACATGGCTTGTAAAAGATGTAACATATGTAGCCCAGGTGATGGTTTAAAGCATTGTTTATTCACTACACTCAAAAGTGTGCATGCAGCGGCTTATAGGACCTGCTTTCTTGTTTGTATAGACAGATTTAGCTCCCTGATTTGAAAGATAATAGTCAGTGAGTTTGAAACTGGAATACCCATGAAAGCGTGTCAAGCAAGGCAGTCACTGTTAAAATATTTTAAGAGGCTGTCTGGGCAATCCTTATAATGTGTAAATCTTTGTGTATCTACAATGGCATCGTTATTGATGTTCATGCCTTATTGTAGCACACTGAATTTGCCATCTATGGCAAAGAATCCCCTCTTTGTGGTGTGCTCTTATAGATGCTGTATAGCTCAGACAGACTCCTGCCAGGACTGTAAATAGTGTGGGCCTCATTATAACCCAGGCAGTATGGGGTTAATGACGCCGGTAAAGGTGCCGGCGCCGTCAACCCTGTACCGCCTGATTACGAGGTCGCCTTGCGGGACCCGGTCTGCACGTCTGGTTTTACCAGACGTGCAGAGCGGGTCCCGCGAGGGGACGAGGGAGCAAACAACAGGCCGCTCATAAGCAGCTCATTGTTTTCTCCCTCTCCCATTCCCATTCAGACCTATGGGGGCTGACATGGGAATGGGGAAGGGTTCCTAGAAGGAGGAATTACCGGGCCCTCCGAACTTGGAATGGCCCGGTAATTCCTCATTCTGGGAACCCGGACCCGGGAGTGATAGTGGCATGGCTACCGCTGAGATCGTAATGAGGCCCTGTGTCTGTTGCCTGGAGCACTTATGTCTAGACTTCCCTAGCTTCATACCTATTTTTTTTTATGGCAGTCCAATTGCTGTATGAACTCCATGTGCCAATGCCATGTTGGACTGAGCTTAAATTAGCATTTTTCACCATTGACTGACACAGCTTTCCAACTGAGATTGAAAAGGTTTCTAAAGTGTTGTGTGAAAACCTTAGCTCTGTAAGGATCTGCAATGGATACAAAGTGCCTTTATTGCAATCATTGGATTGTATAACCATGATGCTAACATACTAGAAGTATATGTGATGTGAATTCCACCACTAAGAATGGCATTTTTCACGTTCATTTAATACTAGAATGTGTCTTCTTTATCTTCCAAAATTGGGACAAGAGGCAATCTTGTTCTTGCTGTAGGTTGTTTGAAAATGGTTAAAAGAAAGGAAATACATCTCCAAACACGTGTCATGTATCCCCCCCATCCACCATGTTGTGTTCAATGGGAATACTTCTTGCCAATAAACTTCTGTCATGTCAGCATAAAACATTGTATCAAAAACTCCAGTGTTTGTAGTCCAAAAGAGTGTGTCCTCATTTGAAGGTGCTATGAAACTGGTTGACACTCATGCCCCCTTAAAATCCAACTGACTAAAGACAAAACCATCCACCCCATGGTACACCCCCAAGCTTGCCTCCAACAAATGCTCAATCAGAGCCCTAGAGAAACTGTGGTGCAAAAACACTCAGGAGACATCGCCAACCTCAAATCTCTTCACGTACACTGTTGGATTCTGATTACCAAGGCAAAAGCTACTTACTACTTCACCACCATTTCTGCATTGTCCAACAGGAGCAAAGCCCACTTTGAAGTAGTAAAGGATTGTTTTGAACCCTCGCCAGATCCCAAGGTGCCAGCAATTTAGGAAAAATGTGATAGAATCAACCCATTCTTTTATTGACAAAATAGACAAAATCCAAAGGATCATCAAATTAACCTCTCAGAGTATTAGCGTCCCCTGCACCCCAGCACACACACTGCCCCTCTGGACCAAACTCTCTTCTCTCTTTCCCCCGGATCTTTTAAAAATTATTGCCTCCCTCAAACCTACTTCTTACTGTGACAATGTAATTCCAGCCTCCATCATTAAACAATTAGTGTAGAATCAAGACAGCCACCATCTTGGTGGTGGATGATGACTTCCAAATCATAGATAAGGACAACTCATGCCTCCTCATCCTCATTGACCTCTCGGCTGCATTCTACACCGTCAACCACCACATCCTTATCTCCCTCCTTGCAGACAGGATGGGATTCTCTTGCACTGTCTTGAACTGGTTCTCCTAACGCTCAGGCAGACACCAAGCTGTTCAAATGTACTTGTTGTGTTCTAACCAATTCCAGATCTCCTGTGGAGTCCCCCAAGCTCCATCCTCTTACCAATGATTTTAAACTTTCCATCTTTCCATGGAGCCTTTGGGAACTTTCCTCAAGGATACAAATATGGCCATCCACCAATACACAGACGATACTCAGTTGCACATGAGAGTAAATAGCACACAGGATATCATGTGTCTCTGAAATTACCTAGACATCCTCCTGTCCTGGATGTTGACTGCCTACCTCAAACAAAATCCATCCCAGACTGAATTTGTCCTCATTGGTCTGCCTGCTAAAAAAACATGTCCAACAACATGGAAGGATTGTCCAACAATCTCGAAGGATACTTTAAGCAAACACCTTGGAAATCAGCCTTAGGGGCTGGTTGATCCTCAGTGAGTAGCTGTACATTGAGTGTAATCCATTTGTGACCTGTTTCACATGCTCCTGTGGAGGGGTTTGTGTGTTTTCCCAAATCGTTTTTTGACTAGTTTGTTCTATTACAGTGGTTTCTCTTGTATTTCTGTAGCTTCCCACCACGTTTTTGTGAAATGGCCTGCATCTAGAGTGTGCAATCCCCGGGGTATAGTCCTTTGTTTGCTTCTGGCTTCCTTCCTGTCCCCACCCTCACCCTTGCAATACGTTGGAGCTGTCAGGTGTGTCTCTGCGTTTGTTCCTGGCGGCCATTTCCACTTGCCTTCTGGACTGCAATCTAAATGGATCCTTTAAGAAAACCTCTTGGAAAGCAGCCTTAAGGGCAAGTTGATGCTCATTGAGTAGGTGTACATTGAGTGTAATCCATTTTTGGCCTGTTTCATTTGCTCTTGTGGAGGGGTTTGTGTCTTTTTTGCAATGGTTGTTTGTCAAGTTTGTGCTATTCTGGTGGGTTTCTCTTGTATTTCTGTGGCTTACCACCCCATTTCTCTGAGCCGGCCTGCATCTAGAGTGTACAGTCTATCGGGTGTAGTCCTTTGTTTGTTTCTGGCTTTCTTCCTGTCCCCACACTCCCCTTGAAATTGGTTGGAAGAGTCAGGTGTGTCTCTGCCTTTGTTCCTGGCAGCCATTTCCACTTGCCGTCTGGACTTTTTCCCATTTCTCTGCCACAGCTGTGTGACCTCTCCACTACCCTGTGTCCGTGATTGGCTGTTCCCCTCCAGGAGCTAGGCTCTTAACGACACCCCCTAGGGCAGACCACTGGCCATGCAGCCCCTTCGGCTAGGGCCCCAATGCAAAGGGCAGCTCCCAAAGAAGCAGCTCCAGACTGTGTTTGCTCGTGTTCGCCAGAGAAGCCAGTAGCCAGTCGTCAACCACCAGTCACTGACAAGATAAGTGCGATCTGGGTGGGGAGTACAGCAATCACTGTATTCCAAAAAACCTTGCCTTTCTTATTACCTACACAACATAAGCATACCAAAATCAGCCAGCTAGTAAAGAATACCCCTTCACTGCTGTGTAACAAACGCTTGGTGGTGTGATTCTCTGTTGTGTCCCATGTTTAGGTATTCTCCATCTATTTACATACCTCAAAACTAGGTGTCTGCACTTCAACAATGTCAGTAAAAAAGCCTTAATCAGTGATGTTCAGATGATTCCAATATAAATGTATCACTGCGATGCAATGATGCTGACAAGTGAGCCACACCAATTGTATATATCTATTGATGAGAATCCATTAATTCAGGCACAAACCCATTGAGTTTCTCGTGGCCACAAGGATGCCAGTAGAAGGACGTCCTTTAAATTTGGAAATAGCTGGGTTAATGAGAATATATGATCATCCCAAACTGGGCTTTTCGACAACCAGGTCTCTTGCAAAAGTATTATATCAGCACCATCAAGGTTGATACTAGTCCATGAAAGTAACGTCAAAGATGTATGTGGAGATCCAGCTATTGGTCATAGATTTGACAGATATCAATGTTGTTGTTGAACATGAGAATGGGGGTCACTTATTCGGGATACATTTGTCTTTAGAGGTGCAGCAGAATACACCCTATTAGACCCAAATTTCGAACCAATGCCTAAATCAGAAGATTGGCATATAGGTCTTTTCGTATTTTGCACCTAATTATATTGTTCAAATGACTCATAGCTAAGAGTAAAACCTAAGTCAAAGATTGCCGAGCGAGATTGCCAAATCAGATTCAATATGGCTCCCGATCATATCCATAATCTTACGTAGGATATATCTTTGTCATGTAAAAATTCCACGTGATCTATATCGTTGATCAATATATCTTCAAGAGCCGGTATGTCTGACAAAATATTCAGGACTGATGATTGATTCAGATCATATTTTTCTGAATTATCTGCTCGACAATTTAGGATTACTGTGTGAAAATGTAATTGACCGGAACAATGACTTATTTGAGCTTTTTTAATAAGAGGTTCAAAATTGGCATGTTGGAATTTAGGGTGCTGATTTGGAAGGATTTTACATGGCAAAGTCATGCTTTCTACCTGTGCATGTAACATTCTCTCACCAGAACCTGTTATAAGGGAGCATTGTACAACCTTCTCTATATCTGCCAATCTTGCTTCCAGAATGTTTACAATTGATTCTGATGTCTGAACGACATTCAGTAACAAGCATACGTTTTCATTTTTGGTTTCTGCATTTACCTGATCAGACAATTTTTTTTGTGATTCAATAGCTCCTACCAATTCATCAAACGGCTCATGCGCCTTCAATTGACTTTTAGCCAAATGCAAGGGAGCTTTCACTTTGTTGTTTTGCTTAACCATTTGCTTATACTTAGAAGTGATTGCCTCACTTGCAATTTTCTTTTGCTTTGACCATCTCGTAAGCTGCTTTATGAATTGTTTTGTCCCAGAAGAAGCCGCCACACTAGGCAGCATTTTCATTTTCTTAGATTTTTTTCAATTGTCCAATTGCCTTTTTCTTATCCACTTGTTTAATTGGAACTTTTGAAAATATTCCAAATTCGGTCATTGATTGTGGTTTACATGTGGTTGGTGCTGAAACTGGACCTTCACTCCCCATATATTAGATGACAGTCTCCACCACTATCACATAATCGTCCACAGGTAGTGTTTTAGCAACCTTATCAAGCGGTGGATGTGACGTTATGTCATTTGGCTGGGGTACGTTTTTAGCCACTGAATCATCATGGGGCCGCACCAACTCATCTATTGATACTTCCTTACCCACCAAGCTCTCTTTGTTATAGTGGCTTATATTTCTTTCTGACAAGACCTGTTTGGCATGTCTTTGCTCAGAAAGAATTTGTTCTAATAATGCTGTTTGTATACACTGTTTTTGTTCTAATGATTCATAGAGTTTATGCATAGTTGTTAAAGCCAAATTCATTGAAGTCAATGTAGTGTACAAAAAAGCATTATTACCAAAGGAGCACGGCAGGGATTCATCCCTCTCTATCACTTTTTTAGGAGAGCATTGTGAAAAT
The DNA here is from genome assembly GCF_040938575.1 of Ambystoma mexicanum. Taxonomy (NCBI): domain Eukaryota; kingdom Metazoa; phylum Chordata; class Amphibia; order Caudata; family Ambystomatidae; genus Ambystoma; species Ambystoma mexicanum. Next base: position 132,648,360 of record NC_090939.1, read on the forward strand.
ACAATAGAGAGGGGCGTTGAATTCACTGAAGCAGTTGCAAACAGAATTCTAGATTGAGAAAGAGGAATGGGCATAGACCTTTCATTTGTTCTTCTTTTACTACTCTCATGAGCTTCTACATCATCATGTTGGCCCAGAGTATTCCATTGAAATTCTACTAGTTTGGTTATTAAACCAGAAATTATAGGAATGTTATGACATACTTCAGCATGATTAGAGACCACATGTGGCAAATTGGTCAACGTAAATATTTCCTGTTGCCTACGACTCTGAACAAGCACATTTCCATTCACCAAATTAGTCATTTGATAGGAGTTGAAGCTCGGAAGGAACAGTTGAATATTATCCAACTTTTCAGGCGGGATGTATGATGGAGTTCCATATTGCTCTTTTTCAGTCGTGGGTATAAAAGAGTCAACATCGCCACTTGAATAGAAGTTCTAGGCAAATCAAGACTCAACGCTGTTCTATTTTTTGCAAGATCAATTGAATAAAAAGAGTGTATATCTGCAGACGCTGAATACGCTCTTTCCTTCGATTTGGCCAATGAGTCATTTGTAGAATTCAAAGCCTGTTTTGTTTTACATGGGGTTCATTTGAGATGCTCAATTAATTTCAGTGTCTTGAACTTAGATGGCATGTTTGTTTTTAGCGTGTAAAGTTTCACAGTTAAATGTTTACGCATAGAAACCAGCAATAATAATTCCAACAAATCTGGCTAACACACTAATTATAACACTTAACTTAGCTGTTATCCACAGAACCCTCAATAATTAATATTATCAAGGAGATGAGAGGGTAGTCACCTGCCCGTTCTGACCAGCTCTGAACAGCCTCAGAACAACCCTTGCAACAGAGCTTACACACAAGTGCGCGCGCACGGGCACAAGCACCAGTCCTTAAGAAGAATTGTGGGAAAGTGGGTGGGAGGTGTTAGACTTAGAAAATTAGTGGCAAAAATTCGCCCCACATTCACTGGAAAGCAGCAATTTAACAAGGAAACAAACCTAAAAAAAAACAAAAACACAACTCAGTGGGCTTGACATGAACTGTTATAAGTGTCCAAATGAAAATCCACAGTTGTCGGCTTACCGTGCTGCTTTGAAGTCCAGAAGCAAATGAAAACGCTTGCCAGCAGCAGGAGAAAACGCCACAGCCCATCCACAAACCAGCCTCATACAGCCCTTGCAACAGGGCTTACACACAGGCGCGAGCGCACGGGCGTGAGCACCAGTCCTTAAGACAAATTGTGGGAAAGTGGGCGGAGGGTGTTAGACTTAGAAAATGATTGGCAAAAATGTGCCCCACATTCACTGGAAAGCAGCAATTTAACCAGAAAAACACATTGTGCTACTTTGAAGTCCAAAAACAGACGAAAACACTTGCCAGCAGCAGGAGAAAACGCCACAGCCACAGACAAGCCTCAGAACAGCCCTTGCAACAGGGCTTACACACAGGCGTTTGTACTTCTGCTGTGCCTCCAATTTAGGCATTGACATTCTGTCCTGGTGAAGTTTAGCCATGTGGCACACTCAGAAAGAATAATTGTGAAGATTAGCATTGCATCCCATCTAGACAGAATTGTGAAGATTAGCATTGCATCACATTCAGACTACTGTAAAACTATCTTGCATCACATCGAGACAGAATTGTGAAGATTGCATTGTGTCACATCCAGACAACTGTAATACTAGCTTGTATCACATCTAGACAGAATTGTGAAGACCTGCATTGCGTCATATCTAGACAGAAGAGTGAAGATTAGCATTGTGTCACATCCAGACAACTGTAATACTAGCTTGTATCACATCTAGACAGAATTGTGAAGACCTGCATTGCGTCATATCTAGACAGAATTGTGAAGATTAGCATTGCATCACATCTAGACATAAGTGTAAAGACTAGCATTGCCTCACATCTAGACAACTGTAACACTAGCCTGCATCACATATAGACAGAACTGTGAAGATTAGGTCTGAACATAGTGACCAGCAATCACTGTCTCCCATTAGGCTGTCTGACCATATCACATCTCCTGTCTCCAATAGCATTTAGCTTGACTGTGCCAGATAGCCATACTTTGTATTTAGCCAGATTTTGCCAGATAGCCATACCTCATATTCAGCCTGATTGTGCTGGATCTCCTGTCTCCAATAGCATTTAGCCTGGCTGTACCAGATAGCCATACCTCATATTTAGCTTGATTGTGCCAGATATCCATGCCTCGTATTCAGCCTGATTTTTCAAGATAGCCATACCTTCCATTTAGTCTGATTTTTACAAGATTGTACCAGATTTAAATACCCATTTAGGCATTTTTTTCCCATTATCCTGGTGTCCCAATCCCAGATGCTACTGTATTTGACTGTTGAAAGACCTGTTATGTGTTTTCTCTCATTATCAAGGTGCCCCAAACCCAGGCGCTACTATATGTGACTATTGAAAGACACATTAAGCATCTTCTCCCTTTATCGAGGTGTCCCAAACCTAGGTGCTACTGTATTTGACTGTTGAAAGACCCATTAGGATTTTCACCCATAATCCAGGTGCCCCTAACCTAGGTGCTACTGTATTTGACTGCTCAAAGACCTATTAGGCCTTATCCCATTATCTAGGTGCCCAAACCTATGTACTACTGTATTTGACTGTTGAAAGAACTATTAGGCATGTTCTACCATTATACAGGTGTCCCAAATCCAGGTACCACTGTACTTCACTACCTACAAATCTAGGTGCCAGTCTATTTAGTGTCTACTGCTGTACACCAGTAAGGTATCTCTCCCACCACCCAGCTGTTCCCAAATCCAGGTGCCAATGTATTCAACCATTCATTGTTACCCCAACCCCAAAAGCCAGATTCTAAAGTGCCTTACTTTTTACTGTCATAGTGCCTTACTTTCTACTGTAGTACCCTTTGCTCAGACTGCTCAGACGTTCACTTAAGAGAGACCACAAATAATGAGACCATGCCATCCACATTGAACAAAGCAAAAGAATGCTGCAGCCGAACTACATCAAAGCATACGGTACATATACCTTAAACCACGTCTGTGGACACAGGCCGAAGGCACGGCCATCCACCCATGCACCATAGAATGCAACTATGGCTATGACATTCTGGTCTAGCAGCCCACATAGCGGTCCTGCCTGAAACCCCAGATGTACCTCAGCACCTCAACCACTAACATACAGTGACTTCCAATGACAATAAAATGTAGTATAAATGGGTACACATCGAATCTTTAGTAACAGCACTCTATCCTAAACCACCAACAGCGCCCACCCATGTGCCTGACTTCTGGGCTGCTTACTGGTGCCTAGCCAGCCACCTAAGTCCTAAGCCGGTGAAAATGCACACAAGCATCTCTTAATCTAACCTCTTAAAACCTCCCACACATTGACTGCAGTCACTGAGGGTGTTTCTACCACAAAGTGCATTAAGGCCATACAAATGGGGAAAGTGCACTATCTAAATAATGAACACAATACAATACAATACAATACAGCAATGGCTCAATGATAAGCGCCAAGAAGGATTTGATCCACAACTCTCAGACTCTGCAAAATCCTCAGGCTTCACCATTGACAGCAACTTTTCTTTCGAGAAACACACAGCCAAGCATGCACAAATAGCCTTGCTCAGAATGAAGCCACTTAGTCTTTATTCGTGGGACCATCATCTTAGCCACTGCCTCAACATCATCATACTTTGGCTGAATCCCCTGCTCTGACAACTCATATCCTAACTTATTCACTTTGCTTTGTTGCATCTTGCATTTTTGTATTGATATAGTTAACCCTGCCCCACACAAAATATGTAAAACCAACCTTAGGATTTCATCATGTTCTATCAAATCTTTCCCCCCACATTAAAATATCATCCTGATAGCATTTGACACCTGCCACTTCACCTATGAGTTTATCCATTACTCTTTAAAAGATACTTGAGGCAGAAATAAGACAAAAAGGAATGATCTTATCTATGTATAGCCCAGTGTTATGAACATTGTTAACTCCACTGAATCAGCATGCAACCTGACCTGGTGATAGGCCGACTTGTGGTCTAACAACAAGAAATCCCCTGCTCGTGATACCTCCTCAATCAGTTCATTATCCCGGGCAAAGGGAACCTATCAGGTATTACATTTGTATTAATTTCCCTCAAATCCACACATAACCTGACTACCCTACTGCTCTTTATGATTACCACAATGGGACTTACCCTCTCTGCCACCTCTGCCTCATCTTTTATCCTCTTCTTCTCCAGTCGCCTGACCTATTCTTTTATCTCCGCCCTCATTGCTAAAGGAATAACTTGTGCCTTAGCCCTAACCAGAATTGTGTTTTGCTTCACCCTAATCCTATGTACAAAGCACTTGAGTCAAACTGTGTCTTTGCTGAACACATCTGGGTACAATGACTCAATATCTTGCAAACCCTCATCACTCGTGTTGCCCCCTACACAGTCAGCAATTGATATGGATGTTCAGAATCCAAGTTTATGCCCAGATCGGTTTACGCATCCCAAGATAAGAAATCACCCTCTCTTGTTTAAACCTGAGCACAGACTATAGCTCTGCGATTTTTAAACTGCAGCCTAGCCTCAAACTCTGCCACAATCTCCATATGCATGAGAAGATACAGTAAGTTTCTGTAAAGTACAGCCAATTGACTTTTCTCTCCACATGTCCACACTCATGAGTGTGTATTATACTCCACTGTCAATACACATCCTGAGCCCCAAACATTTCACCCGTATCCTGGACCAGGGTTTAAATCTTTTGCAAAGAGCATTCACAGCATTGACCCTATTTATTTCCTCTTCCTTCTCTGGATTTTGCTGACTGAGACCACTAAGCGAGGAGGTCACCTCCTGGACAGACCTATGTAAATTTGACCAGTGCCTGCAGCACCTGGCAATGCAACCTTTTATGCCTTATTCTTAGCATACAATGCAAAATTCAAAACATGCCTTGTCGCTATCTAGGTGCTCTCTGCTGCCACAACAGAAACACCACCTCACTGCACTGAAAACAAGTCCTGTTTTTGCCTTTGTCCCATCCTCCATTTTGGTAAAAGCATTACATTCTCCTTCACTCCCTTAAACTTGTCATTTTTTTCCAAGGCAGTGACACCATTGCTTGAAACACCTCCAACATCCTGGCCCTGTTACTTGCTGCACAATTCAGTGTGTTCTACAATTTTTGCCACCTTTATTGCCCAATCCAGATTTATGTTGCCTTCTCTCCATAACACCTCTCTAATTATGTAGTTTCTGCATTTGATCATTAACTGATCCCTGAGGTGCTCTTCCATGCAATGTTCAAAACCACATTTGAGAGCCTGTCCCCACAATGCTGTTACAAGTTATTCAATAGATTAGGTTCTTTTTTATTCACTTGTAGCAAAATTATAGCATGCAAGAATTGTATTCTCTCTTACAATGTAATGTTTGTCTAGACTCAGCAAGCTTGTCTCAAACATACTCAAATCCCTCTCCGGCAGCCTCTTGTGAATAACCTGGCCCTCATGACTCAAGCAATGAAACATTTGCCAGTCTTTCCTAACCACAGTAAAATTGGCACCATAGACACCATTTTCTTTGTAAGATTAAACCATTCATCCTCCCTCAGAGTTTCAGCCATGTATGCCTTAGTGTATTTATGTCTGGAACATGGACATGCTTCCACCTTGGACCCTTGAAGACTGTTTCACACTAAACCACTATTTTAATCTCAGTTGTAAAAACCTATCCACAGTGAAATTGGCACCATACACACCATGTATGTAGCGTACAAAAAACTCCTTCCAATTAAACCGATTTATGATTGGCTCCCTGGGTGATTTGAGGAACATTAGTGGACTAGGTATGCTCGTCATTCTTATGCAATATTTCAGAATTTATGGTATGATATCCTGCTTCTAATTTCACCTTGTTGTGTGTTACTTTTATTCTGGTGTCTCTACACACACACACACACACACACTGTAAGGCTCTGACGTCTGTTGACAACCACAGAAAGGAGAAATTCACAATATATTTTGGCTTTTGGTACTCAAGCATGTGCCCTGGTCTGCAAAGCAGAGGTGCCTATGTTGCGAAGCAACAGGTCTGTGGGACACACACTCCATGACCACAAGTACTGCCAGATCACCTGGTTGGAGCAGAACAACACTTCTTCTAAATGCATCTGCACAGGAGAGAATACATAGAGCTACTGCAAGCATGCCAACTCACTCTCTCACTCTGCGTGGATTACTTCTGCCCCCACTCCAGGCTTTTCACGGAGCGTGCAGACACCTTTCACACCCACAATGGGCCGTCTGCTCTGCTCACCTGTAGGTTCCGGTTCTCTACTGGAACTGAGGTAAGTTCCTCATTCACAATGTGCGGACACTTTCTGTGTCCACATCGTCATATCTGCTGTGTCCTTGTGGTTTGTCTCTCGTTCACACCACACAGACACATTCTGTGCCAACACTAGCCTGTCCACTATGTCCTTGCTTCTCTCCTCCAGCATCAGAGCACTTTGTGATCACAACAGGTCTGCTCATGTGAAGCTGGTGCGAGGGGACTGCAATTTCATCAGGAGTATCCATAACACCATAAAACCAGCAAGAAGAGCTGTGGCTGCCAGAGAATCATCACACATCCTTGTCACTGGTATTGAGTCTATGCCGAGCCTCTGTAAATATTTCAGAGTTATTTTTATTCCAAATAAATTAGTTATAGCAGCCCTAGGCCCACAGTTCTACTTCACATCTCACCAACCTCCTCTCTATCTTCAAACAGCAACATTACACATTCTGATGCTAAACTCCTTCCATGGTGGAACCCTCCTAACACATTCTTAATTCCATACAGGGCTGGGACCATGTGTGTTTATTTATGAATCTCTTCACACTCTCCATTGTACATTATTGTACTTTGTAGCAATGTATGTAACACCTTGTAAGCCTTGATCCACTGGAGATGCTCAACTTGTTAGCAAGGTTGACTGGCTGGCTCAAAACCACAAACTTCCAAGTAATCAGGAGATCATGAAAAGTGACCTATAGTGAATTGGAATCCAGTGGAGAGACAATAATATGGGTGTGATGTACTCAAACCTTTTTACACCTGAGATTAAAATAGTGGTTTAGTGTGAAACAATCTTTAAGGATCCAAGGTGGAAGCGTGCCCATGGTCCAGACATAAATACACTAATGCATAAATGGCTGAAACTCTGAGGGAGGATAAATGGTTTAATCTTACTAAGAAAATTCAACTTCAAATTGCAGGATTGTGAAATACAAGAAATAGGTAGTTTAACATACAAGTTGGAATCAACAGTAAACCCAAAAGATTTTACAGATAACTCTGGGAAGGAGTAATTGAAAAAAATTAAGATTGGAGCATGTTTCTCTTAGAAATATACACAACAGGAGTACGTAAGAATGTAAATAGAGGATACTAGGAGAAACTCCGTTTTAGAAATGTTTACTTTCAATTTTAGTAAAGACATCCAGTCATTGTTGTTGCTGAGACAGTCCCTAAGGTGGAGGATATCTGCTGGTGATGAGATCAGAGATAGTCTTGGGTGTCATTGCCATGCTGGTGACCTCAATGCTAATATCAGAAAACAAATCTCCCAAATATTCAATTTCAAAGTTAAACAACATGGAAGTGAAGATAAAGCCCTGACGAACTCTACACTGCAACAGTGATGAGTCAGACTAGGTAGGTGCTGCCTGAACAAACTGTGTATGGTTTTTCAGAATGGAGGAGAACTAAGCCAAGACAGTAACATCCAAACCAATGCATGTGGATAGCATGTTAATCATATACTTGTACTTATTGAACAAAGCTGAAAGCTCAAGGAGAATGAGTTGACAGATGACACTTTAATTCAGCAAGCACACACGCATTGCCATCAACCTGAGGATTTGCCATCTCAGTGCTGGTGGTCCTGCAAAAAGGAAATCTGGATAACACAAAGGGAAGTTGAACAGCAGAAACTGACTAAAAAATAACAAGGCCTTACTAGGACAATGTCCAAAGGAACAAGACAGGAGAAAATGTATTCCATGTGGGATAGTAATGAGGATTAGCATAAATAATAGAGAAAGAAGAGTTTGGGATTTTAGATTCATTAACAAAGAACAATGGGTCTCATTCTGACCCTGATGGTCCGGAATCAATGGTGCCAGTAAGCTTACTGGCACTGTTGTTTCCGGACCGGCATATTAAAGGTCTGCCCACTGGGGCTTCCGTGCCCGACAGATTTGACCCTGCTGGGCACAGAGGCCATGGTAGGCCGACCCATCACGGAAGCACTGGCACCGTTAACGACTGTGCGGTGCTTCCGTGTCCCCATTCTCATAGAGTCCTAGGGACTCTATGGGAATGGCAAACAACATTTTACTGGCACCTGACTTTTTCCCGGGCCGCCAGGGTTGTAATTGCTCAGTGACACCGGGAAGTCAGGCACCATTAAATATTTATGGGGCCGGCGGCAATCCACCAGTAGCACCGGCACAGTTACCGCCGGACCCGTATTTAGGCTCATTGTCTAGCTGAATAGTGGACCAGCTTCATCCCAAAAACAAGTACTAAAATCCTACAAAGAGATAGAAAACTGAGTCACAAATGATCCCTAAAGCCAGGACATTTTAAAAACAATTTAATGTACACTACCCAAGCAGAGGTACTGCTTTGGAAAACATGTGTCTGTATGACATTGCCCACATCTATACTCAACTTGGCAAGAAAGCCTAGTGAAGCTCACCAAACCATGTCTAATTAAGCATATAAAGTTATCATTTAAATATCGGCAAACTAGAGAATTGTATATTATGGCCCTACTCCAACATTTTAAACCTTGGAGAAAAGAAAAATAATTATTAGGTGACTATGACTCCTTTGAAGCTGCATTCAAAACAAATGAAAGCAGTATAACAAATGACAATTTCAAACAATACAAAACAATTGTTGGACAATGAACGCCAAAAGAGGAAGAAATTGAAGAGTGACTAGACAAAGACACCCCTGAGGGCAGTCAACATTTGCTTACAGGAAGCCATAAACCATTTGGAAAACCACTCATTCTAAATGAAGCAGAAATTACCATGACTGAGGCAGAAAATACCATGTATCAATATAAAAAATATGAGAATTACTTGTCAGTGCTGAAATCACAGCTAAATGATGATGAACAACTCACCATTTATCTAGTAGTCACTCAAGAAATTGAACATGGTTTTAAACATGAAACTAAAGCATGTAGCTGTAAAAAAATATAAACTTTGATTCCAATATGGCTGCCTCCCGTGAAGGAGTGCACTCCGGAGCTCTTTCTGAGCGAGAAAAGAATAAGGAGACTTAAGCACAATAAATCCTTTGAAAATGCACCAAACCGCCCCCTTCCCCGCGACACATAAGGAAGGAAGGGTGTTTGACTGGAGCAAATTCCACCTTAAAACGGAAAACCCCGGTGCCGTAGCAAACTAGGGCCGGCTGTATGGCGAATAGAAGCTGTGGGATCCCGCCAATGAAGCCTGGAACAGTGGGAATGTTTGCGAGTCCCCGATTGCAATCCGTGCGACATGCGAAGGTTGGATCCTTGCTGGTGTGGAAGCGCCTCTGATCAGAGACACAGAAGAGACGAGTGGCCTGTAGTCGGGGCACAAAGGAACTGCGTGCAGTAACCAACAACCCCAAAGAAAAGGGAGCATTGGAGAAGTGACAACGAGTGCCAACAGCACTATAAAGTGAGGCAGAAAAGCACTGGGAGCAGGGCAACATCGTAGCAGGGGAAGGCACGGCAGCACAAACACCATGTCGGGGAGAGGCGAGAGGCCTGTGCCGCAGCTCAAACTAGTACGTCCAAAGCAGAGGCACCGGAGGGGGCAATCAGACATAGACCGTAGCGGAGGGGAAGACATACAGAAGCGGAGTCCCCCTACACTGCAACAAAGTCCAGCGGCCAATGTGTAGGCACCTCAGGTGGGTCCAGCAGAGGGGAAACAAGCGAAAGGCCGGTGAAGGAAGGCCCGGACGGCACGGATAAAGACACTTGGATTGGCAATGCAGTCACAGCGGGCTAATGTAGAACAACATTATATGCAACGAACCATAAAGGGGGGAAATGTACTGGCTATAGCGCTGATCTGAGTCACCCAACACAAGGCAGTCTATGATTAGAAAGCCTAAAGAGCACGTATAAGAAAAGGGGAAGACAATTGAAATGGTGCAAGGAGGCCAATGCCCCCACTACGCCTGATGTGGGGAGGGGAGAACATATAACATGTGTGAAGAACCTGACCATGAGATACCATAGGAGATGCCGCACCTAGACATCACATAGCACTCAGCGCACACTGAAAGAAAGAGCGCTCTTCCCCGCACACAGCAGTGGGCACAAGTCTCCGCTTTACTTGGCTGCAATAAGATGGACAAAATCTGGAGCTACACATCATTGGGAGTAAAGGTGGGTCCTCGAGTGTGACATGACGCTGGTGAAAAGAGAAGTGGAATTGGCAGGGGGCTGAGAGCGTACCCCAGAGGTGCAAGTAGCAGACAGCAAGTGGGCAGTCACCCAAACTGCAATTCTTCCCCTCCACCACCTACTCAAGGATGAGCAGGGGATGAAAGCATATGTGGAAATTGCCCAGAGGTCCCCTGATGCCAGGGGCTAAGGCCTGAAGTACCCAATCAAGAACAAGAGGAGAGACAAATCTGCACGAGGGGCAGGTTGACTGGTACTGGAGGCAGAAATAGCAGGCGGACACCCCAGTGACCATACCACCACAGAAGACAGGCGGGAAAGAATCCAAAGAAATGACGGAAACACAAGCCACAATGATGTCAGACAAAGAGGAGCTGTTGAACTGCTTAAAGGGAAAGGAAACCAGGATGACAGACTCCTTCCAGGAACAGATCAGGAAACTGAAGGAGGAGCTGAAGATAGCACTCCAGGAGGTCAGATGAGAGACTAATGAGCTGGGCGAAAGAGTGGATGTAGTAGAGAATGGCCTGTCTAACATCTCGGAAGAGGCAAAACAGAGCAGCATCCTGTTGGAACAAATAGCCACTACCACAAATAACCTGGAAATTCAGGCAGAAGACCTCGAAAACAGATCCCGCAGGTCCAATATAAGGGTCAAGGGCCTGGCCAAAACAGTAATGGATGCCGACCAAAAAGACCTGTGCAACAGTGCTTTAGCAGCTTCCTAAATGGTGTCCAACCGGAAGAAGTGCTTATGGACAGAATACATAGATTGGGCCCAAGAGGAGAGAACTGGGGGTAAGGCTCCGGGATGTGATAGTTGCCCTGACCTGGTACATCCTGAAAGAGGAAATCCTGAGGGCAGCCAGAACACAAACAAACCTGACGGTCAATGAAAACTGGATTCAGCTGTACCAGGATTTAGCATTATCCACTCTACACAGGAGAACATTAATGCAACCGGTCACAAAGGCCCTGACAGCTAAATATCTAACTTACAAATGGTCCTTCCCCTTTGGCTTGCCCTTCACTTGGAAAGGTAAACAGTGCCGTATTAACACGTGCAAAGAGGGACCATCCCTGCTACAAATGGAAGGGGACCAGAATCAAGTGCAACAGGAACCTAAACAGAGCACCTCAAAAGAAGCGGACAGACCATGGGACCATGACCATGGGAAAAGGAACGGAAGGGAATCAAAATAAGTAATAACACACGCATGCACATAAGAAGACAGTATCAAAATCAGGGAATTAGACTGTTGAATTGTGGCCAGGTCGGAGGAGAAAGCCTCACAATAAGAAACAAAGACAAAGCAGCCCGGACAGAGGATGGAGTGCGACACATCTTGGAACCCAACTCAAGGTATGGAACTATCCTGGCATAGGGAAATCCCGGGAGGGAACTCGGTCCAACACCCTAGAGAGCTAGCGGGGGTCCTGGCGAGCTTTGGCCACTTTGTGTCAGAAGGGTAAGGGAATATTGGGGAAAGGATGTGTAGGGGGAAAGAGGGTGGGAAGCTGTGGGGAATGGGTCAAAGTATGGTTTACTATCTGGGGGTACGGGAAGGGTCTGGAACTGGGGAGGTCAAGAAACGGACAAGGAGTAGTACCATAAACTGCTTACCACACACGCCAATAGACAGACCGAATGGCTGAAGCAACAATAGTATCCCTGAATGTACAGGGTTTAAACTCACATTCAAATCGCCTCGCAATCTTGGGGAGACTGGTCAAATTGCAGGCATCAATAGGGATCTTACAGAAAATGCATCTGCTCCCTAAAGACGAACAGAGAATGGTGCATAGGGCCTTGCCCATCCAATATTATGTGTCAAGTGGGAAAAAGACGAGAGGGGTGGCAATGTTGCTTAGCTGCGGCCTGGGTTTTAAGAAGCAACACCTACACAAAGAAACGGAAGGCAGATACATGTGCTCAAGGGTACTATAACAGACCAAATCTACACGATAATTGCTCTCTATGTCCCCAACTAAAATCAGTATGTTTATATAAGGGAAATTCTGCAGAAGCTGGGTGTGAAGGACAGGTGGTGATAGGTGGGGTTTTCAACTGTGTGATGGACCCGACAATGTATAAAACTCTCCCGGACACCATTGCACATGGGAGGAACAGGCAGGCATTGGGGAAATTCTTTCGATACCTGGGGGTAATTGAAACGTGGAGATTCTTCCAGGAACAAAATAGGGAATACACACACTACTCAGGGGTACACAGGGGCTACTCTAGGATTGACATGATCCTGGTGTTGGCTGCATTGATTCCCATTGTGACAAAAGCTGAGATAGGGGTGAAATACCTTTCTGACCATGCGCCGGTTTTCATACAAATAGTAGTAGGTAACGATAGGGGGAAAAGGCAATTCCACTGGAGACTGAGGGAAGTGGTACTATGGGATATTTCAATTAGAGCACATATGGAGGAAACAATAAACAATTACTTTAAAGATAATGATAATTTGGAGACAGACTGGAGGATAGTGTGTGATGACGGAAGGCGGTGGCCCAAGGAGAATTTATATCACAAACCTCAGCATATATTACAAGTCACCTGCAGCGCCCATTCCCCAGATCAAGGACACAGAAAGGGACACACTAAACGTCCTGATAACAGCGCAAGAGGTTAGTGACACAATTACGACCTTAACAGCTAATAAAACACCTGGCTCAAATGGATTAGGCAATGTATACTACAAAACCTTTCGCACACAATTGCTGGTGCCACTAACACATCTTTTTAATGACATTAGGGAGAAAGGTAGGGTCACGGAGGACATGAGGAAATCCACCACAATACTGTTACTGAAACCAGGGAAAGATTCCACAGACTGCGCCAGCTACCACCCCATTGCGCTTTTAAATAGTGATGCTACGATTTATGATAAGTTCCTAGCTGCTAGATCAATGACAGTCCTACCAGGGATCATACATGAGGAACAGGCAGGCTTTATAGTGGGGCGGCAGACACAGGACAATGTCAGATATGCCATTGATATAATTGAGTTGGAGTCTAGAACAGGTCAGTGTTTATCCACAGCAGCGTTAGATGCTAGACAGGCTTTCAACAGCCCAGACTGAGAATATTTGAGGCTGGTCTTGGAGGGGTTAGTGTGTGGGCCTGAATTCACCAGGATGGTTCTAGCGAATTTCCAAATCACATCAACAAACTTGTTGGTCGACAGACCGAGCATGAGGCAGATAAAAATATGGAGAGGCACATGCCAGGACTGTCCCCTATCCGCTGTTATATTCGCAATGGCTATGGAACCCTTTGCGGTAGGTATCAGACGTGATAGAGAAATCATGAGGGTTACATGCAGGGAGGTGACACACAAAATCACGCTGTACACAGATGGCATATTGTTATGTATGAAAAACACCACAGATACGCTAGCCATAGTGATGGATAGGCTGCAGGAGTTTGCTAAAATATCAGGGTTCACCATACACTACTCCAAATTGAAGGCTTTAAATATAATGCAAGCTGATCACAAAACTGGGGGAACTATATCCCTTGATCTGGGAGGAGGAGAAACTTTAAGATATGAGGATAAATCTAACAAGGGAAATAAGAGGCTTGTATGGAGCAAACATAAAACCCCTCTGGATGCAATTACAGTTTGCAAGAATAGTGGCAGTCAAAATGACTTTCCTTCCCTGTGTACTTTATGTGGTGGACTCCTTACCCGTAGACGTACCACCTCGAGCGCTTAAGGAATTACAATTGGCAATACTCACCTTTATATGGCAAGGTAAGAAACCAAGGGTACAAATTAACATTCTGATGCGGCCAACCGTCCTGGGAGATCTGGGGGTCCCAGACATGGAGAGATATGTTTTAGCAGCACACATAGCACCGATGTTGAAATGGGCTGGGCAAGACACACCAAACGGCTGGGGCGGAATAGAGCAATCGGTCACAACCATCCCACTGAGATCCTTACAAGCCCTTAGTACAGGAGCCTGGGGAGCAGTGGCCAACTGTCAGAAGCCACTAAGGCATCCCTGCAGGGCTGGGACAGGGCCCTCAGAAAGAAAAAGATACGGCCGGGACTGGGACCTCTGTCCCCCTGACACACAATGCAGACGTCACCCCAGGCTTACAAAGAAAATCCTGGGAGTCTTGGCCGGGAGCGGGGACATTAAATCTAACAGATATGTACCAGGAGGGAGTCCCTCTCCTGTTTGAGGAATGTAAACATAAGTTTGTCATAGGCAAAAATGAAAGATACAAATACATACAAATAAGACATTAGATCTCCCAAAAATCGGTGAATGTAGCTGGCTCTAGAGCCTGGATGGGGGTGGAACTGACCATGCAGGACGGAGCTACTAACAGATGGATGCCAAGATCATATAGGCTATTGAACAAGGCACAAACGGGAGACAAACTCCCATACATGGATAGCTGAGAAAAAGACCTTGGGGAACTAATCACGGAAGAAGAATGGGGAAAGATCTGGAGGAGAGCTCACAAAATATCTAAAAGCACAGCCTTTAAAGAGAGAGCCTAAAAACTCTGTTATAGGTGGTATATGTCCACCTATCGTCTGCATAGAATAAATGTAAAGTAAGCCCCAGAGTGCTGGAGACAATGAGGAGGGAGAGGGGACCTCTATCACGCATGGTGGACATGCCCAAAAGCGATAATATATTGGAAAGAAATCCTGGGACATATAAAAGAGATCACAGGGGAGAACCTCCCAATGGCACCAAAGGTGGTCTTATTTGGAGAAGAGATAGAAGGCACATATGTGGCAACAGAGCATAAGGCTACCCTCATCACACACTGATTGCAGCGAGAATGACACTGGCACAAAGGTGGAAAACTGAAGAGCGCCTGATAATTGCATGTTGGTGGTTTAAGATCTGGGGGGTGATGGCAATGGAGAAAATATGTGCTTTGAAAGCCAGACAGTACCTGAAGTTTCTCGCAGTGTGGAAGCCCGTTTTGGAATATGTAAAAGACAGAGAAAACTGCTTCCACAAACCATTGATACTGAGAAAGGTTCATATGTGTTGAGCTACAGAACAATGTGCAAAGGATCACTCCTGTGCGAAAGGGCCGGCTGAGGCTAGACCCAGAGGAGGAAATTATCACCATAGAAATTGGTGTTGGGGGATTTAAAAATAAAAAAGGGCAGACCAGCATTTGTTAAGGCTTCATTCGATAAAACACTAACACTTTTGTAACCATGTCATGCTCTGGAAGCGAATAAATCAAACTTGTTAAAAAAAACAATTATAAACCTCTGCTCCTGTATGTAATTGGTGAAGATAGTTCTGGTAAAACATTCCTAATTAAAATGATCAGCACATTTCTACAAAACGTAAGAAACAAACACATTTTGTCTAGAAACAGCTCCCACAAGTTTAGCTGCCTACAGCGTAAGAGGTGTAACTTTCCACCAACTACTACTCTTCCCCGTACAACACCAAAACAAATTAGTATACTACAAATTATCAGCAGAAGCTGCTACTGATGTACGCAGAATTCTAAAACAAATTAAAGTGCTCCTGATAGATAAAGTAAGCATGGTTTACAACCTCATGTTTGCTTTAAATCATCAAATAATGCAAGAAGTCCCAAAAAACAACTACGAAGAACTGTTTTCAGGAAAAATGTTATTGTTTTTGGAGACCTCCTATAATTAACACCAGTGAAAGGTCAACCTATTTTCAAAACATTAGGACACAAACAATGCTGCAATACCTTTGGCAGTATTGAAAATGTAAATCTCTGGCAACATTTTCACCACAGATAAGTAACTCAAAACATGTTCCAGTATGCAAAACTCACATATGCTAACATTTTAAAAATCATTAGAACTGGCCTGCTTACTAAAGATGCAAAATCCATCTTAAATTGTAGATGGATTAGAGCTATGTGGACGAAATACATCTGCTCCTTATGTCATGGAACAATTAACTCAACAAAATCTAAAAGGTATGTTCTTAATGCCAATCCTTGCAAGCTGTAGTCAATTCAACGAGGCAATGTTGAGAAAAGAAATGCAACCCATACTGCAAATCAGCTCCATGGACAAACTAGAAGTGCACTGCATGACACTTCCTATATGTCAGCAACCGACAGCATGACTAAATAGCTTGGAAAAATGTATCCCCAGCACAGCTGGATTGGAGAAAATATTTACTTTCTGTCTAAACTGCAGAGTAATTCTAAAGTGTAATCTTGAAGTACAACAAGGTTTAGTCATTGGAGCAATTGGTACAGTTGTTGGCTTCCAAACATATACACATGACAGCAACATTCAGTTTGTGAACATCCACTTTGACAAACTTGCGGAAGTTAAAGAAATTGGCTGGACAATAGCACTTTTCCTTCTTTTCAATGACATGTACATACGCAGAGAGGAATTTTCTCTATCTCTTGCATAGGCTGTCACTATTCACAAATCACAAGGTTTAACCCTAGATCAAGCATTGTTTGGCAGGCAAACAGTCTTTAAAGAAGGTATGAGTGACAATACTTATTGTGTCTCAGGTACAAGACAAGAATAGGACTACAGTGCAGGAATGTACCACAAACACACAGGAAGATCCACAAAAGTCCCTAATGTACTTACTACTAGTACTGGAATCCAAAAACATCCCTATAATGAAATCTTGCATATTTCATACACGTGGAAACATACATGCGCTCTCTGCAACCATGTTTTACAAGGCCACATCCCTGATGGATGATGTGTATATGTATGCCTACCAAATTCCGAATCCATTCCATTTCACCAGCTTCTGCTGAATGCAAATCATGGCATGTTATGCCCTTTTTTCAATTCTGGCAATCGTTGCACCATACAAATAAACTCACATAGCCAATATGTCATACTAATGCTTCTAAGGTACAATGCAGATGGTACCAAAAATAACTGTAAGCTTACAGGCTTCACACATGTCCAAGCATCTCTTGGAAAGAAAACCTTCACAACAGTAGCTATAGTATATCACACTGGTGCTTCAAACACTTCAGGACACTACGCTGCCTATGTCAAAAAAAGAAGTGGTCAGTTTGAATGTAACAATACCTCTATTACTCCAAAACATAGGTTACCAGGAAATTTAACAAATGACTACTTAATACTCTTTTTTAACCCACATTTAGTCACTAAACTAGAGCACAATTAACAGTTAGAAAACACCAGCAGGTATTGAACTACATACATAATATAACAATAGTACTTTTGAAAGTCAATCTAGTTAGAATATGCCAACAGGTGTCTAATTACTTATCTTCTTACATCTAATGTAGTTAGAATACGCCATCAGTTATATAATTACTTGAAGCATTCCCTTAATCACAACATACCTCAAACAATCATACTATCACCCTTACACTCACATAACTGTCATTGTTTTTTTTTCTTTTTAATCCAATACAGATTTTTTTTTCCAATGACCCAATGATTATTTAATGTCAAAACAACACCAGTGTATCATACACTAATGGTGTACCAAACATAGTACTTAGAATGTACTGTTTATGAGTGTCCAAATATATATATATATATATATATATACATATATATATATATAGAGAGAGAGAGAGAGAGAGAGAGAGAGAATTGTATACAACTACAGCATTTAAACTATCCTGCTTAACAAATAGTACTTTTTTCCACAGAAAAAAACCCAGAGATTCCAGCTTCATAACACTATAAAACTAAGTAGCCACAACAATTATAATAAAATACATATTCTGTGAGCACTATCCTCAATTGTGATACACTCATAAGTACAATATACAGTTCAGTTACATCATTCCTCCATAGTACTCCGACTACATTACCTATAATTACTATACACATATTACTACTATGGTGATTCTGCCCATACTCCTATTACGTTACCTATAATTACTATACACATATTATTACTGTGGTGGTTTTGCCCAGTGCACGTATTCTTGGGTCCATGGCCTGCAACAATGCCCCCCCAGAATCTGGCCACTGGCCTCAATCACCATAATAAATTAACTATATAACAAGTATGTAAATTACACCGTGAACTAATAAACCTCAATCAGACTCCCTGAAATAGAAATGATGTCCATGGACACCCAAAATAACAGCGGACTCGGCGTCATTGGCAGACACTTTTTTCACCTATAAAAACAGCTCCACATTACCTACATTCCACTTCCCTAGCATTTCAATGCCCTCTCCCAGCCATCACATAATACCAAATGTCTTTTCCAAGCTGTCCATTCACAAACTTTCTGTGAACTGCCACGGTGTCCACAGACAGCTACAACACCTGCCCAAACTTTTTCAACCTTCTAAATAGCCCCATATCATTGTTTTCCCTCTCCCCACCTTACCCGGCCCCTCTTTCCACCACCAAATAACCCAACATGTGTTTTCCAGAATTTTCCACACTCATCTGTCCGCGTACACAGGTGACTGTCCGCAGATCCTACATTGCGGGTGTTTCTTAAAATATGATATACCTCACACTCTTCACCATCCAATCAGCTTGTGCGTCCGATGTCCGTGGAACTTACGTGAGCCCCTGGACCAATCGGAGGCCTGTACGCGGACTGAATAGGGAAATGAGCCCGCAGACCGAACCCAGATATCGCTAATTTGTTTGACCTACTTTTTGGTCATTATAAAAGTTAAATACTGGACATAGTTAAACCAAATTTACAAAATGATGAAAATTCATCCAGCGATTTGGGCTGATGGCACAAGCATATTTTCCTTTAAAATCTAATATCATGCCAACCTTAACTCAGCCTGTTTTGGTTTTGCAAAGTGTTTGCACTAAAATGCTTTATAGTGAAAACAGTGTTTATTTATCTATGTTTGTAATGTGTTACACGTGTGCTCTTTTCATTAATATTTAAAGTTTGCATCATTTAATAAATTGAATTTGTCATGCATAGTACGCGTGTTTGCATGTTTTATCCATAATGTAATTACTATACATTTTATGTACATATTTGTAGATGTAAATGTTACTAAGTTTTACTATATATTTTAATATTTTTTCAGTTGATTACTGTATGTTTTCTTTTTATAGAGTTAAAAGTGTATTGTTTAGTAAATGATGCATCTACAGTGATGAAGTGTACCTTGCTAATTATTAATGTATATGTAAACTATGACACTTAAATGTTTATGTATTTTTTGTTATTGTAGATACATTTTTAAACATATTCTGCATATTTGTTCATTGCAATTTTTTGGAGGAATTGTGCTTATTTATCTCATATTTCATGTTTTTTTTTTTTATGTAGTGCACCTTTGTGGGAGAAAACAATGAGAGGAGCGTGTGCGTGTCTAGAATGAGTTGATGGTTGTGAAAGACTGTGTCACAATATATAGGGCCTCATTACACGGATGGCGGTGAACCATGGCGCTATTAGCGCCATGGTTCATGCCGGTAAAATACAGTCACCACCTTGGTGGAAAGGGGAATTACCGCCCCATTCCAAGGTTGGTGGGGCGGTAATTCCTCCTTCCACCATTGCCCTTCCCCATTCCCATTTTTGCCCCATAGGGCTCTATGGGAATGGGGAAGGCGCTAATTACGGTACCGCAAATTGCGGTACAATAATTAGCTCCACTGGTCCCTTTGCGGGTTGGTTTTTAATGCCTGCAAAAAGCAGGCGTTAAATTCCCCAACCCGCAAAGGGACCTCGTAGTAAGGCGGTAAGTATTTACCGGTACCGCTAAAATACCGGTACCGGTAAACCCTTACCGCCTACCGTGTAATGAGGCCCATAGTGGTGTTTTATATATAGAAGTGGCCAGAAGGATCTCCTCCATTGATGAAAGGTCATGTCATGGTATATATTGTGACAAAAAGGGAAGAGAGATTGAACAGGATCTTCTCCATTGCAGAGGAAAGGCAGCTCTGCAAATAAAATATAGGTGAGGTCCAGTATATGGTGGACATGGGATCGCTCTTCTCCGAAAAAGGGAGTGTGAGTATGTAAATTCCCTCTTCCCGAGGCAAGGGGATAGATGAAGGGTCTACACCATTATGTAAATAAGTGTGATATTGTTGTGTAGGCCAATTATATGGTGTCCCTGGGATCCCTTCTCCCCGGCGTAAGGGGTTGTAAGGAAGTAAAGTCCCTTATCTCGAAGAGGAGACTGACAAATAGCTTAAACCATTGTGTATAATATTGTGTTATTATTGATTTGATTTGATGTGATATGATATAAGTCATTTATAACGCGCCTCTACACATGTGTTTCTAGCCGTGACAACACAAAGGAGGGAAGACAGAGGGAGGCAAAAACAAACAATCTTACTAGGCCTTGTGCCATTCAGATTGTGCAAGTATGAGAACTAGAAGTGCAAGTGAAAAGGGAGGGGGGAAGTGCAAGAGAGAGGGGGAAAACAGGGCAGCAATGTTCTGAGTAAGTGCAGCCAGAGCAGCATGTCTCTAGGTAGTGCACAGAGAACAAGGGACTCTAGGTTTACAATTAAAGCCCCTAAGTGTGAGGTAGGCCCAGAGGCAGTGCAAGGGTGACTGATCAAGAAAGAGCCTGGTACCCAGTGAGATTCTGAAGGTAACCAAGCAACTAGTCGGTACAGCAGACAGGTAGGTCAGGTAGGTCAGCAGGGGAGGGAGATAGATAAAGCAGTGGAGAAGAGGTGATTTAAGGTGTTTTTGGAGTAGTTAAAATGTGAATTGGTGGTCTTTTGGTTGTGTGAAGAGCACCTGCAATGTGGGGAGCCACGCACATATCCTGCAAGGGGGTCCTCCTCAGAGTAAACAACAAACAAAAAATACATTTTTCTAAAAGAAATAGTTTCCTTTTGAAGTCACTCTGCCTATTATTACCAGAAATAATGTATTTATGAAGGCAGAGTGACCAGGAAAATATACTATTTCTTTATGAAGTCCGAGGGCTCCCCCTCCCCAGGATATGGAAGACAACAGGCTGGAGGCCTTCATGCCATGGGGCGGGGGGAGCCCTTTGACTTAGAAAAATAAATAGTTTCTGTTTGAAGACACTCTGCCTTTACAAAAAAGAAAATCTCTGTTCCGGTGCAGTCCTTTAACAGCAACAATTTCTTTATGAAGTCAGAGTGACTTAAAAAATAAACCAATTCTTCTTGACGTAATGTGGCTCCCCTCCACCCCATGACACAGAGGTCTCCAGATCCTCTGAAGATGATGGGAATGCGCGTTCCTGGCTGCTGCAGGGAGCTGAAGGTCTCGTTCCCTGGACCAATGGATTAAAGGTAAGAAAATGTGTTTTCTTTAAATGTGTGTGTGTGCATGTAAGTGTGTGTACATATAGGTATATAATTACTGAGGGAGTGCATGATGTGGCCTGGGTATGCCTGTGTGAGTATATGGTTACAATGTGCATACTCAACTGCATGGGTGGCTGTGTGTGTATGTGCTATCATGGATCAACATTTGCTGAGAGCCATGCAGAAAAATATGATGTATAGTATGTATTTTGTAAAGCGCACATTCTATTTTTCTAAGCGCTAAAAGTGGTCTGTTTTTGTCAATTATGAATTCGGCTTTTCTGAGTACGAAAGGCAATGTGATAATGCTGAACACAGCAAATAGATGTTATTATAAGAACTTGCCTCCTGGCAGACTGTCAAATATTCTTGAGCAGAGAATACAGGCTTGACAGCGTGAGGAAGAAATAGCATGACTGATGTTTTCGTTTCTGCAGAGTTAGGGTGACTTGTACGAAAGACAGGAATGTTTGCAATATGCCTTTCTTTCTTAGAATATGTTCCAGCACAGTACACGGCTATGTTGCAAAGTATGCACCTAGGTAGAAGTATGCTGTTTCCATGGAATGCTTCTACGCATGTAATGTACATCAATGCCACTATGTATAAACAGTGGATTTCTGTTCAGTAGGGGAGCGTGGGAGTTTTCAGTGCTATTGTGACAGCTGAGTGCTAGGGGCCTGGCTTGTTAGTGAGCAGCATACTTCTCCTGCCATGCATATTATTGCATCTAAATATCCATCTCTGTGTCTTGTGATCTTATTTTTTTTCCATAGTATGCATATTTATGAACTTGCAGTTTGTGTGTGTATGTTTATGGTGAATGGTGTGCGTGTTTGTGTTAACAGGCTCAACAAAACCTACTTTCAGGTGCTGGCTAACCTTTGAAATGTTGGGAGAGGGGCTACGTTCAGGGGTGGCGGGTGAGGGGCAACCTTATTTGTGTGGGGGCTTCTAACTTATTTACGCATTGTAATGAGAATATTCTAGTGCAGCTTCAATGATACAAGCAGTTAACGTTCTCCTTTAAGTGTGAAAACACACACTTATGGACTACTTTCAGAACGAGCGGTCTCCTGTCCCCTCTCTGCCCTTTCATTCACTCCCCTGGCATGCAAGGACTAAACTCCCATCACAATTTCAACTCCCTAAAAACTAACAATGAAATGCTTTATGTTAGTAATTGCTGGCTCTTTGTTAACGGTGAAAACCAGGCACCATTTAACATATGTGACCTGTTCTGTCCGGCAACGGCTTTGTAGGTCAGCCAGGTCGAGTCAGCATAGCCCAACATTTCAGGGGGAGGACAGAATCCCAGTTAGATCAATGGTATTATGCCACTGCTTGTGTTTGATGCCATGATTATTTATTGGTAATCTTCATTACCCATAGCCCCATTCTCCTTCCTCTCAGTATTTGTGTATGAGGCATTTTGCCTCATACACAATTATCTGGATGAGGTATTGGGACTTGTAGGTAATGCCTGGCTTAGTTACATGTAGTAGTATTAATTGCTCCTAGTCCTACTCTTCCTCATCTGAGTACTTACCTATGAGGCAAGGCACCTTATATGTAAGCACTGGGACCAGGAAGAGGGATGTGGAGGTCATTTCTAGACAGAGGAGCTGATTTTGAGGTTTGGAGCAGGAGAGGGGATGTGTGGAGGGGTTATATCATAATGGTCATCCATGGCCAGACTAAACAGGCATGATTTGTGGTATCAGTGGCTAAATAGGTATTTTGGTGCAGCCAATCTAGTCATTTCTTAGTTTGGATTGACCATTTTCATCTGGGCACCTATGATAAAGCTATCCTGCTAGTCTAGGCATGTCTTACATTGGCATAGTATATTTTTCTAGGCATCTGTGATAAAACAACCATGATAAGTGTTATTGCTTCGACTGGCGCATTTTGGTGCAGCAGTCTAGGTATGTCTAAATATGGCCTGGCATGCTTTACTGTCATGTGTTAAGTGTCTAGACTGGTCTACAATGTTCAGCCAGTTGGACATGTGTTCATTGTGGCATGACATTTTTAATAGCAAAGCATTACATGAATTAAAGCATTAATGGTCCTGTGTACTGTTGGTGACTTGCATGTACTGGATTGTTGGACTGGTGTTACCCTACTAAACAATTGCAAACGCTCTGGCTTTTTAGCACATTATCTCTCAGAAGGTTTGCTGTAAAACATATATACATACCCTTCCCATAGTACAGTGTGCGGCGTAACCCTTGCAGCAGCAAGTTCATGGTAATCTAGTCTTGCCCAGAGTGTGGCATGACCGTGATTTGTTGCCAAGTTGGGGGTGGGGGCATCAGCATGGCTCGCAGGTGGGGCCCCAAATGTTGTGCTATGCCACTGGGTGTAACATGATAAGTGTGTGGTGTGTGAGGCAAAGAGAACTGGGAACGGTAACAGGGAGTGTGGGCAGAGTTTGGAAGGGGCAGGTAGATTGACGCTGATGCATTGGTGTCCAGGAAACAATAGATTATTACATGTGCAGATTTGACATCACCATGAGTTCCCTTATCCCACTCAAATACATGTATACAGCACTTCCACTGTATCAGGAGAATATTATGAAATATCATAAGGTGTAGATCGCTGATACAAGAGGAGGGATTTACAAGCCGTGGCCCAAAGAAGAAACAAATAATAAAGATGTTCTGGGCCACATGTGCCTATATGTAGCAGCAAAATATAAGGGGAAGAAGCTGAGGAAAAGAAAGGGTATTTTGGAGCTTTGGAGAATGGTTGAGGATTTGGAATATGTCACAGAGGATCCTAAACCTGAAAAAATTGTAATACAAACACCCTGTGTCATTCCTGCACTTTGTATAGCCCTGGCATCCGGCAATACACCCACAGGCCCCACAGTCCTGCCACCCCCATAGCGGTGTTATCCAATTGAAGGAGCCACATGTTATACTAATCCTGAGTATGTGCCCCATGCAGCCCCATAACAGAGGGCCCCCACACCCTAAGAAAATGTCCTGCAGCCCCCAGCAGCAGATACCACACAACTTATTAGTCATGGAAATAGAGAATAGGACATGAAGGGTTTTAGAAACATCATTGAAAAGGACAGAGGCAGAGCTTGTACAAGTAAAGCAAGAAAGGGAAGATGGGCAAAGAGCGCCAGTAGGCACTGATGAATGGAGAGTGGTGATATTTTATTTAGAATTGACAGCACTGTAATTAGGGATGTGCATGCTAAAAAGAAGGTTGAGGGTCATAGACTACAAGTCAATCAGATCAAAAGTTGATGCAGTAGCAGCAGAGGAAGACGAATGGTGCACAGATGAGAAACAGGGAGATAAGATGCAGCCATGGGTGACATGGAGAGAAGAAGGTGTGTGGGGTCCAAGACTGAGAGGGCAACCAGTTCACCTGGCAGTGGTGAAGGGGAAGCGAGTGGGATAAAAGTCACTAGCTAAGCAGGTGGAAACACAGTTTCCATTGTTACATACCCTGGCCACATGTGGATAGACACGATTTGATGAATCCACTGCCACCTCTCGAAGTAGGAGCAGGTAACTGGATATATGCACTTGAAAAACAGACCACTGGCATTACACTAGCGATAGGAAACATGAACAGTTTGTTTGCCTCATTATTAGGAGAGCAAGCGGGTATTTGAAAAAGAGCAGAGAATCCAGGGGTATGAATGGGTGATGACAACCATAATGGGGATCATTTTATTGATTTTCGAACTACAATGTAGGCTGTCCGAAGAGCAACAAATCATGATAGAGCAGATATTGATTCGATTACGGTGAAGACTATGAAAGAGGATGAAGACCAGGCACAATACTTTTGGGATGGCTGATAATGTTTTCAATGGGAAAGAAAGGTTTGTACTGCACGCACCAAATTGGTGACTGGGGTATATGCAGTGTTAGCCCAATGTTGCAATCTTGTATATATCTATTATAGATAATGATAACAGGATGAGAGTTACTATTGATGTTGTTTTGCGTATAGTTGATACATTTTAGATTTGCATACACATTGCAACATAACTTATGTCGATACAGTGTGCACACAATGTAGTTGTGTCGTGTGCAATGTAGTGCCTAAAGGTGGGAAGTGGGGAGCTTTATATGTGCATGCGAGAAAGGAGATTTGCGGATGAGCAAGCCACTGTGAAGGTGCATGGTAGTTTTGAACACATGTGCAGACACATATATTCATGGGGGTTTTCAGGAAAATGTGTTTGAGGCCGTTGTGGAACACCGGGTACATGGTGAATACATGGTAATGTTGAATAATGCAGGTTCCTCATAGCTGGGGTTTGTGCAGGCTGCAGAAACCTGGGTTGGCGCGATAAACCTTGTTTGACATGGAAAGTTGGTTGACTATGGTTGAAGGATGGGGAAGGTGGCTAACTGCATTCGGCCAGCTGCGATAATATCAAAAGGTCAGTTGCAAGCCAAGACGATATGAAGTGCTAGTGGGTCTACTCTAGGGGGATTAGATTTCCATGTCCAGGGTTTGCCAATCATGTTTGGGGGGTTTACTTTATAACAAAACATGTGGAAGTGTGTTAAATGTTGCAACAATCTATATAAAGTGTAAGATGTGTGTGGTTCGAGGAGAATCTGGTTAGTTCTGTCTCTAAGGAATGGTCTAGCCACTCACAGCCATCGGTATGCAATAAACTTCCCTTAATGAAAAACATGCACTCACTTTTTGAGAGGTGGGCTTATTTTGAGCAGAGAGGTCTGAGGTCATCCCCAACAATACATATGCCAGATTCAAGGGATTTGGAGATCTGAGAAAGGGAACCCATTGGGATAAGAATCCAGCAATATTCTATCATATACTAAAGAAAGGACTCACCAATGTGGTTCAAAAAGGTTTTGATACGGCAGAGTGGATTGAGGCTAAGGGATGGGCAGAGATTCAGGCAATTATACTACATCATTGCAGCTAAAGGTAGGAAAAAAAGAATACTATTGTTTTTTTTTTGGTTAATTTGTGGCGGTGGGGGCTGTAAAGGCCATATATTCCAATTTGAACCAATTCTAAACTACACATTGGGAGTCAGTCCAGAGCAGAGATAAGATATCGAGAGACATTGTTGGGTAGCTTTATTCCTCGCGCGTCATGGTGTGCCACCCACTCCCAGTTGCACCTTGCGCATAGTCCAGTTGTGCTCCTGATGGCCAGCACCCATTTTCCATGTGTAGGCCTGTGTGCAGCGAACAAGCATTCTTTGCCCTCAAAATACCAGCTGCTGTATTTCCAAAAGTTTGTTCACTTCCACAAGTTCTCAGGTGTGCCCGAATCGTTCTTCAGTAGTCTGGGTCCAGTGTTATGTTGCATATCTTCCCAAATCGATATCAATTGATGATTCAGATAATCTTGCACCTTTTCACACGCCATGTCCCATTCCAGCTTCTAGCACGCCATCCAACAATTTTCAGAAGTCCCACTAATTAAGCTTAATCAAGGTCCCTATGACATGGAGCTTACCAATTTGTGCCTCAATACTTAAATAATAATAAGCTCTGCCCGAGATGTGAGCCTGGTTCACTTTTTCCCCTTGTATATCCCCCAGGTTGCAAGTGCAGTATTAGCCCCACTCTACATTTTGTCCAATACCTTTTCTGCCGTCCTTCCAACATCTTCTTTTGTTGCTGCGGTATGCATATACCAGCACCCGGAGTACAATCCTGATAATGCGTGGTCACCTGAAAGGCAGACAAAAACAATTGCTCCTGTTGCATTCAATACCATGTATCCATAACCTGTTTTCACTGGGTTTGATAACGCACTGTACCTTAACATTTGATTATAGACTTACGTATATTTTAATAAATCTTCTATTTCCCATTCTGGTGATTGTACATGCTGAAACATTGTGCACGTGCAGTTCTCTAAACTATTTGAAAAATAACACTGAACTTCTGTAGCATTTGAACATACCTTTACCAATTTACAGGGTAATTCATAGAATTTCGCAGAAAAGTGTCGCAAGCGGCTGGCGCAGAGTGTCCGCGTGCGATTGTCTGCGCCAGGCACGTGCGCTAAAACCGATTTCCACGCACAGCGTATTCATGGATTATATGCTCCCAAACCAGCCGTGGCGCAGAGTATCGCAGCGACCCTGCAGCAGCGCCAGTAACGCCCCCAAGAACGCCCTCGCGCAAGGAAAAGCCATCAAAATCGCTAAATCATCGCAAAGGGCAGCGCTAACCCTGGACCAGTCCACAGGGCTGCCAAACAAGGAACGCAAAGCGGGTAACGTGCATATCAGGGGTACGCGTGAAGTTATACACGCGATTAGCCAGGGTACGTGTATTACAGTGGTACGTGGGAATTATCACACGCGATTTGGCTGGGTACGTGTATTACAGGGGTACACGGGAAGTTCTACACGCGATTCGGCTGGGTACGTGTATTACAGGGGTGCGCGGGAATTCTCACATGCGATTTGGCCAGGTACGTGTATTACAGGGGTGCGCGGGAATTATCACACGCGATTTGGCTGGGTACGTGTATTACAGGGGTACACGGGAAGTTCTACACGCGATTCGGCTGGGTACGTGTATTACAGGGGTGCGCGGGAATTCTCACATGCGATTTGGCCAGGTACGTGTATTACAGGGGTGCGCGGGAATTATCACACGCGATTTGGCTGGGTACGTGTATTACAGGGGTACACGGGAAGTTCTACACGCGATTCGGCTGGGTACGTGTATTACAGGGGTGCGCGGGAATTCTCACATGCGATTTGGCCAGGTACGTGTATTACAGGGGTGCGCGGGAATTATCACACGCGATTTGGCTTGGTACGTGTATTACAGGGGTGCGTGGTAATGATCAGACGCGATTTGGCTTGGTACGTGTATTACAGGGGTGCGTGGGAAGTTCTACACGCGATTGGCCAGGGTACGTGTATTACAGGGGTACGTGGGAATTATCACACACGATTTGGCTGGGTACGTGTATTACAGGGGTACACGGGAAGTTCTACACGCGATTCGGCTGGTACGTGTATTACAGGGGTGCGCAGGAATTCTCACATGCGATTTGGCCAGGTACGTGTATTACAGGGGTGTGCGGGAATAATCACACGCAATTAGGCTGGGTGGGTCCTCACAGGTGTTCCCTGTACACCCTCCACGGCCCCTGCAGGCAGCCCACAAAACAGGGGACTAGCCTGCACACCTGCTCATGTCCCCCTGCACCCCCACCCCCCTGCCACCATGGGCAGCCCCCACCAGGCCCCCACTCATGTCTCCCACCACCCCCACCCCCCAGCAGTGCAGGGTCAACCTCCACCAGGCCCCCACTCATGTCCCCCTGCACCCCCACCCCCCAGCAGTGCAGGGGCACCCTCCACCAGGCACCCACCCATGTCTCCCACCACCCCCACCCCCCAGCAGTGCAGGGGCACCCTCCACCAGGCCCCCACTCATGTCTCCCACCACCCCCACCCCCCTGCCACCATGGGCAGCCCCCACCAGGCCCCCACTCATGTCTCCTACCACCCCCACACCCCAGCAGTGCAGGGTCAACCTCCACCAGGCCCCCACTCATGTCCCCCTGCACCCCCACCCCCCAGCAGTGCAGGGGCACCCTCCACCAGGCCCCCACTCATGTCTCCCACCACCCCCACCCCCCAGCAGTGCAGGGTCACCCTCCAACAGGCACCCACCCATGTCTCCCACCACCCCCACCCCCCAGCAGTGCAGGGGCACCCTCCACCAGGCCCCCACTCATGTCTCCCACCACCCCCACCCCCCTGCCACCATGGGCAGCCCCCACCAGGCCCCCACTCATGTCTCCCACCACCCCCACCCCCCAGCAGTGCAGGGGCACCCTCCACCAGGCCCCCACTCATGTCTCCCACCACCCCCACCCCCCAGCAGTGCAGGGGCACCCTCCACCAGGCACCCACCCATGTCTCCCACCACCCCACCCCCCAGCAGTGCAGGGGCACCCTCCACCAGGCCCCCACTCATGTCCCCCTGCACCCCCACCCCCCAGCAGTGCAGGGGCACCCTCCACCAGGCCCCCACTCATGTCTCCCACCACCCCCACCCCCCAGCAGTGCAGGGTCACCCTCCACCAGGCACCCACCCATGTCTCCCACCACCCCCACCCCCCAGCAGTGCAGGGGCACCCTCCACCAGGCACCCACCCATGTCTCCCACCACCCCCACCCCCCAGCAGTGCAGGGGCACCCTCCACCAGGCACCCACCCATGTCTCCCACCACCCCCACCCCCCAGCAGTGCAGGGGCACCCTCCACCAGGCTCCCACTCATGTCTCCCACCACCCCCACCCCCCAGCAGTGCAGGGTCACCCTCCACCAGGCACCCACCCATGTCTCCCACCACCCCCACCCCCCAGCAGTGCAGGGGCACCCTCCACCAGGCCCCCACCCATGTCACCCACCACCCCCACCCCCCAGCAGTGCAGGGGCACCCTCCACCAGGCACCCACCCATGTCTCCCACCACCCCCACCCCCCAGCAGTGCAGGGGCACCCTCCACCAGGCCCCCACTCATGTCTTCCACCACCCCCACCCCCCTGCCACCATGGGCAGCCCCCACCAGGCCCCCACTCATGTCTCCCACCAACCCCACACCCCAGCAGTGCAGGGTCAACCTCCACCAGGCCCCCACTCATGTCCCCCTGCACCCCAACCCCCCAGCAGTGCAGGGGCACCCTCCAGCAGACCCTCACTAATGTCTCCCACCACCCCCACCCCCCAGCAGTGCAGGCCCTCCACCAGGCACCCAGCCATGTCTCCCACCACCCCCACCCCCCAGCAGTGCAGGGGCACCCTCCACCAGGCCCCCACTCATGTCTCCCACCACCCCCACCCCCCTGCCACCATGGGCAGCCCCCACCAGGCCCCCACTCATGTCTCCCACCACCCCCACCCCCCAGCAGTGCAGGGGCACCCTCCACCAGGCCCCCACTCATGCCTCCCACCACCCCCCCCCCAGCAGTGCAGGGGCACCCTCCACCAGGCACCCACCCATGTCTCCCACCACCCCCACCCCCCAGCAGTGCAGGGGCACCCTCCACCAGGCCCCCACCCATGTCTCTCACCACCCCCACCCCCCAGCAGTGCAGGGGCACCCTCCACCAGGCCCCCACTCATGTCCCCCTGCACCCCCACCCCCCAGCAGTGCAGGGGCACCCTCCACCAGGCCCCCACTCATGTCTCCCACCACCCCCACCCCCCAGCAGTGCAGGGTCACCCTCCACCAGGCACCCACCCATGTCTCCCACCACCCCCACCCCCCAGCAGTGCAGGGGCACCCTCCACCAGGCCCCCACTCATGTCTCCCACCACCCCCACCCCCCAGCAGTGCAGGGGCACCCTCCACCAGGCCCCCACTCATGTCTCCCACCACCCCCACCCCCCAGCAGTGCAGGGTCACCCTCCACCAGGCACCCACCCATGTCTCCCACCACCCCCACCCCCCAGAAGTGCAGGGGAACCCTCCACCAGGCCCCCACTCATGTCTCCCACCACCCCCACCCCCCTGCCACCATGGGCAGCCCCCACCAGGCCCCCACTCATGTCTGCCACCACCCCCACCCCCCAGCAGTGCAGGGGCACCCTCCACCAGGCACCCACCCATGTCTCCCACCACCCCCACCCCCCAGCAGTGCAGGGGCACCCTCCACCAGGCCCCCACTCATGTCTCCCACCACCCCCACCCCCCAGCAGTGCAGGGTCTACCTCCACCAGGCCCCCACTCATGTCCCCCTGCACCCCCACCCCCCAGCAGTGCAGGGGCACCCTCCACCAGGCACCCACCCATGTCTCCCACCACCCCCACCCCACAGCAGTGCAGGGGCACCCTCCACCAGGCCCACACTCATGTCTCCCACCACCCCCACCCCCCTGCCACCATGGGCAGCCCCCACCAGGCCCCCACTCATGTCTCCCACCACCCCCACACCCCAGCAGTGCAGGGTCAACCTCCACCAGGCCCCCACTCATGTCCCCCTGCACCCCCACCCCCCAGCAGTGCAGGGGCACCCTCCACCAGGCCCCCACTCATGTCTCCCACCACCCCCACCCCCCAGCAGTGCAGGGTCACCCTCCACCAGGCACCCACCCATGTCTCCCACCACCCCCACCCCCCAGCAGTGCAGGGGCACCCTCCACCAGGCCCCCACTCATGTCTCCCACCACCCCCACCCCCCTGCCACCATGGGCAGCCCCCACCAGGCCCCCACTCATGTCTCCCACCACCCCCACCCCCCAGCAGTGCAGGGGCACCCTCCACCAGGCCCCCACTCATGTCTCCCACCACCCCCATCCCCCAGCAGTGCAGGGGCACCCTCCACCAGGCACCCACCCATGTCTCCCACCACCCCCACCCCCCAGCAGTGCAGGGGCACCCTCCACCAGGCCCCCACCCATGTCACCCACCACCCCCACCCCCCAGCAGTGCAGGGGCACCCTCCACCAGGCCCCCACTCATGTCCCCCTGCACCCCCACCCCCCAGCAGTGCAGGGGCACCCTCCACCAGGCCCCCACTCATGTCTCCCACCACCCCCACCCCCCAGCAGTGCAGGGTCACCCTCCACCAGGCACCCACCCATGTCTCCACCACCCCCACCCCCCAGCAGTGCAGGGGCACCCTCCACCAGGCCCCCACTCATGTCTCCCACCACCCCCACCCCCCAGCAGTGCAGGGGCACCCTCCACCAGGCCCCCACTCATGTCTCCCACCACCCCCACCCCCCAGCAGTGCAGGGTCACCCTCCACAAGGCACCCACCCATGTCTCCCACCACCCCCACCCCCCAGCAGTGCAGGGGCACCCTCCACCAGGCCCCCACTCATGTCTCCCACCACCCCCACCCCCCTGCCACCATGGGCAGCCCCCACCAGGCCCCCACTCATGTCTGCCACCACCCCCACCCCCCAGCAGTGCAGGGGCACCCTCCACCAGGCACCCACCCATGTCTCCCACCACCCCCACCCCCCAGCAGTGCAGGGGCACCCTCCACCAGGCCCCCACTCATGTCTCCCACCACCCCCACCCCCCAGCAGTGCAGGGTCAACCTCCACCAGGCCCCCACTCATGTCCCCCTGCACCCCCACCAAACAGAAGTGCAGGGGCACCCTCCACCAGGCACCCACCCATGTCTCCCACCACCCCCACCCCCCAGCAGTGCAGGGGCACCCTCCACCAGGCCCCCACTCATGTCTCCCACCACCCCCACCCCCCTGCCACCATGGGCAGCCCCCACCAGGCCCCCACTCATGTCTCCCACCACCCCCACACCCCAGCAGTGCAGGGTCAACCTCCACCAGGCCCCCACTCATGTCCCCCTGCACCCCCACCCCCCAGCAGTGCAGGGGCACCCTCCACCAGGCCCCCACTCATGTCTCCCACCACCCCCACCCCCCAGCAGTGCAGGGTCACCCTCCACCAGGCACCCACCCATGTCTCCCACCACCCCCACCCCCCAGCAGTGCAGGGGCACCCTCCACCAGGCCCCCACTCATGTCTCCCACCACCCCCACCCCCCTGCCACCATGGGCAGCCCCCACCAGGCCCCCACTCATGTCTCCCACCACCCCCACCCCCCAGCAGTGCAGGGGCACCCTCCACCAGGCCCCCACTCATGTCTCCCACCACCCCCACCCCCCAGCAGTTCAGGGGCACCCTCCACCAGGCACCCACCCATGTCTCCCACCACCCCCACCCCCCAGCAGTGCAGGGGCACCCTCCACCAGGCCCCCACTCATGTCTCCCACCACCCCCACCCCCCTGCCACCATGTGCAGCCCCCACCAGGTCCTCACAATCCCCAATCATGTGCGTAATGGTCAGCCTCCACAGCCAAAAAGCCCTACCAAGTAACCCATTCACCCACATGGAAATGAAAACACATGTTACACCCCCAATGTTCATGAAGCAAATGAACCCATGTCCGTCACACACATATTTTCAAATTGAATGGGAAAACACACAACATGACATGCATGAAACCAATGAGATGAAACCACACAGTGAACAATGTTAAAAAAAATGTATTGGACAAAAATACGAATGGTAAAGAAAGAAAAATAACTACAATGTAAATTTGAAAAAATAAGCTGCATGTCCGCATAAAAACACAAAAGTAGAAAATCAAATCCAAAAAATTTTGTCCAAAGTGAAATGTAAAAACTCTCCATGCAACAAAGAACTATGTACAAAAATAACAAGGGTCCTTCATCACAACTGAACTAAGGAAACCTCCTAAAAAACCTACCTAAATATCAACTATATACAAAAAGTGGAGCAGTGTCCGTCGACTCCAAATCATAAGAAAAAACAAAGGAAACCTAAAACTAAAGAACTATATACAAAGGTGGCGGGCAAGTCCAGCGGCTCACTCCGTGGTGTTCTGGGCCAGGGCATCATCGAACTCCTGTTCGATGTCCCGGAGGCGGTCCAGTTCCATGGCCCCGAGGGTCCGCAGGGACGACGCTGTGTCCTCCTCCAACCCCCTGCAGATTGCCTCGAGGCACTCGGCCCGCCTCAGGGCCCTCCGCATGGAGTTCTCCGCCCTGACCATTGTGAGCCGCGCCTCTTCCGCCCGCCGCCGCTCCGCACCTATGGCGTGGCCCAACCGCTGCCACACGGAAGACACTCTCTGTCCTGGGTCCTCCTGCCCTCCGGCCGATGCCTGCCCCTCCGATGTCGAAGGCCCCGAGCCTTCATGGCTCCCACCATGTTGCTGCTGCTGCTCTGCCTCTGCCCGTGCACTGCCTCCTGATGCCTGCACATCCTCCGCCGGCTGGGGTGCAGTTGTTGATGTGGCCACCCCTGCTGGACGTCCGACTCCCGACTGTGGCAGGGATGCCTCCTCCACCAGCCTGGCCGCACTGTCAGAGGCAGCTCCACAGGGCACCCAGGTGACTGATGGGTGGGAAGATGGCACAGAGGACGACTGGCGCGTAGGGGGTCCAGTTGAGGAGGGGGTCGGAACAAGCCCCATCAGACGGAGGAATCCGGTCTGGGTGACCTGTCCCAGAAGGCTGACGTGGTCAACGAGCCATTCGAGATGACGTGCAGTCT
This sequence comes from Ambystoma mexicanum, assembly GCF_040938575.1. Classification (NCBI taxonomy): domain Eukaryota; kingdom Metazoa; phylum Chordata; class Amphibia; order Caudata; family Ambystomatidae; genus Ambystoma; species Ambystoma mexicanum. The sequence goes on from NC_090939.1 coordinate 132,683,160, forward strand.
CTCCATGAAAAGACTGCAGGTCACCTCGCATGGCCCGTTGACGCAACGCCACACCAGCCAGGACAGGCTCAACCCGGACCTGGATAGCCACGTCCGCAGGCAGAGGAAGGCCAGTTGACGTCAGCTCATCCCCTGCCTGGAAACGGGTCTGGACGTAGGCATCCCTGCTGGTGCAAGATGATGCAGGGACAGGATCGGGGACAGGATTGCACACAGGCACCTCCGCGGCAGCCTGTGCTGCCTCCTGTCCCTGGTCCTGGACTGCACCACTAGCACCAGTGGGATCCCCACCTCCAGACCCCGTCTCTGGTGCTTGCACGGCCTCCTCCTCCACCAGACCCCCCACCAACCTGGATGACTCCGTGCCATCTTCCCCTGTTGGGCCCTGTGGGGTCCCAGCTGCCCCTTCTGCTGCCGAGGAGTCCAACTCCAACCTCCGCCTCTTGGACCTCCCCCCGGCAGCTGCGGCCTGGGACGCGGCACCGGACTCCTCACTCCCCGACGAGATGACAACACGGGAGGGGAGCCGGGCCTTGCGTCTCCGGCTGGCGGTCGGATCCCCGCCGCTGTGCTCCACAGCACCTTCTCCGCCCTCTTCATCAGTTGACGCTGCAGACAGGGAGAAACAAAACACAGGCATCAGGGCACTGTACAATGGACACATACACACATGACAGTTGCACATGAGTGGCATTGGCAAACCTCAGACATGTCATCACAATCCCCAACACACATGTCATTGCAACTCGCACACATGAGCCATACCACAGCCATATCGCAACTGCCACCGCCATCCATACACATACAACAGCATGAGCAGCCAAAGGTGACCCAGACATCACATGCAACACAGGAAGTGCACCACACATGTACACACACCACCACACTTGCATGCATGTGTACACCTCTGCCAAGTGTCGCACTGTTCAGACGGGCATCCATGTCACATCTGCCAATCAGGCTTACACATACCGCAGTCACATGCATCCATGTTGCATCACTGTTGCACCCTTGTCAAATACACACACATGCACATGTACACAGTGCTCATACATGCAGCCCAAAACAACATACATGCGTGACATCACGGACATGTCTACTTACATACACATACATACAAACATGTGTGCACGCACAACTGCATTTGCCATGCAAGCCTACACACACAAGCACCATCCATGTCTCACACATTACAGCCCTCGCATGTGTCAGCCCCACGGCCATGTACACCCCCACCCACACTGGACCCCATACAAACAGATGTGCAACCTGCACAATACCGAATAATCACCACACGCACTGCTCACAATCAGGATGCATGTACACTCACCGCTCGACTCCAGACGGGTCTGCTTCTCCAGGACCTGGACGTGGAGCGCTGGGGATATGCGTTCCAGGACCCCCATCTGTTCTTCCGACAAGTGGCCCCGGCGCCCCTTGGCATCCGCTGCCTTCAAGAGGCGCCGGGCCTTGTTCAGGGTCCTGGACCTGAAGTCCTCCCAGCGCTTCCTGACATGTTGTAAGTCCCGGACTGCCACCCCCTCCGCCTTGATGGCAGTCACAATGTCAGTCCAGATCCGAGTCCGTCCTTCCTTGTCGGCGCGGGAACTTCCAAAGAGGGCATCATACTGCCCCAGGACTTGCTCCACCAGGACACCAACTTCGGTGGCACTGAAGCTGGTGCCCCTCTGCCTCTCTGGCCGGGGGTTGTCAGTGGTCACAGATGGTGTTTGCCCCGACATGACAACCCCAGAGGCAGGAGTGGGTGGGCAACTGGGTCCTGGGGCTGGGCTGTGGAGCGATGGAATTCCAGTCGGGAGTCTTCGGTTCCAGCAGGGGTGGTCACAGCAACAGCACCCCTGGCTGATGTGCAGGCAGCAAATGGCAGTGCACGTGGGCAGCAGGCAGTCAGGCAGCAGCAGATGGTAGGTGGGAGCGTGCTCGGGGCTCTGGGGGGCAGTAGTTCGGCCTTCTGGGCAGGAGCGTGGTCTTCCGTGTGCTTACGCGTGGCCAGCTTGGTACGGAATGATTTGGCATGTGAAAATCCTGCACGTCAGCGTGAAAATCGAGGAAAGGCCCTTAGCGCGTAAGCGCGTCAGCACGCATACGCGATTCTATTGGACCAAAGGCCCTCAGCGCGTAAGCGCGTCTGTGACGTGACCCGCACGGGTGTTTCCCACACAGCACGTGATGACAGAGCACACGTGGAAAGACTGCACGTCAGAGTCTCATCGCGTGTGATTGGTGGAAATGGCCCTACACGCAGAAGTGACAAAGCGTGTAATTGGTGGAAATGGCCCTACACGCAGAAGTGACAAAGCGTGAAATTGGAGGAAATGTCCCTACACGCAGAAGTGACAAAGCGTGTAATTGGAGGAAATGTCCCTACACGCAGAAGTGACAAAGCGTGTAATTGGTGGAAATGGCCCTAGCGCGTACACGCCGCGTAAGTGACGCTGGACGTGTGGGCCTGTATAAAAGGTACGCGTAGTACACCACTTCCTTGTACGTGCTTTTCGTGGAGAGCGAGTGGGTGAATTCTGTACTTCTTGTCGTTTCACACGCGATTTACTTCACGGCGTTTCAAGTTCGTATTCCCTGTTACCTCTGACAGCTTTTTCTCTTCTTTCGCTTTTACTGGTTTACCTGGGCCTGTTCCCTCAAACAGTGTTCCCTTCAACTGTTGTCCTGTCTCCTCAGACAGCGTACAAATCTTCTTTTGGCGGGGGTGTTGCCAACCAAACGTGCTCCTTTTACACGCTCGTTTACCAGGCAGACGGTGAGTCACGCACGTATCTAACATCTGTGCTTGCCCCGTGTGTAGCCTACCCCTTCAGAGGTCATTCTAGGCTGTGTGTGACACGCATACGTTCATTCTTGTGTTACTGGGTGCCACAGCGTAGTGCAGGTTTTTCTTTCTGCACACGTGGTCTAGGAGGGGTTGCGTGCACGTCATCTCCCTTTTTTGGGGCTCCTGTGCGTAGCGTGACCCGTCATCTTTCCCCAGGGGTTACAATCAGCCTTGCAAGAGCACTAGGGTACAATTACCATCTGGTACCCAACCCCTTTGACCCCCTATTGCCCAGGACAATAGTTTCCAGCCACTCCCATACGCACATTTACATCAGTGCCATGGCTGGGAGGCGAGGATTCCGTAAGGGTGGCAAAGGTGGAAGAGCCACAAGTGGTGGCCGTGGTGGATCCGGTAGGGGACGTGGTCGTTACTTGCAGGGTGAGCCTGTCCCCCCATGTGTGGAGGACCAGTCAAGGGCACCCATAATCCCCCCCCCCCCCTCCCGTTGAAGCTGATGTGGCTGACACCATCCATGCTCAGCCCTTGTTGGACCAGCCCATTGTGGCACCAGATCTGGCTGACTCCATGGCTGACTTCCAGGTCAGCAGGCCTATGACACGTGCGCTGGTGCACGTTGATGTCACCATGCCACGTGCATCTGGGCCAGCAAGGTCATCTGCTGCACCAAGGAGGCAGGGCGGAGAGGCTGCAGGGGCAGCTGCGGCTCCATCCACCCCAGCCCTCACACACCCAGCCAGGACAGTGTCGGTCCTAGTCCATGCTGCTGACATTCCCCCTGACAAATCACACTAGAGCCAATGCCTGCACCAACTCCCATGCTGAGTGTGCAATCCCACACTCCTGATACAGAGTCCACCAGGGCTCCTGCCCCTAGTGTCCAGAGCGGCGCAGGACACTCAGGATCACCACCACCTTCCAAGCGGAAGAGGAAGAGTGCTCGTCCGGCACAGGCTGATGCCCCAGACATGGCTACACAGTCCGGCCCATCCAGGAAGCCCAGTTTCACGGATGACGAACTGAATGCACTTGTCGAGTATGTGTCCGGACATGACAACGAGATGGTCATTGTTGCAGGATCCAAGACCACACCTGCACAACGCCAGGCACACTGGCAGACCGTTGCGGACATCGTAAGTGCCCTTGGAATCGTGAGGCGCACAGCCAATGATTGCTATAAGCGCTGGAATGACCTAAAGCGCAGGGCAAAGAGTAAGCTGGCCTCAAGTCATGCCGCAACTCTAGTGACTGGAGGTGGGTCTCCAGTAGTAGACATGGAACTCACTCCACATGAGTCAGTCGCTGGGACCTACGTCACGGAGGAACAGATCCAAGGCGTGGGAGATCTGGCTGATTACGAGGCATTGTCCGGTGAGTGCACATGCATGTGTGTGTCATCCATGTGCATGGTGTGTGTGTGAGGGCTTCTGTTTGTGTGCCAGTTGAGAGTGTGTGCACCTGAGTCGTATGGGTCAGCCATGTGCTTCATGCAATCCTTCCTGCGCAGCTGCATTTGGCCATAGCAGTATCCCTTCTGCCAACAGTAGACATCTAGCCCAACTGCACGCCAGTTGCCCTTGAAGTGTCACCTTGCCACAACATATTTGCTTATTTTTCACTGTTCATTCAGTCAGTTTGTTTGCATTCCACCACTTTCACTAGGCATGTCGCTGTCCACTAGTCACATGTCTGACATGGGTATGGTAAAGTGGAGTGACTTTGTTACCTGGATATCATTTGTACACACATGTCCCTGTGCAATTGGACCATTTCAGACTGGCAGCTCCAGGTGAATAATCTGACCTGTTAGAATTAGAAAAGCGATTACATGCGGGAACTGGACTGAATGAATAGGTGCTGCCCTCCTCTCCATCTTCACTCAATAGCAATGGTACATGCCATCTGTGTGATGGCATGTGTGTTTCACCTGGCAATCACAGGCCAATGTGTGATGCCACTGCCAGGCAGCATGCAGAAAATGTGTTCATCTTCCATCTTGGTGTCTTCAGTGTGTGCCATTTGCCTGCACTTCATACGCAGTGAGGGTGCATGCATGGGAGGGTTTTAGTCATGTGGGACATGTGTCAATCAAGTACTGGTTCTCTTGCTTCTCAGCCCTCATTGTGTGCCATGGTGCTAATGCCTGTTTCCATTTCTTTGTTTTCATGTCTTTGCAGGGGAAGACGCACCTGATACTGCTGGGGTTGTGGAGATGGGGCAGACCCAGGAGGGGTCCGAGGGCCGACCAACCACCAGTGAGGGACGTGGTGTGGTGGTGGGGGAGAACCCACAAGTGCTGCAGGTCGTGCTCTCAAGGGGTGTCTCTGGCTGCACCTCCCCCGAGCTGTACTCAGGTGTTGATTCAGATGAGACCTACGTGCCGTCGCAGGTGAGTGTTCCAGGGAGGGATTCTGTTCTGTCTCACCCACCTGCACCAGGGTCAGAACCCTCCATGGGGATGTCAGTTTTGAAGGCTTCGCCTTCGGTGGTTACGGATGCAGGGTCACACTCCGCGACATCTGATCCTGTTCCTGGGCCAGCAGATCAGAGGGGGAATGCAGTCCTGCTGCCTCAGGCAGTGCCGGCAGGTGTGGTGCCCGCCGACGTGGTGGCCGTACGCCACCCGGCAATACCGCATGGGAGCAATCCATTTACGGTATGGCAACCCAACAGGCTGCATCATCCGAGATGATGGCTCAGGCCATGGATAGGGTGGCCACTTCCATTGGCCCCCCAGAAAGGCTGATGGAGCGACTAGAGCAGGCAACCGACTCCATCTGCCAGTCACACAGGGAGGACATGTTGGGGTCCAACAGGGACAGGCGGGCGGCACTGGCGACTCTGCAGGAGGCCATCTCCATTGAGTCCCAGGGCCACAGGGAAGCCCTGAGGCAGGAGCTCCTTCACCTCAGGACGACTCTTGTTGAGCTTGAGGCTTCAACACACCAAAGGACAGAACAGCTGCTGGAGCGTCTCACCCGTACGCTCTCAGCTGAGATGCAGGCAACGAGGGCGGAGGTCCGGGCATCCCGTGAGTTGTTGCATGGGGACCTCCGCACACTCATCCTCCAGAACCAGACCTACCACACACGCATGCTTGCAGCCATGGAGGAGCAGACTAGGGCCTTGCGTGGGCTGCCTCCCATAGTGCAACCACCTCCGGATGCAGCTGCACAGGGTGATAATAGCGACAGCAGTGATACTCCCACAATAGGGTAACCGTGTGGGCCATGAGCCCATGGAGGTGTTTTATCTTCCCAGGATCCACGCAGGTGGGTTCTGGTGTGCATCCTGTCCTCGGACCTCCTGGGTGGCCTCCCCAACCCCCCCGGGCCCATCAATGGCCATTTTTGATTGTTTCTTATTTTTATTTTTATTTTGATTTCTTTTATTCCCAATTTTTTTGGGACGATTTGTTGGCTTCCGTGGTTCCTGTGGGCATACGCTGCATTGTGGCTGGGCACATGCAGGCTTGTAATGTATTTGGTTCAGATGCTTGGGTTTGAGTCACACACACCCCTCCTGCTTCCCGTTTCCATGGGCTTGCAAAGGGTGTGCCCAAGTGACAGTGAATTACACAGTGACGCTGGACTCCCATGAGCTGTGTGGGCAGTCTGTAGTCAATACTGTGTATACATTCCTAGTGCATATTGCTGTTGTGTTGTACACTGCATGTTGCATTGATGTGTAACTCTTCTTCTGTGTCTACCTCCCAATTTGCAGGTCCCTTCCTCATGTCTACACAAGGACCTCTAGTCTGGAGATGGGGTCCATGTTGGCAGCAGTGCACCTACAACTCTACATGGCGCCAACACTGCACAGTTGGTAGTGGTGGGAGACATGAGTGGGGGCCTGGTGGAGGGTGCCCCTGGTGGCTGGGGGGGTGGGGGTGGTGGTAGACATGAGTGGGGGCCTGGTGGAGGGTGCCCCTGCACTGCTGGGGGGTGGGGTGGGGGTGGTGGGAGACATGGGTGGGGGCCTGGTGGAGGGTGATCCTGGTGGCTGGGGGGTGGGGTGGTGGGTGACATGAGTCGGGGCCTGGTGGAGGCTGCCCCTGCACTGCTGGGGGGTGGGGTTGATAGGGGACATGGGTGGGGGCCTGGTGGAGGGTGCCCCTGGTGGCGGGGGGGTGGGGGTGATAGGGGACATGGGTGGGGGCCTGGTGGAGGGTGCCCCTGGTGGCGGGGGTTTGGGGGTGATAGGGGACATGGGTGGGGGCCTGGTGGAGGGTGACCCTGGTGGCTGGGGGGTGGGGGTGGTGGGAGACATGAGTGGGGGCCTGGTGGAGGCTGCCCCTGCACTGCTGGGGGATGGGGGTGGTGGTAGACATGAGTGGGGGCCTGGTGGAGGGTGACCCTGGTGGCTGGGGGGTGGGGGTGGTGGGAGACATGGGTGGGGGCCTGGTGGAGGGTGACCCTGGTGGCTGGGGGGTGGGGGTGGTGGGTGACATGAGTGGGGCCTGGTGGAGGCTGCCCCTGCACTGCTGGGGGGTGGGGGTGATAGGGGACATGGGTGGGGGCCTGGTGGAGGGTGCCTCTGTTGGCGGGGGGTGGGGTGATAGGGGACATGGGTGGGGGCCTGGTGGAGGGTGCCCCTGGTGGCGGGGGGGTGGGGGTGATAGGGGACATGGGTGGGGGCCTGGTGGAGGGTGACCCTGGTGGCTGGGGGGTGGGGGTGGTGGGAGACATGAGTGGGGGCCTGGTGGAGGCTGCCCCTGCACTGCTGGGGGGTGGGGGTGGTGGTAATCATGAGTGGGGGCCTGGTGGAGGGTGACCCTGCACTGCTGGGGGGTGGGGGTGGTGGGAGACATGAGTGGGGGCCTGGTGGAGGGTGACCCTGGTGGCGGGGGGGTGGGGGTGGTGGGTGACATGAGTGGGGGCCTGGTGGAGGGTGCCCCTGCACAGCTGGGGGGTGGGGGTGGTGGGAGACATGAGTGGGGGCCTGGTGGAGGGTGCCCCTGCACTGCTGGGGTGTGGGGGTGGTGGGAGACATGAGTGGGGGCCTGGTGGAGGGTGCCCCTGGTGGCTGGGGGGTGGGGGTGGTGGGAGACATGAGTGGGGGCCTGGTGGAGGCTGCCCCTGCACTGCTGGGGGGTGGGGGTGGTGGTAGACATGAGTGGGGGCCTGGTGGAGGGTGACCCTGGTGGCTGGGGGGTCTGGGTGGTGGGAGACATGAGTGGGGGCCTGGTGGAGGGTGACCCTGGTGGCTGGGGGGTGGGGGTGGTGGGTGACATGAGTGGGGGCCTGGTGGAGGCTGCCCCTGCACTGCTGGGGGGTGGGGGTAATAGGGGACATGAGTGGGGGCCTGGTGGAGGGTGCCCCTGGTGGCTGGGGGGTGGGGGTGGTGGTAGACATGAGTGGGGGCCTGGTGGAGGCTGCCCCTGCACTGCTGGGGGGTGGGGGCGGTGGGAGACATGAGTGGGGGCCTGGTGGAGGGTGCCCCTGGTGGCTGGGGGGTGGGGGTGGTGGGAGACATGAGTGGGGGCCTGGTGGAGGGTGACCCTGGTGGCTGGGGGGTGGGGGTGGTGGGTGACATGAGTGGGGGCCTGGTGGAGGGTGACCCTGGTGGCTGGGGGGTGGGGGTGGTGGGTGACATGAGTGGGGGCCTGGTGGAGGCTGCCCCTGCACTGCTGGGGGGTGGGGGTGATAGGGGACATGGGTGGGGGCCTGGTGGAGGGTGCCCCTGGTGGCGGGGGGGTGGGGGTGATAGGGGACATGGGTGGGGGCCTGGTGGAGGGTGCCCCTGGTGGCGGGGAGGTGGGGGTGATAGGGGACATGGGTGGGGGCCTGGTGGAGGGTGACCCTGGTGGCTGGGGGGTGGGGGTGGTGGTAGACATGAGTGGGGGCCTGGTGGAGGGTGACCCTGGTGGCTGGGGGGTGGGGGTGGTGGGAGACATGAGTGGGGGCCTGGTGGAGGGTGACCCTGGTGGCTGGGGGGTGGGGGTGGTGGGTGACATGAGTGGGGGCCTGGTGGAGGGTGACCCTGGTGGCTGTGGAATGGGGGTGGTGGGAGACATGAGTGGGGGCCTGGTGGAGGCTTCCCCTGGTGGCTGTGGAATGGGGGTGGTGGGAGACATGAGTGGGGACCTGGTGGAGACTGCCCCTGCACTGCTGGGGGGTGGGGGTAATAGGGGACATGAGTGGGGGCCTGGTGGAGGGTGCCCCTGATGGCTGGGGGGTGGGGGTGGTGGTAGACATGAGTGGGGGCCTGGTGGAGGCTGCCCCTGCACTGCTGGGGGGTGGGGGTGGTGGGAGACATGAGTGGGGGCCTGGTGGAGGGTGCCCCTGGTGGCTGGGGGGTGGGGGTGGTGGGAGACATGAGTGGGTGCCTGGTGGAGGGTGACCCTGGTGGCTGGGGGGTGGGGGTGGTGGTAGACATGAGTGGGGGCCTGGTGGAGGCTGCCCCTGCACTGCTGGGGGGTGGGGGTGATAGGGGACATGGGTGGGGGCCTGGTGGAGGGTGCACCTGGTGGCGGGGGGGTGGGGGTGATAGGGGACATGGGTGGGGGCCTGGTGGAGGGTGCCCCTGGTGGCGGGGGGGTGGGGGTGATAGGGGACATGGGTGGGGGCCTGGTGGAGGGTGCCCCTGCACTGCTGGGGGGTGGGGGTGGTGGGAGACATGAGTGGGGGCCTGGTGGAGGGTGCCCCTGCACTGCTGGGGTGTGGGGGTGGTGGGTGACATGAGTGGGAGCCTGGTGGAGGGTGCCCCTGGTGGCTGGGGGGGTGGGGGTGGTGGTAGACATGAGTGGGGGCCTGGTGGAGGGTGCCCCTGCACTGCTGGGGTGTGGGGGTGGTGGGAGACATGAGTGGGGGCCTGGTGGAGGGTGACCCTGGTGGCTGGGGGGTGGGGGTGGTGGGTGACATGAGTGGGGGCCTGGTGGAGGGTGACCCTGGTGGCTGGGGGGTGGGGGTGGTGGGAGACATGAGTGGGGGCCTGGTGGAGGGTGCCCCTGCACTGCTGGGGTGTGGGGGTGGTGGGAGACATGAGTGGGGGCCTGGTGGAGGGTGCCCCTGGTGGCTGGGGTGTGGGGGTGGTGGGAGACATGGGTGGGGGCCTGCTGGCAGGTGCCCCACAGTGCTGGGGGTGGGGGTGGTGGGGGACATGAGTTGGACATGGGTGGGGGCCTGCTGGCAGGTGCCCCACAGTGCTGGGGGGTGGGGGTGCAAGGGGACATGAGTTGGTGTTCATTAGTTCAAGGAGACATGTGCCTTTGCTGGGGGGCATGCCCATGTTGGGTGGGCTGCCTGCGGGACATGACCAGGGATGCAGGGTAGTCCCCTGTGGTGTGGGCTGCCTGCAGGGGCCGTGGAGGGTGTACAGAGTACACCTGGGAGGACCCACACTGTCAAATCACATGTGGGACTCCCCGGCACCCCTGAAATACACGTACCGTGCAGAAATCGCGTGTAAAACTTCCCGCGCACCCCTGAAATACACGCGCCCAGGATATTCGCGTGTGGAACTTCCCGCGCACCCCTGAAATACACGCGCCCAGGCTATTCGCGTGTAAAACTTCCCGCGCACCCCTGAAATACACGTACCGTGCAGGAATCGCGTCTAAAACTTCCCGCGCACCCCTGAAATACACGCGCCCAGGCTATTCGCGTGTGGAACTTCCCGCGCACCCCTGAAATACACGCGCCCAGGCTATTCGCGTGTGGAACTTCCCGCGCACCCCTGAAATACACGCGCCCAGCCTATTCGCGTGTGGAACTTCCCGCGCACCCCTGAAATACACGCGCCCAGGCTATTCGCGTGTGGAACTTCCCGCGCACCCCTGAAATACACGCGCCCAGGCTATTCGCGTGTGGAACTTCCCGCGCACCCCTGAAATACACGCGCCCAGCCTATTCGCGTGTGGACCTTCCCGCGCACCCCTGAAATACACGCGCCCAGGCTATTCGCGTGTGGAACTTCCCGCGCACCCCTGAAATACACGCGCCCAGCCTATTCGCGTGTGGAACTTCCCGCGCACCCCTGAAATACACGCGCCCAGGCTATTCGCGTGTGGAACTTCCCGCGCACCCCTGAAATACACGCGCCCAGGCTATTCGCGTGTGGAACTTCCCGCGCACCCCTGAAATACACGCGCCCAGCCTATTCGCGTGTGGAACTTCCCGCGCACCCCTGAAATACACGCGCCCAGGCTATTCGCGTGTGGAACTTCCCGCGCACCCCTGAAATACACGCACCCAGGCTATTCGCGTGTGGAACTTCCCGCGCAACCCTGACATACACGCGCCCAGGCTATTCGTGTGTGGGACTTCTCACGCACCCCTGGAATACACGTAGCCCGCTCCCCCAGGCCCGATCGCGTGAGGAACTTCACGCGAACGCCTGTAATACACGTAGCCCACTCCCCCAGGCCCGATCGCGTATGAAACTTCACGCGAACCCCTGAAATACACGTAGCACGCTCACCCAGGCCCGATCGCGCAAGGGACTTCACACGAACCCCTGTAATACACGTAGCCCGCTCCCCCAGGCCCGATCGCGTGTGTAACTTCACGCGAACCCCTGAAATACACGTAGCCCGCTCCCCCAGGCCCGATCGCGTGAATAACTTCACGCAAACCCCTGTGATGCACGTACCCTGCTGAAATCGCGTGTGAGACTTCCCGCGCACCCCGGTATACACGCACACGTATTTTTTGTCAGCGGGTGTCCGTGTTTGTGGGTACCCCTTTGCACGTCATTTTTCCTGGAGGGCCACAGTATGGGACATTCATCATGGCAGTCTATAGGTGCTATTTGTTGGCGCACCTTTTGGCGCACATTTCTTACAGCCGCAGAGACGCTACCGCCTGCTTTCTTGTGGCGGTCGTGTTTGTGCCTGTGCGCTGGTTTGAGCGTGCGCTTTTTTGCCCTATTCTATTCCATGAATACGTGTTGTAGGCGAGCGTGTGGGCGTTCCGCGCACTTGTGCCCTGTACTTCCCCCGTGACGCCCACGTTTTGGCAAGTTGTTCCCCATTCCGAGTGTTACGCCCGTGTTCCACCTACTTTTGTTGCGTGCGCCGCGCTATGTGCGAATTTCGCTGTGGCCTGTGCGATTTTCGCTGTGACCTGGCGCACGCTGTTAGATGGCCTGTGCGCCAACGTGCGCCGCGCACTTTTTTATCGCACATCCGCTGGTTTTCTCGCGCACGCCCTTCCATGAATCGACGTCCGCTGCTTTTCGAGCGATTTTCGCACTTGCACTGCGATTTTCGCTATTCCACTGCGAATCGCACGTTTTTGCCCACTTGCGCCGCGCTAATTATTCCATGAATCGGCCTGTTAGTACTTTTACGCCCATCCACTATGGTTAAGAAATAACACACTAACCATGTTTGTCATCCCTTCTCTTTCCCAATTATAGCACTGAGATATTCCAAACAATATCCTGGCACCACCACCCGGTGCATTGCCATGGGCAAGTTTACCACATTTGGAACCATACTTCCATTCCCAACAAGTTCTCTCTTTTTTGTCACCACAGTGGTCCCAGCTCACTGTTTATACAAAGATCATTGAAATCAGTTTCTCCTCCAGTCAAATTGACAAGAGTTACAATAATATATCAAATCATAAACATGTTACAGTTCAAGGTACAACGTTGTTAGTTGTTCAGTTACTGTAGTAGGAATATTAGTAACATAACTACTATCTCTATTTCTAAGGTTAGGTTGGGGTTTCCTTGTGGATTCTTCTATTGGTGAGTTGAAAACTTTCAAATAGTCTTCATCAATCATCCAATTAGCTAGAGCCTCACAGGGAGATGGTACTACCCCCATGCGGCATTTGGCTGGCCATGGTATAAATCCCAACCAAAGGTCTACTCCCCTTTCCCATGATCCATTTAGATTGAAAGTTCCTCCATCCCACTGTACTATCCATCATTCCATATACCACGGCCAAGCCTTGACCTCTGCCAATATACTTTGTACAATAGAATCAGGTTCTCCTAAGACTGCATTAGCATAAGCCAATAGAGGAAAAGTGACCAGCCATACAGTAGTGGCTACACTGCAGGGGTCACCATGTTGGTAGTCCCTGAAAATTCACGGCTGAGTTAGAAGTCAGTATGATCGGGTAGGGCTCTTCAACCTTAGAACTGGAACACTTTTTCTCTGGTGGACCTTTATAAGGACACTGCACCGGGTTGTAAGGAATGACCTGCAGAGTATCGATCCCATGGCAGAGCAGCTTGCACATGATTGTTAGTGAGATAAACAGAGGACATTAGTGTCTTAACTTATTCCAACAATCAATAATCCACCACATGGTGTGCTTCTCATGCTAAACAGGACTAGTCGGCAGGCTTCTGGCCACTTGAACCCTGTTTTCTGACATCATTTGGCCAATTTATTTTTGAACACTCAATTCTGTCTCTCAACTGCCCCGGCTGAGTGAGGATGGTGAGGGCAATGCAAATTAGGCTGGTCCTTCATTTCATTTTCGTTTATTGGTAATATACTTATTGCCAACAGCTTTGTATATACAATACAGAATTACATACATACATAAAATACATTTCAATCATCATCATTTCCATTATAAAATGTTATAAATATTGACAATACGTTCATAAAAATCTGGCAGCATCATACAAGGGTGAAGACTATTATTTTAGCATCATTAAAGTCTGCCAGCGAACTAAACTCTATAACTCTAAAACTAGGGATAAAATACATACAAAATCTAAACCAGCATATCCTACTCACTTTGGGATACACATTTAAAAATCATCATTATTTGCAGATAACATTTTACCATGAAATAAATAAAAATTACATCATCACCTTTCATAAATGCAGCCAATCCATGACACATCACTAGTGTCCACCATACTGTCAAAGGATTTAAGAAAATCATTGTAAGACTTTCACAATAAGCTAGCAAGTGTTCAAGTGTCTCTTGTTCATCACATCCACATAAACGACATAGTCTGTCTGACCGGGCTCTGCCTATTTGTGACGACATCTAACACTTCAAAGCAGTTAAACTTCATCAGCAAATAATTTCTAAATATATATGGTTCAGGATATACTGTTATGAACAGGGGCACAGTTTTACGTGTTTGCCAGTAGAGGCAGTATTGGCCACTTGTTCTCTTTGTGGCTAATTCAACCAGGTGGCACTCCTGACTATATATTTGCAATTTCTTTTTCAGCCACGTTTTCTCCTGAAATACGGGTATGTGACTAGATGTTCTGTCGAAGTCAGAAAACCATTTGCTGTGCAAGTTTTTAATTTTACCTATCGTGCCAAAGGTACTACACCAGTCAGTCTCCATATATGCTTGCATGTATGACACTAGTATGGTTTCATTGTCAATTGACATTCGATTTACATAACACATAGTCATTTTATGCAGATACTCAAATGCTACACCTTTTAATTCAAATTAATTCGGAATAGTTCCTAAGTAGGACTGTTTGCGATTATGTCTCCAGATCTCACAACCATATAGTAACAATGGCAAGATTTTTGCAGAATTTAATAACAAGACTGCATGCGTTGAAAAGCCAACATTCCTCCCAATAAATGAGCGTATTGCATTGATGTATTTGAAGCATTTTTCTTTGGTGGCTTTCCAATGTGCATCTCAATTTAACTTTTTGTCTATTACAACTCCCAAATACTTATACTATTTTACTTGTTCAAGTTTCATATTGGCAATTTCCAAAGTATAATGTTTCTTAACTTTCTGCACACTAAAGACCATAACTTTACTTGTTTCTATATTAACTTTCAAACCATCAAAGATTGCATAGTCTGATAGTGAATTCAATATATTTTATAAGCCACTGGGAGAATGCTCCATAAGCAGCAGATCATCCGTATATCCAGGCCAATTTAACATTGCAATACCGACCTTAACTGGGCATGATGACATATAAATAAAATGCAGATACATGTCGGCTAGATAGAGGTTAAACAGGGTTGCCACAATTATGCAGCCTTGTTAAACCCCTCGACATGTGTCTATGGGAGCAGACAGTGTTCCCTTGCCATCTAGGCAGTTGCATACAGTGATATCATTATAGAGCAACAAAATAATATTTTTAAAGCCCTAGAGGGATCTTCCAAGTGTTGAGATTTCTCCACAATTTATTCCTTAAGACAGAAACAAAAGCAGTGCTAAAATCTATAAAAGCGCAATAGACATTGCATTGCTACTGTTTCAAGGTGTATTCAATAGCTGATGTCGATAAGAGTATGTTGTGCATCGTGTTCGCTTTTGGCCGGAAACCTATTTGATTACTGGGCAAGATGTTTGTGGACTTTATTCAAATATTTAGCTCCTCCAGCAATATTCTAGCAAATATTTTCAATTTAATATCTAACATCGCTAGCATTCTGAGACTCAATTGATAGGTTGGTGTCTTTTTTTCGCTACTTCCCAGATAGCTGTCCTATTGCCTTGAGCAACAAGGTTGCAATTGTTTTCCACCGCTTACCTTCAAGTGAAAAACAGTGTTTGATAATAATAACAAAATCACATCCCTGATCACTGTTA
Source organism: Ambystoma mexicanum (assembly GCF_040938575.1). Lineage (NCBI taxonomy): Eukaryota > Metazoa > Chordata > Amphibia > Caudata > Ambystomatidae > Ambystoma > Ambystoma mexicanum. Next base: position 132,698,476 of record NC_090939.1, read on the forward strand.
ATGCATTCCGGTATTCCAAATATATGCACAAATTCCCAAATAAAAATGTGGGCGACAGTCACTTCATCTGCCTTTCTACAAGGGTGCGCCTTCACTTATCCTGAAAAATCGTCCACTATTACTAGTAGGTATTACCACTAATTACATTTTGGCTGTTGGAGATAATAATCAATGTGTAACCCTACAAATTGGTCATATGGTGGAGGGTGTTCCCCAGGTCTTATTCACACACTCTTCCCGACGGTATTTGGTAAACATATCACCATCTTTAACAGCATTCTTGAGCCATGGTTGTAAGTTGTGGTTCAAACCAGGATTGTCCCACTATCATCCTGTCATCCCATTTCTACCAACATGTGCCTGTCCATGATACATTCTTGTTAGGTGTGAAAATAATATTTTTAAGCCACTAATCCACCCTATTCCTCCCATTTCTTATCTGTTTGTCTTGTTCATTTACTGGTGCTTTCTCTTGCATTTGCACAATGTCCTCTAATGTTTGATATGTCCCCTTCTGTACAGATGTACACATTGCTGCCTTCCACTGTAGCAACCAATTTGGTTGTTTGATCATCAAAATAATTTTTGCAGCTAATAGGATCACCTAGTGCCTGATGGCTGGCACATTTGATGATGGCAATCCACTCGGGCAACATTATCGCATCTAACAATATTAACACATATTGACTGTTTTTAATGCGTGTCCCGTGTTAAAGTCAAAAATCCTCTCTGTTTTCATAGTTGACCAAAGTTGTGGGCTACGCCAAAAGCATATCTTTAATCAGTTTAAATATTAACAGATTGTTGAGCAGCCACTCAACAAGCTTTGGTAAGGGTCACTAATTTGGCTACTTGCGCTGCTGTCACCTCTGATAATTTCCCATTCTCCACTACTTCTCTAGGTGCACATACTGTGTAACCTTAAACCACTTGGCCATTCTGATTTTGGAAACATGACCCATCAACGGAATACTAGAGAGCTAGGTCTGGCAACGGTACATAGGAGAGGTATGCCTCTGGCATTACCAAGTAATCGGTCACCAACACACAGTTGTGTGGTGTGGAATCATGTGACTCCCCGACCAATAGTGTTGTTATCAATAATGCTGGATTTAAGACAGAACATCAAGTGAAAGTGATTTATTGACAGATTTAGCAGCAACATTTCATAATTGCTGGCCCTCAAACCTGGCATGTGCTGTGCTTTTGTTTTCAATCATATTGACACCACTGCATGCAGGACTGCCGCCTCTTACAGTGATCATAATACAATATCTTCACTTTGTTCCACTACCAGAGCTACTGAAACTACAGGGTGGCATACCTGCCCCAACTGGACCGAATTCCTTCCTATATAGTATAATAGTGTCTGTTATGAATCCCATGTATCTAGGTAAAGAAGACTACAGCACATCCTTTTCTTTCATGGCAATACAGGGTGAATCCTTTTTTGAAATTGGAAAGGCTAATGCTCAGACTTCAGCCATTAACTGTTTATACTTGTGAAAGCCTCTTCTGCCTCTGGGTTCCATTGCAATGGTCCAACAGTGTTTAGTTGTGTGTACTCTTTTAGTGTATTAGCTATCTCAGCAGATCCTGAGATCCATTGCTGGCAGTGCCCTACAATCCCAAAGGAAAGCTCACATGTGTGTTATGCTCTGCCGCTTTGGTATAATACAAACTGTCTTTTTCCGTGAAGAGGAGATAAGTTGACATCCTTTCATAATGTCATGTCTCAAATAGTGCAACATAGAGGTGCATAACTGTAAATTCTATTTCAAATCATTATGCCCTTTTTCTAATAATGCTGTTAATTATACTTTAGTATCTTCTTTACACCCCTCATATGATGGAGAGACAATTAACACATCATCAACATAGCATATGAGCAAAGATTTGCCTGGTCATTTTATAATATAACATATACAGCTTTATTTAACCGTTGGGGACTCTGTATACCCTTGGGCAATCAGGTCCACGTGTACTTGACCCGCCTATGTGAAAATGCAAATAAATACTGGCCGTCCATTTGTATGGGTACTGCAAAGAAAGCTGAGCATATGTTGACCATCGTGAAATGTGTTGTGTCTGGTGGAATACATGACAATATGGTTGCTGGGTTTGTTACCATGGGAAAGGAAGGTGTCACCCCAGCATCAATAGCATGTAGGTCCTGTACAAAATGATATACTTCCTTCCCATGTTTCTTCACATGAAAAATAGGAGTATTTCATGTACTGCGGGTCGGAACAATTATCCCCTTGTTAAAAAATGACTCAATCACTGGGTTAATTCTTTCCTCTGCATCAAGCTTCCAGGGATACAGGGGCATACGTGGCAACCATTTAAAAGGATCTACTTTTATCTTTACTGGTTCAGCAGTCTGTATATATCCTATTTCATTGTCATGGGTGACCCACACACACCCTGGTAATTAATTGTTTAACTCTTGTATATCCTCTGACTATTGCTCCTCTATTTGTGTTGCTCCTCCTACAATGTCCTTAGTGTGGCCGCCATTGTCTCTGCATTTTCCGCAGGCACACTTATACAGAGCCCATCTGGAGTGCAATAAACAGTGCATCTTATTTTGCACAACAGATGGCTGCCTAGCAAGTGCAAATGTGAAGTGGGACTCAAACAAAATGTATGTTGATAGGTTAAGAGGCCCAATGTGATGGACAGTGGTTCTGTAACATCATGTATTACCTTGGTATTCGATATGCCTACCACTCTTACTGTCTCCCCAGATGTGGGGACATGTGAAAATGTATTTAATTGTAAAGCAGATTGGTTTGAACCTGTATCTACCAGACAAGGAACTGGTATTCCCTGAACCTGGCACTGTGCATACGCACATCCCTGATTAATTGGTAACATTGGTGCTTCCAAAGTGCCTTACAATTCTGATTGTCAATACCCAATAACAGATGCCCCCTGCCCTTGTGATGTCTCCGGGATAAGAGGATTGGAGTTTGGATTTAGGAACTTGGACATCTGGCCCATGGGCAGGGTTGGTCCCTGGATCTGGCCTACCTGTTGCTGTGTGTGTGTGTTACCTGTGCTAGTTACCCTTTGCATCTATTGTCTTTTTTGTGGTGTGAATGAACATTTTCCATTTACAAATCAACAGGTTTGGTACCATAGCTCTATGAGCCTCCTCTTTATACCAGTTCCACTGCCCCTGATACCCCTGTCATCCCCATGTTTGATGCTGGTCAAACTGTCCTTGTTGTCTTGGTTGCTGTGGCTGCCCACTGTATGCTCCCTTCTGGTTCTGATATGCCTGCAGGGCCATCTGACCTCTGTCTCTGCCTCTGCTTCTAGGTCAACCTCCTCTTTGGGCTTGCTTCTCTTGAAAGCTTCGTCTTCCCTGCTGCTGTCCCTGCACCTGTTCATGTAGGCTCTGCATCTGTAATGTCATACGTTAATTATCAAGCGTCTCCTTTCTCTGATCTTGGCAAGCGACGCAATGATTGACCATTGCCACTAACATTGCGAATTGGTTTGTCTGCCATCCTATGCATACATTCCTAAACTGCACCAGTACTTTTGGGAGCAATCCTGCTAAAAGAAGTTTGTTATCACCTCCTGCTCTGTTCCTTCCAGTTATGTAATACCTAAATGCTGAGTAAACACTATCTTCAGTCCATCTGAATAGTTGGTGGGTAATTTGCCTTTATTCTGTTGACAATTTCATATTTTGACCCAGTCTGTCTTTCTCGGGTTATACCTCCATGAACATCATCACTATCCTTCCTCTTGCTTGCATCAGGACGTCCCCTGTGCCTTGATCAGGGGCTGGTTAGCGACCCATTCCGTTAATCACTGTCTTACCTCTGATGGCATTACTATGCCAGTGGGGATCCTGTGAGCAGTGGTTCTCCACTGCATCCCCCTCCACTCGTTGTCTCACTATCCTGATCCTCTGCTTTGTCAGTCTACATCGGTCCCTCCTTTGCTAATAGCTGTGAGCACATCCTGGCCCCATCTAAATATCTACTACCCCTTAAATATTGTATTTGTCTTCTCAATAGGTCGTTACTCTCTCTAATCCACTTAATTTCCCGTATTCTCTTCGAGCTGTGACCTCTTCCAGCCACATAGCAAATCCAATGAATCACTTAGGGCACCCAGTTTATCCAAGTTAAATGTCCCCTCTATCAGGAATTAGCTCTGTCTGTTTCGTCATGGCAGATAATGCCATGAGTCCAAAAAATCACAAGATGTACTTATCAATTGTCTAAACATATAGTTGTCGGGCACACCCAATTTAAACTTACTTTCACTCCTCACTTACCCCGTTACCCAGGCACCCCTGCCTCATTCATTGTTTGTCTCCACTGCTTTGCGGTTCAGAGAGGGAAACCAGATCAATAACCAAAGAACCTGCAGATAGAACCTGATAGGGATAAGGGCTCTCACCATGCACTCGTTCACCTGTTCCTCTCTACTGATGGGCTTTGCCCTTTCCCTGACCGGTTATTTGAACCAGTGCCCATGTGTTGTCGCAGAGCTTTGTTCCTAACCCTGATATTTTGTTATGTTAATCTCTGGGTACAAAATGTATAACACCAAAATAACCAGAGATATAACACATGAAAATATTAACAAAAATGCTCCATACCCCACCGGAATCTCCATCCCATTCCATCATGTCACCTAAATGCATCCCTTCCCATGCTGTCTATTCCCTGGTCCCAAGCAGGACACTATGTTCTCCTTACGGCCTCACATGCGCCCTCACTAGCCCCAATCTCTTCCTCTGGATGCCCCCTATCTAGATTTTTAAGTAGGTCTCCCACCTTTTCATGTTGACCTCTCATGAGGGTGTACCGATGAAGGCCCTTGTGGTCTGTAAAGTTGCATGACAGGTCCGAGTCACAAGCACCATCTATGAATTAAAAAATCGGACAAAAGGAAATGGACACAGCAAGACTATTTTTTTTTAGGGGGTTGCAACCATCATAAACAGATAGCATCCTAGCATCCGACTGCCCAAACTAATAACCCAAACTGCCTCCATTTTACCTTTCCTTATATTGCCTCATGGTCTTGTACCTTTACATTTGTCGTACATCTGTTTAGGTATCTCTACCCACTTTGTAAACAATCGTAGTCTGTCTTTGGTATCTGTCTATCTTCCTGGGACTGCATGGTTCTTTACTTCTGAGTTAGTGGATGAAGTCTGACGATATCCGGTGTTATACTACTCAGGTGAAGGCTGTGGGGCTGATGCCCTCTGCATCACCTCCGGTCCAGAATAACATCCTATTGTCCACACAGGTTTAGGCCAGTATGATCCAAGATGGACCTACAGGTGGCCTTCACCCAGTACCCCCAAGAGCTTCCAAAAACCCTGCCTTGAAAGTCCTCTAGCACATGTCCAATTGTTACCAACAGCCAATTGGCGGGATATACGTCTGAACTGTCTGTGTTGATGAAAAAGAAAAATAACACAGGTCTCTGACGGATAGTTTATAATACTATAGGTATAGACTGCTGTTACTGGCCTTCTCCCATAACATTGTTTATTCACTCGTCATGATCATAGTCATCCAAAAGCCTTTATGGAAACGTTTTACAGTACAAATTAGAACTCACACCCTCGGGGGTCATCAGTGTTAACAGAGGTTTGGATGGACCTAGTCATAACCAATGGCTATGCTACTGTATTGTTGGAGGGGATAATCGTGCCTCCATGTGTTGTGCAGCTCTTAAAAAACGACTCCACGAGTATGCCTTTTCAGTAAGGACCTTCAGTTGCACAGATTATAGGAGCGGTTCCAGATGTTCTGGTGTAATCCCCTGCTTTCCTAGTCCCACTTATTCTCGGATATGCCCATACCAAATTCATCTCTCCAGAATGTCCCTTTCAGCCAAAATGGGGCTTCATTTACAGAAGCATTTTCCATTGAGGTTGAAGTAAATCAGGCACAACAACATTGAAACAGAGTAACAAGCTTAATTCAACACACTGGGCCTCATTCCCAGTTTGGAGGTAGCCATGGCACTATTAGTGCCATGGCTACCTCCAAACCCGGGTCCGGTCTGGTTGAATGGGTACTTACCGGGACATTCCGACCTGTGCGGACCCGGTGAGTCCCCATTCAACCAACCATCCCCCATTCCCATTTGAGCCCCGATAGGGCTCAATGGGAATGGGGAAGGCGCTAATTACGGGCCCACAAATAGCGGGCCCGTTATTAGTGCCCTGGTTCCTTTGCGGGTCCCGCTAAGGGAACTCGGAATTGGGTGGTAAGGGTTTACCGGCACAGGGTTCCTTACCGGTGACAGTTAACCCTTACCACCCAACTCGGAATGAGGCCCACTGTGTTGCCAAGGCACACCAAACATGTCAGGAGTAACTCTGATCAACTCTTCTATGTCCTGAAATAAGTCAAGAGTGATTCCAGTAGCATCTTTGTCAATCAGCAGGGTTGTATCCTCCTTTCCTGTGTTCACCTAACACATTGACATTCCACACTGTAATGTGACACCACACTGCCCGACTGTGTATAGAATAAGGATCTGTTTTTGTTGGGCAGTAACTGCCCTATTAATTGGCAAATTGGACTTAAAAACTAGAAACCAAAAGAGCATGCTAGCAGCATAAATGTATCATCTCTTCGAGATATTGCATTCTATTTGCATCTTTTGTCTGCACAAAGCAACTCTCGCACTGAATCATGGTGCAGATCTTAGATAATGCCGAAAACGAGAACCAACAGTTTTTGAAAACTGAGAAGTGCAACCACCCTGGCAGTGATGGAAGTGTCTCCAGTGGGAAGCGCTTGATGTGTTGCAATGTAGGTATTTAATTGGTTAGTCTAGGGCCATTCTACAAGAGCCACTGTTTGAAAACTGTGGCTGTGTACACTCTGTTCTCACATTTCATGATTCAAATCACTCAATAGATACATTGAAATCACACATTTCAAATTATAATTTCCCAAGAGGTAACATGTTCTTTTATTTGGCGCTGGTATTGAGAGAAGCATCACATAACATTATACACATGCTTTTGCATTAAAATGACACATTTTAAAAGCTTGATGATGGGCCTTGGCAATCTTTTTTGGACCTTGAGCCGCAGCACAGACCTGATCAGAATAAGCTGTCATCATACGCACACCGGGATTGTTTTGCCAAAACAGTGATTGACTCTAATTAAACATGTACATCCGTAATTTCAATTAGATGATAAAGTCCACAGCCAAGACACCTTTGCTGTTTTATGTTCACAATTCCACTACAAATATTCAAAATTGTATGTGTACTAGAAAGGTTGTTTTCATATGTATGTTTTGTTTTTGTTTAATGATATAATTGCCTCTTGGAATCATGTATGCTTTTCTACTTAAACATGTGTTGGTATCCTAAAGTATTGCATGGTAATTTAACTAATCAAGTAATGCAATTGAGAGGTCTTCTTTTGTTTCTTTTGCTCCTAGGTGTTGCATTAACAACACCTACTAAGGCAATAACTTTTGGTATGGATGGTGGTAGATGGCAAATGCTTATGGCTACACGTTATTCTTGATGATGGGCCATCACTCCCTCCTTTTGTTTATTGGACCGTGAGGATAGCATTGAGGCAACGTGTTTGTTGTACAAGCAAGACAAGTTACAACACAGGTTTGAATCCAGCCCCGTGCTAAAACACTAGTCTCCAGTAATGTGACCAATCTGTGTGTCCCTTAGATACAAGTGTTTGCTTATGCGGTCAATTAAATAAGAATGTATCTCACAATATACAAAGCATCATAAAGCTACCAAAAAAATAATGCACTAAATACGTATTTGGTATTCAAGCATGCATTGGTCTCTAATAAACATTTATTCTGTTTCAATGTTGTTTTATGGATCTAGGTTTTGGTAAAACAGGGGGAGTGGTGTTGTAATGTATGTTTGTTCTTTTAAAAGCGTCTGCATTTCAGTGTGCAATTGCACACATCCATCTGCCTGTCACCTGAAATTGTAACATCCATGACATCAGGGAGCTCCAGTTTCGAAGGGTAAGGGACTGACAGGTGAAAAGACCTGTTGGTTTTAGGGATTACTGTGTGCTATCTAGTGTTTAATAATACAACCTTAACAGAACTGGTTTCTGTCACCTTATTTCATCCCCACCCCTATCCCCGAGGAGCCAAACTCAGTTGTGTGGGACTGAGTTTCAGATATGTGCTTTTCATCCAGGACTACATGAACGTCAGACAGTAATATGGACATGTGATGTCTTCAATGAAGATTACCTTCAGGAACAGCTGGGTATCACTGGTATGTTGGTGCACATAGATGGGGTTCATGTGGAGAACTCCTACAGACTCCATGTATAGATTGTACAAGATGGTGAGAGAGTGGACACCTGCCGGACTACACAACTGTCTCGATGGCTCACTGCTCTGACCCAGGTGGTGTCTGACTGATACGTTGGACGCAAATGATCCCGATTAAGAGTCTTCATCCCCATTAATATTGCCATCAGTATAAGCATAAGTTCATTTTTACCACATTCTTATTTTAATCATTGAATGAGACATTGATGTCCTGAAACATTTGCCTGCATCCTCTGATTTCATTTGGGAAAGTTATGTTCATCGCAAGCTATAGCTCATCAACAGCGAGTGTTAAACCAGCAGGAAACTCAGGGGTCTGCAACCTGGGGCTTTCCAGATGTTTTACACTACTATTTAATCAGCCCTAGGCAGCCTAATCAATGGAGTTGTTGTAGTTCAAAATATACAGAGAACCACTAACACAGGACAGATCCCTGTGTTAGTGAAACATGACTGCCTGTTGTTTCTGCTCAATTTCTAGCAAATATTCATCAGAAGGATATAACATAAGGAAAAACAGTGATGTCATCAATGACATTTCTGATGTCATCTTTTTAATGTCCTGCTTGCTTTGCTGACCATAACTGGTGCATTTGTGAGGTTTTTTGGTGTTAATTGTAACCATAATGTTCCTTTAACAAAGTCTTTTCTTTGAATTTCATAGGTGTTTATTAGTGAAACGTAACCATATTGTCCCTTTAACAACTTTTTTTTTAGTGAATTTCATAGGTTTTTACTAGTGCACCCTTAATTTCCTACAGCTTACTAATATCATACTTACCCCATTATAGCAACATTTATATGCAATTTACAAAGTTTCACATTAAAACTCTGCCATTCTCCAACTTCTAGCATCATTTTTAACACTTCTATACACTGTTTGCAAATTTTTCTGTGTTTGGCGACGTCCAAGAATGTGTGACATCATCACAGACTTTTCACGCAGTGTCACCTGATCATGCGCCTCCGTGAGGCATGATGACGTATCCGCGAATGCGCCTGCCCTTCGCAGATGGGTCCGTGCTTTGTGGACAGTTGGAACTACATTTAATGCTGATCTATGAACTTTCAAGCTCAAAATGTACCCTTGCACAACTCCTACATCTATTCATACGTGTTTTCTATGGACAATCTAGCACAGAGCACATACATGGAAAAATAATACCAATACTGCTATTTATCATTTAAAATGGCATCAGCTATTACCATCCATCCTCCCCAAGAGCCACCACCACCAGCTGGTGAACCTACACAACAATAATAGCACAGTACTTCCAAAGACAATGAAGAGGACCAAGAAGATGAACTACAGGAAGTGCCTACCTCTAGCACCCAGAGAGAATCATCGTTGTGGCAGTTCTTTATCACTGTTGGGTATGTACCAAAGGCTAAAGCTACAAAATGCATTGAGAACAACATTGCACTCATTTGCAGACTACCTGGACAGTACTCCTATATGACCACCTCCAGGAGCCGCCACACCAAATCCAACAACTACAATGCTCTCAGAAAGGTTATTCCTTTCTTAGCAATTAGTAGGCTGTCTTCCTCCACCTAATCTTCCTCAACCAATACTGTAACCACACGGCCTACTTCTGTTGTACACAAAATTCCAACAGCTACCTTGGAAACGATACAAGAGCCATATATTTCAAAGACAACAGTACTCTGTATATACTGCAACACGGCACTGCAACAATTTTGTGTCCCAAATACTTTTCTCTAGCATACAATAAGAATCATAATCGATGAACCTTTATAACTATCCACGGTCCCCACTATCCTTTTTTCAATGCCATGGATCATTAACAGATCCGGATGGCAGATGCACATCATCGAACAGGGCAGAGATTCTACCCTTTTTAATGTTTATATTTGGAACACCATCCCATTGGCTGCTTTCAAACAGTCACACATCAATCCACCAATCAATTCCAAAAACTGTACCTATAACCCTAGGACCATACTAAGCTTCCAGACACCAACTGCAACTTAACAATATTCTACAAATCTTTTGCATCTGTATTTCCCTTACTTATATAAAAAATAAATATACACAATGCTCCCATAAATGCACATATGAATTGTGAGTGAGTGAATTGCATAAGCAAAAGGGGCAGTACGAATGGGCAAGTGCTCATGACAACCCAGGATGGATATGCCAAAGGATGCCCAGGTGGGACACCACTGGCTAACTACTGGAGCAGAGGAGTACAAAGGGTGGGATGCATCTTAACTTTGACATCCCTTTAACAAAGATGTGTTTATAACTCAAGATGTTTTATGATTTTACAACACTGTATATAAGCTATTAATAATTCCTCTTTTCATATATATAAAAGAACTATAACCCTCCTTTAAGAAACATATTTTTTGCAACACATACTTATGTCTATCATTTTCGGCAGCACATGCTGGGGATGGAAATCATTGTTCGATTGCCGACGACATAAGGCTCATCCATGACCCTAGCCAAACCAAACCACCCCTATTATTCACTGAACCTACCCTGCATCCTACCCCAGTGTCCACTATACCCTAATAATGTAACCAATTGCCAGTGCTCATGACTTGCAGCAATGGCCAGTCTCCAAATCCATGGGTGATAGGATTCGGCCATGCCACATTCCCTAATAAGCAAATCAGAGTACACATTTGCACTCGCCAAGGGCCAGGCCCACTACCCACACACCAAATGTATTTCACTAGTTTTTCTAATTACATTTTTACACTTTTGAAAAATAAAACACAAGACATATTTCCGAAAACATGCTTTTTGTCCTTGGTAATGCTTATCGCACAAGTTTGTTGTAATCTAGTCCACCACATCAGGTTGTAACCACAAGCAGATTTTTTTTCCCATTCATACCTACTGCTTTGGTTGTATGGCATGCTCCATTCAGCCTTTGCACAAAGATTCAAGCTTGGGTCTATAATCTTTCTGAAAACTATAGTCCACATTTGTACACATTCGTAAAATGGCAACAAAGTTATAAGCCATCTAAAAATGCTGAGACCCTCCCTCTAATGTTACCTCCTCTTCACAAAATCCCACCAAACTTTGCAAAAACATTAATGTCTACGTCTACAATCTTTTTGCAAACGATGTGCAGATTTGTCAAAAGGCACCGCATTTATAATACTTTAAAATATGTCGGGACACCCCCTCTCATTTTGTTTCCTCTTGACAAAACAGCACCACACTTTGCAGAACCATTCAGAGTTGCGCCTACAATGTAATTCCACAATTTCATGCAGTTTCATTGAGTTGCGTCAAAGTTATAAGCCACCCAAAAATGGATTGTCACCAACCCTGTAATGCACATGTAAGCATAGATGTCCCCGAACATTTCAGATGTTTATGAACATCATGGGACTGCCCCGGACTGTTTGCAGATATCAGTGAAGAAACACAGCTTTTTTGTCTTTTTACAGCCATATCCCATCCTCATTACACCTCATCTCCCCAGAGATTGTTTCATTAGTTTGACAAGTGCAATGTTGTGTTTTTGAATATGTTTTTATCATGATGTTCACAGACAATGGGTGCTGTTGGTGAATCCAGTTTGGAGGGCATTTCCCAAAAATATTACACACCTCACATTTTTCAGCATCGATCAGCCAGCATGTCCAATGTCCGCGGATCTCACATCTGCCTGTGGACCAATCAGAGAGCCATCTGAGGACCTAACAGGGAAGTAAGTCCATGGACCAAACCCAGATATCACTAATTTCGTTTTAGCTACTTTTTCTTCATTTAAAAAAATAAAAATAAAACAACTGATGGATTTACACCAAATTTACAAAAGCACGTTTTTGGGACCAAGCGGCTGCTCATGCCACAGATTTGGTGAAAATCCGTCCAGTGGTTTGGGATGTAGACGTGAGCACATTTTTTTCCATTGCATATATAGAAAAAACCACACATTTTGGGACTCACCCCTAGATGAAACCTCACCAAACATTCCAGAATCAATCTGACGAGGCCATATAGGTTTTTTGCAATGTTTTGTAACAATTCGTCCAGGGGGTGCAAAGTCATAAGCCACCCAAGAAGTGCTCTTCCTATGGGTCGAGTATGTAACCATAACTACAGTGATGCATTGGTACAGTGTAGCCTGTAAAATAAATAACATGCAGACCTCTGAAAAAGAATCATAAAGCCTTATTTGAAATATGTCCATTTTCATCCTATGCCTTTTTTATTTTTGGCCATTTAGATACGATTTCTTTTTTAAATACACACATATTTTATAGATTTTTTAATGTAGCCTCGACATAACACATCATATGTAAGTTACCAAGAACATCTCAAACACCAGGTGCTGGACCCAAAAAGCATGGCTGTGCGGGTTTCCAATTGAGTGTGTCATGCATAAACCATGATGCAATAGGGAGCAGTAACTTAGATGTTCTACTTACATCCGTTGCTCAGTTCGAGCCCTTCGGTATTGATTTTCCCCTTATCGATCACTTCGCCTTCGGTCCGTGGAGCGCCCATGGGAACCGGACAGGAATTTCTTCAATGAGGAAACTGCCAACCATCTCAGTTTGCACACAGGATTTCTCTGCTCTCCACAGGAAACTCAGCAATCTTCTGGCTAATGGTGGAAGACGTCAGATTAACAGCAACAACACTGAATTGCCCACTCCAAATTAGGGTATATATATTTACAGATATAGACGTTTGAAATTTGCAGCGCACTCTGATAAAGCGAGATGCCGAGTATTATTTCATGATTGTTGGTCAAGTTCCCCTGCTTGCATTCAAACCCAGGTTTACATGTTAAAAGTCCAGTAACTCAGTCACTAGACCACATATCCCCCACCCATGATACTGTAAAACGATTGCATGAAAGGCGGCTCTCAGTGAAGACTGGTATTTCGATCAGGGATTGTCAAGGGTCATAAGCATTCAAGCAAAGCGTACCGTGTATCTCTATGTGTTTCAGTCTAGAACCACACACTGCCTCCCTGGGTGTCTTATCCATAGGGAAGAAAGCGTTAAGCGGGGGAAGGGGAAGAGAACGCACTGTAGTGCAGCCATGTGATCTTGGCTAAACACCAACGTGCAGCTTCCGTTTCTATGTGAGGGCGTTATTCGGCATGTTACAGATATAACACCAGAATGCTGTCTTAAATTTAATCAAATTGCAACCTGATGTTTGTCCTGTCAAATTTGGGTCACTCCATTCATTTTGAAAATGCTGTAAACTGGTTGATTTGAGCACCCGTCAGTAATTCTGTGAATGTGACTTTCATGTCTGCTTTCTCTCACTTCCCTGTCAGTAACATGAAGGGAAATTGACAGAGTCAGCTTAGAGTAAGCAGAGAATACAGCAAGCAGCCATGCGATGATGTATTTACTTTTCTACTTGAAGTGATGACATACATCGTTAACCAATGCAAAACGGTACTTCAAATTGGCAAGCTGGCAAATACATGTTTAACAGGCTTGGAATAAAGGAATCGTTCTTAAAGTATTGCAAAATGACCTACTCTACAGAGCATTGATAACAGTAAGCAAGGTAAACCACAAAATGAATGTCCAATCAGTAGGCCATTTTTGAATACACGTGATTACAAAGAAGTGCGTTGCAAAGGTCATTGCAAGTAAACTGAAATAGTTTATGCTAAGGCTCATTGACACGAATCAAGGGGTAGGAGAAGGTGCATAATCATAAGCTTGCAGTGAAGTGATTCTCAGCATCACTGCCTGTTCCACAGCAGCAATAACTGTAGGGGCTGAAAAAGCATCAAAGCGTGTGAGATGGACCTCTCTCTTTAGGCCACAAGCAGCATTTGGATGCTATGAATTGGATTCTGCTCTGCAGGAGTACAAGGATGAGTAGGGGTACAATGGGCCACTCTGCCCTCACGCTTCCACAAAGCAAAAAAACACAACGCAATCATAGTGGTAAAACAGGGACAGTTAAGCAATATACCTCCTTTGCCTTTTGTGGTAACGCGGGCTCAGGGAAGGCTATTTTCTAAAGACAGGTTACAACTCGACCCAGTAGTGATGCAAACAACACAGTAACACAGTCCAAAATAAAAGGAATGGCCAATCAATGCTCTATAACAATAGCAATACTTTAATTGAACACATGGTCTGCATTAGAACGAAATAGAAACACTGTAGAAAAACCCATCGCAACATATTGGAGAAAGCAGCCCTCTGAGACTGAGTACAAGTGTGATAGGCAAATGTCAACCACTAAAGGATAGGTCTTAGTGAAATTAGGTGCTGAGGTGACCTAACCAGTCACCAACCAGGGGACAACCGAGGGGACAGTTCATGGCTCATAGTACCCGGTTTTGATTCTTGGTAGGTTGCCGGGTGTCAGATGTTGATTTGAGCAGATTATGCTCAGTTCAGCCATCTTGGATCGAGCGGGCCCAAGCAACAAGCGGGCGTCGAATACAGGAAAATGTGGAATCCTTCCATTGACCAGAGTACTCTAATCCTGCCTCATTCCCTTCCCCGTAAGAACAAAGGCATTTAGAGATGCAGCACCCTGGTGTGAGGCCACACTTTTTGAATGTGTGAGCTCCTTTGCAGCCCTAGTGTAAGAGAGCAGAGGATGTTACCTGCCCTCACAAAGAGATCAAGAAAGAGGCCTGGCCCTCCAGCTTCCTGTTTTGCCATTTGGCAGTCTGCACCCGGCTGTCCAGAATGCAGATCACCTTCCAAAGCAGAGCTGACTCACAGGAGCTGGCACCTGTGCTATATCAATTTGGATGTGCTTGCTATGAAAATATGTAGTCCTATGCACTATGCCTAAACTCAGGCATAGCTTCATTTTAGACATTACCCTGCCATCGTCATAGGTTACTTTTGGTCATCGTAGCTATGGTACAGGGCAGCGTATATTAAATGCCATTCCTGCGCCACATGGACTTGGCTGTCACTGTGGCTGTCGGGTTGATATGTTGTGACATTTGAACCGGCTCCATACCACAGGTAGAGTAGGCACTGCGGATCAGGCTTCTGATAGAGCAGGGTCCAAGTGCACTATGCTTTTGGCATGGCGTTGATGGAAAAAGGGAATCTGGTTAGCAGATTACCCTTTTGGAGATGTTATTGCCCTCATCATTTCATTTATAAATAACAATTTGAAAAAACAGTAGTTTTCACTTCGGCCAGATGGCAATTCTTCGCAATGAAATACTAGAATTATTGCTGGAAAGTATGAAAGCCAGTGGGTAATGGGAGTAGGAACACTTCTGGGCACATATGTGAGTTTAGTATCTATATATGCAAGTTTGTATCCAATGGCAGCATGCAGCACCAAAATGTTTTGCTTGTATGCACACAACAGAATGTGGGTGTATTAATGTATTCATGCAACCATTCTAATAATTGATGGAGTATATGACGCACCACTTGCTTTAGCTTTGGTTCAGCTCTGGTTTTAGTAAATACTAGTGATAAATATATTATAGTGAAGTGGGAGAATGGAAGACCAGGCTCCCGACCTTCCCCTCTCGCGCTTGGCCTAAAGGATCACGGCCCAGGCACCCGCCACGAGAAGAGTTTGCCCATCTACCAGACGACCAAATACCCTGGTACAGGAACATACGGATGTGTCCATCTGCCTGCCCAGCAGCCCGCCCTGGCCATGCCGACACCTGCGGCACGGATCAACTAGACTAAAACCTACACGTCGTTAGAGATGCCATGACGACCTAGCCAACGGTCAGCACACCTGTGCAAATATACACACCGGACAATCCCGCACCAATCTACACGAAGAATATACTCAGAGCTATGACGTAGGCGACAGACATACTCACGGACGTGCATCTTTATTATTTTCCACATAGGCTCTCAAAATGCAGAAACGCAAGACGCATCATGAACCCATCTAAAGAGCTTGCTTACGCTTCTCCTAAACCCAGGTGCCATAATGAGAAATATAACGAAGACACGATACTGGTCATAAGACAATATGATACTATAACCTAAATCGCCTGTGCACCAAACGGTTCCACCTATACACCAGGCCTAAGTAGGCCGCAAGCAAGAGCTTCCATGGACGTTAAAAGAACAAGAGTCAGGTTGCTGATCCTGCAGAATGAGCCGGGCGAAAGTAAACAGCCAAGGTCGCAATGTTGCAAACCCACATTCCGAAAGCAGACCATCAAGGGCACGATGTTGCAACCTCGCACGCCGCACACCAACGTCAAAGTCACACCTGCAAATTAAACCAGGCACACAGTGGAAAAACAATATTAATTGTGCAGAATTCTGCCTTAAACACGGTCCCACCTCACGTGACCAAGCCGAACCTGACAGGATGCCGAGGCCAGAAAAGGCGTCTGGATCCCTCGTTACAAGACACAAGGCAGATACAATTAAAAGGCTCAATGGACATCTGCGACAGTGGGAGTAGTCGGCCTTCCAGCTTATGAATAAGTCCTCACATTGTCTGCACGTACTCATAGTGAAACATTGTTGCAAATGACAGGTACACCGAGAGCTGGGAACAGCGATGGTCCCAGACTGGGAAGCTCGGAGGCGCACCAATCAGAACATGGGGCTCTTATCACTGACGCCATTAACATTAACCAATCATCAGGGGTCTTCATGTAACAATTCTCATGTATCTAATTGTAGGGACAACCCAGATATATCACCTGACTAACCCTTGACCACTAACATTGTTCTCTATACATTGTTCTCTATACGTATGCTATACTAACCCTACCACTCGAGCAACCAATTAAGAGTGGCGATAGGTTTTTTGCTAACTTTCCAAGGTGACGCAAGTAGCGCGTCATACTAAGGTAAAAAGGGCCTGCGAGCCCCACGATTGTGTGTGTGTCAGGACGGACGCGTACAATCCTTGACCCATCCCTGCCGTTTTTGTCTAATAAACAGCAGAGTCACCTTGCTTCTTGCGTGTGTCTCATACTCTATCTCTTTTGGGATATACGGGAGGAGTTGGGGCCTCCCTGCCCGGAGGTCTGCGGACGGCCCGGCCGACCCCGGCAGAATTTCCCCCCGACAAGTTGGAGGCACTGCTGAGATCTGTTTAAGATCCGCTTTTTTATTTTTACTTTTTTCCAGGTACTCCCGTTGCGAGGAGGCCCGGCAGCGCGGCCCCCTCTGCCGTTGCCCCCTTCTGAGGACTACAGGACCATCGCGGAGCTGCGAGAAGACCGGACAGCGCAATCCGGATATTGGCCCTCGGGAGCCGGTTGAGAAGTATCCCGCCCGCGGTTGGCGAGTGTCCAGACGTGGTCCAGACGAGGGGAGGTGGCGAGCCGCTTGGAGGGGTGCACGCAGTCGAGCGGCCCCGCATCAAGAGAACTTGGTGAGCATGCCACGCACAACAAGCAATGTGAGATTGTGAGGGAGGGGGGAGGAATTAAATACGGGAGGTGGGAGGTGTTGCACAGGTGCGCGGCAAAGGTTTGACAATTTAGTGTTGGCAATGGAATGAATGGTAGCTGAACGAGTGCGAGAGCAGTCGGCTACGTTACGCGAGGGGGGGCGGAGCACGAAAACATCACGTGCGGCCGCTCGTAGAAACTGATTGGCCTAGGTCGCGACTACGTGTAAGGGTGGGTGTGTGTGGTTTCCTACGATTTGGCATTTATTGATCAATGAGTAGATGAGGATCCCTATTGTTCGAGCAAGAAACTCGATAGGTAGATGACGTTTCCCTGTAGGCGGTAGCTAGTTAGTTGCCCAATACGGAAGATAATTGGCTGGTTAAGCCCTCCTGTCGAGGGGCGTATCACACACGAGGCGACGCAGCGTGCGCAGTCCGATTATATTATTGATTACCTTGTTCCAGGAGTGACAGGAAGACAGCTGTAAGGTTAACGGGGGTAGATTGCAAGTGTATTTTGAACTTAAAGAATATATGAAGAACTTACCAGTAGCTCGAAGAGATCGGTGACGTCACCAGTAGGGCTTTCATAGGATATCGCGAGCACAAGGCATCTTCGTTTTGAGAGTGGTGGGGAAGAGAAGTGTGGTAAGGGAGTGGAAATGGAGATAAACGGTAAATGAGTTGATCGGGGAAAGGCGAAACGGGGGACGTGGCTGCGCACGGAGAACGCCGGCCACGGGAAGTGTAGAAGAAGGAGGAGGAGCACGTGAAAATAGGACGACTGTATAAGAACGTAATAAGGGGTACGCAGCCGCAGGGGGCTACGTGCGCCTCGGCCGCAGGGGGCCGTAAGGGTGTCGTATAAAGAAAGAAAGACAGAAGAAAATATACAAATGTAAAATACTATATTTTTTATAATTTTCCTTAGCGGACTATCGTAAGTCCCCAAACCTACGGGGCCAGGTAACAATATAAGGCTGTATATTGTAAACTGCTAGTGAAAGAACCACTACCAGATAGGGGAAGGGTAACAAGTGGAGCGCTACTATATCATACGGGACAGGATCGGGAGGGTGGGGGAACACCCTCACTACCCCACTACAACACATATGTACAACACTGCCACCCCATAGGGAGAAACTGATTAAGTATAGCATAGAATGGACCCAGGGGACGGATAACAAAATGCTAACACCGTGGCCGCCTAATGGTAGCTTCGATCCATCTGCCCAACATTCACTATTAAACCATCTGCACAATACATATAAAGGGAAGAAGTTGGCAAACCACGTGGAGGTGTTTAACTTATGGAGGATGTTCCAAGGGTCCCGACCAGGACCAAATGGAATGTTCACTATGGGGGAAATACCGGAAGAAAAAGAGATTAAGGAGGAAGGAGAAGATGGGAAAAAGGGGAGTGAAGACCCAAAGAACACGGGGAACGAACAAGAGGGAGGAGAAAAGAATAATACATCAGATGAAATAAAAAAGGAACCGAGCAATGATATACCCCTAGCAAAGGGAGTGAAAACAGAGGGAGGGGGGTTGTACCCTTTAAGAGAATTAGGAGAAATAGAAAGAGGACAGTTAAGGGCGGCTGAGGGATACTCGAACCCGGCATACAGCCCTCCACCATATCTGGCTCATAGGAAGATGCCAGCAGGGGAGGGGAGGACTGGAGAAGAACAAACTGTGGAAATAGGAAATGATGAGTGGGTAGCTGCACAGATATTATTAAAATTACGAGGTTCATTAACAGGAGAAGAGAAGGAGGTAGTAAAGAAAACAGACGAGGATAATACCAGGGAGAGTGAAATGAGGGGGGAAGAGCTGTTACGACAAAAGGAAGAGATTTTGGAGGAACGACTAGCAAAGTTAAGGGATGAGCAGAATGAATTGATCAAACAGCTCGAGAGGGAGGAGAGAGAGAGAGCGAGGAAAAGGAAAGAAGGTAAGAACGAATTGGAAAGAATAAGGGAACGAACTGAGGAGCAAAGGAGAGAAGCTGAAAGGGTAAAAGCAGCAGCAGAAAGGGTATCAAGAGTAGTGCTGCGAGAAAAGAAAAGGGAAGAAGAAGAAAAAGAAAAAGAAATGGCAATGTGGAAGAGGAGATTACTATCAGAAACGACTAAGAAATACGAAGAAGGGAGGGTGATAGAGAGTATAGTAGAAAGGGAAAGGGTGAAATGGGAAAGGAAGAAAGAGGATGAAAGAATATTGGAACAGATGAGTAGTGAAGTGATGGAGGAATTAAAAAGGAAAAGGGAGGAAAATAGTAGGGAGATGGAGGAGAGAAATGAAGGAGAAAGAGAAGATAGGAGAAGGGAGAGTGAAGCATGGGGGGATGTATATAGAAACACAGAAGTAGCAACAACATCAGCACAAAGGGGAGCGGTTGATAAAGGAGAAAAAGGAGAACTGGACCTAATAGACTTACAAACAGTAACAATCAAGGGGAAAAAGACCGAGTGAGGGGTGCCGTTTATGACTGACTTTTGTAGTGAGGAAGAAGAAGGAGTGGAGAAGGAAGGAAGAAACAGTGAAAGGGAAAGCTTAGATAAACTATACATCACCCGGACCAACACAGACTCACCATGGATCCGTAGGAGAAAGGATGAGCTGGAGAGAAGTGAGGAGGGAGAGCAAGGAATAGCGGAAAGACAGACACATGAGGCCGCACCATCCCCATCACGCCCTCCCCCCACGGACATGCGCCCTCCCCCATCGCACCCTACATGCTCAAACACCTCACGCTCGTTACGCACAATAAAACTCGCGCCCTTCACAGACGAACTGACACCCTATGCATGTCGGCTTAGGGACCTCCCTAGGAGCAGGCAGGAAAGACGAATACACATGCCCACATTAAATACAGGAAATGATGGAAGAAGGGGAAAAGATGGAGAAGAAAGAGTTACGAGCAGGGGAAATACGGACGAAATTGACGATGTAGAAGAAAGGGAAGAGGAGGAAGGGTGTGAGGACTCGATATTATGGAATACAAAGGGTAAAACGAGACATAACTTAATGCCACTTCTGGAGAGAGGAGGGGTTAGACCACAGTATGTCCCTTGGAAGCATACAGATAAAGAAAATATAAAATGCAGGCTCCCATCATTAAGTGGAGGTGCGGGTAAGTGGATATATGAAATGGAAAAACACACCGCAGGACAGAAACTGGCAGTAGGGGATGTAAAGGGCCTTCTAATATCGATATTAGGGGATACAGCGGATGACATTTGGAAGAGAGCGGGATTCCCTGGGGTAACAATAACAAACACATCGCATGATGCGGCACCATTCGCAAACTGCAGACATGCACTATGGCAGGCACTGAGGGTACAGTACCCAGACACATCAGACATAGGAGCAATTACCTCCCGCAAGATGCGTGAGAATGAAGATCCTGTTGATTATATCCAGGAAATCCAAGAGAAGTGGCGCATGGAAACTAGAGAGCAATGGGATAAAACACCAGCAATATTTTATCATATA
Organism: Ambystoma mexicanum; assembly: GCF_040938575.1. Classification (NCBI taxonomy): domain Eukaryota; kingdom Metazoa; phylum Chordata; class Amphibia; order Caudata; family Ambystomatidae; genus Ambystoma; species Ambystoma mexicanum. Next base: position 132,719,654 of record NC_090939.1, read on the forward strand.
CTAGTACAAGGGCTCCCAGAAGGAGTTCAGAAACAATTAAAGAAAGTAGTGGGAATGGAAGCAAAACCATGGCCAGAAATACAACTGACTATAGTGCATCATTGCAGGACATGGCAAGGAAAAATGAAACAAAAGGAAGAGGACAGGAAAACGGAAGAGGCTAAACTAGTACAGAAAAAGCTTACTAAATACACAATGGAAGGGGCACTAATAACTACGCCTACAACAATGACCCAAAGCCCCACACAAGTAGTGGCTGCACAAGATTCCTCCCAAATACCACCTTCACAGACTATAACACAACAGGCGCCGCCACTCCAACCATACACAACCAACATGGGAGGAGGACACCCAATGCAACGAGGTGGGTATTATAATTATAACAGGGGGAGAGGAGGAATTATGAGAGGGAGAGGATACGGATATTACACCCAACAGCAGGTGGGAGGACTTAGAAATTCCTACCCCACAGGGCAACCAGTATACCAGGACAACACAGGGAGCTTCCCATGGCAGAGTAGGGAACCACCGGTGTGTTGGAGTTGTGGACTATTAGGGCACATGTCACGCACGTGTAGAGTTAGACCAGGAACACCATCATGGAGTGAACAGGGACAACCAAGGCCCTCACAGGAACAGCAGGGCATACAGCAACAGCAGACGTTGCAACAGGGAAATGAACAACAACAACTAATAACACAACAACAGCCACAGACATATTCACTGCCACAACAACAGGTAGCGATGACACAACAACCCCAAGCACAACAAACACAACTGGGTAGGGTGACGGTCTTGGGACACAACCCTTACACAGGAAATGGCCAATCGTTGTACCCTCAATAGGACAGCCCACAGACGGCCTTGGTGTGTCCCATCCTGTCAGTAACACCTAATAGTGCGGAGGAACCACGCATAGAGGTAACGATAGGTGACAAAAAATTATCATTCCTTGTTGACACCGGGGCGACCCGGTCTTGCATAAGGGAAGGTAAATTTAAGATGTCAGGCGAAGCCATGAACACCCAAGGATTCTCTGGGGCTAGAGGGTTGGTTCCCTTTACTGATAACATTCCCTTATCTATTGGAGATTATGACCTGTCAGTTCCACTTCTATATTATAGTGCCTCACCAGTAAATATACTGGGGAGAGACATAATGAACAGGTTGAATATGACGATCTCCTTTACTGAGGATGGCATAATTTGCTCTACTCCAGGGATTTACATGCTCACAGCACGACAGATTATGCAAGCATACTGCGGACAGACAGTGATTAGGGCGGAGCCAGTAGATGGCGAACTATTCCAGTATGGGACAGATATGGCATTTGCATGGATGCCAGGGATAGAAGGGAAAATATGGAGGAGGCCAGCAGCCTATCTGTTCAGACCAGAAACACCTGTTAATGAACCAGAAGGAAAGGTGGTTCTAATGGACATTGAGAGCATTATTGCAACAGCTGATTACATTGCTGTACATGCCCAAGACAGAGAAGGAAGAGCATGGAGGGCAGTGATAGCACTAGCAGAAGGATGTAGGCTCACCCAGGTGTCAGATGAGGAGCTGTTCTCAGAAGAAAAGGAGGAAGGTGATATGGTGTTCATGATGAGTGTGGAAATATGGCTAAGAGTGGCTTACAAACAAGTAGCACAGAAAATTGCAATGGCACTTGAGGCACCCGCATGCACCCCAGTCCCCTTCTTTAAGGAGGAAATGTCAAAGGTACCCACATCATTGTGGACTACTAGCCCCTATGACGTGGGGTGCATAAAAAGTATAGGGGGAGTAAGGATAAAATTGAAAAAAGGTGCAATACTCCCCAGAGTGAAACAGTACCCACTATGAAAAGAGGCAGATGAGGGCATATATGAAACCATAATGGCCCTTATAAATAATGGCATATTGGTCCCCTCAGAATCACCATGTAACACGGCTGTATACCCAGTGCGCAAGGCTAAAGGGGGTCTTGGCGCTTCATACAGGATCTCAGGCCCTTGAACAACATAGTAGAAGCAGAATATCCCATAGCAGCAAACCCGGCCAAAATATTGTGTGGCATTCCAGCAGAAGCATCACGATTTACAGTGATCGACCTTAAAAATGCTTTTTTCTCAATACCATTGCACCCAGACTCACAAGATCTGACAAGCTTCACTTACAGAAACACAAAGTGGAAGCACACCAGATTGCCACAAGGGTATTGCGAATCACCCTCAATTTTCAATAGAGTAATACAGATGGATTTGGGTAACATTGAAGTGGGAAGCACAGTGTTGCAGTATGTGGATGACATAATAATTTGCAGTACAATCGAAAGAACATGCAGAGAGGACTCCTTAAAGATGTTGACAATATTGGCTGAAAAAGGTTACAAGGTAGACATGGAAAAGATACAGTACTGTCAAGAACAGGTACTTTACATTGGTCAGCTTATATCCCAACATGGAAGAAAGATTGCACCACAAAGAGCACAGGCAATTTCAAACACTCCAATGCCACAAACAGTGAGGGAACTGCAGCAGTTCCTGGGGCTGTGCAACTACTGTAGAGCATGGGTATTTGATTACAGTTCGTACATAGGACCCCTGCTTGAGGCGTTAAGGGAAGCTAATAAAGGGGAGAAAAAGCTGGGGTGGACGATGGAAATGAAAGAGGCTTTTGATGAATTAAAAGATGCGATATCAACTGCTCCGGTACTGGCATCCCCAGACTATGAGCGACAATTTTTTATATTTTCACATTGCGATTCAGCAGTAATGAAAGCAGTGTTGGCTCAAAAAACAAGCATGGGCTACAAACCAGTAGCATTTTACAGTGGCCACTTGGATCCTGTGATGTTAGGTCATTTCCCTTGCGAACAAGGTCTCGCCGCAGCTGCTTTTGCGGTAGAAAAAGCATCAGCAATAACCATGGGGTGCCCAACTACACTGTTTGTGGAGCATGCACTATTTGCAATATTTAATAAACCTAAGTCCACCCTAACCACGCAGAGGGCATCAGGTTATGAGATCATACTATCCAGAGCTGAACTATCAATTGTTAGATGTAGCACGGTCAACCCTGCAAGGTTCCTGGCAGAAGTACTTGAGGAAGGAGGTTATGCCCACGATTGTACGCAAATAACTGAAATGTACTCATGTACTAGAAAGGTTGAAGAAAATGCACTAGAGGGAGGTGAGCTCCTGTTTATTGATGGGTCATCAACTATCAACCAAAGGGATGGTATAAGGAGGACTGGGGCAGCAGTGGTAAAAATGATGGAGGTACCGGTGTGTGTGGCCATGAAATGTGTACAATTACAACAGCATTACTCCGCTCAAGCAGCCGAATTAGTTGCACTGATCTTGGCGTTGAAGGAAAACTTTGACAAACGAGTGACCATATACTCCGACAGCGCATATGTTACATCCACTGTCCACTCAGGGCTGTCGAAATGGAGAAGAAGAGTGTTTAGGAGAGCTGATGGCACTCCAGTGCAACATGCCCTCTTATTGGCTGAACTAATTGAAGTAATAAATGACCCCCAAGAATTAGCTTTAGTAAAATGCACCGCACACACCAATGGTGAAGACCACGTCTCGAAAGGGAATGCAGCAGCAGACGCACATGCGAAGTATGCTGCATACTTTGGTGAGATATGGAACCCCCCAGAGTCACAGAGAGGGAGAGGGAGGGGAATGGCTAAGGAGATGTTGATAAGAGAAGGGTACACCCATCTCCCAGCCACACAGATTATGGAGCTACAAGCGGCTGCACCAATGGCCGAAAAAGAAATATGGGTAAAAAAAGGATGCACAATGTCACCAACCGACGCACTATGGCGCCAGGGTGGCACTGGAAAGGTTGTAATACCATTGGCACTTTTAAACACCGCCCTGAGCCAACTACATTATCCAGCCCACACAGGCAAGGAAGTAATTGCAGCATGAATTAGGGAAGACTGGTTCTGCCCCGAGTTAAATTCTCATGTGTCAAATTTTATCAGCAATTGTCTCACATGTCAACAGTTTACGGCCGGCCATACTCTAAAGGTGATAAGAGGTACTATACCCCGGCCAGAGGGACCTTTCCGGCATCTCCATATTGACTATGTTGATATGATCAACATATGTCAAGGAAATAGGTATATGATTGTAGTAGTATGCCCATTCTCGAGGTGGATTGAAGCAGGGCCCTGTTCACACCCAGATGCATTTAGAGCAGCTAAATTCCTAGTGAGGGAGGTCTTCCCCAGGTGGGGAGTGTGCGAGGTGTTAAGGTCAGACAATGGCCCACATTTCGCAAACGAAATGTTCCAGCACATCACATCCTTGCTGAACATCAAGCATAAATTTGCATGTGCATACCACCCACAGGCCAACGGTATATGTGAACGCCTGAATGGCCTGTTAAAGGAGGCAATTGCAAAGATACAGCAAACAACAAAGAAGAGTTGGTTATATTGCCTTCCATTAGCCCTATTTTAGCTAAGGAATAGACCAGGGTCCAACCACCACCTCACCCCTCACGAGGTGGTTACCGGACGTCAAATGCGCCTTCCCCTAACGCCAACATCAAGAGCATTTACCGACCACGAGAGTACAGCGAGTGTTCTTGATGATGAAATGTACCAATATGTGTCTTCTTTGATTACTAGTGTAGTGTTTGTGTCTCAACAGCTCGAGCGCACGCGGGGCGGGTCTAACAGCAATCAACAAGAAGACGTGGATAAAGAATTGGAAAAGGAAAGACTGTGTAAAGTTGCTAAAGGTGACCACTTACTACTTCGCAATTTCAACAGGAAGTGGAACAGTCCACGATTCACTGGCCCCCATCTGGTAGAGGAGGTATCAACGAGAGCAGTAAAGCTACAGGACAAGCGTGCCTGGAACCACCTACACGATGTAAAGATCTACAAACTCCAGACCCGCCCCAGCGCCACCGACAGGTCCATTGGGAGAACAACAACAACATCACCAACGGAGGAAGAGAGTTCTACCACAGCTAACGGCCTAAGTGTTCCCATACCATATCACTCCCCAGATTCCCCAGAGACAATAACTGAAGAAGAAAGGGGTGATCCCCATACTGCCCACCCCATGGTCACACGCTCAAAGAGTAAAGATACTTCCGCCAGTTGAGCCCCAAACCCCCTGCCCATTGTCCCCTACCCCCACTGCAGTAATAACTGAACTGAAGGACATTGTCTTGCACACGTACACATGTAAACACGTGAATGCTCTCTTTTCTTTTCTCTCGCACATGCAGGAACTGCGTATTATTGTACTGCTAAGAAAATAGATAACTAACAAATTCACTGCCCAGGAGTAGATGGTACCCTCAGACGATAACTACCCAGAAGAATTGTCACACCAATGTGTATATGAAATAAAAAGGCCAACGTACCTGAAAAGAAGAAGGGTACGTGTCTACTACACAGCATTCCTCTTGGCCATAGAATATTCAATGCCCCACCTCCACCCATACTTGCCTGTCATAAGAGATAGATTGCTTAGATTAGCGTGGGAACAGCTCTTCGCCTGGGCACTGAATGACTAATTGATAGGGAGAGCTTAAAAAACAACAACTAACATTTAATAACCAGCATATTGAGAATTTTCAGGCGGGCAACTTTAACGTCGCAAGAATACGCTGCCGGACTGCAGCAAGGTAAGAGCAAAATGCCGGTGAAATTAGCATTTGTAATAAAAATAATAGGGATTTTGATGATCACCGGGTTCTTGGCTGCCTCTGTATGGCAGTACAACTATGCTATCAATCTTATTGCTGTACCCAAACCTAATACACCCCCATCCCCAGCTGCAACAGGTGTTACGTCAGGTGATACTAGTAAAATTGCACACAAGCAAAATAGAGTTCAACGCAGCACATACTCAGATAATAAAGGTATTAACAATTATATACAAGATTCAGCACACGTCTCAAACAACATATGGTACCAACACATGACCCGAATCGGTAAGCAGACAACAGAAGACAGCTGCTACGTTTGCTCATTAATACCATACGCCATGAGCGCTTCTCGAACATTCGTTGCCACAGAAATAGATGAAAAGACAGCACGATGCATAATATACTTGGCACTGTTCCAAACGAAAGGAAGATTTCAAGGGACAGTGGTGCATATGGTGTGGAAAACACGAGACTCATACCCATATGAAAACAACTTCCTCAAGACTTATTTGAGTTACCACAAGAGCAGTTTACATGTTGAAGCATTCAGATACATAACAAGTGGTCCTGAAAAAGGGGAAACAAAGAAAGTAACACTGCAGTATTTACCATGTGATTGGTACGCCACTGAAGTTCCTGGTAAACCAGGATGTTGGGAGAGGCCACTGGTGACGATAACGGGGAAGGTGTACATGGACAACAAATGGGAGATAGGAGTGATTGGCAGCAACATGGTAACAAAAGAAACTATTTCAACTATCGATGCACACAACCACAGATGTTGGACGACTTGGATCAAGTACGTACCCATGCTCACGTGGATAGAGACGGATGAAGACCCAATAACAATACTGCCGCTGACTGCGCCTAAGGTATGCTACCAACATAAAGGAGAGGTGGACGTAGGATACAACACCAACTGTGCAAGCGTGATGGAGTTACCTGAGGGGGGAGCAGGAACAGCAGTGATAATGGACCATTACTGGGCCTGTGGAGAAAAGGCATACCACACACTGCCCCCTCTGTGGAATGGTGTATGCACGATGGTGCACGTCAATGTACCATCACAAGTGGTACCCCAGAAGCATGTGAATGTGGCGAACTTTCCCAAAATGGATGAAGGGGACAAGAGGAAGAAGAGATCTGCACCACCTCAGGAGGGGCCAGGGAACAGGAACAACGGCAATGATACTGTCCTAAATAGAAGGAAAAGACAAGGAGAACCTCTGACAGGAAATTACCTATGGGGAAGGTCGGAAACGGCACTCACTTCAATTCCGCCAGAACACAGACTATTCAGCAGAGCAGCAATGTTCTTCTCCTCAATAATACATCCGGGACTGCAGGCTTACGCAAACGCAAAATGGCTCCAGATAACTAGATGGGAACTAATGATGACCATCAATTCTACAGTAAATGGATTTAACGCAATAAAAGAGGAGCTGCGAGCTATAAGGATGGTAGCACTTCAGAACAGATATGTATTGGACCTCCTCACAGCCATGGAAGGAGGAGTCTGCGCAAAGATAGGACAATCATGCTGCACGTTCATTCCTGCCAACGATGCTGACAATGGTACACTGACAGAAGCAGTTTCACAATTGGCCCAGATGCACTCCAAAATGATGGATGAAAGTAAAGGTGTGAAAAAGGATGAGAGCTGGTTTTCAATATTATGGTCATGGATGCCATCTTGGTTGTCAGATGGACTGAAAATTATAGTTGGTTGTACTATTTTGGCTGGAGCTACACTGATCATAATAAGATTTTGGAAGGCCCGGAAGGCACGCACCACTGACGAGTTGCTTGAAATGGTCGGTATGCACCCCTTGATGCCAGCAGATGACGGCCAACACACAGGCACAATCATACAAGAGAGAGAGAAGTTGCGCAACCAGATCATCACCAACCACCTGGACCCACCATCTGTGAAGATCGAGAACCCAAGAAACCGCAGGAGCTACATAGGGAAATGGGTATACTGTACTCCTGGAGGAACCTGTGAATATATGTATAGGTCATTTGAAGATCATGTTAACCACTATGGACATTTAGGAGGAATAACTAAGATATGGCGAGTAAGAGGAGATGACGAAAAGGATATGTTTGTGGTCGACAAGTCGACCAGAGGGGGGACTGAAGTGGGAGAATGGAAGACCAGGCTCCCGACCTTCCCCTCTCGCGCTTGGCCTAAAGGATCACGGCCCAGCACCCGCCACGAGAAGAGTTTGCCCATCTACCAGACGACCAAATACCCTGGTACAGGAACATACGGATGTGTCCATCTGCTTGCCCAGCAGCCCGCCCTGGCCATGCCGACACCTGCGGCACGGATCAACTAGACTAAAACCTACACGTCGTTAGAGATACCATGACGACCTAGCCAACGGTCAGCACACCTGTGCAAATATACACACCGGACAATCCTGCACCAATCTACAAGAAGAATATACTCATTGCTATGACGTAGGCGACAGACATACTCACGGACGTGCATCTTTATTATTTTCCACATAGGCTCTCAAAATGCAGAAACGCAAGACGCATCATGAACCCATCTAAAGAGCTTGCTTACGCTTCTCCTAAACCCAGGTGCCATAATGAGAAATATAACGAAGACACGATACTGGTCATAAGACAATATGATACTATAACCTAAAGCGCCTGTGCACCAAACGGTTCCACCTATACACCAGGCCTAAGTAGGCCGCAAGCAAGAGCTTCCATGGACGTTAAAAGAACAAGAGTCAGGTTGCTGATCCTGCTGAATGAGCCCGGCGAAAGTAAACAGCCAAGGTCGCAATGTTGCAAACCCACATTCCGAAAGCAGACCATCAAGGGCACGATGTTGCAACCTCGCACGCCGCACACCAACGTCAAAGTCACACCTGCAAATTAAACCAGGCACACAGTGGAAAAACAATATTAATTGTGCAGAATTCTGCCTCAAACACGGTCCCACCTCACGTGACCAAGCCGAACCTGACAGGATGCCGAGGCCAGAAAAGGCGTCTGGATCCCTGGTTACAAGACACAAGGCAGATACAATTAAAAGGCTCAATGGACATCTGCGACAGTGGGAGTAGTCGGCCTTCCAGCTTATGAATAAGTCCTCACATTGTCTGCACGTACTCATAGTGAAACATTGTTGCAAATGACAGGTACACTGAGAGCTGGGAACAGCGATGGTCCCAGACTGGGAAGCTCGCGGGCGCACCAATCAGAACATGGGGCTCTTATCACTGACGCCATTAACATTAACCAATCATCAGGGGTCTTCATGTAACAATTCTCATGTATCTAATTGTAGGGACAACCCAGATATATCACCTGACTAACCCTTGACCACTAACATTGTTCTCTATACGTATGCTATACTAACCCTACCACTCGAGCAACCAATTAAGAGTGGCAATAGGTTTTTTGCTAACTTTCCAAGGTGACGCAAGTAGCGCGTCATACTAAGGTAAAAAGGGCCTGCGAGCCCCACGATTGTGTGTGTGTCAGGACGGACGCGTACGATCCTTGACCAATCCCTGCCGTTTTTGTCTAATAAACAGCAGAGTCACCTTGCTTCTTGCGTGTGTCTCATACTCTATCTCTTTTGGGATATACGGGAGGAGTTGGGGCCTCCCTGCCCGGAGGTCTGCGGACGGCCCGGCCGACCCCGGCAGAATTTCCCCCCGACAATAGGGTGGTGGTCGCTGCCCTATAGTTAAGGTGAGCTGGACTCACATAGGAACCTCAAAAAAATGAATTGCTAATACTTTTGACCCGTGTGACAGATTTGGCCAAAATTCAGAAGTCAATTAGAGACACACCTTGGACCCCCCAGATTGCAATGTTTGCTAAACAGTTGTTAAAAAATAAAGAAGTTATTAAGAAAAAAATACCAAAGTTGCGCCCTAAGTCTTATTCAATTTCCCATAGACAAGAAATGTACATTTATGCCACACCGCACAGCCCAAACCTCTGGACGGATTTGGAACAGGTCTGAAACACGTGCCAAAACAGGTTTTTTTTAGAAATGAAACAGCCGCCATCTTTGTTTTTGCTCGATGCTATAGAAATCCACGGATATAGCCATTGATATCGGTTAATGAAAAGCAGGAAAAAAAGCCATTTGCAGGTCAACAACATGCAAATGCCAAATGTCTAAAGGTGGGGCGGGGGAGAGCACACGAAGTGAAATTTCAAAGTTGGCTGTGTCTAGGGATTGAGGTTGCAGTTTGCAACACAATATTTGTTTGGACAGAAAATCCACGAATAGCTGACATTTGAAAGTAAACTGCTTCATGGAACAAGCATGTCTTGTGGGTGGAATGGGAGAGGGCAGGGGAGGTGAAGGGGCCATCATGGGTGTGTGAGGAACAGGCACAGACAAGGGGGACTCTTGGTGAGGGCCTGGTGGGAAGGAGTGCATTTGTGGGGCTGCGTTTCCGATATTTGCGTCTTTAATATGACTGCAGATAGCCGCACAGAATATGCAGTTTATTAAGATTGCTGTGTCTACTTAGTGTTGTAGCGTCATGCAGCTGCCTTCTGTGGTTTGTTTTCTGTGGGAAAAAAGTAGAATTGAATAAGCATGATAGTTCAAAAGCTGAACTGGGATACAGTTTTTAATATACATTTTCTTTTTTAGACCCTCATAAACAGTACATGTTATGTACTATGTTTGCTACAACATTAGTGTATGACACACTGCTGTTGTTTTCATTTTATTTAATCATTGGGTCATTAGGAGACAAAAAAACATAATGAATAAAAAAAAATGATTACAGTTACGTCAGTGTAAGGGTGATAGTATGTTTGTTTGAAGTATGTTGTAATAGAGGGAATGCATGAAATATGTATATAGCTGTTGGTGTATTCTCACAACATTACAGGTTAGAAGATGTGTTGTTAAATAGAAATTCAGATAGCGTATACAAAGTGCTTTGCAATGAAGGGTGTTTTTGAAGTAGTTAGATACCTGTTGGCATATTCTAACTAGATTGAGTTTGAAACGTTTTCTTGCAGTTTTATGGATGTAGTTAGATACCTGCTGACATATTATAATTGTTAATTGTGCTATAGTTTAGAGACAACATTGTGGTTGATAGAATATTAAGTAGACATTTGTTAAATTTACTGGTAGCCTATGTTTTGGGGGTAACAGAGGTATTGTTACATTCAAACCACTTTTTCTTTCACATATACAGTGTAGTGCCCTGAAGAAGTTGTGGCACCAGTGTGGTATATTATACCTACGGTTGTAAAGGTTTTGTTTCCAAGAGATACTTGGCCGTGTGTGAAACCTGTACGCTTACAGTTATTTTTGGTACCATCTGCATTGTACCTTAGAAGAATTTGGCTATGTGAGTTTAATTTGTATGGTGGAACGATTGTTTGAATTGCAAACAGGGCATAATATGCCATGATTTGCATTCTGAAGAAGCTGTTGAAATGGAATGGATTCACAATTTGGTATAGATACATATAGAAATCGTTCATTAGGTATGTAGCCTTGTGGAACATGTTTGCATAGAGTGCATTTATGTTTCCACGTGTATGAAATGTATAGGAATGTTTTTGGTGTCCAGTACTTGTAGTAAGTACATAAGGAATTCTTGGGGATCTTCTTATGTGTTTATGGTACATTTTACCATTGCTGCACAGTAGTCTAATTCTTGCCCTATACTTGAGACACTGTAAGTGTTTTTCAGGATTGTTTTTGGTGTTTCTGTGAAGGACGAGAATTTGCAAACACAACTGGTCCAAGCCGTTTAAGTAAATGTTGTGAACAAATGGTGGCAGTTGAAAAAGAGGATTAATTGTTACATTAGCATAACAAATAAATCCAGTTGTGCTTTTGAATTTAAATGGACCAGAGAGTTCTGTTTGTGGATCGTTAGATGGTCCTGTACATCTTTGTGCTGAAGAGACATTTGTGTCTTTATTTTTGATGGGTGTGACCTTGACTTTGCACTAGATAGTTTTGTGGTTGTATTGTTTGATGCAGGAGTTGGCCATTTTTTTTTGTGGTATTGTTGGGAAATCTGCAATAACTTCTGCTTCTATTGTTTGTCTTATAAAAGGTTGCTTTTCTGAGTTAGAGGGTACATATTTAAAGGGGGGTGTATAGGGCCTGTAGCCTGTTGTATTTCAGGATGCAAGAAATGTCAGCTTTGACTTTGTTTGTATCAAAGTTAACTAGGAATAGACCATTGAGGGTACGCAGATTTGAAAGTGCTACGAAACTCATACCTTCTTTAAAGACTGTGCTGCCAATGTCAATCAATGCTTGATCTAGGGTTAGACTGTGTGATTTGTGAATAGTGACAGCATATGCAAGTGACAGAAAATTGCTCTCTGCATATGTACATGCCTCAGAAAAGAAGGAATCCTCCTATTGTTTGGCCATTTTTTTTACCTCTGCAAGTTTGTCAAAGTGCATATTGACACACTGAATGTTGTTGTCATGCGGATATGTCTGGAAGCTAACAACTGTAACAATTGCTCCATTGACTAAGCCTTGCTGTACTTCTGCAGTTTAGACACAATCTAATATTTTCTCCAATCCTGCTGTGTTGGAGATACATTTTTATAAGCTATTTAATCATGTTGTTGCTTGTTGACACATAGAAAGTGTCATGCCGTGTACTTCTGTATTTCTTGTTTTAAACATTGTTTCATTGAATTGTCTAGCAAGCGTTGACATTAAGGACATGCATTTTAGATTTTGTTGTGTTAATTGTTGCATGACATCAGGAGCAGAGGTGTTTCGCCCATACAGCTGATGGATTAGTCTAATATTTAAGATAGATTATGTATCTTTAGTAAGCAGCCCCGTTTTATAGGTTTTTAAAATGTTAGCATATGTGAGGTCTGCAGACTAGCACATGTTTTGAGTTAGTTCTTTGTAGTGAAAGTGTTACCAGAGATTTACATTTCCAATGCTGCTAAGCGTATAGTGACATTCTTTGTGTCCTTATGTTTTGAAAATAGGTTGTCCTTTCACTGGCGTCAACTATAGGAGGTCTCAAAAAACAATAACTAAAGTTCCTCGTAGTTGTTTTTTAGGACTTCTTGCATTTTGAGATGAATTATGGGCAACATGAGGTTGGACACCATGATTACTGCATCTATCAAGACACTTTTGTTTTCAAATTCTGCGTACCTCTGTTGCAGCTTCTGCTGACAATTTGTGTTATTCTAATTTGTTTTGCTGTTCTACAGGGAGGAGTAGTAGTCAGTATAAAGTGACACCATCTACGTTCTTAGCAGCTAAACCAGTGGGGGCTGTTACTACAGCCAAAAGGTTGTTGTTTGGTAAGTTTAATAGAAATGTACTGATTATTTTAATTAGGAATGTTTGGCCAGAACTAGCTTCACCACTTAAATACAGGAGCAGGGGTGTATCATTTTGACAGCTACAGTTTTTACTTTCACGTTTAAAACCATCTTCAATTACTTGAGTGATTCCAGATAAATGGTGAGCTGTTCATCATTTAGCTGAGATTGTAGAACTGCCATGGTCTCATGAGATTGTTCATATTGATATATGGGATTTTATTCAATTTCTTAATTTGATATAATGTAGCTGATAAATGAGTGAAATTTTAAAGTTTGATTTCTGTAAAAAAATATTCATGTATGCATATGAAATATTGTTTTCTTTTGTAAAGGTATAATTTAAACCATAAACAAATAAAAATAATAAAAACAAAATAAATACATGGTATTTTCTACTTCAACCATATCTATTTCTGCTTCATTTAGAATGAGTGGTTCTCCAAGTGGGTTTTGACTTTCTGTGAGGGTTTTATTTTCTCCAAGGTTTTAAAAGTGGGATTAAAGCAATGTAATACGGTTCACTATGCTGTGGAGTTTTAAATGACAATTTAATATGATTAATTAGACTGGGTTTAGTTTGCTTCACTAGGCTTCCTTCACAAGTTTAAAGTGAATAGTTGCCAGCTGTCTCATTTGGTGTGATATTGTTTATGTAGGTGTAGTTTTGGGCAATGTCATAGAGACACGTTTTCCAAAGTCGTACTTCTGTTTTGGTAGTTATAATATCCTAGCTGTTGGGATCATTTGTGGCTATGTTTTCTATCTCTTGGTGGGATTTTAGTACTCTTTTTCCGGGATGAGGCTGGTCCAAGTCCCAGCCAGACAATGTGCTCAGATTTGGCATACAAGGCTGTTCCAGTTAAACGATCTACAGCTTCGTCAAACCTGCATTCTCTATGGGGGAGCATTTTTATACTGAAGCTGTACAATTTCTGTGATAGTGTTTTGTCAGATAACATGTCATTCCAGAGGTCTTTTAGCTCTGTTTTCTCAGCTTTGGTGAGGTAGGCTGTGACATATCTTGCAACTGCAGTCGAATTGTCTGCAATGTATTGTATGTCTATGTTTGCATTCCACAAGAGGGCAATGATTGCCTTGTAATCATTCATGTGCTTGGATGCTTTGTCCCTTCTAATGTAGGTATTTTTGGGGGGTTTGCCTTGTACGCTTTGTCTAACAGACAACATAAAGCTATTTACTTGTCCTTTTCTTGCACAATGGTCTAGGGAAGCCAAAGCGACATTTAGTACAGTATTTACCTTTGTTTTTATATCTACTTTGGCAGTATTTGCTACATTTATGTCTTTGGAAGCATAACACTTACGTATGTAGGTCACTTTTTGTGGTTTCCAAAGGAATGTCACAGATAATGTATTTTTCAATAAATTGTAAAACAGTGGAAGCAGAATCATGGCTACATTTTGATGCATCTTTTATCCACAAAAGCATGTGACTGTGTGGGTTGATATTATTTTCTTATTTTTTTAATTTTGTTATTGCTATGGTTGTTTAGAAATTCATCCTTTCAATGCTTGCAAACTTCATTTATCTTAAAAATAATTCTCAAAGTTGTTTTCTCTCAATACATAATAAAAGATCTAACTCTTCAGCGATTATAACACAATTAAAACCATACAAACATTTAGAGATTTTACTGTATGATAAAATACATCATAAAAAAGATTGTGCAAATAGAGAAATAGTGAGCAGAAACCAACAAATGTTAAATACATTATTACGTCTAAAAGCATTCATATCATCTAGTCTGACTCTAATCAAATGTTAGTGTCAAGGCCGGTAGTTCTAAAAATGTCATTGCCGCTAAAATCAGAGACGACCATTACAAATAACCAACCAAAGTTCATCTGAAGTTAAGCCAATTCGCTTTAAAAAAAGGTGCTGCAGATATCACTTTCTCAATTCCAAGAGCTGGGCATTATACCATTATCACTCAGATCTACAGTAATTGTTTGTGAAGCTGTAGATACCTTATCTCTTTGGTGTGTCAATTGTGTAAACTCCTCTATGCATATAATATGTTATTTATAATGCGCTCAAGTGCTGACCTGGGGATAAAACCTGTGGTGCTCCGTGCTGTCTTGCTTCAAAGGCCAGCATGTTGCCCTTGAGCTATCCTCCCGAAACAAAATGTGCATGAGGTATTTAAATTGGAAGGTTTTACATGCAATTTCAAGTTTGGAACTGTCTCTTTACTATTGGACTGATCACAATTATATAGATGTTGAGGTAGAGTAAACTATATCTGGTTTTGGCTTCTATGCTGGATAAAACATTGCTTAATCTCATGTAAGACATTAGTTTGGAGTTATATTTTATTATCCAGAGCCTCAAATAGTTCCGCAAGCAACATCAATGCTGTATTCATGGCACTGAGTGTTACTTCCAATAGTATTGGCATATCTTGTTTGTGTATCTCTAATTTATGTGGCGTTGTATGGACAGACAACACAGACTGACAAGTAGATGAGTCGCTGCAGTTGGATGAGCTTATACCTAGAAGGGGAGATTGAGATAGATCATGTCGATATGGAATAGCGCAGGGAGTCATAGGTTTAGGGGGTTTCGTTTCTGGGACCTCAGTAAGCTCAGTTTCCCGGACTGCTAGAGTCTGTTGAACAGATATGTCTGCTTGTTTAGTAAGCACGGTATGCACAGTTTTTTCCCTCAATATGGGAGCCACTTGTGTGTTCTTGACTCCTGTGGTGTCAACCCGAGCATTGGCACCTGGTCCTCTTTTAATAGATTTACAAAGGTAGCGGGCGCCCCTCTCTCGCAAGAACAGACATGATAACCTGTTCAGTGGTTATTAACCACTTGAGAGTTCGCAGCCACTGCTTTTACTCACTGTGCCTTTCGTTCAGATTGGAGTTGCCATTGTATTTCGGTGCTGGACTGCCCCTGGGCAGGACAAAGACTGATATGCAAATGGATATTTCCCATCTGTGAAAGGCACAGTGAGTAAAAGCAGTGGCTGCGAACTCTCAAGTGGTTAATAACCACTGAACAGGTTATCATGTCTGTTCTTGCGAGAGAGGGGCGCCCGCTACCTTTGTATAACTAATTTTTAAGGAACCTGGGATTGGTAACCCTAGGTCTCCTGGGGGCAACCAGACGTGGTCTCCCTCTCACTGTGCTTAGAGAGGCATCAGCTTCACCTCACTGATGATCCCCAACAAGGGTGAAACACGTGTATGGGGTTGCTGGTGGTACTCTCGTTCAGATTGGAGTTGCCATTGTATTTCGGTGCTGGACTGCCCCTGGGCAGGACAAAGACTGATATGCAAATGGATATTTCCCATCTGTGAAAGGCACAGTGAGTAAAAGCAGTGGCTGCGAACTCTCAAGTGGTTAATAACCACTGAACAGGTTATCATGTCTGTTCTTGCGAGAGAGGGGCGCCCGCTACCTTTGTATAACTAATTTTTAAGGAACCTGGGATTGGTAACCCTAGGTCTCCTGGGGGCAACCAGACGTGGTCTCCCTCTCACTGTGCTTAGAGAGGCATCAGCTTCACCTCACTGATGATCCCCAACAAGGGTGAAACACGTGTATGGGGTTGCTGGTGGTACTCTCGTTCAGATTGGAGTTGCCATTGTATTTCGGTGCTGGACTGCCCCTGGGCAGGACAAAGACTGATATGCAAATGGATATTTCCCATCTGTGAAAGGCACAGTGAGTAAAAGCAGTGGCTGCGAACTCTCAAGTGGTTAATAACCACTGAACAGGTTATCATGTCTGTTCTTGCGAGAGAGGGGCGCCCGCTACCTTTGTATAACTAATTTTTAAGGAACCTGGGATTGGTAACCCTATGTCTCCTGGGGGCAACCAGACGTGGTCTCCCTCTCACTGTGCTTAGAGAGGCATCAGCTTCACCTCACTGATGATCCCCAACAAGGGTGAAACACGTGTATGGGGTTGCTGGTGGTACTCTCGTTCAGATTGGAGTTGCCATTGTATTTCGGTGCTGGACTGCCCCTGGGCAGGACAAAGACTGATATGCAAATGGATATTTCCCATCTGTGAAAGGCACAGTGAGTAAAAGCAGTGGCTGCGAACTCTCAAGTGGTTAATAACCACTGAACAGGTTATCATGTCTGTTCTTGCGAGAGAGGGGCGCCCGCTACCTTTGTATAACTAATTTTTAAGGAACCTGGGATTGGTAACCCTAGGTCTCCTGGGGGCAACCAGACGTGGTCTCCCTCTCACTGTGCTTAGAGAGGCATCAGCTTCACCTCACTGATGATCCCCAACAAGGGTGAAACACGTGTATGGGGTTGCTGGTGGTACTCTCGTTCAGATTGGAGTTGCCATTGTATTTCGGTGCTGGACTGCCCCTGGGCAGGACAAAGACTGATATGCAAATGGATATTTCCCATCTGTGAAAGGCACAGTGAGTAAAAGCAGTGGCTGCGAACTCTCAAGTGGTTAATAACCACTGAACAGGTTATCATGTCTGTTCTTGCGAGAGAGGGGCGCCCGCTACCTTTGTATAACTAATTTTTAAGGAACCTGGGATTGGTAACCCTAGGTCTCCTGGGGGCAACCAGACGTGGTCTCCCTCTCACTGTGCTTAGAGAGGCATCAGCTTCACCTCACTGATGATCCCCAACAAGGGTGAAACACGTGTATGGGGTTGCTGGTGGTACTCTCGTTCAGATTGGAGTTGCCATTGTATTTCGGTGCTGGACTGCCCCTGGGCAGGACAAAGACTGATATGCAAATGGATATTTCCCATCTGTGAAAGGCACAGTGAGTAAAAGCAGTGGCTGCGAACTCTCAAGTGGTTAATAACCACTGAACAGGTTATCATGTCTGTTCTTGCGAGAGAGGGGCGCCCGCTACCTTTGTATAACTCTTTTAATAGATGTGTGAATTTGTGCTGTGACTATGTGTGAGTCACATATCGGAATCGGCTGATTCTCTTCCGGAATTTTTCATTGTTTGTTAGTCAGGTGGAAAAAATTTGGCGGTTTGACTAAGCAACAGGCTACATTCATTTCTTGAGATACTGCCACCACCATCAAAATAGAGTCTTATTACAATTGACCCGCTCAGTCTGTTTTCTATTCAGCATTTCAGGGTTTCCAGAGACTCCTAGCAAGTGTATACCTGCTTGGAGCTTTGGTGACCAGAATGCTCTAATATCTGCGGTTAATATTTTGTTCTTTTCCAACTTTTAGGAGTCGGTAGTGGAGCGGCAGCATTTTCTTTTTCTGTTGTGTCTTTTGATTGGACAGACATTTGATTTGCTGGTTTACGATAGAAAGGCATAACTGATTTCAACGTGTAGACGGCACACATCAACCATGATACCACAAAGAAAAAACAGATCAATCATTAGCTTTACCATAAGAAACTAATCAGATTTTCACTATGTTCTCAGACTCCAGCACCCAGCCACCCACCTGCGTAACTGCACTTGTGAAGCACTCGCTGAATCAGTGAGATGTTCTTTTTGTAGCAGATTGGGCTTAAATAGGAGCAAGGCTTCAATGTAATTTCTAATAACTCTCTGTTACATATGTATTATGTGACTGTATGAGTACATATATTGTGTTGTATCTAGTTATATTGAGTGATAGCACGCTTTAAAACACTTGTTTAAAAGCGCGATATGCATACAATATCAATAGCAATATACAGATGTCTGTTAAAAGGTTCACAACGTTCATCAGAGAGCCCATGGGTCCTCCAGCGTAACTGCACTCGTGAAGCACCAAGATTTTCTTTTCTCCAAAAGAAGTGTTTTAGTTCTCCGAGAGGAAGGGTACTTTTATTGCAGATAAAATGCAGCATGGCTATGAAGCAATGGTGAAAGTACCTTGATACATTTACAAAGTCAAGAGAACAAAGGTATCCTTTTGTTTTTATGTGTATTCTGTCTTTATTTTGGTTTGCAGTCCGTAAGAAGTCATGCAAGTCATCCCATGCGTACTCTGCACAACTTAAAATAACAAACCATGTGGGTGGGCCTAAGTTCCTTAGCATACAATGTACATCAACATGAGGTCGGAACCAGTATTCTTGTGTACCACGCATGCTTGCCAAGAGAATTGTGATACAGGACAGAAAAACTTCATCTTTGTCTTTTATTTTTTAGCGGATATGTTTAAAAAGTTAAAGCCTGTTTTTAATGTGTGTGCAACTCCATAACATAGAGTTGCTGGTTCACTTTCGAAAAGGAGGTGGAAAATGTATTCGACATTTTGACTGAATCTGGAGTCTTCAGAATACATTCATAAAGAGCGATATTCTGATGCACTAATTTGTGTGGACCTTTCATCATATCGTTCTCCTTTTCCTGTAGGAAAGAGTAGAGGAAAAGAACATGCTTCTATATTTCTTTCCCATATGCTTATTGGGTATCCGTTGGCTTGATGCATTTGATGCTTCTAATGCATCATCAATTGTGTATTTGGAGTGCAGTGGGTGAATGGTGTACTGGTCTAAAATGTTAGCTGCTGTAAAAGGATCAATGTTTTGAAATTGGCAACTTTCCGGTGACTCTTGAATAGTGTGGTGGTTTCTCTTAAGTTTTCCTCTGTGTTTATATCTTTGTAGTACTCATTGTTTTCTTTTAGATATTGCATGTCTTGTCTAACTTTGTTTAAGTCTACTAGTTGTTGCCAAATTGTTTTTGTCTTTTGTTGGCACATCATTAACTAGTACAATTAATGATTGATCTATTGGCTGTTGTAGTCCTAGAGTTTGAACATGTTCTTTTAGATTCAATGGCAAATATACTGCTTTGCCACGATGCCCTTTGTAGCTCGGATGGAGGCAATTTGGCTGATTTTGGTTGAAGGTGTATTAAAGCCTGAAATGGGTGCACTGTTTGCAATATAATGCTCTCGTACAAGTTAGGCTGTTGGAGAGCTTTTGGAAGTGGGAATATTTCTAAGTTATTAGCGGTAGCACATGATGGCATTTGGTTATTGTCAAGCTTTGTGTTGCAGATGTGCACACTCTTGAGGGGTTAGTTATTTTGTATTTAGCTTCTGCTGTTAGATAGAAAGCTAATTGGAACCATTGGGATTCTTCATTGTCTTATATTTTGTAGGCTACCTCTACTGTTTTTGTACTCTTTTTATAAAAGGTTCTGCGGCAACAAACACATTTTGGTCTGATATTTCAGCAGATGTGTTTTGAAACTTAGCTATTTCTTTTTTTTATGTCTATATTAGGAGGTTGGTGTTTATGAGGATGTTTTCTGAAGGTTCAGAATTTTCTAAGAAACTTTCAGTTCCGAAGTATCTACATTGCATGTGTTCTATTTCTTCAAGGAGTTCTTTGACTGTTCCATGTAGGAGAATTGTATTTAAATTTTGCAGTTCTATAGCAGGACGTTTTGCATAGTATAGATGATGCACAAGATTCTGTATAGTGGAATTTTGTGTTGCTAACATTTTGATGTTGTGGAAAGTGCTTTTGCAAGCAGTTCCTGAAATGCAGGCTAATGAATGTCCTCGCAGACCAGTGTGGCTGCACACTGGACAGGAGTCAGTGGTTTGTAAAGTTTTCATTTTACCTTTGTCTTTTAGTTTTACATAGTGATTGAGAAATTGTCATAAAGATTTGAAGGATTGTTGGCGTACATTTCACATTGAGCTGCATGTCCATTTGTACACTGGATGGTTTGTTTGGTTGAAAGGAGCCTTTGGATCAAAGTGTGTTGGGGATTGTTTTTTCTATAAGGGTTTCTTTTGTCATAAAGGTTTGATCCACCATTTCACCCCTCGACCATTATTGTATATGGTGATTGTTTTTGGCTTATTCTTGTTTATAAGCTTCTTCATTGAAGTATGGTTCTGTGCTGCTTGTGTGCATCCATTCACCATCACAGAAGTTTGAAAAGGTATGCATTTTGACATTGCGCATGTTTAGAAATAGTTTTTGTAAATTAATGATTAATTTAGTCAGTGGTTTCATTCTGCTTAAAATCAATATACACTTGTTTCCCTTTACTAGAAAAGCGCTGTTGATCAGAGCTTGCAGGATTAGTCTCTTGCAGTCATTTTTAATGGAAGATTGTACTTTTCAGATGTTTTTATAAGATTGTTAAGAACTCGATGGTGGAAAAATGTTTGTAACATCATTTTCTTGGATTGCTTTACAGTGACTATGTTAACACTGGCAGATAGAGGATCGGGTTTGTTTGTAGGTGTGCTTTTATCTGTACATAAGGTTTTACTTTTTGTTTTTGGATGAGGGGCCTTGCCTTTTTTACTTGTGGTTGGTTTAGTTTTGTTGAGTGAGGCTACTAGCTCTTTCGTTTTAAGGTTTTCTATAAAAATGTTTTAGAGGTAGGTGGATGACTATGTGATGTACTTTTAGTGTTATCTGCTCTAGTATTTATTTCTTTTCTAAGTAGTTGCTGTTTAGCAGGCATTTTGTTGTGTCTATTGGGGAAAAGAAAGGTTGTATTGGGAAGTTGTGGAAATGTGTATGCATGTATGGTGCATATGTGTGTGGGTGTGATTGTAGTGCTGAATAGAGTACTGTTTGATTGTGAGGTGGCATATTAGGTGTGGTTGGATAGGTTGAGGGAATATGAGTGTACAGAGGTGAAATGGTGTTGAGTTAGTGAGGAAGGTGTGTTTGGAATCTGTGTGGTGATTGTGCGGGTTTGAGGAACAGACTATGTGTTGCAATGGTGGTGTGTCGATCGAAATAGCAGAAGTGTATATTGTGGAATATAATGGGCTTGAGTGAAATAAATGATGGTTTGAGAAACGTAGAATGGGGTAATATATTTAGTGTCACTGTTTTGCTATAATAACATACATATACTGGGCAATTAATGTACTTACTTTGTCTGATGCAAAGGGTATAATTTTTTGGTTCTTGATTGCATTGTGTTTCTTTCCTGTAATTGTCAAAGAAAGTTAGTGGGCATATTTGGTAAGGGTGAAGTACTGTTAGGAAGGAAGGGTTATATTTGTAATTGAAGGAGGAGGGATGGGGAAAAAGTTAATAACATTGGTGGATGGTTAAAAATGGTTGCTTTTTGGGAGCATTTCTTGAAATTTAAGAAATGTATGTGTGCATTTGCAGAAGCACTGTAACAATTTGTCAAAGCGAAGAAAAGTTGATGGAAAATATTTGTAGTAGAGATTAAATGGCAGGTGTTGTGTATAAGTTTAATGCATTAGGAATATATGAATACTTGCCAACATAATGCCTCTGTAGGTGTTCATGTAGCCATTGATTTTTTTGTTTGCATTATGGACTTGTAGTTGCACTTTTAACATTGTAAGCGTTGGAGTAAAAGTCAAAGAATGTAGCAAAAAAAGTAGGATTGCATAAGCAGCTGAAGATTGGAATGGGTTATGTTAGGAAGTATACATGTACTGTTAATATATTAAACTGGCACACACTGAGTGCCAATAAGAAATGGTATACAGATTAATGTTTCCTGCTTTGGCTTTGTTTTATGCAAAAGTAACACTCTGCTGCTGTGAATGGAGATATGCATTGTTTTAACTTTGTTAAAAAGGCTTCCCAAGAAATATTTAGAAATATTTACAAAAGCAGAGCATTGCATATGTTTATTTGTCACATGTCACAGGTTGGAATTGTGAAGTTAGTGGTGTTTTTTTACTTTGCATTCTGGGACTTGTAGTTGCAAATTTGTAATGGGCGAAGTGAGTTGGAATTGACATAATGCAGAGGAAAAAAGAAAGACTTAAGAAGCAATTATACATTGGAATGGGCGCTGTTGGAATGTATGCATGTTCTAGCAAGATATTAAACTGAGAAATTTGAAAACGGTGTACATGTGTATTTTATAGGGTGTTCCCTTATTTTATGGATATGATACAGTGCTGCTGCAAATACACATATTCATTTTTAACTTTGATGAAAATGCTTGTAAAAAGAGAAACATTTTGAAAGGCAAAGCATTATAATCAGTTGCTGCTTAATATGAGCAGGTCATGAATGCTGCACTACATGGCATTTGCTAAAGTGAATCTGGAAAAAGAAATGTTGGCCAGTGTCACAGACGTTTTTGATGCAGATGTATTTTATTAAGAAGAGATATGTACTGTGAGAGTTCAAGTGTACATATGAAGTGTTGAAGAGAGATGAGAGGGTTAGGTGTAGAGGTTTTGGATGTGATTGGTGGATGGATGTGTGACTGTTTGAAAGCAGCCAATGAGGGAGTGTTGAGAAAAGGAAGTGGAAAGGGTTGAGGGCTACCCTCTGCAAGTGGGTTTGCAGATGCTGCAGCTGTTTGCAGATGGCACATGCAACATCCAGGCCTTGTGTGGATGGCGCTATGGAAAAGGGACTGTGGGGAGTAGCCAATCAGGTTTGCTGGATGTGGTGTACAGGAACAGAGAGGGTAGGAGGAGCTTAGTTTGCACAAGTTGTGAGAGCAGTGATAAAGGCTTTGGCAATGTCTTTGAGAAAGCATACAGTGTGGATTCTGGGGGACTTTTCAATTCAGTCATTGAAGGTATATGCTGATAATGAGGGTATCCTTGAAAAGATTGGAATGGCAGAAGTGGAAGTTTCCTGGCATGCAGTCTGTGACTCAAACTGGGTAAGCTTGCTTTCATTTTGTGAGAATATGGCTCACTTCAAATATCCAGATATTGCCACTGTTCATTGTGTAGGGAAAAGTTTGGGGTTTGTGACTCCATAGTTTTTGGAAGTTGTGTTGAAGGAATTTTGTAAATACCTAATGCAACTGTTTCCTGCTGCTCAGATGATTGTTTGGGAAATAAATCAGAGACACACATGGAGATGTCCAACACACTTTTTCAGTCATCAAATTGAACAATCAAGACAGATTGTAAATAAAGGTGTATTTGCTTTTATGTAGGCTTCAGGAATGTCATCCTTTGAGAATGATAATATCAATTCTCAGGGTGTGAATTTTTTTGGTCGAGATGGAATTCACTTCACAGATGTTGGAAATGCACTTTTCCTTTATAATGTAAGGAATGCATTGAAGATGTTCCTGTAAGGAAAAAGAAAACATGAAAGCAAATAAAAGAAATAAAAAGGTGTTTGTTTAAACCCCCCACCTAAAGATTAAATAGCTTACATTGGCCCTCATTACGACCCTGGCGGAAATCGAAAAACGATGGCGGAAATGCAATACCGCCATCGAATAGCGCTCGGTGCGATTATGACCCGTCACCGTAAAGTACGATGCCATTAGCGACACCGTAGTGAACGCCAACGCTAACTGCACCAAGTACGCGCACGCGCGCCATGCGAAACCGTAATTACCACCATGGCGCAACGGTACGCGAATTCTGACCCTAGCGGACATATACCTAACGCCATCAAGCATGGCGGAAAGTACCATTCCGCCATGGTGAGAAGTACGGCATCGCGAACCAACCGTAAAAGGCCCTACTGAGTGCCTGTACACCACTCCCTGGCCACATTGCACAACTCCTCGTAGGTGCAATGAAGTCACACAATGCAACCAGTGAAATGTACAAGTCACCCATGCATGCCAACGAACAAATGAATCTAGGGGCTCCAAGTGCCTTGTGAGTGGCCATCCATATTTGCCATGGCACCATTGCCGTACTGATGCAGCACAGGCATGTGAAGGTTCAAGTCCAGCAACATGAACTGAAATATGAGACAAACAAAAACAGGCCCCCCATCGCTTGACACCAGTGTAAGGCAACATTCAAAGCAGTATCCTGAGTGAGACTGCACCAGCCCTGTACTCCTGCCAGTAAACAAACCAACCATCAGCATAAGCATGTACCACACAAGTTGGCAGAGTGACTGAGCAGCCAGGCTCATCTCAAGAGGGGCCAATGGGAGCTGCAGGGCACAGATGGCACGAATACAGAAGCTATTCCAATGGACATGACCTCAGTCTCCCTCCAAGAAACGCACGCAAACACAGGCACCTGTGACCAGCCATATTCTGATAATCACATCATTCCACCAATCCACCTGGCTGACCGGCATCTGTTACACAAAAGCTAATCCCCGCCCCTGAGCATGACATCATTAAAACAGTCATAATGGCAGCCCCTATCCCTGACCTCACTGGGCTTCGTAGGCAAACGCGCCCAGTACAGTACCACGCAACTATACTCAGAAGCCGGAACCCAATGCAGATCTTCTCACAATACATCGCTCCACAAATAGGAATATGCTACATTACTTGCAAAGAATAACGCTACACGGTCAATATCATAATCAAAATTTAATGCAAAACAAAATCACCAAGCCCATACAGCTATTAGGTCATGAACTCCAAAATATATTTCATTATTGTGGGCTGCATCCGCAATAAATGACCAGCTTCTTCTTGTGTGACTCCCTGTTCCTTCATGGTACACAGGGGCTACATTCACGTTCAAAAAGGCAACATGGAAGCGCCTAGAACCGCAGGGCCGTCCCATTAGGTAGGCACTAGTCCAGCTGAAAGGTCGATATGTTGCTCCTAGCCACTAGTACTGCGTAAGGGCATGTGGCCCATTGGCGATCGTCCCATAAGATCGTAATGGTGCTCCACTGATTAACACGAAGCAGCAGGTGTCGGGAGTAAAAGCCATCTGCAGGAGTGGCATACAGATGGCAGCGGCAAAAGGGGAGGAGATACCTGTCACCCAAATGAAATGAAAAAGAATAGTATGGGCATCAGAACTTCATTTGAATTACTCACTTCAATGATCACACTAAATCCACAGCCATATGCATGCTAGCCCACTCAAAAGGATTATTCCCACCCAAAAATCACTTGCGAATCATATAAATCGAGGTGAAAACACTATTACAAACGAGTGTTTGTGTGCATGCGTCTGTTAAAACAGAATCCATTAGATGGGATTAGTAACGTGCATAGACACAAGTGTTTGAAGGCGCGTCGAGACAGGGAGGGTTCAACAAAGGCAGATAGACGATGGTCCCACTATGGCAGCCCTGCATCACATAGCGCAGGGGAAGTGGATAGATTCCAAAAAGCCCTGTACATGGCAAACTCTCTATTAAATCATCTGTCCATGCATCCATACATCATTCCCTCATTCCGGTATGAAAACGCCTGATTATTTACTCACATAACATGTGAAATTTCCATTGAGTCTGTGCGTAATGCAGTCTGCAAAATCCACTGTGCTCCAGCCCGGAATTCCAGTGTTGTGAAGTAACATGTATTTGGGAACGTCCTGCCTTATCGTCCACTACGCTATTGCGCATCCCATACTATTCATATCAATCATTGCATTCTCGCCATGGCCCCTGTCCGAAGGACATTAAACAATAGAACTTTATATCTGCAGTCAGACCTGTGGGCGTCTCCTCGCCGCTAGCTGAAAACCGAAAGCGCTGTCCTTCGAATTCCTCATTTGCAACATCACGTCGAAAAGGCATCTGTGACCGCTTGAAATCACAAATCCATCCATGTAGTGCGGCAGTGTGTGAAAATGGCAACTGGCTTCACTCACAAATGGGACGCCCCGCCCGTCGGTGAACCTCGGTACAGTGCTGCATGAGGGTCCACCATCAATCGAGTACTACATTCCACTGACCCTTCACAAGTTTGTTCGCGACTGCAAAGATAGTATGTGAAACAATGGGACCATAGCAGAATGAACATATGAACCAATATTTCACTGCCATCGGGATTAAATACATGATTGTAATAGCAAGATGCCATGCGTCGAATTGCAGCGTTGTGTGCGGGACGTGCACGCCCAAAGGGGATTGCAGCTTGCACAGGTGGAATGAATCACCACAGGTGGAGGCTATACAGCCTGAAAACACATAAATTGCACACCCAACCCCCTCCCACAACCACACCCACTCCAAAATGCTACCGGCAGGACTAGCGATGTTGGCCCTGGGGGACCTGATAGCACTGCAAGTACTCCAACTTCAAGAAGAAGACGAACACCAACTACTACAACAACCGGCCGCACAGAGGAGACGCAGGAGGAGGAGGAGGGCAAGGCAGGGCCAGCAAGGCCCACCAGCACAGCCACTACCACCACGCAGGCAGCCCGCAATCCCACGCCTCCGAGCACATCCGTTCAACCTCACTGATGAGCAGATCCACACCCTCTACCGTTTGGACCGGGACACCATAACCGCCATTGTGGACATGACACACGCTGACCTTGTCAGCATGATAGATAGCCCAACCGCCATCCCACCCCTACTGAAGGTGGTGTCTGTACTCCACTTCCTGGCCACAGGCACCTACCAGCACACAGTCGGACAGTTGCATGGCATTTCACAGCCACTGTTGTCACGGACACTATTGCAAGTGCTCGATGCCCTCCTGAAGCACGCAGACGACTACATCTCTCTACCACGCTCGGAGCAGGAAATTACGAACACAAAAGTGGGATTCCATGCACTTGCCGGCATACCGGGTTGCATTGGTGCCATCGACTGCACCCATGTGGAATTGGTTGTCCCACATGCCATGGAGGCCCAGTACCGCAACCGAAAACAATATCATTCTCTTAATGTACAAATGGTGTGTGACTCCAACAGGATCATTACACATTGTTGTGCCCGATTTCCTGGATCAACCCATGATTCTATGGTCTTGAGGAACTTTACAATACCACGCTACATGGAGCGACACGCAGGGAACAGATCCTGGCTACTCGGTGAGTCTCATTTCATGCATGATAATGTGGGGTATGTGATGCGGCAATGACCTGGCAGGAAGGGGGGGGTGCGTACGTAGCAATGTCATTTCACAAACATCCTTTATTGTCCACATACAGGTGATGCCGGGTATCCACTGAAGAGATGGCTCCTTACACCACTCCGGAACCCACAGAACAGGCATGAGGAGGACTACAACCATGCCCACTCACGTACCCGTGTAGTCATAGAACAGGCATTCGGCCTACTAAAGACTCGTTTCCGCTGCCTCAGCAGGTCTGGCGGGGCACTCCTGTACCGCCATGAGAAGGTTGCAAAGATGGTCATGGCATGTGTCATGCTACACAACAT
The DNA here is from genome assembly GCF_040938575.1 of Ambystoma mexicanum. Lineage (NCBI taxonomy): Eukaryota > Metazoa > Chordata > Amphibia > Caudata > Ambystomatidae > Ambystoma > Ambystoma mexicanum. The sequence goes on from NC_090939.1 coordinate 132,747,641, forward strand.
GTGCGTACGTAGAAATGTGCCCATGCCCCCTGACGCAGAACTGCAAGCACCTGAAGATGGTCATGATGAGGGTGGGGATGTGGCAGCACCTCAAGGAGTCCGCGAGGCACAGGAAGGCCGTGAAATTCGTCAGATTATCATAGATTCATGCTTCTAGCACTCACGCCTGGTGGCTGATACATGGACACGGGACTTGTGGCACTGTGTGTGTCTGGAACATGCACAATATGGACTGTACGCCTATAAAGGCCTCGTACACAAAGATCAATGTCCACACATCTCATTGGATGATTATGCAATGTTTATAGCATATGTGAAATTATGTTACACACCCCATCGACCCGCCTCCCAAGTAAGCCCAACACACCCCCTCCACCCTCCTACCTCCCCCCCAAACACCAGTGTCCAAAGATGCTCATTGTCAGTGGGCAGACGCTATTGCAAGCCCCCTCTCCGGGTATCAGGGGCACCCCTGCCTGTGGAGCGCAGGTTCCTCCCAGATCTACGTTGGGGGCTGCCCTGGACGGAACTTGCAACGGATGATGTCTCTGCCTGCTCACGTCCATGCATGTCCCTAAGGGTTTGTGAGAGCTCAGTGAGCACACGGCGCACAGCGGCAAGTTCAGCACTTCCGTCTTTGGACGTCGCATGCAGTTCCCCCCTCAGACTCTCGGTGCTTCTCTCCATTTGTACTCTCAGGCTCTCGGTGCTTCTCTCCATTTGTACCCTCAGGCTCTCGGTGCTTCTCTCCATTTGTGCCCTTAGTGTCTCTGTACTTCTCTCCATTTCTGCCCTAAGTGTCTCAGTAGATGTTTCTATGGCTGCCTTAGTACCCCCACATTCATCAGCATGGTCCTTGAGGAGCGTGGCCAGTTGCTGCTGTTGCACGATCACCTGGTCGAGGGACTGTTGCCTCTGCTGTGCCATGGCCATTTGCGGTGGTGTCACAGAGGGGCTGATCACCTCATGTTGCCTTGCCACAGGGCTTGTGGGGGATGGCCAGTCGTCGTCTTGTGGGTGCCCCTGCGTGGTATCCTCATGGTGTACGGGATGAAACAAACAGGGGGATTGAGACAGGTCATGGATGGATCCTACATCGACATCACCGTTTTCTGTGTCGGAGCATGCTGCCATTAATGCAGTGTCACCTATGGTGCTGCTGCCACCAGAAGCAGTGCCTTCTGTGGCATCCATTGGGGGGACCTGTGGTGGTGCTGTTGTGGGCATGCTGGCTGCTGGGGTGCCTGTTGAAGTCCCCTCCTGTGTGCTGCCACTTGATTTGTGCTGCTGCCGTGTCTTGATCCGTGCAGCTGAGGTGGAGGGTCTTTGGCCGTTGGTCTTGGCCCTCTTTGCAGGTGTGCTGGTAGGGGTGTCCTGGAGCTCGTCGTTTGAATCGGACCCTGTGGTGGAGTAAAGGAGGGCGAGCGTTATTAATGGGTCTGTGGAAATTGGAATGGCAATGTATCACATGCATTGGGGTGGTACCTGAGGGTGATTTGGGTCAGGGCCTTGGAGGTGGTTTCATTTTTGTGTGGATTGAGGATGCAGTTGTTTTGCAGCCTGCAGTTAGGGTGTGCCTGCTGCACGTGTAGAGGGTGTTTTTAGGATTTTTAATTATTTATGTATTTAATGTGACTTTTAAAGTGCGCTATCAGGCCAATGTATGTGGACGTTCTCCTGGCCATGTGTTTCTGTTGCACTATGTGGACACATGGTACTTCTCATGATTGGACATTGTGGATTTAGCATTGTTTTATTTGGGCCACCTACCTGATTCTTCGGATGTCTGCACTCCTTTCTCCATCCCTCCGACTCCCTCTATACTCTCCATTCCAATGGTGGAGGCACAGATTTCTTCCCAGGGGGTCAACTTGATGGGTGATTCCGATCCTCCCCCGGTAGCTGTGGCAATGTTACGGTTGGCGGATAGTATGCTCCGTACGCGTATCCGCAAGTCATCCCATCGCTTTCTGCATTGCTGTGGGTTGCGGGGTGCGGTCCCCACCGCACTTACCCGCTGTGCCACCAGGGCCCATATGGCCTTCTTGTTCGCAAGTGCCATCCTGGTCATTTGCGTCGTGAAGACGACGGCAGCATTCTCCTGGAGGGTCTCTATGAGCACGGTGAGTTCCTCACGGGAGAAGTGGACCTGCCGCTTGCGGTCGCACGCTTTTTTCGCTACTTTTCCCATTTTTATTGTTTTCACTAGGGTGGATGACGGGTTGGGATGTGTCTCAGGGTAGTATTTTTAATGGTTGTGTGGGAATTCTGATTTTATAGGTGTACGGCGTTCTGTTTCCCGTTCCGGGACCATGTTTTTACTTCCGTTTCCGTATATTTACGGTCACCGTATTTTCCGATTGCCGCTCATTACGGTGACCGCTATGATGGGTGGCGGAATTGCACCTAGGGCGCCGTACGACGGCGGTGAGGGGCGTTTTGGGGACATTTCCGCCATCGCGGACTTTGCACTTCCGCCATGGCGTAGTGCTCGTGCCCGATGGGTCGGAATTAGCCGCACTTTACTCCGTCGTGCAATGGCGGAAGCGCTATTTACGCTATGGCGGTCAGGTCAGTTACTTTCCGCCAGGGTCGTAATGAGGGCCATTGTCTTTAATTTCCCTCCCCACCTCATTCAATTGCACCATCTGTTTACGGACACCGCAATAGTTTGGGGGCGGCACGTCCCACATCCATGTCTTTTGAGGTTGCCTGGCATAGAAAGGGGACTGCAGAGGGCACGGACAGTCTGGTGGAAGGATCAGCCAATCATGTTTACTGGGTGTGGTAAACCAGGAAGAGAGGGTAGCAGGAGATTCGTTAGAAAGAGTTGTGAGAGGACTGAAAATGGCCATGGCAATAAGTTTCAGCAGGCCGAGTATTTGGATTTTGGGGGACTCTTGGGTCCTCTGGGTGAAGATGTATGTTGAGCACTGTGGAATAGACAAACATCTTGGATTTCCTGAATTGAAAGTGTTCTCCTATGGAGTGTGTGTCATGAATTGGTGAACTTGCTCCCATTTTGGGTAAATATGGTTAAATTGAAGCATTCAGACATTGGGCCTCATTACGGGTCGGGCGGTCCGGAATTAAGAGTGGCGGTAAACCCGTCGCCACTGTTAATTTTGGACCGCCCGATCCCGAGTCCTGCAGGCGGGAGGTGATCTTCCCGCCAGGTCTGATCTGGCGGGTTGAACACCTCCCGCCTGCAGGCAGACGTGGAAACACCAGCACCATCACGAGATGGTGCCGGTCTTTCCACTTCCCCATTCCCATTGAATCCTATGGGACTCAATGGGAATGGGGATTAACACCATTCCGCCTCCGTGACTCCCGGGACACCGGGGCTGTAATGCCCTGGTAGTTCCGGGAGTCACGGAGGCGGAATGGTAATATGAGTCTGGCGGTAACCAGGCAGTTTTACCGCCGCGGTTACCAGCGGACTCGTAATGAGGCCCATTATCATTATTTATTGTGGTGGGAACAGTTTGGGGAATGTGAATGGAATCCCATTGCAGTTTGCAATGAAGGATGCATTGGGAAAGTTGAAGGAAATGTCCCCTAATTCGAAAATAATGTTTTCTCGAATTGCCCAGAGACAGATGTGTATGCCCTCCAGTTAATTTGGTCAGCAAATGGAAAAAGGGAGGCACAATGTTAATAAAGCTGTGTGTGCTTTTGTTCGGGATGTTGGCATAAAAAACTTTCCATAATGAGAAAGCTAAATCTGATAGGGCCAACATTTTTGGGTGAAATGGAGTCCATCTAACTGATGTGGGTGATCAGATTTGTGTGGAAAACCTTCAAAATGCTTGAAAGCAGTTTATGTGAAATTGAGAAGAAATAATGAAAATCAGTGAAATGTTTTCTTATTTAACCGAAAGACCCAAATAACGGTTCTTTCAAGAGCCACCGATTTTGAAAGCTAAACAATCACAATATTTCCAATTGCCTCAGGTCCGAAAATTTTAAATGTCCACGAACTACTGCACTGTCTGCGAACTTAGCGGGAAGCACTGGGGCCTTTGACTTGTTTTCGCACTTCTATTTTTTAACTGTGAAAGGTGTCTTCTAAAGGAACCTTTTTTTAATTTTTCTATTTTGTAATTTTTTTGCCACTTTTTTCAGGAGAGACGTGGTAGGGGAGGGAAGAGGCACCAACCACAGGGTCGTAGGGGCAGGTGGAACGAGGAAGATGTTGGGCGAGCTTTAATCAGGTAGGTGGCAGTGTTTCTCATGATCCTTGACTGCAGCCTCAAAAGCACTCCGAAACTGATCCAAGTTTCACAATACATGCATAGCACCGTGACTCTTGAAAGGTAAGGGTCAAAAGTGTTTTGTATGGCCTGTGAAGCTGCCACTGGGATCCTCTGTCCCAAAGGTGTATCCTTTGTGGTGACGGGGTGGAGGAAGTCATCCTGCACTTACATGAGAAAGGTATTGGGCTGATTTGATGTGGCGCCTCATGGAAGTAGTCCCATATGAATACAAGCCAGGTTTCCAGTGACTGAGTACAACTTTGCAGTGAGCACATCTAGCCTTGTTTGCATGCGCCTTTGGAAAATTTCCAACAGTGGTGAAAAAATTGCCACACCCAGGACTCACTCTGAGTACTGGTGACAGGGACTTCCTCCACTTCATCCTCTTGTTCTTCTTGATCCTCTTCTGTATCAATGCACCTGTTCCCCTCTTCAGACTCTCCAGGTTGTTGAGGTGCTGGTGTTGGTGGTGGGCTGGTTGGGAAGTAAAGATGTCCATAGGAGAGGCCATTGCAGCAGGTTTTCGGTGATTTGAAAGCAGGTGTTTTCCAGATGCTCTCTCCTGGACAGCCAGACTGAGAATGAGGAAAGGTAACGGGTAAGTCCCTTTAGAGCATGGGTGCACAACATACGGCCCGCGGGCCTGTTGCGGCCCGCCATGCTGTTTTGTCCAGCCCGCGAGGCACAAACACTTTCCTAATGGAGGGCGGCCCGCAAGCAGCATCGGCCGCCCTCCATTAGGAAAGTTTTTGTTGTCTTCCGGGCCGGACAAAACACTGAGCGTCATTGGCTCAGCACACACGTACCACGTCGCTCCTACGAGCCACGTAGTGCGTGTGTGCTTTGTGGGCCAGCACTACGGCTGGCGTGGCCAGTAAGGCTTGATGCCGGAAGGCATTTCAGCCTTGCTGGCCACACCAGCCGTAGTACCACTCACCTCGCCGTAGTACCACTCACCTCACCAGCGTTCCAGCTTACCTGCCTTCCAGCACGTCTGGTAAGTGGTCTGTTTGTTTGTGTTTGTGTGTTGGGTCTGTTCTGCTGTATGTTAATGTTGTGTATGTTGAGATGGGTGGCTGGGGGGTGTGTTGGATGTGTATTAATGTTTGTTTTTGAGTGTTTGTGTTGTGTATGTTGAGATGGGGGGTGGGGGGGTTCGGGTCTGTATGGGTGCATGCTTGAGAGTGTGTGTGCTGAGTTGAGGGGTGGGGGGTTTGGGTCTGTATGGGTGCATGCTTGAGAGTGTGTGTGCTGAGTTGGGGGGTGGGGGGTTTGGGTCTGTATGGGTGCATGCTTGAGAGTGTGTGTTGAGTTGGGGGGTGGGGGTTTCGGGTCTGTAGGGATGCATACTTGAGAGTGTGTGTGCTGAGTTGGGGGTGGGGGGTTTGGGTCTGTATGGGTGCATGCTTGAGAGTGTGTGTGCTGAGTTGGGGGGTGGGGGTTTTGGGTCTGTATGGGTGTATGCTTGAGAGTGTGTGTGCTGAGTTGGGTGGTGGGGGGTTCGGGTCTGTATGGGTGCATGCGTGAGAGTGTGTGTGCTGAGTTGAGGGGTGGGGGGTTTGGGTCTGTATGGGTGCATGCTTGAGAGTGTGTGTGCTGTGTTGGGGGGTGGGAGGTTTGGGTCTGTATGGGTGCATGCTTGAGAATGTGTGTGCTGAGTTGGGTGGTGGGGGGTTTTGGTCTGTATGGGTGCATGCTTGAGAGTGTGTGTGCTGAGTTGGGGGGTGGGGGGTTTGGGTCTGTATGGGTGCATGCTTGAGAGTGTGTGTTGAGTTGGGGGGTGGGGGTTTCGGGTCTGTAGGGATGCATACTTGAGAGTGTGTGTGCTGAGTTGGGGGTGGGGGGTTTGGGTCTGTATGGGTGCATGCTTGAGAGTGTGTGTGCTGAGTTGGGGGGTGGGGGTTTTGGGTCTGTATGGGTGTATGCTTGAGAGTGTGTGTGCTGAGTTGGGTGGTGGGGGGTTCGGGTCTGTATGGGTGCATGCGTGAGAGTGTGTGTGCTGAGTTGGGGGTTGGGGGGTTTGGGTCTGTATGGGTGCATGCTTGAGAGTGTGTGTGCTGAGTTGGGGGGTGTGGGGTTTGGGTCTGTATGGGTGCATGCTTGAGAATGTGTGTGCTGAGTTGGGTGGTGGGGGGTTTTGGTCTGTATGGGTGCATGCTTGAGAGTGTGTGTGCTGAGTTGGGGGGTGGGGGGTTTGGGTCTGTATGGGTGCATGCTTGAGAGTGTGTGTGCTGAGTTGGGGGGCGGGGGGTTCGGGTCTGTATGGGTGCATGCTTGAGAGTGTGTGTGCTGAGTTGGGTGGTGGGGGGGTTTGGATGCATGCTTGAGAGTGTGTTTGGGGCATAGTGTTTGGTTGGGAGTGAGGGGGCCATGGGGCATAGTGTTTGGTTGGGGGTGAGGGGGCCATGGGGCATAGTGTTTGGTTGAGGGTGGGAGCCATGGGGCATAGTGTTTGGTTGGGGGTGGGGGACATGGGGCATAGCGTTTGGTTGGGGGCGAGGGGGCCATGGGGCATAGTGTTCGGTTGGGGTTGAGGGGCATGGGGCATAGTGTTTGGTTGGGGGTGAGGGGGCCATGGGGCATAGTGTATGGTTGGGGGTGGGGGACATGGGCATGGGGCATAGTGTTTGGTTGGGGTGAGGGGGCCATGGGGCATAGTGTATGGTTGGGGGTGGGGGACATGGGCATGGGGCATAGTGTTTGGTTGGGGTGAGGGGGCCATGGGGCATAGTGTTTGGTTGGGGGTGAGGGGGCCATGGGGCATAGTGTTTGGTTGGGGGTGGGAGCCATGGGGCATAGTGTTTGGTTGGGGGTGGGGGACATGGGCATGGGGCTTAGTGTTTGGTTTGGGGTGAGGGACATGGGGCATAGTGTTTGGTTGGGGTGAGGGGGCCATGGGGCATAGTGTTTGGTTGGGGGTGAGGGGGCCAGGGGGCATAGTGTTTGGTTGGGGGTAAGGGGGCGATGGGGCATAGTGTTTGGTTGGAGGTGAGGGGGCCATGGGGCATAGTGTTTGGTTGGGGGTGGGAGCCATGGGCATAGTGTTTGGTTTGTGGTGGGGGACATGGGCATGGGGCATAGTGTTTGGTTGGGGTGAGGGACATGGGGCATAGTGTTTGGTTGGGCGTGAGGGGGACATGGGGCATAATGTTTGGTTGGGGGTGAGGGGGCCATGGGGCATAGTGTTTGGTTGGGGGTGAGGGGGCCATGGGGCATAGTGTTTGGTTGGAGGTGAGGGGGCCATGGGGCATAGTGTTTGGTTGGGGTTGGGAGCCATGGGGCATAGTTGAACCTAGAAGTACTCCTAATAGCCAAATATCTTCTCTGTACAAACTGAATTTAGAAGTGTGCCAATAGCGTGCCCCCACTGAATTTAGAACTATGATAAGAAAGCCTACCCAACAGCGTAACTGTGCTGGAGCTACAACTAAATATGCCACCCAGTTAGCATATCCTACGATCTAGCTATACCTCAAACGGCCTAATATCTGCAAGCTAGTACAAATAGTACACTAAAACCTAGAATAATTGAATAATATCACCCGACCACTTGGAACCTTGAGTACAAGACCACTCACAGCCAGTGAAACAATGGAACTTATAAAATCCACTAAACTGTAAATTGCTCCTGAGACTACACCTAACAGCTCGTACTAAGCATGAGTACACCCAGTCCTCCAAGGTCCTTCAGATATGACCACCATAATCTGCCCCCACTCCCCTATCTACCTTCCCTACCATCCCCCCTCCCAAATCACCCCACCCTCCTTTGCACTCCCTACCACTCTCCTCTCCAAACACCAAGCCAGAGGGGCACGATGGCGAGCCAACCGCCCTAAGAACACTCCTCCCCCGAACATCACCACAGATCAGCCCATGTTAACCATGCCCGCTCCCCTCACTATCATAGCGAGCACACCCCGCCCTGCAAGCATCTCCCCCGCTCTGCCCACAAACCCCCACCGCCTCCGCTCCACGAACACACCATTTCCCCTCCCTAAAAACTGCACGCCTAGCCTTTGCAAGAACAGAAGCCGAATCCCTCTCCCCCTCTGACCACCTTATCCTTACCCACACTCCAATCGCAATAAAGAAACTAAAGAGGAACCGTACCTGGTCCCCCTCAATCTCTCAGCACTCCTCGCCTCCCCTGTCTTGACCCGCAACCTCTGTACCCCACTCACCTCCTTCCCCCGTAGCCTCACCCTGCCTGAAACCCCTCTTGCTCGACTTCTCATAAACTGCAACTGAAAGTCCTAACCACCCACACCCTACCTTCAAACCACCCAAACCGAACCCGAGCATCCCAACTCACGCAGCCACCCATTCCCGCCCGAAACCCGCCAACTCCACTGCTCGCCCACTATTCCCATCGATCATCTCCCACCGTACCCCTCTCCCTCCCCAGCTTCCTCTCTCTCTGCCACCACCACCTTCCGCTCCTGCTCCAAGACCAACCTCGCCTCCCGATGTGAATTGCATCCTGTTTAATGCCCGTTCCATAGCGAAAAACAGATACTACATCTTTGACCTCCTCACCTCGGACAAACCAGACCTGGTTTTCATCACCGAAACCTGGTTCTCGGACGATTTCGCCCCAATCGCCCCAATTGCCAGTGAAGCCCCCCCCCCGAATACTCCCTCATCCAACTGAACCGTCCTTCTAGAGGAGGAATAGCATTCGTCTTCAATTCTCTCTTCCACGCCTCAATCATCGACAACCAACCTTCGATTCCATCCAGCGAATCTCTCCTTGTTAGACTATCCCTCTCCCCGTCGCTCTCACACAGTTTCCTAATAATCTACAGACCCCCTGGCTACGATAGACATTTCGCAAACAACCTCTGCGACTCTATTGCCACCCTTCAACTAAACCACCCCAACCTCACCCTCCTTGGAGACTTCAACATATGGCTCGACATCCCCACCAACCCTATGACACACTCTCTGGTTGACCATTTGGACGCAATTAACCTCCAACCCCACACAAACGGCCTGACTCACTATAAAGGACACACTCTCGATGCCATCTTTAGCTCCAACACCCTGATTCATTTAAAGCCCCCCACCCCTATCCTCTGGTCCGATCACTTCATTCTCTCGTTCACCATTCACCCACCCGACCGCCTTCCCGTACTCAAATCTGAACCCCTGAATCTACGCAAATGCTGGAAAAAACTAATAATCGTCCCAGACCTAGCTGATGCACTCCTCCAGTCTCCACCACCTACCTGCCTACTCAACAAACAACTAACCCCTGAAGCCTGTGACTCATGGCTCAATGCATCTCTGACATTTGCTCACACCCCCTTGCAAACCATCAACCCGCCATGGCCTCTTCCCCAGATGGTTCACTCCTCAGTTGAAGATCACTAAACAACTATATAAAAACCTAGAACGCAAATGGCAGAAAGACAAAACCCAGGTGAATAGGGCCACCTTGGCCCGTCACCTTTACCAGTTCAAGGCAGAAATCCAGAAAGCAAAAAAAGCTCACTACAACTCCCGAATCCAAAACTGCAAAAACCCAAGCAAAGAACTCCACAAAATCATCTCCGAATTCACCCATTCGGCTTACAACACGACCGTCTCGACTCCCTCACAATCTCTGTGGGACTCACTCTCCCTCCACTTTTTAACCACGGCTCTCGAAAGAACAAATACTCTAGCCACCAACCTTGCTCTCTTACATCCTCCAAGCAATTCTCCCCCCATACCGGCCACCCCACCAGATGCGACCATAACGCAACCACGTTTGAATCCTTTCGTCCAATCTCACCAGAGCAATTTCTCAAACTTCTATCTGCCCGCAAACCATCTGGCTCGCTACTGGACCCTTGCCCAGCCACAACCCTCAAAGAAATTTTCACTTCCACCTGCGCAGGGGAACACGCAAGATCCATTATAAATGCCTCCCTTTCCTCGGGTATCTTTCCCGACGCATTCAAAACGGCTTATGTCAAACCTCTAATTAAAAAACCTTCGCTTGACCCTCTCGAGCCCAAAAACTACTGCCCCATCTCAAACACCAAATTCCTTGCCAAACTCATTGACCAAACGGCCTACTCCCAACTAAATGCCTTTATCGAAGCCAACAATCTCCTAGACCCCGCTCAATCAGGTTTCAGAGCCCGTCACAGAACTGAAACCACCCTAACCTCAATTTGGGATGACCTTAAAATGACCGCAGACTCCGCGGGATGCGCGGCCTAATCCTTCTTGACCTATCCGCCGCCTTCGACACAATCAATCACTCAATCCTCCTAGACTGCCTCCACTCCCTAGGAATTCGTGGAACCGCTCTTAAATGGATAGCTTCATTCCTCAAGGATCGGTACCAAATAACAATACTCTCCAACTATGTCTCTCAAGCCCGACCAGTCGACACGGGAGTCCCACAAGGAGCGTGCCTATCCGCCCTCCTGTTCAATCTCTACTTGATCACCCTCCCTCCAATAATTCGCTCCCACAACATCCTGTGCTACAACTACGCCGACGACACCCAACTAATTCTAAAACTCCTGAACTTGAAACCCAACTGCCAATCTGACCTAGCCTCCTGCCTCTTTTGACATAGAACTCTGGATGACCCAAAGCCACCTCCTGTAAAACCCCTCCAAAACCGAAATCATGGTATGTGGCAACCTGCAACTTCTTCCACAACCACTACCCTGGCCATCCACCATGGGCAACTCTCCGACCCCCTCCAACTCAGTGAAAAATCTTGGATGCACCCTTGACTCTGACCTAACACTCTTGCGCCAGTCAACAACGTCTCAAAGTCCTGCCACTACCACCTTGAAACCCTTAGGCGCATCTTTCCATATCTCTCCTTTCCCAACAGACTCTCTGCGGTCCAATCAATCGTTATATCAAGACTGGACTACGCAAACCCCCTATACCTCGGAGTCCACGCGTACCAACTGAATAAACTCCAAAGGGCACAAAACGCAGCAGCCAAATTGCCTCTTGCACTTGGCCCAAGAGACCACATCTCCCCAGCCCTTAAAAAGCTGCACTGGCTTCCAGTAGCCCGAAGGGTGACTTTCAAAACCTTGTGCATCTTCCACCGAGCACTGCATAAAACCGGACCTCAATATCTTCAAGACAAACTAAAACCCTACAACCCCCCTCGCACCTTAAGATCAAGCTCAGCCGGCCTCCTAGTCATTCCGAAGACCAACTCAATCAGGTTAGGCGGATCATCCTTCTCAGCCTTGGCCCCCGTGCTATGGAACTCACTCCCACCCCACATCCAACAGACCGAGGATTTAATGTCTTTCCGCAAACTGCTGAAAACCTGGCTCTTCCCCTAAAACCAACCCATACCAAACTAACCCAAACAGTCCAACAGCAACTCAATGACACCAATCCATCAAACCACCGGATGCGAGAATCTGGCAGCTAACGACCCCCAATGTGAACTAAAAGGGCAAACATAATTAAATTAATAAAGTAGATCAAGCAGTAAAATGGTTAATAAAAATAAATTGCACGGGAACATGAAAGAGATTTAAACTCCCAAAATGGATAGAATACATGCCGAGCGAACAAAGTGAATGGCGTGGATGAATTACTTAGAACAAATAAATATATAGTCTGAATGAATGTGGTAATCGAATGAATAGGTAGACCAATGAGTATACAGAATGGATGAGCATGTTGAGTGGACGAGTGTGTAGAGCGGCTGGATGTGTAGAACGGACAAGCGTGTAGAGCGGATCAGCACGAAATACAGGGAAACGAGTAGAACGCAGAAGCGCGTAAAACCGATGAATGTCCAGAACGGATGAGCGTAAACGGGATAGGTATGTAGAAAAAATGAGTATGTGAACCTGATGAGTATGTAGAGCACATCAATATGAATAACGCATGAATATGGAAGTGCAGAGAATGTACAGAGTGGAGGAGTGTACAGAGCGGAGGAGTGTACAGAGCGGAGGAGTGTATAGTGCGGAGGAGAGTATAGAGCAGATATCCGTTGAATGGATAGGCCGGATGAGTGGATAAGAGCGAATGAGTGGATAAGAGCGGATGAGTGGATAGAGCGGATGAGTGGAATGAGTGGATGAGTAGATTGACCTGATGTATGGATAGTATAGATGAGTGGACTGAGTTGATGGAGTGGACCAGTGGATAGAGTGGATGAGGAGATGCAACGGTTGAGTGGATTGAGTGGATAGAGCAGATGAGTAGATAGACCGGATGAATGGATAGTATGGATGAGTGGACGGAGTGGATGAGAGGATAGAAGGGTTGAGTGGATGAGTGGATATGGCGGACGAGAGGATGAGTAGAAAGGGAAGATGAGTAGATAGGGCGGATGAGTGGATGACTAGATAGGGCGGATGAGTGGATGAAGGGATAGAGTGGATGAGTGGATAGAGAGGACCAGTGGATAGAGTGGACAAGAAGATAGAACGGTTGAGAGGATGGGTGGATAGGGCAGATGAGTGGTTTGAGTGGATGAGAGGATAGAACGGTTGAGAGGATGAGTGGATAGAATGGTTGAGAGGATGAGTAGATAGAACGGTTGAGAGGATGAGTGGATAAGACGGATGAGAGGATGAGTAGATATGGTGGAGGAGAAGATGAGTAGACAAGGCAGATGTGTGCATAGGGCGGATGAGAGAATGAGTAGATAGGGCGTTTGAGTGGATAGGACGGATGAGAGGATGAGTGGATAGGGCGGATGAGTGGATAGGGTGGACAGGGCAGATGAATGGATAGGGTGGATGAGTGGATAGGGTGGATGAGTGGACAGGGCGGATGAGTGGACAGGGTGGATGAGTGAACAGGGCGGATGAGTGGATGAGTGGATAGAAAGGATGAGAAGATGGAACGGTTTAGAGGATGGGTGGATAGGGCGGATGAGTAGATAGAGTGGATGAGAGGATAGAACTGTTGAGAGGATGAGTGGATAAGGCGGATGACAGGATGAGTAGATAGGGCGGTTGAGACGATGAGCAGATAGGGCGGGTGAGAGGATGAGTAGATAGGGCGGACAAGTGGATATGGATAGAATGGATGAACGGATAGAGTGGATGAGAGGAAGGAACGGTTGAGAGGATTGGTTGGATAGGGCAGATGAGTGGATAGAGTAGATGAGAGGATAGAACGCTGAGAGATTGAGTGGATAGGGCGGATGAGTGGATAGGGCAGATGAGTGGATAAGGCGGATGAGTGCTAGAGCGTATGAGTGGATAAGTGTACATAGTGGATGAGTGGATAAAGCGGAGGGGTTGACAGAGCATATGAATGGATAAGGATACAGAGTGAATGAGTGTATAGAACGGACGAAGATATAGAACAGATGAGTATAGAGGGAATATATAGGACAGGATAGTGCTGTTGAATGCGTGAAAAGGCACGAGGGTTTAAAGCATATGAGTACGTGGAGCAGAAGAGTGCGGGGAGCAAAGAGCGCGGGGATCAGATAAGTGCGTACAGAGGATGAGTGCGTAGTGGGGATGAGTGCATAGTGGGGATGAGTGTGTAGTGGGGATGAGTGAGTAGTGGGGATGAGTGCGTAGTGGGGATGTGTGCGTAGTGGGGATGAGGGAGTAGTGGGGATGAGTTCTTAGTGGGGATGAGTGCGTAGAGGGGATGAGTGTGTAGAGGGGATGAGTGCGTAGAGGGGACGAGTGCGTGGTGGGGACGAATGCGTGGTGGGGACGAATGCCTGGTGGGGACGAGTGCGTGGTGGGGACAAGTGCGTGGTGGGGACGAGTGTGTGGTGGGGATGAGTTCAGAGAAGGGATGAGTGCGTCGTGGGGATGAGTGCATCGTGAGGATGAGTGCGTCGTGGGGATGAGTGTGTCGTGGTGATGAATGCGTTGTGGGAATGAGTGCGTAGTGGGGGTGAGTACGTAGAGGGGGTGAGGACGTAAAACTGGTGAATGCTTAGAGGGGGAGAGTGCGTAGAGGAGGACGTGATGAATATACTATGATTTGAATGCAGTGAATGTCTGAAAGGGCATATAACCCATCTTATCTCACCACCACGCTTACTCTCTCCTTACATCATCACTCAACTAGAACACAGAGATACTATGACACCATTCGGTATAACTGTTCTCATACCAACACTCGCCACTCACTCCACTTGATTCTAAGCAATCACTGCTGGTTACACACCCCCCAGCCAGGCGTTCTCCTCAGGCCTAACGCAGCCACATCCGATCTGGATAAATCCTGCCAGAACGAACACATGCTCCTGACCTCTCAACTGGCACACCTACCGCTAGAAAGCAGCTATCACACGGATACCACACGAGCTGCACACATACCCGGTGCTCACACGCACCCTTTGTTTTTTAACTCTCTGTACTCTCTCTACTAATATGAACTTCGGTTCCCAAGGGCGTTCAACCTACCAGCGCCTTCAGACCATACCAATGGTATATAAGACGCTATATAAATGCAAAATAACAATAACAATAGTGTTTGATTGGGGGTGAGGGGCATGGGGCATAGTGTTTGGTTGGGGGTGAAGGGGCCATGGGGCATAGTGTTTGGTTGGGGGTGGGGGACATGGGCATGGGGCATAGTTTTTGGTTGGGGGTGAGGGGGCCATGGGGCATAGTGATTGGTTGGGGGTGGGATCCATGGGGCATGGCGTTTTTGTATGGCGGTGGGGGACATGGGGCAAAGTGTTTGGTTGGGGGTGAGGGGGCCATGGGGCATTGTGTTTGGTTGGGGGTGGGGGACATGGCCATGGGGCATAGTGTTTGGTTGGGCGTGGGAGCCATGGGGCATAGTGTTTGGTTGGGGATGGGGGACATGGGCATGGGGCATATTGTTTGGTTGGGGTTGAAGGAGCCATGGGGCATAGTGTTTGGTTGAGGGTGAGGGTCCATGGGGCATAGTGTTTGATTGGGGGTGGGAGCCATGGGGCATAGTGTTTGGTTGGGGGTGAGGGACATGGGGCATAGTGTTTGGTTGGGGGTGAGGGGGCCATGGGGCATAGTGTTTGGTTGGGGGTGGGAGCCATGGGGCATAGTGTTTGGTTGGGGGTGGGGGGGTGGGCATGGGGCATAGTGTTTGATTGGGGGTGAGAGCCATGGGGCATAGTGTTCGGTTGGGGGTGAGGGGGCCATGGGGCATAGTGTTTGGTTGGGGGTGGGAGCCATGGGGCATAGTGTTGCACTCCAAGAGTGAACCCAATAATAAAGCTAAAACAGGCTCAGTTAGGAGATGTACATCCTTTGCTTTTTTGAGGAAACCTGACTCAACAAAGGCCATACTCCTCTTGGGCAACCCAAACAGCAAACTATAGTAGTCCAAAATTACGGAATGTCCAATCATAGGTCAATAAAATATATATAATTTAATTAAACAGACGATATACAATAACTAAATAGAAATAAATGATAACAATGGAAAATGTGTAGTACAAAATGTAAGTTTGAAATCCAATAAAAATCGTTACCCCTCAAAAACATATTCTTTTTCCATGTGTTTAATACAAATTGGATGTTGAAAAAGCCTCCTGCCACGTCCCGCCTACTGCCCCACCCACATTTACTTTTCAGCCCACTATAGCCCTCATGTAAGGTACTTTCGGCCTTTGTAAAAATTAGTTGTGCACCCCTGCTTTAGAGGAACCGTCCCCAAACAGTCATGCTGTTCTGAGACTACTGAGTTGGAAATAGGAGTTGAAAAGTTGTGAAAAGCTGTTAGATAATCATAGAATGAGTCTGCAAGCTGAAACACCCTAGATTGTCTGAAAAAAACACTTTTTTAAACTGTCTGCACCATTATTGTAACGCTCACCTGAATCCCTCGGAGGCGCAGGTCTGGGCTGGGGGTTCTCTGAGTCTTCTAGGGTCACGCGCAGGCCTCGAATGCCACCCTGGAAAGGCCCTTTCCTCACTGAGATCTTGATCTGAAGGGTGAGGTGTCTTATATAGGTGAAAGTGGAGCTCTCCATCCTGCGTCTGTGCAGGGGCGCCGAAGCCAGTTACTTCACTGGTTAATTGTCCAGCCTCTTGGTTGCAGAGGATGAAGATTTGGAGCTAGGCCGTCGTTAGCAGCACGAACGGCGGTTGCTTGAATATGGAGGTCCGGAGAGCGATGGAATGGCGAAGGTATTGCAGGCAAGTAAGTAGAAAATGTCAATTCGAAGTTAAAGCACTTCTTAATGTCTCTTTTCCTTTTTCAGGTTGCAGAAGCAGCTGGGTAGAAAAATAGATGTCGAGGAATGCGCCGAGGAGTGAGAAAGATGAGAGCTGCCCAAAACACGTGCGTATGGATAGAGTTTTGTATTTCTTAATGATGTCCTTTTGTTTTGCAGATGCGAGTAGCAGCGTCGGCGGAGGCGAGAAGAATGCAGCGCAGGTAAGGAAAGTTTCACGGTGGTTACTAACCAATGTCCTTGCTTCCATAGGGTGCCGAAAAATGGAAAGCTGCAGCCCGTGGCTTGAGATGCACCGATGGATTGGGTAAGTGCTGCGCTGGTTTTTATCTCGTGCTAACCTGTTGTTCTTTTCCCTTCTCAGATGCTGCAGAAGATGAAGATGGTATTTCAGAAGGTAAGATTACGGATTTCTCTTCCCTAGATGCAGAAGTTGAAGATTCTCTGGAACTGACACGGTGAGCGTCCTGCTGCTATTACAGAATAACGCGAAGCACGTTGCTCTGATCGGGCGTGGTTTAAATAGTCCTACTGGAGTGCTTAGGTGTCTCCTTCCACAGCAGCCTCGCCTAGGTAAGAAGTCCCAGCTTCCAGAATAGTTCCAGTATCCAGTCCCAGGGAGTGGTGCTGGCCACACCCAGAAGGTAAAGTAGTTCCAGCCATGGATGGATGAGGATTTCATCCTGCAGGTGAGTGAGCAGCATGGTCTGCAGCCGGTAGGTCCACCCAAGCACCATTCCTTACATCATGAGCCCGGCACGTCCTGTGCCGGGACTGGGTCCCCTTATGAGCCTGGCGCCACTGGCGCCAGGACAAGGTCCATAAGGCCCCTATGGGAGCCGATGGGTGCCTGAAAATGAAGTTGTGACCCAGCTTCCGAGGCAGTTGGGCTAAACCTGACTCCTTGGAGGCTGCGGTCATGACAGCACCCCCCCTCAAGGCCCCTCCCAAGCTTGTCTTTTCCGGAGGTTTTGGCTTGTTGGGAAAAGCCCGATGAAATTTTCGGACTAAACGAGGTGCATGTACATATTCTGAGGGTTCACAAGATCTCTCCTGGGGTCCATATCCCTTCCAATCAATCAGGTAGTATAGTTTTGATTTGGAAATTTTGGAGTCCAAGATGTCTCGAATTTCAAATTCAGATTCTCCGTCAACTTGGATTGGCTCAGGAGGTTTAGTCAAACGGGTTCCGGGTTGCACAGGTTTCAGGAGAGAAACATGGAAGACAGGATGTACCTTCATTCGAGTAGGTAATTCTAGTTTGACAGCCACTGGGTTAATCACGGCCGTGATCGAGTAGGGTCCTAAATATCTTGGGTTGAAGGTGCGTGGCCCTTTTAAAGATAAATGTTTAGTGGACAGCCAGACTTGATCTCCTTTTTGATATTGAGGAGCCTCTTTTCGATGTTGGTCTGCTCCTTTTTTGTATGATTCTTTAGCTCGTTGAAGATGAGCTGTGGCTTCTTTAAATGCTTGAGTTATCGTTGAATGCAGATGGTCAACAGCAGGTGTTCCGAGAGCTTGAGGTGGGTCCAGATTTGAGGTTCGAGGATGACTTCCATACAGCAGGAAAAAAGGGGTTTTTCCCGTCCCAGAATGGATTGAATTATTGTAAGCGTATTCAGCAATCCAAAGGACATCCTTCCAAGTACCCTCGGATTGATGCAACATGCAGCGCAGATATTGTTCTAGAGTTTGGTTAGTTCTCTCAGTCTGCCCATCGGTTTGAGGATGATGGCTGGTGGAAAGTCATACATCAATTTGTGCTAAACGACAACAACTCCGCCAAAAATGGGAAATTAATTGGCTCCCTCGGTCAGAGATTAGTACTGAAGGGAAACCGTGCAACCGGACAATGTTTTCAAGAAATTCTCGGGCTAGAATGGAAGCTGTAGGTAAACCCTTCAGTGGGATAAAATGAGCCATTTTTGGAAAAGGTCCACGATCACTAGAATTGTGTTGTATCCGGAGCAAGGGGGTAAATCCGTGATAAAATCCATCGAGAGCGTGTGCCAAGGGCCTGGTGGAATGTCTATTGGACGTAATAATCCTGCTGGTTTTTCCTTCTGACTCTTGTTTTGTGCGCAGATACCACAAGAAGCCACAAACTCCTTAACATCTTTCCTCCAAGATGGCCACCAAAAATGCCTTTTAATTTTCTCTGAGGTTTTGGCAACTCCAGGATGTCCTTCCATTAGAGAATCATGGTAGCAGGTGATGACCTGTTTTTGTAAGTCAGCGCAGGGTAAGAATAGTCTTCCTTGGAAATACAATAGGTTCTGATCTATTGTAAAATCCTTTCCTTTCAATTGCCAATTCGATGAATCTTCGGGAGTTATGAGTTGATTGAACCTTGCTTTAATCTCTTCGAGGGATAATGTGTTGATTACTCCTAGTATCTTTTGTTCAGGAATTATTGGCACCGGCTCCGGATTAGCTGTAAGTTCGTCTGCCCCTATCCGGGAAAGGGCGTCTGCTTTTCCGTTCCTAACGCCTGGTCGAAATGTGATTACAAAATCGAATTCTGCGAAGAATAAAGCCCAGCGTAGTTGCCTCGAAGATTGAGCTTTAGCTGACTTCAGGTACTGGAGGTTACGGTGATCCGTGATTACAGTTACTGTGTGCCGGGCTCCCAAAAGATAATGCCGCCAGGCCTTAAAGGCGGACTTAATTGCCAAGAGTTCTTTGTCCGTAATTGTGTTGTTGATCTCAGGAGCCAAAAATTTGCGAGACCAAAAGGCTACAGGGTGTAACTGGTGCGTTTCGGGGTCTCTTTGTGACAGCACCGCCCCCATTGCAAGACTGGAAGCGTCTGTCTCGACGATGTAGGGAAGTTCTGGACGGGGATGCCTTAAGACTGGAGCAGAGATAAATTTGGCTTTTAATTCTTGGAAGGCTTGTTCGGCTTCTGGAGTCCACTCGAATTTTTTATTCTTTTTCAGAAGAGCCGTGATAGGTTGGACTATCCGAGAGAATTCAGGAATGAACCTTCGGTAAAAATTAGCGAAGCCCAGCATGCTCTGCACACCTTTCACGGAAGTTGGGGAAGGCCATTTGGTGATAGCATCCACTTTTCTTGAGTCCATGTGAACTCCGTTGGGTGATAAGATGAACCCTAAAAATTCCACTTCCTTTGCGTGAAAGGTGCACTTCTCCAGTTTAGCAAAAAAGCGGTGTTGGCGAAGTCTCTGTAAAACCGCTGTGACGTGTCTACGATGATCAGTTTCTGAGGCTGAGTATACCAGGAGGTCGTCAATATAAACGACTACGCACACATCAATAAGTTCTCTGAGGACATCATTCATGAAAAACTGGAAAGCGGCCGGTGCGTTACATAGTCCGAAGGGCATTACTTGATACTCAAATAATCCATATTTAGTGCGAAAGGCTGTCTTCCATTCGTCGCCCTCCTTAATGCGTACCAAATGGTAAGCTCCTCTGAGATCTAACTTTGTGTATATGCAGGCGCCTTTTACCTGGTCCAATAATTCAGGAATCAAGGGCAACAGGTATCGGTTTTTGACTGTAATCTGGTTCAGGGCGCGATAATCGATACACGTTCTTAGGTCACCTTCCTTTTTCGGGACGAAGAACAAAGCTGAGGAAGCCGGGGATTTCGAGGGGCGGATGAATCCGTTAGCCAAGTACTGGTCCAAGTATTGCCTGAGATGGAGGTTTTCTGGTTCAGTGAGGGCATATATTCTACTGCACGGAGGGGTGGACCCAGGTATCAGGTCTATCTGGCAGTCGTATAACCGATGCGGAGGCAGGGTGTTGGCTTGATCTTTCTGAAAAACGTCGCTGAACTCTTGGTATTCCAGAGGTAATCGGGGGTCCTCGGAAGTGATGGCTGCTAGCTTGATTTCGGGCTGAGGATAACAGGTTGAAGCGCATTCTGGAAACCGAATCACCTTGGCTCGCCAGTTTATCTGAGGATTGTGCTTTTCCAACCAAGGCATTCCCAGAATCACCTGAAACTGCGGGGCCTTGATTACATCAAACACGATCTTCTCCCGATGTCCGCCTTGACATAACAACGTTACCTCCATGGTGGTATGAGAAACTGGTCCGGAAGCTATTTCAGTACCATCCACTGTAGTGATTACGTCCTTTACCATCTTGGGACGTAGGGGAAGATCCATCCTGGTAGCCAAGTCGTGGTCCACATAATTACCGATTGCTCCGCTATCAATGTATACTTTGATAGCATGCATGCGATCAGGTCTATTGGGACTTATGAGGACCATAGGCATTACCAAATGCGAGGTCAAGGAACTGGTTCTAACGCTCGGCAAGCGAACCTCTACGCTTGTCGGGCGAGGTCGTTTCCCGATTCCAGTTTCTCAGCATTTTTATCAGAAGCTCCTACGGTCTTCTTGACCGGTTTCACTGAGCAATCACGAAGGAAATGTCCAGAATTCCCACAGTATAGGCACAGCTGAAATTGCCTTCTTCTTTCCCGTTCTTTCTGAGTTAATGGTCCTTTTACTACTCCTATTTGCATTGGTTCCACGGAGTCATTCCCTTTAGCGGAGCTCTGAGGTCTTGAAAGTACCCGGGTTTCAAATCTGGATCGATCGGTCTTCCTGTTCTGTAGCCGATGATCTAATTGGACCACTAGGTCGATATAATCTGAACAGTCTTGCGGCGGATTCACCACCTGAGCTAAAACGTCTTTAAGTTCCCCACGTAGACCTCTGTAGAAGAGCGTGATTCTCTTATCTTCAGGCCACCTGGTCTCAACCACCAGTCTATTAAAGGACGCTATGTAAGCCAGGAGATCCTGATTACCTTGTCTGAGTGACAGGAGTTCATTGTCCAAGGCCTGCCCCTGTGAATGTCTTGCGAACAACTTTTCCATACTGGTCTGAAAGTCTTGAAAGTTATAGAGGAGCGGGTCATCCTGTGTCACGAGAGGAATGGACCAATCTGCAGCACTACCGCTAAGATAGGAAAGTACAAACGCTACCTTGGCTTGGTCCGTTGGGAATGCGGCGGGTCTACACAGAAAGTGCAAGCGGCATTGAATGATGAATACTGCATATCGCTTTGGATCACCGGAAAAACGTTCGGGCGGGGCCAAAGGCACATTCCCTGGCAGATTAATTTGCACCGGATTACTTGAGGTTGTAGGAGTGCCGCCCCCTCCATAGGGAGACAGTGGCGTCTGTCCCGCTTGAGCCTGTAGCAACTGTCTGGCCAGATCATCAGTCCGTGCCTTGGCAATGATCAACTCCCTTCGTAAAGCGTTTGTTTCTTGGCGAGATGCGTGTACTTCTGCCCCTAGTTCCCCAAGCAATTGAGCCAGTTGATCTGTGTCCGAGGTTTCCATTGCGCCTGGGTGGGAATATTGCGGTAGGCTTCGCATTCTGTAACGCTCACCTGAATCCCTCGGAGGCGCAGGTCTGGGCTGGGGGTTCTCGGAGTCTTCTAGGGTCACGCGCAGGCCTCGAATGCCACCCTGGAAAGGCCCTTTCCTCACTGAGATCTTGATCTGAATGGTGAGGTGTCTTATATAGGTGAAAGCGGAGCTCTCCATCCTGCGTCTGTGCAGGGGCGCCGAAGCCAGTTACTTCACTGGTTAATTGTCCAGCCTCTTGGTTGCAGAGGATGAAGATTTGGAGCTAGGCCGTCGTTAGCAGCACGAACGGCGGTTGCTTGAATATGGAGGTCCGGAGAGCGATGGAATGGCGAAGGTATTGCAGGCAAGTAAGTAGAAAATGTCCATTCGAAGTTAAAGCACTTCTTAATGTCTCTTTTCCTTTTTCAGGTTGGAGAAGCAGGTGGGTAGAAAAATAGATGTCGAGGAATGCGCCGAGGAGTGAGAAAGATGAGAGCTGCCCAAAACACGTGCGTATGGATGGAGTTTTGTATTTCTTAATGATGTCCTTTTGTTTTGCAGATGCGAGTAGCAGCGTCGGCGGAGGCGAGAAGAATGCAGCGCAGGTAAGGAAAGTTTCACGGTGGTTACTAACCAATGTCCTTGCTTCCACAGGGTGCCGAAAAATGGAAAGCTGCAGCCCGTGGCTTGAGATGCACCGATGGATTGGGTAAGTGCTGCGCTGGTTTTTATCTCGTGCTAACCTGGTGTTCTTTTCCCTTCTCAGATGCTGCAGAAGAGGAAGATGGTATTTCAGAAGGTAAGATTACGGATTTCTCTTCCCTAGATGCAGAAGTTGAAGATTCTCTGGAACTGACACGGTGAGCGTCCTGCTGCTATTGCAGAATAACGCGAAGCACGTTGCTCTGATCGGGCGTGGTTTAAATAGTCCTACTGGAGTGCTTAGGTGTCTCCTTCCACAGCAGCCTCGCCTAGGTAAGAAGTCCCAGCTTCCAGAATAGTTCCAGTATCCAGTCCCAGGGAGTGGTGCTGGCCACACCCAGAAGGTAAAGTAGTTCCAGCCATGGATGGATGAGGATTTCATCCTGCAGGTGAGTGAGCAGCATGGTCTGCAGCCGGTAGGTCCACCCAAGCACCATTCCTTACATCATGAGCCCGGCACGTCCTGTGCCGGGACTGGGTCCCCTTATGAGCCTGGCGCCACTGGCGCCAGGACAAGGTCCATAAGGCCCCTATGGGAGCCGATGGGTGCCTGAAAATGAAGTTGTGACCCAGCTTCCGAGGCAGTTGGGCTAAACCTGACTCCTTGGAGGCTGCGGTCATGACAATTATGCCACGTGGGCACCGTCACAGTATGATATCCCTGTATTTCCGCAGCACTGACGTCTGTCCTCGGACACTCTGCAGGTGGGAACTTTTAGCATGCATGTGCTAGATGTCCGTTGCACATGCACGGTGGCCGGTGACTAATTAAAAGTGAGCTATGTGGACTCAGAGAAGTCCGTACATCTGGTTGTGGTAACATGATGATGTCCCCGGATGTCCGCGGCACTAATCTCCATCCTTGGACACCCTGCGGGTTGGAAGTGTTATCACGCATACGCTGTATGTCCGTAGGACATGCGTGTTGGCTGCAGACTAATTATGTGGATACAGACATGTCTGTACATCCTGCCATCAAGGGACACCTCCATTTTGAGTGTGAACATCTCGGCAGACTTTTAATGGGACTTTTAAGACACAATGGAATATCACACAACAATACAGAAAATATTTGTAGTACAAAAATATATTTATTTAAGAAAGTGAAGTAGGGTAGCAGAATGGGAAAGATAAATGGAAAAATTAGGCATTTCTGTGAAATAATCATGAGGGGAGGAAGAGACTGAGGTTTCATCAAAGCATTCTTGCATAAAATTGGCTTGAGATTATGGCTGGGGACATGGGGTACAGGGCAAGCGGGACAGTGATAAGAAACATGTTTAATCAGGTGGTTTTTCACGCTTTGTACATGTTCATTCACATTATTTGTTAGTCTATCTAATTTTCTTTGACAAGTTTTTGATTTGACTATTTACATTTGGGTATGTGACTTCTGTTTCTGATTGTGGGGACAGAAAATGATGCACCTGAGGCGTGCTTTCATCATGAACACTATGTACTGTAAGAGAAATTGAAATAATTATGTTAGTACAGTGTGTACAAAGTACATTATTTGTTGACAGTAAAATATGTATTGCATACCATTGGAGATGTTATTGTCACTCATGTCATCCCGTGGGAAGTTGTCTTCCAAGCATTCCAGTGTGCTTGCTATTTCTGTGAGAAAGAAAAGGCCTTTTGTTTCACAAAACATGTTTATGTAATGAAAGCTAAAAAAAGAAAAAAAATGCAATGCACTTACTATTTAATAAGAATGTGTTGTTTTTAAACAGCTGTTGTTTTTAATCTGTATCCAGAGTTGTACAGGGGAGATTATATGAAGTGTACAGTTATGGTTTGTGATTGGTGCATTCCATTCCAATGTGTGTTACCTCCAACAAAATTAGAATTTTTGAACGTGAGTATTTGTAGGAAAAAGGTGTACTTACATGTTTAAACATTAGTTGTGATTTTAGGTGCATCTGATTGTTGGTTGATGGTTATATTCTTTTGCGTCTCCCCTAAGATTTTAAGCATCACAAATCTGGTGCGCTGTCCGCGGTCTACCACGCTGTTCGCGACCTCCATTGCTGCCACATTAGGGGGGAGTACAATATAAGGGACTTGTAGCACAGGAAAGGTGCACTAGCAACAACCTATGAAATTCACTGGAAACACTTTGTTAAAGGGACGTTATGGTTAAGTTGCACTAATAAAAACCTAAGATTGGGTAAAAAAATGTTCTTAAAGGGGCATTATGGTTACAAATACAAGCGAAAAACATCAAAAATGTGCCAGCTATGGTAAGCTACGCAACCATTACTGGTCCCACAACTGTGCACTGCTAAGACTATGGGCCTCATTACGAATCAGGTGTTAAGGGGTTAACGGCGCCGTAAACAGCGCCGACGCTTAACGCCTGATTCCGAGGTCCCTTTGCGCCATGGTGAGTTTAACGCCTGCTTTTTGCAGGCGTTAAAATCCATGGCGCTAAGGGACCATGGTGCTAATTACGCCATCGTAATTTACGGTGCCGTAATTAGCGCCTTTCCCCACTCCCATTATGCCCTATGGGGAAAAAATGGGAATGGGGGAGGGTAAAATGGGAAATGGGGATTTACCGCCCCACTCACCTTGGAATGGGGCGGTAAATCCGCCATCCACCATGGTGTAAACATAGTTTACACCATGGTGGTAAGGGTACGACCCAGGCGGTAATTTACCGCCTGGGTCGTAATGAGGCCCTATCACTCAGGACATTAAAGATGAATCACATGGCATTGGTGACATCACTGATGCTATCACATATCTGGGCCCCTTTTGTTTGTTTACTGTCATGATTAGATTTCTATTTTCTTTTTTTACTGACAATCTCAATTTCCAAAGTTTAAAATATGCTATATATCTGCACATTAACCTTTTTATATATTCTTACAGTACTGTCCTTAGGGTTTGGTCTCATCTCATGGTGCATGTGATCTGTCATATTATCATTGTGGTCATGAACTGCGCAACAGGCGATGCACACCTAAGGTGGCTTTAGCTGAATTTTAGGGGTTTTGTTGCGTTAAGTTCTCACAATACTGTCCCTGCAACTAACATATAATCCTTGAATTCTAAAGGTTTTGTTACAATGTATTGCTCACCTTTATGTCCATGTAAATATAGTTTTTTGCCTTGAATTTCAAAGGTTTTGTTACAATGTATTGCTCAGCTTAACATTCCTGCAACAAAAGAGTGTTCCTTGAATTTCAAGGGTTTTGTTATTCCATAGATTTTTAGAATGCTTCCAGACCAATATCATGGTCTTTGTCCATGGTCAGTGGGCCTGGATTGCAGGCTTTGAGAATTCACAGTGATTTTAGGTGATGTGCTGTGAGATTAAAATATTTGCCATGGAGAAAACACTTTGGTTAAGCAGCGTGCTGTGCTCCAAGCAGTATACCCTTTTTCGGCACCATAATTTTGGCACGGGTTGATTTGGCACAGCCATTCAGCTGCAGCGCCCATTTTGACTTTTATTTTGGCTCGAGGTATGTTTGGATGTGGCTGACATTGCAGCAATGTCTAAACGCCCTCATGCCAAATAAGATCACAGGACTGCACTGCAACAAACCTTGCCACCTCCCAGTTGTGTTGCTTTTCTTTTAATTAGAATTAAACAAAACATACAGACTTGAACCCTGGTCTGCCAGAGTTTAAGGCCTAGCATTTAACCACTAGACCAAAATCACCTTGTGCTTCATGGGGAATACATTTCAAATGCTGCCAGTAATGTATTATGTTCAATGTTAAAAGGCTAGGGGCCTCATTAAGAGGCTGGCGTTCCCGTAATGAAGGGTGCCGGTACGGGACGGGCACCCTTCTTTACGGGATGCTCTATTACGAGGTTCCCTTGCGGGACCCGGAAAGGACACCTGGTAAAACCTTATTAAGGGCATGGCTACCTCCATACTCGTAATGAGGCCCTAGTTATGAAACTTGTGAGAATCCAAACAATAACATCATTGTAGCATATTGTCTAAGTGCTGCATCTCAGACTTCTTCATTCCAGCATTCTCCGATTTCAGCATAAATGGGTTTTATTTTTGTCTGTTTTATAATGTTGCCCAGAGACGATGTAGTCCTCTTTTTGAATATATGTGCAGTGTATGGGGAAATGTGTGGTGTGAGGGTGTACATGTGATCTGATAGGGTATGCATACAATTTGTGTGTGTTTGATTTGAGTGTGTGTGCATGTACATGGTGTAACGTGTTTGTATGTGTATCTATGTGAGCACTGTGACACGTTGAGTGTGAGTTTTCAGTTTGTGTGTGTGTATGTGTGTGTGTGTGTGTTTGTGTGTTAGTGAGCATGTCTCCATGTAATCCAGAAGATGCCCATCCAGTTCTTGTATTTTGTGTGCATTTTGTGACTTGTAGTTTTTTCAAGTGCCCTTGACTAAAAGTCACAAAATGCTAAGTAAAAAGGAAATCTGAATTATCATCTTACAAAGGGACGTGGGGCATATAACAATATATACAAGACATGTAACTTGGCTACATTCATGATTTCTCCTGCACCTCTATTTATTTGGGTTGAATGGCAGTAGGGGATCTGTAAGTTATTGAAGGAGGATTTACGTAGTGTAGAACAGAGGAGGGGGAAAACATAAAATGTGTTTTTTTTCAGCTGGGGAAAGTGAGAAAAAGGCTCTGGAGAGGAGTGATGTGATGAGTGATGTCTACTTGCCTCTACTGTTTTCAAACTCTGTAAGTAGTGCAATATATTAAGGGAATAATGGGACTGTGTGGCAAGCCCTTCCCTTGAGCTGCAAAGAAAGTCTTGTTTGCACTTTCTCACATGCAATTGTAGACGCACAAATATTATTACCCAATTGGTAGTGCAGATCAAAAGACCTTCTTAAAATCATGCAGTGATTGGGCGAACATTTCCATGAAGGAGGACACATGGATCAAAGGCATGCCCGTTAGACTATATAGTCCAGAAAACAGAGCGTTTTCCAAAATATACTGTTTTAAATAAAGACATTTAAAATGTCTTGATTTCTGGTCTGCTAGAGTTCAAGGACCAGCATTCAACCACTGCACCACAATGGCATAGTGTTTCAAGGTACATACATTTCATACTTAGCCTACAATTTAATATTTCCGATTGTAAAAGTCTAAGTATGAAACTTGTGAAAACTCAAACAATAATGTCATTGTAGTATTATGGTTAAGTGATTTGTCTCAAATTCCTGCAGGCCAGTGTTCTCGAAGGCAGCAAATGTGCTTTTATTTATTTTTTTCAGTTTTATAATGTTGCCCAGAGACGATGTAATACATGTTCCATTCAGTTTTATAATATTCCAGTAATTAAATGTGTTTCACATTTAATCCATATTACAAAATTGCGACCTCTCGCGCCAAAACATCCTTGCACTGAGAGGTATAAAAAGCCAAGTGCCTGCAGGCTCATGAACCCAGCTGGCTCCGTCTAACTGGGCACACCAAATGGGACATGCAGCAAACCGGTCGTGCCATAATGACATGCGCTTAACTAGGAGTGCCGAAATGTCCTGTCCCATGCTCCAAGCCCCTTATTTTATGTGCGGTCTCTTGCTAACTGTTGTGATACATCGCACAACCCAAACTTACCACATTTAAGCAGCACAGAAATGGGAACAAAATGACTGGCTGCAAGAATAGAATATGCCCAGGAACTTTCTACACCCATAGCAAAAATCAAAAGCTGGCACTCATGAATATATGCACAGCGCTGCTTAGCATCAAAGTGTGGCAGGGGCCAGCCCCCTCATGCCATGTTGCTCTAAGTGGTCTTGTTCCTTTTTCTTCCTTATTAGGCACCATGGCCTTAGGGGACTGTTCTTTTCCTGGGATTGAAGCTAAGCACGGTCTCTCCTTGTTACTGCATGGATGGGAGACCCGAGTCACCAGTGATTTTTATTTTTACCCCTGATGTCACTGTAGTTGTACACATATCTATTTATTTTATTATGTATAAAAGATTGCAGGCTTTGAGAACTCCCAATGTTTTTTTGCAGAGGATCACACACTTTGGTTAAGAAGCGTGCTACAAGTCCCTTATTTTATGGCCCGTCTCTTGGTGTCTGTTGCGCGACCCCAACTAACCACATTCAAGCAGCACAGAAAAGGGTCAAATATTATCAACTGCAAAAATAACATATGCATAGGTACTTGTGCACCCATAGAGAAATTCTAAAACTACCACCCATGAATATATGCACACTAAGTGACCATAGATTTTAAAATGAAATATATAAATGTAGTTCAATTTAGAAGAAAGTGCAAATTACAAAATAGCATTATTTTAAGAAGAAAAGTAATGAACGCCAGAAGGGTGACCTGAGAGAGGAAATCTTCCAATAAATATGTAGGCAAAGTGTAAAAGGTGCTCACCTTTTAAACCCAGCAATCCGTAATGAAATATTCCATGGAAAACAAAATCCCGATATCAAGCAAGTGCTTGTGGTCTTGTGGCTAAGCGTCTACACTGGGAACATGACAACGTGAGTGAAATCCTGATATCCAAATACTTGAGCAAGCTTACCAACCTCAAAAAAACCAAGGGGTTGCATCCGCCCTCTGAAAAAGAGTTACGCTGTCCACCCACGTGTGTCATTTACTGGTGCCCTGAAAAGTAGCCACAATCAGGGAAATATATCTGCACCAGTGTCCAAGATTGCAAGCTCTTATGGCACATTGTGAGCATATTCTCATGACTTACTTGCCTTCTCATTATTTCCCCTCCTCACCCCCATGTCTGGCTTTCAACAATACCCTGCTTTATGAAGCTAACTCGAAAAATGCACATACCGCAGTATCACTCAAATATATAAATCCTTAAAGAACTATGTTAGGCAAAAGTATACAATTGTGGCGTTACTTCCCCCATCTTCACTGTGAGGCTACATATATCAGAATGCAATTCAGCAAAAGGCAAACAAATGGTCTCTTAGTGCTAAACTTTCAAGGACTGACAGTAGCAGAGTTTAAAAAAAAATGTGGATGCTTTGTGTTATGAGATATTTAAAACTAAGAAAACGCACACAATTCAGGACTGTGGACTGTGTGCCATCCATACAGTAACCGGACCGACCCTGCTAAGTTTCAAAGCAAGGACGGATCCATCCCTCTGGACATGTTTCTCTAAGTGGTGTTGTAAGGTCTGCTCACATATTAGGCAATGTGCCCTTAGCGGGATAACCCCTTCCTCACTTTGAAGCTAAGCAAGATTTGTTCCAATTACTGCAGTGATGAGAAACACACTGTTGCTGTAAAAATATATATTTTCTGTTATTATTATTGAGTGGGAGGCTACAAATACCAGAATGTAAATTGTCTCTGTGTGCAAATGTTTCAAGGACTGACAATAGCACAGTTAAAAAACAAAAAAATAAAAATAATCAACTGTTCCTTTGGTCACCCATCCATGCAGTAACCAGGAATGACCCTGCTTAGTTTCAAAGCAACAAAAGGGCCAGCCTGATCCTCTAAGTGGTTTTGTAAGATTGGTTCATTTATCTGGCAACTTGGCCTGAGCACGCTGGCACCTTCATCTATATGAAGCTAAGCATCATCTGTCCTGGTTACTGCATGGATGGGAAACCTGGACAGCAATTGGATCACTGGCCATTCAGCAATGGCCAGCGATGTTTCATCACTATCGCTGTAAAAACAGCTTACAAAATAGTCCTTTGTAGCCTCAAATATAGCTGTGAATAAAACAGCCAGATTAAAATATGCTTTCCTACCCCCAAGCACCTCACCAAGTCTCTGCCTCATCTAGGCCAGCTCCTCCCACGCCCCAGATGCCTTCCTCACCTCGCCTGCCCTCTCCCTTTCCCCCCACAACACAAGCCTCTTCTGTGACGCTGTTGGCGGCTATAGTAGAGGCTACGGAATGCTTTGTGATGCAAACTCAGTCCCTAGAGCCCCTCCAACTCCACATTTCACTCGGTGCCATCTAGCCATCACCCCACCTCTACCCTGATGGCATTTGTAGTTTTTTTGACCTGCAAATAGCTTTTTACTGCGCTTCATTTTCCCATAACGTCGGATATAGCCGCAAATATCTCTTGCATCGAGAGAAAAACAGATAGCGTTGTTTAATTTCTGAAAACCATGATCCTGCAATTCACCATGGGAGACATCTCTATTTTCTCAGGGGAAGGTGGAACCCCCTTCTCAGTCAAATATTTATATAACTACTGCACAGACTAACCACAAAACAAGCAAAGCACTCCTTCCAACGCTTTGTGCCCAAATTTTTTCAGATCTGGTCCAAATCCATCCAGCGGTTTGGCAACAAAATTGACTTTGTTTGTCCATGGGAACATGAATGGTAAGTTGGCTGCACTTTTGGGGTAAAACTTTTTTTGGACGCTTAATAACTTATTTTTCTACGAATCTTTACAAAACTTTGCAGTCTGGGCAGGGGGGGGTTGAGGCGGGGCGCTGACTTTTAATCACTTCTAAAAGTCAGCAAACCCATTACTCAAATCAAAAGTTATACAAAATTGAGTTTTGAGGGGTTCCTATGTGTCTCTGACTCACCTTAACTAGTCAGCCTTAACTCGCCATATAATATATATATTTTTTCATTTAATTTCATATGACTTTATTTCAACCAGGTAGATTATAACATTCACATACAAAATTCAAACTAGAAAGGATCCAATTGCTAATAAATAACAGAAACAGTAATGAAACAGATCAAATCCCCTACTAACATTTGTGGCACAGTAAAATACAATTGTTTATCCATCCAAGGGTATCACAACCTTCATCAACCAAGATCTCTTCCTCCAACCCTGGTGAACATAATTCCCCATACAATGTGTCGCTACTTTGTTCCACCCCACCAGACAAAAATTAAAAGCCTCCCGTACACTTCTTATAGGTAGCTGTTAAAAAAGCAAAATCCAATATTTCTTTCTCATATGCAGATACTCCGGACAAAAAAAGAATGAAGTGCACTGTGCTTTTGACTACATTTGGACAGAATGGCTGTGGTGATCAGATTCCATTTATGCTTCAAGCTAGCAAAAGTCAAAATGCCAATACGCAGCTTTGTGCATAATGCTCCCATCAATTTCGGCTGCATTCTGTCCAAATACATTTCAAGGCCGGGTTCTTCCTTTCTTGACACATATGTGGCTAGACTGGTGGAATTAACTAGTTTCGCGCAAGTTTCATTTTCCCACCTATTTACATAGGCCTTTTTCACTTGGATCTTAATATTTCTTGGGATTGATTCAGGAAAGAGCCAATAACTTTCCCAGCCCATGATAGTCAGCTAATTTCTTATAGCCACCATCCATGGTAGGTTGGGGCCTCCCAGCGGAGATAGGACAATTACTTACAGCTTTTCTATAAGTGTCCAAATCACAATTGGACCAGTTGTGAGCCCAAAGAAACATTGATCTTGATCTGCAGATAAAGCCAATGCTCTGTATATCTGTACCCCAAAAGACCAAAACATTAGGAGCATTTACAGGCAAACCCAAAATGCTTTTTAGGAATTTTTGTTCCACTACCTGGAGTGTACGTATATTACACATGCCCCAAAGTTCTGCAGCATGCATGCCCAATTGTCTGGCTTGGCTCTTATTAATCTGCAGGATAGCACTCACTGTGCCTGCACCATGGTCCTGAGTAAATCTAGACACGGCCCCACAGTACCTAGTGAGCTTAAGTTCCGCACAATTGACCTGATCACTCCATACACAATTAGATTTTATTCTGACTCCCAAATAATCATATTGTGTAACCTGCTCAATCGGGCCATCCCTCATTCTAGTTTCGAAGCACAGTTGTGTCTTTGCCCTACTTCTGCTAAACACCCTTGACTGTGTTTTCTGCACATTAATTGTGAGACCATTTACATCACAGAAAACATCAAAGATAACCAACTGCCTCTGTAGGTCCTTTGAGATAAGGGAAAACAAAACACCATCCAGCGAGTGCCTAATTACTGCCGCCATTTTAGTATAAAGGGACTGAACCACTCTCAATTTACCAGATGGCACACCCATGTTCGTCAATGTCTGCCACAATCTTGCTCTAGGGGCACTGCCAAAGCAGTTTTGAAATAAAAAAAACTGCATAGATTTTCATATTCCTCAGCGTGGCATATTGATCCAAGACCAAACAGGGCCTCATGACTTGATTTATGGTAATAACCCTGTTCCGAAAACCAGCCTGGTGGTGGTTCATAACCCTCACCGCCAGACTCCATGTATCCAAGTGACCCATCACCACCTTTGTAAACACTGTGCCACCTGCATCAAGAAGGGAGATGGCTCTGTAGTTGGCAGGAGACTCCCTATCTCCCTTCTTGAATATGGGGACAAGAACTGCCTGGGTCTATGAATATGGAACGTAATTGATGCTAGGAAAGCATTAAAAAATGATCTGCATAAAAATTACCAAAATAGGCAATCCAAGCAACCTCTGAAATACCATTCGGGATTAGATTTTGATCGCCAATCTTTCCTGCCCCAACACATTGCCAAAAGCCCTGTGAGTCACCAATTTCAGAAGCCTGTAGAAGATTTTCCCATAGCGAGTCTGAGTAATCCACTTTCAGCGATTTCAACAATTTGTGGTATATAGCCCTGCAGTCAGTCAGGGCCTCTTTGCCCCCATCCCTACCCCGCTTAGCATGCTCAATCTGTATATTTTCTGCAGAACTAGATTTGCCATCATGCCATGGATTTTTAGGCACTACCTGCCCTCCAACAACAATCCGGGGCTTACACAATGAATCCCCTTGTACAATGGCCAATTTGTCATCCACAGATAACATTTGATTAACATCCTTTTCCTCCCCAGTGCAAAAAGCCTCAATTAACGGCAATATGCTTACATAAATATCTGGTATTTTTGACTCTAGATCATTGATGACTCCACTTTATGACATGTCTGGCTTCACCCTTTATTTTAATTGGAATCACACACTGGACATTAGAGACACAAACACACTGAATGCCACCTCAGCAAATCTATATTTCCTCTTATAGTGTGCCACCACCATCTGTCTGAAGACCCATCAAGTATCCTCCTCCTCAGTAAGCCCCATTATATTCACAAGTGGTTCAAACTGGAGATTCAGGTCTCCCATTATGATAATCTTCTACCAGGTCTTTCTGATTTAACCTCCACTGAGTACCCTTTCCTCCAGCAATAAAAACATTGAGTTACCAACAACGATTCTGTGGAGATTATACAAATTAATAAGCAAGAGATTTGACCCATCAATGCATTGCAAGTGTAATTCCATAAAGTCCCATATTGTCCCTTGAGTCAGCACACTACTAGATATCGACATAACTAATTTTACATTGACCCAAAGGGATAGACCACCATTTGGGCACCCTCCCCTCCCCTCAGTTACAGGAATAAAAAAGTGGCAAAGTCCTGCATGTTATGGGCTACCAATGACCATATGTAAACATAGATCTCTTAGTAGAATATTTGTTTACAAAAGAGTTAAGATTAATCCAACAAAAATGTAAAGTCTACCAACATCATACATAATAATGTTAAGGTAATAACATAATAGACGTTATTGATAAATTAAAATAAACATTATTTTAACATTAAATACAATGGTTACCTTAACTTATCCTGTTTCTGTGTTCCAATGTTTTTGCACTAAAATGCATTGTAGAGAAAACAGTTTTTATGCATATGTGTTTGTAATTTGTATTACAAGTATGCCGCTTTTGTTAGTATTTACAGTTTGCATTATTCAATACATTAAATTTAGCACGCATATTGCATGTTTGCTTTTTTAATACGTAATGTAATTATTAGAAATGGTGTGTATATATTTGTATTTGTAAAATTACATTTTACTGTTACTAAATGTTTACTTTCTATGATATTTTAATACTTTTTTAGTTAAAAGTGTATTGTTTAATAATAGATGCATTTACAGTGATGACACATAGCTTGTTCATTGGTATTGTTGTATATGTAAAGCATGACCCTCGAATGCTTATTTGTATTTATTTGTATTTATTTAGATTTATATAGTGCTTTAAGCCAAAGCTCTTTACATGAGGAACAAGCAATTACAACAAGCAATACAGTACATTGAATCAAACCAGGAAACAGTACAGGGAACAATTTACATTATTGGTGAGGTTAAGTGCATATGGATGGGGACTGAAGTGAGAGAGGAAGGTTAGAAGGTGAAGGAGGAGGAGGATTCATTGGAGAAAGAGGAAGCTGAAAGATGCTAGGGGGGTGATGGAAGAGGTAGGATTTTAGAGAGGTGCGAAATGAGAGGTAGGAGGTAGTAGAGCGGACTGGGAGGGGAAGGCGGTTCCTATGGAAAGGAGCAAGAATTTGGAAGGAGCGGAAGCGGGAAGGGGTACTGGGTGGAGGAGGATGAATAAGAAGGATCTGCAGAATAGAGAGAACGAGAAGGGGTGTAGAAAGTGAGAAGGGAGGATAGATAGGGAGGGACAAGACAATAGAGGGCTTTGAAGATTAGAGAGAGGAAGTTAAATTTAAGCTGGTAGTGAAAATGTATTTATGTATTTTTTGCTATTGTGGATTTCTTTTTTAAAATATTCTGTGCCATTCTTTGGAGGAATTATGCTTACGTTTATGATATTTTAAGTTTTTTATGTTGCAATTTTGTATTATGTATTATAATTTTGTAAATGTATTATGTATTTTTTGTTATTGTAGATTTCTTTTTTAAAACATTCTTTGCAATTCTTTGGAGGAATTATGCTTCGTACATGATATTTTTTAAGTTGTAATTTTGAATTATAAAAACATGCTATACTTTCTCTTAACATATCATGATCTACATATAAAGTACTTTTGATTGATATTATATTAGATATAATTACTGCTGGGATGCATGTACAGCGTCCGACCAGGCAAAAACAAATCAGGTTGAGAAAAACAAACTAGCACATACTTTTCTGCGAGCAAACTGATGGTTGCACTGCAGAAGGCACATGTTTTACATTAGTCACATATAGCAACACATATAGCAACACAGAAAGAGCATCACATGTACTACTCTTGCAGTTGTACAGGTTAAAGATAGGGCAGTATTATAGGCCCTGTGTTCAGCTGCTGTATTCCTAGTTATTGTCTGTAGTGAGGTGTTCGGGAAGGGTTGAAACAGATGAAAGATGGTGTCAGACAGGTATTGTGGTAGAAGCAAAGCCAGTGTATTAACAAGGCAGAAGTGTCACCATATTGGATGTTAATACCTAGTATAACATGAAAAGAACAGGACACAGACCCTGATGTAGCGCTGCATCTCTGTGTAGCTTGGCTCCAAAAACAATTCCCCTTTCCCTGTCCCCAGGTCATGGGTATCCATGGAACGCTGATAAACACTAATTATATACAGCTGTGGGCCTGAACATGATGGAAAAAGAATGTGAGGAGAAGGAGAAGCAGGAAAAGGTGTGCCCTGTTATGGACAAAGTCATTTGAATTGGGCATCAGGTTTTGCGATTCCACTGGGTAAGGGGAAAATTTAGGGCACTAATGTCCTCACTCAAGAGTGGTCATCCCATTTGAATTACAAGCACATGCAAAACCAAACCCAATAAATCCCTGAAATTCAGATTCAAGAGCAGTTCCCCAGTCATGTCATTACTGGGCACCTGGGGTTTGAAAGAGATAAGGGGAAGTTGTGTCTGGAACATTCTGTGATTTGGGATAGGAGGAGCAGAGGTGACGGTAATACTTTTAGTACAAGGTTGGGAAGGGGACGTATGTGCACCATGGCGTCTGGCATAATGAGAAGGAATATAGTCTTATCAAAGCAGAGTTGGCCTTGTTTACTTTGATCGCCTTTGGACAGGAGGGGTGCCCATCACATGTCAGTCTTTATTCATTAACGTGTCAAGAAGTTCAGACCACCAATCCCATACCTGGATTCATAAATGATGATGTAGGGGACCAGGTGTCTAGGGAAATATGTTTAGATAAGGTGTGGCCAATTGGTACAGGGACTATAGGGGGACATTAGCTTGTTCAGTAGGTGGTAGCCAATGATGGTGGTGGAATAACATTGCAACCTATGTATTGAGATTTTGCGGTTTACTTCTATATAACTTGTAATTTTGTGTGGGCCTGTCTGTGATGATCAGTTTCTGTGCAAAATCTGAAGAGGTTTGCAGGCGCCATGTTACCTGAAGGCCAGAAGGCCTGTCGGCTCCTTGAAGTGGGGTGCTGCTCCCAGATTGTGCAGGCTGTTGAAAGGAAAGATGAGTAAAGATGACATCACAGTATATTTTGTGAGGAAAAGAGAAGAGATAGAGAACAGGATCTTCTGCATTGCAGAGGAAAGGCAGCGCTGCAAATAAAATAGAGGTGAGGTGAAATATATGAAGGACCTGGGATCTCTATACTCAGCAAAAGGGAGTGTGAGGAGGTACATTCCCTCTTCCTGAGGCAAGGAGACTGAGGAAGGGTTTGAACCATTGTGTATAATATTGTGCTACAAATGATTTGTGATTTAAGCTGTTTTAGAGTTGTTATAGTATGGATTGGTGGTGTTTGAGTTGTGTGAGGAGAGGTGTGACATGATAAGTGTGTGGTGTGTGAGCAAAGAGAATCGGGAGGGGTTACAGGGAGTGCGGGCAGTGCTGGGAAGGGGTAGGTAGACACCACTGGATCTGTGTATAGGAAACACAAGATCATTACAAATGCAAATATGAGGTAACCATGAGTTCTCTTAACCAACTCAAATACATGTGTACAGCAGTTCTGCTGTATTGGTAGAATATTATGAAATATCATAGGGAGTGGGTCACTGATATGAGAGGATGGTTGTTCAAGCTGTGGCCCGAAGAAGGAACAGATAATAAAGATGTTCGGGGCCACATGTACACATATTTAGATGCAAAATATAAGGAGAGTAATATGGAGAATAGAACGGTTATTGTGGAGCTTTGCAGAATGGTTGAAAATTTGGAAGATGTCCCTGAGGATCTCAAATGGGGAGAAATGGTAACTGTAATATAAGTGCCCTCTGTCGCTTCCACATTTGAAATAGCCCCTGCATCCTGCAATATACCCACAACTCCCACAGTCCTGCTACCTTTAGAGGGGTGTTACCCTATGCAAGCAGCCACAACCTATTCTCATCCTGAGTATGTGCCCCATGCAGCCCCATGACAGAGGTCCCCAGCAACCTGTGAAGGCATACTGCAGCCCCCAGATGCAGATACCACACACAACCCATTAGTTATGGAAACAGAAACATAGCACAAAGAGATTTAGAAACAGCTTTGCGAAGGACAGAGACAGAGATTGCGTGAGTAAAGCAAGAAAGGGAAGATATGCAAAGAGCGCCAACAGACACTGATAAATGGAGAGTAAGTGATATTTTATTTAGGATTGTTAGCATCACAATTAGAGACGTGCATGTTGAAAAGAAGGATGAGGGTCATAACGATGAGAGGTATGGAGAGGGTTTCCCATGTACAAGCAGTTTAAACTACAAGTCAATCAGATCAGACTTTGATGCAGAAGCAGAAGAGGAGGAATGGGGCATATATGAGGGACAGGGTGATGAGATGCTGCCGAGGGTGACACCAAGAGGAGAATATTTGTGGAGTCAAACACTGAGAGTGTGTCCAGGTCGCATGTCCCAGCAGGGCACAGTACATGCCCTGGCCACACATGGATAGAAACAATTTGATGAAGGCACTGCCAGCGCTTGAAGCAGGAGCTGGAAAATTGATATATGCACTTGAAAAAGACACCTCTGGCATATTGCGACAGGAGACATGAAAGGTTTGTTTGTCACATTATTAGGAGACCAAGCGGATGATATTTGAAAAAGAGCAGGGTATCCGGGGTTACGAATTATTGATAAAAACCATGATGGGGCTAATTTTAAAAATTGTCAGGCTAAACTATAGGTTCCCCTACGAGCAGCATATCCTGATACACCAGACATACATTCCATAAGGTTGCAGACTATGAAAGAGAACAAAGACCCGGCACAGTACATACTTCAGATTCAAGAGATGTGGAGGGCTGAGACAGGGGAACCATGGGCTAAGACTGTACCAATATTTTATCATATGCTAAAGAAAGGACACCCAAGGCGGTGACCAAAATGTGGATAAGATATTGGGGATCGAGCTAAGGGATGGGCAGAGATTCAGGATTCAGGCAATTATAGTACATCATTGCAGGTGAAGGCAGGAGAAAGAGAAGCAAGTGGTGGGCAATGCGCAGAAGGGTGAGTAGAAGTTAATTCAGAAGAAATTTGCAAAGTTGAGCATTGAAGGAGCAGTGATTACAGGTAGGTAGAACCGCAAATGGCACCCGTAAAAACAAGAATGGTGTTGAAGTGGACAGGATGGTATGAAGGCTATCCAGACAACAGAAGGTACCAGGGAGGTTACCATGGAGGATGTAAGGGAGGCTACCAAAGGAGGAGAGGATTCTGGGAAGCAAGAGGGGGATTTGTTTGGATGGTTCCAAGATTTGGTGGACCAGGACCGTGATGGTCATGTGGGAGGATGGGCCATTTTGCATAAGAGCGTAGCAGTAGGCAAGCGGCTGCGCATGATTCCACACATATTCCAGCGGACCAGTGGCCATGGTCACATATTCACAGCAGTATGGAATGATGCCTCCAAGTGCACCGTATGGTGCAGCACCCAGGCAGGTGTCCCAGCAGGGCCAACAGCCCCCATATCAGGCACCAGTACCACCACAGATGCAACTTCCAGGGGCACAAAAATGCTTTGACACATGGTGCAGTGACACTGTACACAGAGGTGAGGGTGGTGGGCGGTAATCCTTTTGTGTTCCCAGGATCAAACACATACCCAGATTAGGACTGACCACAGAGAGCTGTGGTGTGCCCCGTCCTATCTGTCACTGCCGACCCTATCTATTGTGGCAACAGCTCCAACACAAAAGACTTGATAAGTGGTAATGTGAGCCCCCAGTATTTGTAACAGAGTTTTACACATGGATTTGGGCAATATGTACGGTCATTCAGTCTGTAGATGGGATGTACATGATTATTTCGAATATGAACATTTCGAAGATGAAAATCTTGCATTCTATATGTTTGCGTTTAAAATAATCACCCCACTATTAAATGGGCTTTCAACATCCTGCTCCCCCACCCCCTTGCTTACCTTTTGGTGGCACACCTCGGCGTGTGCCGCAGAGTCCCTGTAGTGCCAGTTCCCTTCACTTCCATGGATGAGACCTGGCTCTGTAGTGTTTCTATTTTTTTCAAAACCTTTTTGTTTTGGATGCCGGTTCCATTATAGCGAACAAGGGTGAAGGTGACACCCCCGCAACTTCTGCTTCCCTTGTTCGCTATAATGAAACCAAATGGTTGAAATTTTAGGCATTTTTGGCTGTATGTAATTTTGGTACAGCCAAAATCCAAACATTTCTACCACTCCGTTTTTTATTTATGATATTTAGGGTCATTACCCTGTATATGACCTCCTATTGTGCAGCACAATAGAAGGACTATTAGAGTAGATTCAGTTACACTGCTGACATTGCGTGGGGACAAAGTATAAAAAGTAGATAAGGAAAAAATGCAAACCTGTTAAAAAGAGGTAGTGTATTTAAGGCAAATAATATCACACACAGGGAAAACAGTAACTCCAGAAAGAGCAGGTACAGTACAGAACACACTACAGCCCACCACAGTCAATGAACTGCAGCAGTTCTTGGGTTTGGGTAACTATTTTAGAGCATGGACTTTTGACTATTCTAGTTACAGAAAACCTTTACTGCAGGGAATAAAAGAAGCAAAGTGAAGGAAAGGGTCACTAACGTGGACAGGGGAAATGATAGCATGTTTCCAGGAACTCCAAAATGGCATAAGTAATGCACCAGTTCTGGAAATCC
This sequence comes from Ambystoma mexicanum, assembly GCF_040938575.1. Classification (NCBI taxonomy): domain Eukaryota; kingdom Metazoa; phylum Chordata; class Amphibia; order Caudata; family Ambystomatidae; genus Ambystoma; species Ambystoma mexicanum. Next base: position 132,787,930 of record NC_090939.1, read on the forward strand.
TGTATTACACAAAGGAACTGTATCTGTTCTTACACTCCAATTTACAAGTAATGATGCCTGTGCAGGCTCAGCAAACATCCCTATCATATTAGAGTGGCTTATTAAATTCAGTGATGCAGGGTCAATACCTTTCTGAACAGGAACTGGCTGATGTGGTCATTGCCATTGAAAAATCCCCAACAATCCCTATGGGTTGCTCAGTAACACTATATGTATCACACACAGTGTTTGCAATTCTTAAGAGATCTAAATCCAGTTTGACCACACAAAGGGCTTCTGCATATGACATGATTTTGTCAAGCCTGTCATTTCACATAGTGCAATGCTGCACAGTGAAACCCACCACGTTTAATGCAATACATGTTCAGTATGGCAAGGAAGTGCATGAATGTGTTACCTATGAAGGCAATGAAGATTATTTAATATGAAAGAGGGAGGACGCACTTGAGGAAGGGGAGGTCCTCTTTGTAGATGGGTCATTGATGATTGATCATGAGAATGGCCAGAAATACACAGGTGCAGCAGTGGTGGGCATTGTAGTCAGGGAAAATGAGGTTGTAGTTCAAAAAAGATTACCAACACACTATTCGTCTCAGGCAGCAGTAACTGATTGCATTAATGTAACTGTTAGAGGCATCTTTTTGGTGCTAAGTGACCATTTATTTGGATTCTTTACATGACCACCACTGTTCATTCAGGGTTGTCATGATAGAAAAGAAGGGGATTTCAAAGGTCAGATGGTAAAGCATGCAGCTTTGTTAGGGAGATTAAATTAAGCCATGTTGCGTTGAACACTAGTAGCAGAGGTTAAATGTGCCATCTATACCCAAAACACAAACAATGTTTCTCTCGGCAATGATGCAGCAGATAAGGCTGCCAAAGAAGTGACGTATCACACGGAACCATATACCACTGCCTATCTTGACAGTTGCAGCTAGCAATACCATACACTGCAGTGCTGCTCACACAAATACATGAGCTGAGTGAGAAGCTCAGTGTAGCAGTCTCAGCACCAGAGAGTCTGCTTTCCTTGTTTGCTGGCACTGGAGGTGGCAGCTAACAAAACTGGCATTCTCTCGCTGAGCGGGAAGCTTTGTGCAGCAGGCTCAGCAGGCTGGGCAGAGGAGCAGGAGCACAAAATGACATCATCAGTCATTAAAAGGCTCGCTGTGAAGGTAAGCCCTCTCGCTGTGTGATTCCTAACATAGCTGAGACTTTGCCTACCATGGCCACTATTATTACATGAATAGCCCTCCGGAGCTGCATTACCATCTTCAGCCTATCGGCAAGTCAGTATCGGCGCACAGCCACCCCACATCTACATACTTATCGCTGTTAACTGTTATAACCAGAAACGTGTGCCTGACTTGTGCCTGACTACCTACGAACTTTGATCCTCTTTCAATATGGTTTACCCGGGCCATGTACAAGAAGGCAAGCAAAAGCGAGAGAGGAAATGGCTTCCAGTGTAGGGAACCATGACTCCTTGCTATCTGGACCCTCCCTTGAACCTTGGAAAAGTTCTGTAAATGACCGTAGTTTGGAGTGGAACTCAGATGGCACTGAACAGGAGGGGAATGCACAGCAGGAAGGGGAGCGAGGTTTAATGAAAAAATAGTATCCAGCAAATCCTACTATGAAGGTGTCCTTGACCACCAAACCCAAAACCCCACTCCCCAATCTCCCCTTCTTCCTGCATCATGTAAACTTGCCCCAATGCATCCTAGCAGTTTTACAGAGGGAATGAAGATGGGGTCACACCTGACAAGAATGTCCAATAGAAATATTACAGATGCTGCAATCCCCCGAAGGAAACAGCGGCCATGGTGCTCATGGCTGGTCAAGTGGAGGACCTAGCAGATATATCAAGCCCTCACACTCAGGAGGACGCAGTATTTGAGGATGATTATGCGTATCTGGAAGAAGTTTTTAATCGGCCCATCTCAACAGAATATGCAGTTTTGTCACCATCTGAGACAAGATGGGACCTGGCCCCCAACTGCCTAGCTGTTCACCAGGCAGATTTCTTCTGCACCAACACTCTGCTCTGGAACTACGGTTGGCACAGGATATTGCAACCTTAAACTCTAGGAGAAGTTATAAACGCAGACTAAGTGATTACGCCAGAATCAACACCTCGACAGTTGCGATCTCGGTCATAAAGGCCTGTACCTTTCCCGTTGTGAGCAAAATCCCCATGCATCAACACTTGACTACAGTGGAAGAAGCAGGCATGACAAATGATAGCCCCAACCTTCCCAGAACTTCAGAAAGGCAAGGAGAATCAGTGGACCCAGCTCCCAGATTAATAGCACTCCAAATGTCCCCTAAACTGTCACCACAAGACTCAATGTCAACCTCATCAACTTCACTGATTCAGCCCCGAATCAATCCTCAAAGAACATAGGGGAGGCACGGATGCATCAAGAACAGATATTTGGAGCGGCGGACCATGTGCAGCTCCAGAATTTGGTAACAGCAGCTCTAACAGTGGCGGTAAATACATTTCTGAAGCTGTATGAAAACCTAAATGATACAATTAAGGACCATGTTACAGTACTGGCTATGTTGCATACAAAACTAATATACCTGGAATATTTTGCTGAGGCTGTGCAGTCTAGGTTGGACAAAGAAGCTGAGATGACTGCTCAATATCATGCAAGGTTAATTGACATAGCAAGAGGTGAAGCAGCAGAAAAACAACCTTGATGGCCTCAATTTTAGAACAAATGAAGTGGATAAGAAATCAAAAGGGCCAAAGTGCTTCTAGGCTACAGGAGTCTGGACCTCATGGTGATCATCCCCATCCTCCAATCTATATGGATGTTATAGAAGAAGTATTGTAACTGGAGCCTTAAACTACTAGACCCCTATCAGCGCCACATCAAATACATGGTTCTGATTTAATGAACAAAGGAACTGAGCATAATCGAAGTAAGAACTTAGAAAGAGGAAAGAGTGTATGACTCGTGGGACAGGCTCAGGACCCGGCCGTTTTTACGTCCACTGTGGGTGATATTCAGGAAGCTGATATCTTGGAAGTCCCACTAACAAATATTCAAACACTCATCAACAGAGATAAAGATAATAAACTCTATCCTATATTTGGGGGAAAATGCCGACAGGAACTAAGGGGGAAAAAAGTCGACTATGAAACTACAAATAGTAAAAAAACAGCAAATCGCAAAAAAGGCCGAACAAATGGATCCATAGCATTCTTATGAAATATGACACTACCACGCACCCAATCTCCTGTGAAGATCAAGAAGAAGGCACAACTTAGCTTAAATTCCCCAAGGAACACTGACAATTAACAAATACGACAGCAAGAGAAGTTGGATCAGGACATTTGTTTCTTAATGAATCTGTCAACATATTCTGATGAAATAAACTTGGAGGACGTAGTAGAGGCCAATACCACCTATGATCTGTGGGGAATGAGGAGCCTTGAGCAACGAGGCTCTCCATCAACCCTCACAGAGAAATCAATAATGACCCCCCAGTTGGCTTGGATAAAGGATTACAATACCCTACCCCAGTTCTTCCAATGGAACAACGAATAGCTTTATTTCAAGAAAAAAATAAACCTCCTAGCTATATCCATTTTAGGAGGACCCGGCCTCAAACAGAAGTTAAGTCCACCAGGGGGAAAAATCCTCTCCCTACTCCACAGGATGCGGAGAATATTCTGATCTCGATAGACCGCTTGATCCCAGAATGAGGCGGTTGGATTTTGAACCAAAAAAAAATTCTAAAAATTCTCCACTGCTTTCCAAAGCTTAGATGTATTGGCCGAGATGATATTCGGGATATGTAATTTGTAAATTAAAGCTGCCTTGACTGGGTGATTTTGCACCTCCGGTCGATGCTGGTCTGAAACTGCCTAGTGGAAGCGGTCCTTAACCTGCTCCCTCTAGGCTTTGAAGTCTCTGATAGAATTCAATCTCTTGCTGTGGAAACCACAGACAAACAACTCCTGGAAAAAAGATAGCAATCTAAGGACCAGCCGGATATCATCACCTAGATGCCCGGAATTCATCAGGCATGAAGGAGTAAACTATGTGTGATCTGCCTTAAGAGCAGCAGGAACAAGCCCCAGATTGAGAGTGACATTTAAATCTACAACTGGAGAAATAAGAAATGTCGAGATATCTTTTGAAACTAAGATTTCAACAAACCCCTCAACAGATTGAGCTTGGCTAGATGTGACGCTAGCTCAAACCCCAGACCTATAACTCCCGACTATCAAGGGGCCTTGTTTGCATTTAGCCTCATGTAACACGCAAGGCTTTACACATTTGTTTAAAAAGAGGAGCTGGAACTGGCATCCTATTATATGCTTTTTGAAAGGAAATATGGCTCTTGGCCATAACCATGTGTGAAGGCATTGACATCTGCTTTAACCCTGCTATTCAGGGAACAATGGGAAGGCCCTCGGCAGGACTCTTGACATTGGTGAAAAGGGGCGGACCATGTTCTGTTGTGGAGTTGAGGAATCCTTATGACTTTATCCAAGAAGTAGCAGTGCCTTGGGAAAGGGTGGGGGCCTAAATCCAGTATGACTAATTCTAATTAGTCTTTATTGGAACTCTGCAGGGAAGGGAGAGGACGACTTTGTGGGGGTAGTTACTAACGTAATAGATGAATTGCAAGTAACAATGAACAAGCCCCATATAATATATTTGTGGTGACCTCAAATGCCTAAATACAGCAGGAATGAAGCTACCTAAAAGTTTATTGCACAGGCAGCACTCTGGGTTTCTGAACTCAAGGAATGTGATGTGGGCATGGTGAATGGCCAATTAAGAGGAGATATTCCTGGGAAAGTGACTTGGCCTTAGGGTAATCAGACAGCTCATCTAGACTACTTTATTTGTGTCAGGAAGTTTAATAGAGGGATTGACATTTTTGTAAATTGATCGGATGACAGATAGTAATCACCACCTTCTGAACCTGATCCTAAAAGGACAGGGAACTGTAATTCCACAGTCAATGCAGGAAACCCTAAATGTCAACCATGGTGGGAATCGCCTCAGAATAACATCAAGGTCCTCAGGAAATTGTACTGCTCTGTGTTCTATAGAATTGGATAAGTAAGAAATATAGATATTCTATTAAAATAGCTAAATACATGAAGAGGTGCAGGCCCTGATAGCCTAAAGAACAATACACTTAAAGAGAACCCAGATGACTGGGCAGACATTTTTCCGGACCCTGTTTAATCAGATCTTGAGGGCCAGGGAAATTCTGCCGTCATGCAGGAAGGCTTTATTCATCCTTGTATATAAAAAAGGTGACAGGGACTATCCTAAAAATTATAGACCCATTGCCTTTCTAGAAACCCTGGGTAAAGTTTTCGCCTCAATCCTTTTGAAGCACCAAAACAAATGGGTATGTGAATCGGAGCACTCTGATACAAGTCAAACAGGCTTTGTCTCAAGGGTTAGGACATCCTTAAATCTTTTCCTTTTTAACATACTAAAGATGAGGGTGATTAAGAACAGGCAGAATGTGTACCTGGCTTTTATAGATCTGGAGCAAGCCTTCAATAGCTTCAGCAGCGGTAAGCTCTGGTAAAAGCTATCTGACTGGTCATGTCTTCCAGACATTTTGGAGGCTATATGGGCTCAATACAATGGCACCTCAATACCAATGTTAGCTAAAGGACTGCTAACCAAACCAATTAACACCTTCAGGGGATTAAAGCAAGGTTGCCTTTTGGGACGTGTGATTTTCAATCTCTATTTGTCAGATATGGCACTTTGCTGCGAAGGGGTTCAAGCTTTTGCCCCAAAGTTTTATAACCACTCGATCCCTTGGATGTTGTATGCCGTTGATCAGGTGGTTATCGGACTAAAACACCAATTGGTCTCCAAAGAAGATTAGCCCAATTAGAGAGTTATTTCAAGGCCAACAAATGTAGGATTCATGCAAAAAAACGAAAATCTTGGTACTCTCTAATGCCTGTGGGAAATAGAAACCTAAAATCAATTGGGCAATTGGTAAGGATAAAAGTGATATTTTAGACTTGATTACATATTTGGGAGTCTCAATAAATTGCAACTGGAATGAGAAACCTTGGTTGGGTGGTTTAAGGTTAAAGTGTGTAAGACCTGCGACCCAGACCAGGGCTTTACAGAGCAGATTCATTAAATTCACACTGGTTCCAATAATAACCTTGTACAAGCAATACATTCACCCTGATTCTGTTGTATGGAGTTGAAACTGCCCTTAATATCCCGTAAGATATCTGGGAAGTGTTGGAAGGTCTTTTTTGGTAGTGGGTCTTGGGTCGTTCATAAACAGTCTGCCTGGTGAGATTTGAACTGGGTTTGCAGTCCCTTGGCTCAATGGTGAGATGGAAATCTCTGAGTCTATATTGGAAATGTATAGAAGACCAGAACTCTCTACAATTCGATATATTAAAAGGAAACGAGAACAGTAGTGAAGGAAGAGAGGACAGAATCGTGGACTCCTGGACATTGAGGTGTAGAGAAGGTCTTGTAGCTCTTGATTTGACTGAGGAAGTACTCTTAGGAAACCCAGATAAGGTTAAACTCAAAATGAGATGTGCTGACTTGATTAACACAATGGGAAAAATAAGCACATATAAGCTAATGTTTGTCATGTCTTTGGAACAAAGGTCAATAAACCAGATACCCAGATATTTAGTGAAATTCCTGAGTCACACATATAGAAACATCTTTATGAGGATGTGACTCAATATCATCCCTACGAGAGAAGTCCTTGGGGCTAGTAAGCAACTTGAGGGTGATATGATATGATATGATAGTTTATTTATGTAGCGCCTATACTCAATGTGTTTTAAAGCGCTTCAAGGCAAGGGATGGAACAAGGGAAAATACAATGACATTCTTACAGGCCATGAACAGTAAGGATGTAAAAATAACTATCGTTATCGTTATCGGCCTGATGACATTTCAGATAGTGCAAGAGCTAAGACATAGATAAGGCATGGAGGGGGAGAGTGGGAAGTAAATGGTAACAGACAGGCGACTACCGTATTAGGTCTGATGACATTTCTGGTAGAGTCGGAGAAAAACAAAAGGTGAGGAAAAGGGCTGCAGAAACGGAGGGGAGGAAAAAAAAAGCAACTATCGTACTAGGTCTGACAACATTTCAGATAGTGCCGGGGGGGGGCATCAAAAGGGGGAGGAGACAGGCGAGGTTGCTATCATTCTAATTCCAGGGGAAATTCTGATAGAGTAAGTGCATAGAAGAAAGTAAAGGGAGGAGGGGAGGAGATAGGAAAAGCGAGAAAGGAAGAAAGGGAGAAGAGGAGAGAACATGACAAACATGTTTTGCCCCTATGGGGCAAAAATGGGAATGGGGAAGGGCCCTTGGTGAATGGGGAATTACCGACCCCACCAACCTTGGAATGGGGCGTTAATTCCGCCATTCACCATGGCAGAGTCGGAAAGATAACGGCGTCAAACAAGGCGCTAATAGCGCCTTGGTTAACGCCAGGGTCGGAATGAGGCCCATAATGTTGAAAGCCAGGATACAAGATGAAGATGGTAACAGCATGATTGAGGGCCACCATGAGTGCAAGATTCAAAAGTCCAGCATAAGAATTCAAAAAGGGTGACCCACAGTGAATCATAGAAGTACAGAAAAGTCAAATCCAGCATTGGCCACAAGATGGTGATGGTGAAACCAGAATGTATCAGGACAGACTCCTGCAGAAGTTGGCTGGAGGAGAGGTAGAGGGGGCAGGGAGCGCCGTAGAAGAATCAAATAACTCCCTCTTGTAGATTCTGTAAGAGAAGTGACAGGGTGGAAACGATGAAGCACCTACTAATAGAATTTGTGGAATTGATCAGTATAAGAAGGAAATATCTGAGTGAGTTGGTTTCACGATGTAAGACGTTAACTGTGAAGGAATGGTGGGAAATGCTAATTATGGGGGGACAAATGTAATGGTATTAGCAGCAATTACATTTTTGGAGGAAATATTACATTTGTAACGTGATAAATGGTGTTGGATGGACAAAGATTTTGAGGGAAATTGGCAAGGGATATAGTAATGTGATGCAATGATTTTAAGATGAGTTCTCTTTCTCTTTTTTTTTTTCTTTTTTCCTTTTGATTTTATCTACCCCCCTGTGAAGGGCAGGATTTTATGAATTGTAATTGTGAAAGGTTTGTAATAAACCAAACATGTGAAATAAAAAAGTATAAAAATAAATGGTTTGCAACGGTAGCGGGTGCCCCTCTCTCGACAGAACAAGGCCTGATAACCTGTTCAGTGGTTATTAACCACTTGAGAGTTCGCAGCCACTGCTTTTACTCACTGTGCCTTTCACAGATGGGAAATATCCATTTGCATATCAGTCTCTGTCCTGCCCGGGGGCAGTCCAGCACCGAAATGCAATGGCAATTCCAACCTGAACGAGAGTACCACCAGCAACCTCATACACGTGTTTCACCCTTGTTGGGGATCATCAGTGAGGTGAAGCTGATGCCTCTCTAAGCACAGTGCGAGGGAGACCACGTCTGGTTGCCCCCAGGAGACCTAGGGTTACCAATCCCAGGTTCCTTGAAATTTAGTTTGCAAAGGTAGCGGGCGCCCCTCTCTCGACAGAACAAGGCCTGATAACCTGTTCAGTGGTTATTAACCACTTGAGAGTTCGCAGCCACTGCTTTTACTCACTGTGCCTTTCACAGATGGGAAATATCCATTTGCATATCAGTCTTTGTCCTGCCCAGGGGCAGTCCAGCACCGAAATGCAATGGCAATTCCAACCTGAACGAGAGTACCACCAGCAACCCCATACACGTGTTTCACCCTTGTTGGGGATCATCAGTGAGGTGAAGCTGATGCCTCTCTAAGCACAGTGAAATAAATGAGCTGCAAGGACAGGTGCCCCAAGTACAGAGGGAGGTTTGGCTCAAAAATGGGGGTGCTCAGTGTCACTGATTTATCTGATCTGGAGACAAAACATTACAGGTAAAATAGTAATGCCTTTGCAGTTGCTCATGATTACTATTGAGCAGTTGTACTACCAGGTACATGTTTCCAAACAGCACATCAATGTGGATATCCAGGAGGGCTGGTTTGTCCCCAACCTGCAGGAAGTCCACAACACGTTTCTGACTAACTGCACAAGTCATATTTATAACACTGGCCAGCTGCTCAGGATGTTGCCTGGAACATTGCCCCATTTTACTGGGCCTTTCTGGAAACTCCCCATTGACTACGTGGATATGATCAACAGGTGCAGTGATTATCTTCACCTTGTTGTTTTAGCATATCCATGTTCGCGTTGGGTTGAGGCTGGTCCGTACACACAACCTGATGCAAAATTAGCACCAGAAATGTTGGTACGTGAGGTATTTCCTCGTTTGGGGTCTATGAGGTCTTAAAATCTGATAATGGAACTCACTTTTTTAAAAATAATTGTTTAGGGAAATAGTATCCCTATTGGGGATAAGGCACAAACTATGCTCAATATAGCATCAGCCGGCCAACAAGACTGTAGAAAGAAGAACAGCCTAATTAAGATTAAACAGTATAAGATATGTGTAGCATTAGGGAGGAATTGGCTTTGATTTGCCTGGGAATGCAGACCAGTAAAAACCACCACTTGTCCCCACATGAGATAGTGATGCAGAGAAGGATGCATATGCCTCTTACTCCTATAAGCACAGCATCAGATGATCAGAGGGCAGAAGAAGTATTGGGCGAGGAGTTTAAGGGGCATTTGCGGCAGTTAACAAGAAGTATAACATTTTTGTCTCGCAGAACAGAAAACACAGTTGAAGCATCACCGGCAGATGAACTGAACTTACCGGTGCTCCAGATGTATCCAGGGGACTAAGGCTTTGTGAGGAATTGTGTCTGCCACTGGAACAAGCAAGGGTTACAGGGGCCTTATAATGTTGTCTTCCACTTGCGCTTTGCAGTTCGGGTGAAGGAGTTGCAGTACTGGGTCCACTTAGCTGATGTTCGGGAAACACCCAGCTCCACTCCAACTTCTCACGAGAATAATGATATGTCTGAGTGATATTAAAGTATACTCTGTGGCACTTTTCCTTATGATATTGCAGGCGATCATTCCTTACACTATGATGAAGAGTTTACATTTTTCTGCATAGTTGTCTGCTTCACTCTCCCTCTACAGGCTCAACACTAGAAGTGTTGTATAATATATGTTGTATATGTTGTTTTCTTTTGGGAATATGTATAATGTTTTTGTGTGTGTTTTTTATATGGTGGGAGTTATGGGAGTGAAACAGAAGTATCCTTGGGGATAACACTTACCAGGAGGGAAGCTGAGGCAGAGATAGAATATAACCAATATAAAGGGTTAATCATTGACACTGTGGCTGATGTGCACCACCCTGAATCAGACATGTAGTATACTCAGATGTTTGAAGTGGGGAGGGGTAGGTCAAACAATGGATAGAGATGAATGTGCCAAAAGGAAGAACAAGCCCATTGTAAAATAAGACCATTACTGAAGATGGAAGCAGCATTGTTTTCAAACAATGGATGGGTGGCAAGAGTAGTGAGATGTGTAGCGGTGGCTTACTGGGACCTTTGGATGATCTAGCGGCATGCATGAATCAGAACTGTGGCAGGAAATGGGGAAATTACACACCAAAATTGACATGTATCGAGTGAAGTCAAACACAAGCAAAAGTACAGAGGCCAGCAGAGTACTCCCTTTGCTTGTGAGGACATGGCACTATACCTATAAGAACAAACAGTCATTGTAATAATAGTCTTTTCATTCATGACAGCAGTTTTGGTCGTTCCTTAGGCTCATCTGACTGTCATAAATGTGCTGTCTCCAGAATCAACTAATCCCCCAATCCAAAAAGTGGGTCCATCGCTCATTAAGACTTCATCATCAGAAAAGATCAAATTACCTATCGAAAGACTCCTCCGATAAACTAAAGGCAATCCCAGATCAATAGAAGCAATTTACTAAAATTGACACTTTATTGACCTCCCTCCTGGTATTAGGTATCCAGACCACAGCAAACACCAGGGGGCTGCAGATCACCTTTTAACTGCCGAACCAGACAGAGCGGGTCTTAATTCGATAAAGCCTATGTTATGGGCAATCAGGCTTATGACCCTCTAGATATGTTCTAGATTTCCACACGGCTGGGGAAGGGGGTGTGTGCAAGACAACTGACCTATCCTTCTGCACAGATAATCCCCCAAATTATGCAAACAATGGGTCTTTGACCCAAGTGATAGGGGCACTTCACAATTTGAGGATTGCAATGAAAAACAACACTGTTGTTAACGTAGTCGACTGGCTTGACTCCATGTTTCCATGGGCCCATCATGGTTATGAATAGCTGAAAAATTGCTGAAAAGGGCTAGTATGATGGTGTAAATAACTGTGGGTAGAGCTCCTTCTCTCATAAAACACAAGTACACCCAGATTGATAGTTGGGATGGGGTTGTAAAATTAAGAATCATGAAAATAGAGCACGTTCTGGAACCCATGGTTACTTTGACCGGCCCCCATCAGAGAACTGTGTAGATTGCTGGGTTAATGTTGCAGGAGATGGAGGGAGTTGCTTTATGATGGGTATCCCAGAAGAATATGTCCAAGCGGGGGCTTATACCATGTCTATAGGGCATGGGTTCCCATGGATGATAACTATAGAATCAAGGAGGCAGCAGGGTTAGTTCATGGAGTATTAACTAAAGAGGGGGATGTTGGGATGCAGGTACAGCGTCCGGACCAGTCAAAAAGGTTCATATTGAGAAAAACCTATTAGCGGGTACTATCTTTGAAGCAGACTGAGTGTTGTACTGCAGAAGGCAATTGTATTGTTTTGAGTTAGGTCTGACACATAGTAGATGCTCACAATTTGCAACACAGAAAGATCAATACCTGTGTATTGGCACGTTATAAATTCCATATCACATCATATCATATCATATCATATCATGTATTACTGTTGCAGTTGCAGCAGTTATAGATAGGGCAGTGTTATAGGCCCTTTGTCTAGGTGTCATAGTCCTAGTTATGGGCTGTAGTGAGGTGTGAAGGAAGAGTTGAAACATGTGGAAGATGGGAGTCAGACAGGTACTGTGGTAGTAGTGAGGTCAGTGTATTAACATGAGAGAAGTGTCACCATATTGGATGTTAAAGCCTAGTATACCATGAACAGAATAGAACACAGGCCCTGAGGTGGAGATGCGGCTCTATGTAGCTCAGCTCCAAAAACAATTCCCCTTTCCCATTCCCCAAGTGAGACATCACGATCAGTGAAACCTGTGGTGCACAGATACACGCTAATTGTATACAGATGCAGGACCTGAACGTGGTGGGAATGGAATGTGAGGATAGGGGAAGCAGGAAGAGATGCACCATGTGAAGGACATACTTGTGAGTATAACGCACTAGGCATTGTGATGCCAATGGGCAAGGAGAAGATTTAGCGGACTACTGCCATCACCCAAGAGTTGTCGTCCCTTTTGAAGTACATGCACATGTAAAACTAGAACTAAATAAATCCCTGAAATTCAGATTCAAGAGTGATGCCCCAGTCACGTCATTAATGGTCACCTGTGGTTTGAAGGGGATAAGGAGGAGCCATGTCTGGAATGTTCCTTGATTTGGGATAGGTGAAGTAGAGGTGATGCCAATACATTTAGTACAAGGTTGGGGAGGCTTCTTGTGTGCAGCATGGCGTTTGATATAATGAGAAGGCATATTGTGTTATCAAAGCAGACCTGGCCTCGCCAGTTTAGTTTGATCGCATTTTGATCAGAGTGGTGCACATGACGTGGCAGTCTCTACTCATTAATGTGTCAAACCACCAATCCCATACCTGGATTCAATAGTGATGATTTAGGGGACCACGTGTTTAGGGGAATGGGTTTAGCTAAGGTGTGGCCAATTGGTATAGGTTCTATAGGCGGATATTAGCATGTTCTATAGGTTGTAGCCAATGAGTGTGGTGGGAAAACATTGTTACCTATGTATTCATAATTTTGCCGTTTACCGCTATGTAACCTGTGATTTCGTGGGAAGTGATGAGCTCCGTTCAGTTCAGTTCTATGTGACCGTCTGAGATATTTTTCATGTAATAAACCTTGTTTTCCCATGCAGAGATGAGCAGTGATTATTTGGCCTTTTGGATTATTTTTATCCTTCGAGTTTTAGGTTGCTATTTTTTTTTTTACATTCATTGTTTTTATTTGTGCAGTTGTTATAATGTTATGGTAATATTTGATGCATTTTAAGTGGGTGGATGAGTTAAGGTTTCCATGATATTTGTTTTGATATAATATTTTTTTACCTGTATTAATAAAGTTTACAATGCTGTTATCTTAACCTTATTATATTATGATGTTTGCAGACTTTAAGTTGTTGTTGGTTTTAACCCTCTTTTGTAAGAATGTTAATATTTAATGTGTGTTGTAATACTAGAATGTGTCTTAGGGAAATGCAGTTTAATTGTGTGAGTGTGGCATAAGACCATGTTGCATAACACCATGTGGTCTAAGTGCAATTGTCGTAAGTGCATGTTTTGTAAGTTTCTGTGTTGTAAGAGAATGTGTTTTAAGATTGTCTGTCGTGTCTGTGTAGGTGCATGTGTTGAAGAAGGAGTGTGTATTGTTGGAGCGTGTGTCATAAGTGATTCTTATGGAGAATTCTCAGAAATGTGCTAATTCCCTTCTACCTTAGAGACCCCCAGCTCTTTTGCTGGACTTTAGGACATTTTATCTCTCATTTCATTTTAATGTGATTTATCCTCTGTCTTTCTTTTGACTTTGGAGTCTCACAAACTCCATAGGCATCATCTTTACATTTTGTCACACAGCAGCTTCAGTGCAGTGGCACAGGGAATTGTCATAGATTTCCCAAAGGTGTAAATACTTTCTCTTACTACTGTTTCCAAGATCAGTTAGGTGAAATTGACGTTACTTACATTTTGTAACTTTCTAGACCCAGCACACAATATCTTACAATAGGGTGCTGTAGAGGTTACTTAGTATCACTTTTGTCTAGTTTCTCATGTAACAATTTTATGTTACCTTTTCTACAATTAATGGCTGGTGGCAGTGGTTTACTTTTTACTGCCATTGTGTGTGTCTAACACGAGCTGCGTTCGCAGCCACGGTAAGGCACCCATAGGTGACCATTTTGTCAAGATGGCCCTGGTCTTCTTTTATTGCCATTTCTTGTTGGAAAGGACCTTCTTGAGATTCAACTCTGCGCGCTAAAACCAGGTTTGGTCTCTTTGTTATTTTAGTCTTTGGCGGGATTCATGAGTGAAGTCGCCTCTGGCTCCAGTATGTCTGGCGGGGGCAGGAATTGAGGGAAGTGCCCTAAACTCCCTGTGCTTAATCCCCTTGGTTATGGAAATTCACCCCAAGGTGATTGGCCATCTGGCTGTCTGGAAGGACAGGCACCATGTTGTGTGATTGACAGCTAGTCTGCAATGAATGGGAGAAACCTGCATAAAAGGCAAGGCTTTTTGGCTTGGAAGGCAGAGTCGACCACTGTATGAAGAAATCCGAAGAAGGACTTGGAAGAGACACCTGCTACAACTCCTGGACTGTTGATTTGCCCAGTGAAGCCCTTCTGCTGTGCTGAAGCTTCAAATTCACCTCGACTAGAGAAGCCCTGCAAGGACGACTTCTCCCTTTGAGTTGGTGAGACCATTCAACTCCAAAGTAAGCCTGTCTGGACATCCTCTCGAAGCTGGTTGCATTTACACTGCAGTTCTGCTGGAACGAAAGAGCCAGGCAAAGGAACACCAGATTGTGTGCGTTGCTTTTAAGTTGGACCCGAGTGCCAAAAAGATCCTCCGGACTTCCCTGTTGCAGGACTGACCAAGCCTGAGCCACCTCAACAGAGTGCTGGACCCCAGAAGCAAGGAAAGTCTGAAGTGGTCCGAGAACTGCAGATTTGCTATTGGCTGTCAGACACGAGGAGATGAAACACTGAAGGACTGCTGAATCAAAGTTTGCCCATTGCTGCCGCTGACCTTCCCATAACATTGGCTGTCCTGGTTCCCTGAGTGACTCTTATTACCTCTGACTCTGTGTTGTCTCTTCCCCAATGAAAGGGTTAATTTACGGACCATTGGAAGGTTTCAAAAGTACTTACCTGTTTGTGAACTATTTATTAACCTTTGTTTTATTCCTCTATTCTATCTTTTGCACCAAATTCAGTCTTGCTCTAAATGTACAAATGATAAATCAATGTCCACAGTGTCCTAGCTATTTAAGTCCCTGAGGGTGTAGGAAGTGTCTGTGTGCCTTCCCCAATGGGTATGATCTGATTTAGAAAAACTAAGAGTGTTTTTTTGTAAGTGTATTTAAGTGTTACATGTTTTGCTCCCTTCCAAAAGAAGGCTTTTATAACTGACTGTGAAATAAATTAATAATTGTTTTATCAAGAAACCTTGAGTGTGTTTATTTGGATAACTGTACTGTGAAACTCTGTGTCACAACATCACTGCTCACAGTGACCCCTCTTGAGATAAGCCTGGCTGCTCGACCACACTACAACCTGTGTAGTTCAGACTTATACCAAAGGTTGGCTCCATATTTCCAGGAAGTCAAGGTTGTTGTAGTGCACCCAAAGGGTACCTCATACAATCTTGCCTAAGAGTGACGTGTTCAAGGGGCGTGTGTTATAGAAGCGTGTGTCATAATAGTGTGTGTTGTAAGAGTTTGTATTCTCAGATGGCAGGTTGTGGGAGCATGTGCCGTAGGAGTGCATGTCGTACACTGACAAGTCTTTCATCCACATGGTGTACATCCACATATTGTAGGCACGAGCTGCAGGTGCATGTGAGGTAGGTGCAGGTGTGATATGTGCACATTTTATAGGTGTGCATGTTGTAGGTGCACATATTATAGGAGTAGGTGTCGGGAGGGTGGGTGATAACAGTGTGTGTCGTAAGAGTATGAGTTATTGCAGTGCATGTCATAGGTGCATGCATCATAGAAGTATGTTTTATAACAGTGGCCCTCATTACGACCTTGGCGGAGGACCATGGTGCTATTAGCACCATGGTCCATGGCGCTAAGGTTGCAATTCCGCCATGGTGGTTGGCGGACTTACCGCCCCATTCCGACCTTGGCGGGGCGGTAAGTCCCCAATCCCCATTTACCCTTCCCCATTCCCATTTTTGCCCCATAGGGCATAATGGGAGTGGGGAAGGCGTTAATTACGCCACCGTAAATTACGGTGGCGTAATTAACTCCATGGTCCCTTAGCGCCATGGATTTTAACACCTGCTAAAAGCAGGTGTTAAATCCGCCATGGCGCTAAGGGACCTCGTACTCAGGCGGTAAGGGTCGGCGCTGTTAACGCTCGCGTAAACCCCTTACCGCCTGAGTCGTAATGAGGCCCAGTGTGTTTTAGGACATTGGGAGTCATTACGAGTTTGGAGGTAAGTAACGTCCCTTACCGGCATGGCGCAAATAGCGTGTCCGTGCAGTCAACAGTCCGCTAATAGAGGACTTTTACGACATTGCGGACACAAGCTTTACGCCATGCCGGTAAGGTATTTAGCGCCATGCCGTAAAAAGCTCCCAAAATGCCCTTACCGGCATCAAGCATAGCTCAGATAACACTTCCGACATTGTTCAATGCGTCATTATCGGTGACCATAAATAGCGGTGACTGTAATTAGCGGTCACTGCTATTTACAGTCACTGCTAATAAGCGGAACCGGAAGTAGCGTCATCGCACAGGAACGGGAAGGAGCACGGCGGCCATCTTTAAAAACACAATCCATTGCCATCCTCACCACACAGGACCCCTGGGACACTGATGCTTGTTCAGAAACATCCACCTCCAAGACCACTATGCCTAAGGCCCCGAAGAAGGGAGCTGCCCACCTGCGAAAAGAACATTTCAATGAGGATGAGCTGCAGATGCTGGTGGACACACTGCAGGAGCATGCTGCTACAGTCTTCTCTAGCAACATGAAGAGAGAGGCAGTGCTCAGGAAGAAAGAGATCTGGACACTTGTTGCCCAGAAGGTCAGTGCTGTGGGCATCCCACCACGCACAGTAAAAGACTGTTGCAAGCGCTAGGACGACCTGCGACTAAGGGTGCGCAACATCCTCTCTGTTAATCGCAGCCAGGCCATGGGAACACGATGAGGTCCCAGTTACCCGATAAAGCTCACCCCATGGGAGGACATATGCACAAGCATGATAGGGATGGAAGCCATCGAAGGTGTAGGCGAGATGGAGTGTGGCGCCACAACATCAGGCGATGGAGGTGAGTGCCCAAAGTAAACACTGCTATGCCAAATCTGATGAAAGTCAGCCATAATGTCAGTTCGAAGAGTCAAGCTATGGTCGCCCACACACACACACTTCCACCAAAGTAGGCTAATGCATTACAGACACATGCAGATGCCTGATGCAAGGCAATATCGTACATGACACATACCACACAAACTTGGAAATGCCACAAAACACACAGCGTGCATGCCCAAAATACTATGCATGTCAGATAGCACTACTCCTGGCTCAACATGAGTGATGCCAACGTATGCCTGCATTAATCACCAATGTGTGAAAGAATGTGCTCATCCAAACAGAAATGCCTATTTCCCCCAATTCTGTGGATGAGCAATTGTCCCAATGTATGTATGATGCCTATCAAAACATCACTCATGCCGTCCCTCTCTTCCACCCCACAGGCACTGACCATGACAGCGATGGGCAGGACGCAACCCCTGCACAGGCCACACTCCGGAAGAGGTCCCGGGATGACAGCAACCGGCCGTTAACCTCGACCGGACAACCCAGGGGGTGCAGTGTATCAGCATCCAAGCCACCCCATGTACCCATTGCACCTGTGCCACTAAGGACCGTGGAGGACAAAGCACCACCACCACCTCCACCCACTGGTCCGCCTGATGACACATACGAGGCACCACATTCGGAGGAGTCGAGTTTGGCTGGGGAGGTGGCAGCAACGGCACCCCTGACTGTGGATGACACACATGAAGACATCTGGGTCTCCATGGAGGACGATCTTACCGATGTGGTCCATACCCCAACTCTACCGGCATCCCCCCAAGTATCGTTGTTCGATACTGAGAACGCCACCACCCCAGAGCAGCCCGTTCATGAGCACACAGAGGGACACTTCAGTCCAGTTTTCAGGGCTAGGGAGGATGAGCAGGCTGGGCATGACAGTCAGGGGCCCAATACCTCCACAGGTGCACATGCAGGGCTGCAGCGGTCTGACCTGCTAAGTGCCCTTGTGCGTAAGATCATCCAGGACAACAGGCTGGCAAGAGAGGAGTGGCGTATGGACTTAGCTGCACTAGGCAGGTCCATGACGGACAACACTGCCTCCATGGTGAGATCTTTCCCGGACAACATCAGCCGCCTCTGCAAGGAGGTCTCGGCCCCCCGGCAGGTGTTAGACAGCATCGCTGATGCCATGGAGTCAGGGCATCCTGCCACACAACCACAGCAGGCGGCCATACCGTCGTCCTCCAGTTCCACGCAAACAAGCCCACTCCGCAGGTCGGCCCGTACACAGCGCCGGCAAGACATGCCGCCCCCTGGGCCAGGGAGTGCCGAGTAATTGTCATGGCAGCCTCATGTAGGCTTTCGGGACTTAATGGGACTTGTGTGGGGGAGTTGTGGGGGGAGTGTGAGGGGGTGAAGTGTGTGGTGGAGTTGTGGTTGGAGGGGGGTGAGGGTGTGTGGGGGAGTTGTAGGGGGAGTAGGAGGGGGCTGACGGTTTTGTCACTTATGTTTACTTTATTACATTTAATACACCGGTTGTGTAAAAAACAAGACCTAAGTGGACATTCCTCATTGCGCATGTGTCTTTTATTCAGTTACAGTGCATGGTGTAGATGTACCCCCACACCCAGTGCCCTCTGTCCAACCATCAAGTCACCCTCTGCTGCCATGTGTGTCACAAATATAGTGCAATCACTGACTTGCGCACAGTACGGCCCTCCTGTGCATCTCCAAGGCGATGATGTCCAGCCACATCTTCTTCCTCCCCTTCATCATCACCAGGTGGTAGCAGTTCTATGTCAGGGGGCAGGGGCACGTTCCGGCGGATGCACATATCGTGCAGCTTGACACATGCCATGATGATCTTGGCCACCTTGTCATGCCTGTAGCGGAGTGCCCCACCCGACCGGCTGAGGCAGTGAAATCGTGCCTTCAACAGGCCAAAGGTCTGCTCAATGTCCACACGGGTACAGGTATGGGAACGATTGTAGTCCTCCTCGTGCCTGTTCTGTGGGTTTCCGACAGGGGTGAGGAGCCACGGCTTCAAGGGATTGCCACTATCACCTGCATGAGAGGCAATTAAAGGTAAATTTCATGCGAATAATGATGGACAGCTGTACTAGTCACACATGCCGGCAGATTATCGTTGGTTACATGCTCATGTCCCTGGTTGTATGCAAGCTTTATTTTGGCCCCCAATGTGTCCTGTGCCATGGAATAATGGTGTGGGTTGCATCTTCAAGATGATACACAGTGTGCTCATCCATATTTTAGCTCATACATTGTGTACGCATATTGCTGTGTTTGTGTATATCTAGTGATTTGTTGTGTTGTGTAGGATTTTCTGATGGTGAGCGTTGGCAGTAGCCTCTGCAATTTTTGGCATTCTGAGCTGATTTTTCCCATGGTGACATGCAGCATTCCTGTGGCTGATACGGGATATTGGCCACCACAATGTAGGAAGTTCTTGCTTGCGTCACCTTCCATCTCCACCTGTTTGTGGTGGTATGGTTTGTGATTGTGTTAAACCACCTCCATGGGATGGAGGCCACCTTTTGTTTCTAGTATCTCCTGGGGAGTCCGTGGTAGAGATATGTATTCCGTTGTGTGCTTGAGGTGGGCGTCCGCCACTTGCTTCAGGATAAAAGTGAATGGGGGTGGGGATATTCCATGCATGTGTCACACTGTGTGCTGGTAGGTGGCTGTGGAAAGGAGGTGGAGCACCAACACTACCTTCAGTAGAGGGGCGATGGCGGTGCATATTTCAATGAGACTGACAGTCGTGTATCAAGTCCACAATGGTGTTGATGATGTCACGGTCCAGGCGGTACAGGGTGTGGTTGTGCTGCGGGGTTGGGTTGGAGGGACTGGCTCTGATGTTTGGGATTGGGGGCTGAATGCGTGGTTAAGCTGGCTGCACTGGTGGGGCATGCAGAGCATTTCTCTCCCTCCCTCTCCTTCTGCGTCTCCTCTGTGGTGCCTGCTCTTGTTGTTGGTGTAGTTGCTGGTGTTGCAATGCATGCGTGTCCTCCAGCTGAAGTGTTGATGCTGCTATTGTATTGATCTTGGTGTGGTAAGGGGTGTGGTGTGTGGGTGTGCTCATTTTGTAGTGGGGCAAACTCCATTGCCTCCTCCTGTGCTGATTGTGTGCACCTGTGGCAATTGGGATCACTGCACATGGCATTTTACGGTAGGTACGAGATGCCTGTATTTACGGAATGCCGGTAGGCACTTTTAACGCTTTCATGAAGGCGTTATTTTCATGTCTGTTTACCTTTTGATCTCCTCCAGTTTACGGCATGCCGCTATTGCCGGCATGGTGGGTCTCGTGCCCGCACCTAGACCGCTATTAATGGCACCGTACTTTACGATGCCGTTAATATTGGTCGGGCTGGTCAGAATAGCCCGTAGCGGTATTCGATGCCTGTATTCCTTTACCAGCATCGTTGTTCCCTTAGCACCAACCTCGGAATGAACCACATTGTGTGGTAGGAGCACATGTTGTAGCAGTGCGTGTTATATGAGCACATTTTGATGGAACTTTTCTTGCAAGAAGGTGCAGAGTGTGTGTTATTATTGTTAATGTACACAATGATAATATCACAGATGTACATGTAGGTATTTAATATAAAACTACATTCTTCTGATATATTGTATGCCTCCGAAAGTGTATGTTTCTCTGTGAAAAATGTATATTTTCATATGAAAAATTCACATCTATTCACTCACTTTACAACTGACATGAAAGTCAGCTGTCACTTGCCTTTGATGTGAGTTTTAGAAGTTAATTGTATAATTTATGAACTTTAAATCTCATAAGCTCTGTGAGCAGTGCACGTGAAAAGTGTACATTTACCCCATCACTTTATATCTGATATTAAAGTCAGCTGTGACTTGCCTTTTAATACAGGTTTTAGGAGAGGTTCATTGTGTAGTGTACAAACAGTAAAACTCATACGCTATGCAAACAGCTTATATCATTTGTCTTTGATGTGAGTTTTCAAGAGATTTTAGGTTTGAAAGGGCAACTCAGCAAAAAAGATCTAAAATCACTATAGAGATAATCAAGTGATGTAAGAGAGAAACACTGCTAAAAAGAACAAAGAAGTCAAAACAATCTTCTTTACCACCCTCTAGATATGACAGCCTGAATGAGGGATAGTAGAACACTAGTATTATTACTATAAACACCAACACCATAAGGAGAAGTTAAGAAGAAAAATCTTTACTTCGAAAATTCAGAAAAGAATGGTGAGTAACATATATAGACAAGCTGATTCTGAAATGAAGTGTAACCTTTGAGACATAGGCTCGAATGCACATTTGGTGTATGTTTATCCATAGATGGGTGAGATCCCCCAGGGGAACATTCTGTGACTCATACACAGATCTCAGAAAGAGACCGCCAAATGTCCATTCCGATAGGTAATAATAACATGTTGAAGAGGGATGTATCAAATACCCTAGTATATAAAGTAGCATTGATATCTAATTGAAAATATTGTTTTCTTTTGCAGTGCATGGGAATAGTTGTTGGAGCAACAGTTTTTCCTCTAAGAAATTTGAAAGCGAATATATTGATAGTGACCCACAGAAAAATGCTTCTGAGGAATGTTCTCCAATTAATGATATAAGAACTGAAACATGTAGAGTGTATTACTGATCAATAAGATGATATTGAACCAGATATCATCCAGTTGTAGCTAACGGTTCTATAAGTAATAAATAGACGGTAAATAATAGGACATAGTAGAGTCACAGTTTTTATGTAAATGGTGTATTTTTCTAAAGGTTTTTATCCAAATGTATGTAATATGAAATAATATCATTGCGTTATGAATGATAGTGATTTAATAGTGATTAAGTAACATTTGTAGTTCAACCAAAAAGGGGTAACAATTCAATGGTATTTCTACCCTGAAACTTTGGTTTGCTCCTGAATTATATCTAGAACCACTGCAATAGAGACTATTTGTAGTCCTACCCCCATTTTTCTTGACTGGGGGAGTGATACCATCCACGGGAAAACTCAACAATTCCTCAAACTGCTGGAGATGTACAGATTTGTATCAATGTGGGTGGTCCTAGGACAGCGTCCACCTCAAGCCAAAAGGAAAAGGGTTTGAAAACCCTGATAACCTGCAACTCAAAGACAAGGGCACGGAATACTAGTGGATATTAAAGCAGGGCCAGGAAATGCTTGGAATTTGTACAAGACTGTTTCGGCCATAACTTATTGGATCATTATTTTAACATTTTTGTTTTTCGGGCCAAAACCCTTGCCGTTTACATATATTTGTGACAGTCTCTTTGTGCTCTCAGAAATGCTACATAGTGAAGCCCCCTTCCCTTACCTGCTTTCAGAATGTGGTAGTGACGGTTCAGACATCCACTTATACTCCCAAATCTCTGCAAGTATTCCTAAAGATCATAGCAGTCTCAGTCATGAATGACCACCAACATATTGTATAATATTTGAATACTGTCCTACTCTTAATGAATTAGGCATGCACTCACTATTTGCTATTCATCCTAATCCCCTTATTAAAAAAGAAAGTGGAGCTAGATAGGGTTAAGGGTTGCATTATATCCTAAGCTCCTGAGTATTGAGAACATATTTGGCTTAGAGGTTTTAATTCTTCAACTGCCACTAATCACACTCAGGCATTATTCATTAATGTTTTTAAAGTAACACTTACTCACACAAGTCTGTCCAGATGGTTAATGTAAAAGATTGTGCTGGTCACGGTACTCTACTGATGTATCCTAAGAGCATGGTGTTAAGATGCATTTTCCTTTTGAAATAAATGTCATTGATTTTTTTTTAAAATATCGTTAGACATTCTGCTTTTTGACATTTATCAATGTTATGTAATGTCCACTAGGTTTTCTGATTGAATCAAGTCTCGCAGATTAGCCAGGTCAATGATCGCTAATGCTTTTCTGGTGATCACTCAAAATTAGAAAACCTCATTGAATTTAGCAGCAGAATCCTGGTGGAAACATATTTGTTCAATTCACCGCTCAGGGAGGTACCTTGCTAATTCTAAACATGAATTTCAGAGAAAAAAGAAGCACACTTTCTCCATTTATATCCTCTCTTACATTTTATAATCTGGTGAGTTGCCACGCTCTGTTTGAGAAGTATTCTAATGATTGATCCTAAGCCTCCTTAATATAATGTGTCTTTTTTTGCATAATTATCCTCTTGTATTGCAAGACAATCGACTATTGATTTGCAGTTTATATCGGAATTCGTTTGCTGGAATCCCTTCTGTCTTATGTTCTTCATTTGACATGTCTTCTTTAAGTTTGTTTCAGATCACCATTTCAACAGTGTACTTTGGTATTTAATTCTTGTCGACTAGATTACATCAATTGTTAGATTAATCCTTAATCATTCTTTATAAGGTATCTTTTAACTAATATTACTGATTCTTGAATTGTATTTTATGAACCACTAACATATATAGTTTATAAGATTGGATATGTATTGCCTTAGCACCCATCTATATATTTGTTGTGGCTTATGATTATGAATATACTGAATTATAATGGGATGTAAGTATTTAACTGGTTTTTATGTTGATAACTATCTCATACATTTCGTGCTTTATGTTTTGACCTTTACAAATTTAATGGCAATGCATTATTGGTTGCAAACAATTCAGTAAAATAATAAAGAAAATACGCTCTGCAAATGAAACTAACAATTATAAGGGTAGTAGCATTTACCAGAAAATTAATTCTGAAAATGGAGGCGTATTCAAGGAACAATCATGGGAAAATCTCCCATAGCGTGAGCCATTAAACTCAGAGGGCGGATTGGGTGGGTTTTGGGAATGCTCCCCATCAATTTTCTTGCTCAATTTAAGGTGCAGTATGGGATTCTGACACTGGCACAAGAATTTAAAAGAGATTTTATGAATAATTCAGGATTTGAGGATAGAGTTTAATGGGTTATAGATATCTAATAGATAACCTGAGCTAAGGGAGGCCCGAGCACCTTAGCCTTTGCTTGGGCTGCCGGGCCATTAAAAGGCCATGTGCACCCTCCTGGCAGGGCATGAAAGCCATTCACACCCCAGGGTTTATCTGGGGTGTGAATGGCTATCACATTTTCCTTGCGCAGCCAGTCTCCTGATGAAAAATGAAAAACAAAAACAAGACTAAGTCCCTTTTCCATTTCTTTGGTGGTGACCAGACTGGTGGAGGTAAGTGAAAGGGGTGGGGAATGGAATCAGGTCATTTTGTGGAGGGGGGTCAACAAGGAGAGGCTCAATATTACCTCCCCACATTTAAATGAAAAAAAGGCGCCACCCGGGGAATGGCGTCTCAGGTGGCTGGGACAACGGGCAGGGATTGTGTATCCTTCATCAGGAGCAAATATCTTTGGGCCATTTTTTCTAAAAGCATTAATTGAAATACTTTTTTTAAGCACCTTTTTATTTTTAATTGCTGTAACTGCTGTAACTGCTGGGAGACTTATCTGCTCTATACAACCTATTGAACTGACTGGGTATCAAGGGAGGGTGTGAAAGATTAGGCTCTGAAGACAGACTTCTATCACTTTCCTAATAAGGAAATGATCCAAAGAAGCTTTGTGGCCACTTTACCTCCTCCTTCCCATCTTCTCTCCTCTGCTAATCTCACAGTTGCTGTGATTGGTCTCTTGGGCCATTGTGCATCCTTAGGGCCCCTGAGCTCCCACACCCAATCACCGCAGCTTTTTTCTATGCTTAGCACTTGCCTCATCACACCTTCCACCCTGGAGGCTCCCAATTACACCCAGCACGGCTTCAGGCTGTGTAGCACTCACCATACCATGCACTTCATCTGTTGCTCACCCACAAGCACAGACACTCCAACACCTACCCACTCTGCCCTCTTCCTTGCTGCACTTGCACAATCTGAATACTCACAGGAGATAGTAGGTTTGTCCTTTTTCCTTTTTCCCTCCCCCTGTTTTTAATAATTGTGTGTATTTTAATGTGTTTCACTCCCTTGTTGCCTCCCTTTGCCCTGTGGGTGCTTTGAAACATATGCACTTGCTGTATAAGTGCCTAAAAAGCGAACAATAAATACATGAATAAATGGAATGACTTGTTCATAGTTAGGTGCCCATTGATGTGAAGCTCCTGCCACGCAGTCAAAAATGTTAAAATTGTGCAAGAAAAAGAAGGTAAACTGACTCTCATTTAAGGAGTCTCCCTGGATGGTAATGTGAATTTGTCCCTAAGGAACTTAAGTCTAAGCTATGAAAGGATATCTATACAATACACAAAGCATTGAAAACAATGCTGAAAGTCATTGTAGGGATTTTAGTCCTTTTGGATGCTAATGCAAGGTGGGCCATGGAGGTAATCAGTTGGGTATAGCTTCCTCAAACCTCTGGAGTTGTTTTTTTTAAATAGGGGATAAAGTCAAGGAGGGTACCGCTGACGTAGCTGATATAATATGAGTTCTGAGACTGTTTGCATCTTGTGCTTGGTACACAGGAGTAAGGAGAGAAATGATCCTTTTCTGCATTCTGAGTGTATGGAAGCCTATTTTTACGATTGCTACCATCTGCGTCCCAAGTGAAAGCTTTCTTTCCTATGGTAATTTCCATATTTCAAACTGGAGTAACTAAAGTGGTGGTCCAAGACTGTTGGCCAACTATCTGATGGCCATTTTGTTTCTGGAGAACCCACTGCCCGCATCTCTGTCTTGGAGTTCTTGAAAATCCACTGCCCGCATCTCTGTCTTGGAGTTCTTGAGAATCCACTGCCCGCATCATTGTCTTGGAGTTCTTGAGAATCCACTGCCCGCATCTCTGTCTTGGAGTTCTTGAGAATCCACTGCCCGCATCTCTGTCTTGGAGTTCTTGAGCTTTCATTTTTAGCCGTCATCCAAGCATCAATCACTGTCATGCAGATGGTGAATTTTGTACCCCGTGGAGGTGGTAAAGGGAAATATTCTTGCTAGAGTTTTGGTGCCATCACCATAGTCTAGATAATGCAATCCGTTATATTGCAATAATTTCATTAGAACAAATAGTGGGACTATTCAATAGCATGTGGGGAGCCAACTCCTGTTGAAGGCCACATACTGCCATGCTAGGTTGAGAACTAAAGGGGAGAAATTGTAACGGCTTGCTCCTGGTCTTAAGAACTGATGCAAATCCAGCATATAGCAAAGCACACCCATAAAACTTATAGACCAATGTCCAATAACCTATGCGCTGTAATTACGTAAAACAGAAAGGGTATGCAGTGATTATATCGTAAACAAAACAGCTAATGAAAAAATAACAAATGAAAAAACAATTAATACCAAAATAACTAATTCTGGAAAAAACTAAAAATGGGGTTGTTAGAGGGAATAGTGGTTTTGGGGTTGGGGGAAAAGTATTATTAAAAACGGGGTGGGGCTTTGTGGGAAGCCCCCCAAAAACAACAAAAAAGAAATAAGTTGTTTTGGAATGAGTTTTTTTTCTTTGTTATTTTTTCATTAGTTATTATTTCATTAGTTATAATTGCATGTAACCACTAGGAAAAATGTGCAGCTCATCAACAGGATGTTCCACCACAGAAATATATTGGCAGACAATGGCCCTCATTAAAACCCTGGCGTTAAGGGGTTAACGGCGCTGTAAAAGGTGGCGGCGCCATTAACCCCTTAACGCCTAATTACAAGGTCCCTTTGCGGGTTGGCGATTTTAACGCCTGCTTTTTGCAGGCGTTAAAAACCAACCCGCAAAGGGACCTTGGTGCTAAGTAGGGTGCCGCAATTTGCGACACCGTACTTAGCACCTTCCCCATTCCCATTGAGCTCTCTGTGGCACAAATGGGAATGGGCAAGGGCCATGGCGGCATGGGGAATTACCGCCCTGCCAACCTCGGAATGGGGTGGTAATACCCCATTCCGCCATGGCGGAGTCGGTAAATTACCGGCATGCTATTAGCACCATGGTCCAACGCCTGGGTCGTAATGAGGGCCAATAATTCCTCATGATGACTACAACAGGAAGTGACCAGTTCTCAAGTTTGTAGTTACTATTTCCTTAAAAGCTTTTGCTGTTGTATATTTATGGGCTCGGCAGGGGAGACTTGTAAATA
Organism: Ambystoma mexicanum; assembly: GCF_040938575.1. Taxonomy (NCBI): domain Eukaryota; kingdom Metazoa; phylum Chordata; class Amphibia; order Caudata; family Ambystomatidae; genus Ambystoma; species Ambystoma mexicanum. The sequence goes on from NC_090939.1 coordinate 132,815,266, forward strand.
ATGGAGTGTGGTGAGCGTACCCTGTTATGAATAGGACTGCAGGAAGCTGTGGAATGACTTAAGGGTCAGGGTGCATGGACTCCTGTCCCAACACCGGCAGGAGTCCCTAGCGACTGGAGGAGGCACTGTTTAACCACTGGTCCTCACTACATGGGAGGAGAAGTGCAGCACAATGCTGGGCAGCAAGGGCATAGAGGGAGTTGGATGTGCAGAGGCAGGTGCCAGCAGGTAGGAGGTGAATCAAACCTGCTCCCCCAGCACCATGAAATGTAGGCCTATATGCATGCACTTGATGTCCATTGCCCTGATTCTGTGTAAGGCCACCCCCACACATTGCACTGTGACTGGTGTCTGTGCCTTACCCCATGCAGGTAACTCCAGATACCCACAGCTACCCTAACAAATGACCCCTGGGCGATCCAAAAACACCACAGGATATTGCCTACAACCACGCTCACAGCAAGGCCTGTGTGTGCATCAGGCATACCTTCGGCATCCTGAAGGCACCTTTCCACTGCCTTGACCATACTGGTGGAGTCCTGATGAACACTCTAGAGAAAGTGGGTAAAATTGTGCTTATGTGTGCCATGCTGCATGCACAATCTCTGCCTGACGAGAAATATACTGCTAGCCATTGACGTGGACATGCCTCCCCCCAAGGATGAGGATGTAGTGCCTGTGGCAGAGGCAAATGCATGCATTGCTGGAGATGAATTGAGGGATGGGAGACTGGCTCTATAGGGAATAACAGACTATTTATTTTGATACATTCACATGACACACACCACTGTGAGACACTCATGTCAATCAATAAACATGACAGTGACACAATCAGGAATGTCCTAAAATAATGTGTACTAACTGTCCCCATCCCACCACCCACCATCATCTCCCCAGCAAACTATCCCCTTGCCACCAACAACTCACCAGCACACTTTCCCCCATCCTACCACTCACCACCAAATCACCAGCACAGCCACCAGGGCAAAAAGTCTCTCATTGTTGTTTACATCCATGGCCTCTTAACCTCTATGCCAGCCCCCGGTGATCTTGCGTCCACATGGCACTTGAACCAACACGTGGGCATACCCTGCTTCAACTGTGGAGCTTATCCCCTGAATATGCTGGAGTGTGACCTCTATGCTCTGGCAGATGGCCTCTGCAAGCACTGAGACCCCTTCAGTCATCTCCCTGGCCCTCTGCCCATACACTGTCAGGATGGCCGGTTCCTTGTGATGGCCCGCACAATCCTACAGGTGGCCCCTTGCAGGCATTCATGGATTTCTTGGAGGTCTTCAGAATGAGTATGCCCAATTGCCTCCATCTCCCAATGTAACCTCTTCATCTCCTCCAGCCTCTGCAGCACAGTGTTGCTGGGTGATGCGGGATGAAGGGGAGTGGGGCTGTGAATTGGTTCTAGGCAGTGAGCAGGCAGATGCCATAGGATGGTGTGTCGATGTCTGCCTCAAGTGTCTGGGCACTCTTGCAGCGCTGAGGGCTTTAAGGGGTTTGTGGGCCAACTGCAGGCAATGCCATTGGGCTGATGTCCACTTGTGTCTCTACAGTCGCCCTGCCTGGAGGTCTGGCCTCAGTGTCTGTCTCAACAGCTGCAGGAGTGGATGCAGTGGGCTTTGAGGTGCTTCTGGTGGGTTGTGGTTTTTCCGTAGGCTTGTCCTTGCTGGACGGTGGTGTCTCATCTCTTCTGGCCCTTCATTCACACACATCCCCACACTGGGTGGCACACACCTTGTGGTAGTGGGTGTTGTGGTCTACAGTTTTTAGCTAGCTGCGCCCATGTCGGTGTAGTGGGACGTGAACTTCCATGTGGCTTGTCTGCTATGCCAACATGGTATAGGCCAACGGGGCCTGCAACCTGCTGGTGTGGCTGCTGCACAGTGTCGTGGTTGATCACACACCGCTATCCCATTGGATATTAAAGCAGGGCCAGGAAATGCTTGGAATTTGTACAAGACTGTTTCGGCCATAACTTATTGGATCATTATTTTAACATTTTTGTTTTTCGGGCCAAAACCCTTGCCGTTTACATATATTTGTGACAGTCTCTTTGTGCTCTCAGAAATGCTACATAGTGAAGCCCCCTTCCCTTACCTGCTTTCAGAATGTGGTAGTGACGGTTCAGACATCCACTTATACTCCCAAATCTCTGCAAGTATTCCTAAAGATCATAGCAGTCTCAGTCATGAATGACCACCAACATATTGTATAATATTTGAATACTGTCCTACTCTTAATGAATTAGGCATGCACTCACTATTTGCTATTCATCCTAATCCCCTTATTAAAAAAGAAAGTGGAGCTAGATAGGGTTAAGGGTTGCATTATATCCTAAGCTCCTGAGTATTGAGAACATATTTGGCTTAGAGGTTTTAATTCTTCAACTGCCACTAATCACACTCAGGCATTATTCATTAATGTTTTTAAAGTAACACTTACTCACACAAGTCTGTCCAGATGGTTAATGTAAAAGATTGTGCTGGTCACGGTACTCTACTGATGTATCCTAAGAGCATGGTGTTAAGATGCATTTTCCTTTTGAAATAAATGTCATTGATTTTTTTTTTAAATATCGTTAGACATTCTGCTTTTTGACATTTATCAATGTTATGTAATGTCCACTAGGTTTTCTGATTGAATCAAGTCTCGCAGATTAGCCAGGTCAATGATCGCTAATGCTTTTCTGGTGATCACTCAAAATTAGAAAACCTCATTGAATTTAGCAGCAGAATCCTGGTGGAAACATATTTGTTCAATTCACCGCTCAGGGAGGTACCTTGCTAATTCTAAACATGAATTTCAGAGAAAAAAGAAGCACACTTTCTCCATTTATATCCTCTCTTACATTTTATAATCTGGTGAGTTGCCACGCTCTGTTTGAGAAGTATTCTAATGATTGATCCTAAGCCTCCTTAATATAATGTGTCTTTTTTTGCATAATTATCCTCTTGTATTGCAAGACAATCGACTATTGATTTGCAGTTTATATCGGAATTCGTTTGCTGGAATCCCTTCTGTCTTATGTTCTTCATTTGACATGTCTTCTTTAAGTTTGTTTCAGATCACCATTTCAACAGTGTACTTTGGTATTTAATTCTTGTCGACTAGATTACATCAATTGTTAGATTAATCCTTAATCATTCTTTATAAGGTATATTTTAACTAATATTACTGATCCTTGAATTGTATTTTATGAACCACTAACATATATAGTTTATAAGATTGGATATGTATTGCCTTAGCACCCATCTATATATTTGTTGTGGCTTATGATTATGAATATACTGAATTATAATGGGATGTAAGTATTTAACTGGTTTTTATGTTGATAACTATCTCATACATTTCGTGCTTTATGTTTTGACCTTTACAAATTTAATGGCAATGCATTATTGGTTGCAAACAATTCAGTAAAATAATAAAGAAAATACGCTCTGCAAATGAAACTAACAATTATAAGGGTAGTAGCATTTACCAGAAAATTAATTCTGAAAATGGAGGCGTATTCAAGGAACAATCATGGGAAAATCTCCCATAGCGTGAGCCATTAAACTCAGAGGGCGGATTGGGTGGGTTTTGGGAATGCTCCCCATCAATTTTCTTGCTCAATTTAAGGTGCAGTATGGGATTCTGACACTGGCACAAGAATTTAAAAGAGATTTTATGAATAATTCAGGATTTGAGTAGTTGCACCAGATTCCAGTGCATTCTAATTCAGGAACCGGGGCTTTCCATATAAGGTGCCTTGCTACTCCCTGGTCTATTGTGAATTTAGTTTGGGAGCACAGTTGATGAACATACACTTGGACCTGAGGGAGATGTTGCAGAATGTTTGGGAAGTTTTCAGCCAGAATCTGTTAGGTAAATCTTTGCAGTTATTATTTTAATAAGTAAAAATATTTTTTTACTTGAGGATAGAGTTTAATGGGTTATAGATATCTAATAGATAACCTGAGCTAAGGGAGGCCCGAGCACCTTAGCCTTTGCTTGGGCTGGCGGGCCATTAAAAGGCCATGTGCACCCTCCTGGCAGGGCATGAAAGCCATTCACACCCCAGGGTTTATCTGGGGTGTGAATGGCTATCACATTTTCCTTGCGCAGCCAGTCTCCTGATGAAAAATGAAAAACAAAAACAAGACTAAGTCCCTTTTCCATTTCTTTGGTGGTGACCAGACTGGTGGAGGTAAGTGAAAGGGGTGGGGAATGGAATCAGGTCATTTTGTGGAGGGGGGTCAACAAGGAGAGGCTCAATATTACCTCCCCACATTTAAATGAAAAAAAGGCGCCACCCGGGGAATGGCGTCTCAGGTGGCTGGGACAACGGGCAGGGATTGTGTATCCTTCATCAGGAGCAAATATCTTTGGGCCATTTTTTCTAAAAGCATTAATTGAAATACTTTTTTTAAGCACCTTTTTATTTTTAATTGCTGTAACTGCTGTAACTGCTGGGAGACTTATCTGCTCTATACAACCTATTGAACTGACTGGGTATCAAGGGAGGGTGTGAAAGATTAGGCTCTGAAGACAGACTTCTATCACTTTCCTAATAAGGAAATGATCCAAAGAAGCTTTGTGGCCACTTTACCTCCTCCTTCCCATCTTCTCTCCTCTGCTAATCTCACAGTTGCTGTGATTGGTCTCTTGGGCCATTGTGCATCCTTAGGGCCCCTGAGCTCCCACACCCAATCACCGCAGCTTTTGTCTATGCTTAGCACTTGCCTCATCACACCTTCCACCCTGGAGGCTCCCAATTACACCCAGCACGGCTTCAGGCTGTGTAGCACTCACCATACCATGCACTTCATCTGTTGCTCACCCACAAGCACAGACACTCCAACACCTACCCACTCTGCCCTCTTCCTTGCTGCACTTGCACAATCTGAATACTCACAGGAGATAGTAGGTTTGTCCTTTTTCCTTTTTCCCTCCCCCTGTTTTTAATAATTGTGTGTATTTTAATGTGTTTCACTCCCTTGTTGCCTCCCTTTGCCCTGTGGGTGCTTTGAAACATATGCACTTGCTGTATAAGTGCCTAAAAAGCGAACAATAAATACATGAATAAATGGAATGACTTGTTCATAGTTAGGTGCCCATTGATGTGAAGCTCCTGCCACGCAGTCAAAAATGTTAAAATTGTGCAAGAAAAAGAAGGTAAACTGACTCTCATTTAAGGAGTCTCCCTGGATGGTAATGTGAATTTGTCCCTAAGGAACTTAAGTCTAAGCTATGAAAGGATATCTATACAATACACAAAGCATTGAAAACAATGCTAAAAGTCATTGTAGGAATTTTAGTCCTTTTGGATGCTAATGCAAGGTGGGCCATGGAGGTAATCAGTTGGGTATAGCTTCCTCAAACCTCTGGAGTTGTTTTTTTAAATAGGGGATAAAGTCAAGGAGGGTACCGCTGACGTAGCTGATATAATATGAGTTCTGAGACTGTTTGCATCTTGTGCTTGGTACACAGGAGTAAGGAGAGAAATGATCCTTTTCTGCATTCTGAGTGTATGGAAGCCTATTTTTACGATTGCTACCATCTGCGTCCCAAGTGAAAGCTTTCTTTCCTATGGTAATTTCCATATTTCAAACTGGAGTAACTAAAGTGGTGGTCCAAGACTGTTGGCCAACTATCTGATGGCCATTTTGTTTCTGGAGAACCCACTGCCCGCATCTCTGTCTTGGAGTTCTTGAAAATCCACTGCCCGCATCTCTGTCTTGGAGTTCTTGAGAATCCACTGCCCGCATCATTGTCTTGGAGTTCTTGAGAATCCACTGCCCGCATCTCTGTCTTGGAGTTCTTGAGAATCCACTGCCCGCATCTCTGTCTTGGAGTTCTTGAGCTTTCATTTTTAGCCGTCATCCAAGCATCAATCACTGTCATGCAGATGGTGAATTTTGTACCCCGTGGAGGTGGTAAAGGGAAATATTCTTGCTAGAGTTTTGGTGCCATCACCATAGTCTAGATAATGCAATCCGTTATATTGCAATAATTTCATTAGAACAAATAGTGGGACTATTCAATAGCATGTGGGGAGCCAACTCCTGTTGAAGGCCACATACTGCCATGCTAGGTTGAGAACTAAAGGGGAGAAATTGTAACGGCTTGCTCCTGGTCTTAAGAACTGACGCAAATCCAGCATATAGCAAAGCACACCCATAAAACTTATAGACCAATGTCCAATAACCTATGCGCTGTAATTACGTAAAACAGAAAGGGTATGCAGTGATTATATCGTAAACAAAACAGCTAATGAAAAAATAATAAATGAAAAAACAATTAATACCAAAATAACTAATTCTGGAAAAAACTAAAAATGGGGTTGTTAGAGGGAATAGTGGTTTTGGGGTTGGGGGAAAAGTATTATTAAAAACGGGGTGGGGCTTTGTGGGAAGCCCCCCAAAAACAACAAAAAAGAAATTAGTTGTTTTGGAATGAGTTTTTTTTCTTTGTTATTTTTTCATTAGTTATTATTTCATTAGTTATAATTGCATGTAACCACTAGAAAAAATGTGCAGCTCATCAACAGGATGTTCCACCACAGAAATATATTGGCAGACAATGGCCCTCATTAAAACCCTGGCGTTAAGGGGTTAACGGCGCTGTAAAAGGTGGCGGCGCCATTAACCCCTTAACGCCTAATTACAAGGTCCCTTTGCGGGTTGGCGATTTTAACGCCTGCTTTTTGCAGGCGTTAAAAACCAACCCGCAAAGGGACCTTGGTGCTAAGTAGGGTGCCGCAATTTGCGACACCGTACTTAGCACCTTCCCCATTCCCATTGAGCTCTCTGTGGCACAAATGGGAATGGGCAAGGGCCATGGCGGCATGGGGAATTACCGCCCTGCCAACCTCGGAATGGGGTGGTAATACCCCATTCCGCCATGGCGGAGTCGGTAAATTACCGGCATGCTATTAGCACCATGGTCCAACGCCTGGGTCGTAATGAGGGCCAATAATTCCTCATGATGACTACAACAGGAAGTGACCAGTTCTCAAGTTTGTAGTTACTATTTCCTTAAAAGCTTTTGCTGTTGTATATTTATGGGCTCGGCAGGGGAGACTTGTAAATAATGGAGTGTGGTGAGCGTACCCTGTTATGAATAGGACTGCAGGAAGCGGTGGAATGACTTAAGGGTCAGGGTGCATGGACTCCTGTCCCAACACCGGCAGGAGTCCCTAGCGACTGGAGGAGGCACTGTTTAACCACTGGTCCTCACTACATGGGAGGAGAAGTGCAGCACAATGCTGGGCAGCAAGGGCATAGAGGGAGTTGGATGTGCAGAGGCAGGTGCCAGCAGGTAGGAGGTGAATCAAACCTGCTCCCCCAGCACATGTCCATGCAAACATGTTAATCTAGCACAAGAAACCCCAGTGGCTAGGGACACATGTCAGCAGACCCAGAAGCTGGGCATGCCAACAGGGTAAAGTGACAGGGTGGCAAATGAGCAACCCACCACAGCAGCCATGGGGCAGGGCACCAACTGCACCATTGAGCATTAAAGCAGTGGGAAGGGGAGGCAAGTGACCCAACCAAGTGCTATGCACACCACACCACTTCTGGTGCACCCTGTTCCAATGGGATAGCGGTGTGTGATCAACCACGACACTGTGCAGCAGCCACACCAGCAGGTTGCAGGCCCAGTTGGCCTATACCATGTTGGCATAGCAGACAAGCCACATGGAAGTTCACGTCCCACTACACCGACATGGGCGCAGCTAGCTAAAAACTGTAGACCACAACACCCACTACCACAAGGTGTGTGCCACCCAGTGTGGGGATGTGTGTGAATGAAGGGCCAGAAGAGATGAGACACCACCGTCCAGCAAGGACAAGCCTACGGAAAAACCACAACCCACCAGAAGCACCTCAAAGCCCACTGCATCCACTCCTGCAGCTGTTGAGACAGACACTGAGGTCAGACCTCCAGGCAGGGCGACTGTAGAGACACAAGTGGACATCAGCCCAATGGCATTGCCTGCAGTTGGCCCACAAACCCCTTAAAGCCCTCAGCGCTGCAAGAGTGCCCAGACACTTGAGGCAGACATCGACACACCATCCTATGGCATCTGCCTGCTCACTGCCTAGAACCAATTCACAGCCCCACTCCCCTTCATCCCGCATCACCCAGCAACACTGTGCTGCAGAGGCTGGAGGAGATGAAGAGGTTACATTGGGAGATGGAGGCAATTGGGCATACTCATTCTGAAGACCTCCAAGAAATCCATGAATGCCTGCAAGGGGCCACCTGTAGGATTGTGCGGGCCATCACAAGGAACCGGCCATCCTGACAGTGTATGGGCAGAGGGCCAGGGAGATGACTGAAGGGGTCTCAGTGCTTGCAGAGGCCATCTGCCAGAGCATAGAGGTCACACTCCAGCATATTCAGGGGATAAGCTCCACAGTTGAAGCAGGGTATGCCCACGTGTTGGTTCAAGTGCCATGTGGACGCAAGATCACCGGGGGCTGGCATAGAGGTTAAGAGGCCATGGATGTAAACAACAATGAGAGACTTTTTGCCCTGGTGGCTGTGCTGGTGATTTGGTGGTGAGTGGTAGGATGGGGGAAAGTGTGCTGGTGAGTTGTTGGTGGCAAGGGGATAGTTTGCTGGGGAGATGATGGTGGGTGGTGGGATGGGGACAGTTAGTACACATTATTTTAGGACATTCCTGATTGTGTCACTGTCATGTTTATTGATTGACATGAGTGTCTCACAGTGGTGTGTGTCATGTGAATGTATCAAAATAAATAGTCTGTTATTCCCTATAGAGCCAGTCTCCCATCCCTCAATTCATCTCCAGCAATGCATGCATTTGCCTCTGCCACAGGCACTACATCCTCATCCTTGGGGGGAGGCATGTCCACGTCAATGGCTAGCAGTATATTTCTCGTCAGGCAGAGATTGTGCATGCAGCATGGCACACATAAGCACAATTTTACCCACTTTCTCTAGAGTGTTCATCAGGACTCCACCAGTATGGTCAAGGCAGTGGAAAGGTGCCTTCAGGATGCCGAAGGTATGCCTGATGCACACACAGGCCTTGCTGTGAGCGTGGTTGTAGGCAATATCCTGTGGTGTTTTTGGATCGCCCAGGGGTCATTTGTTAGGGTAGCTGTGGGTATCTGGAGTTACCTGCATGGGGTAAGGCACAGACACCAGTCACAGTGCAATGTGTGGGGGTGGCCTTACACAGAATCAGGGCAATGGACATCAAGTGCATGCATATAGGCCTACATTTCATGGTATGTGTCTTTGGTATGTCTGTGCATTCTGTGTCACTCATATCATGCATTGTTTTCACTTCACATGCACCCTGTTCCCCTGCAGCAGTTGTTACATAAGGTGTCTGTCCGTGACAGGTGCAGCTGAAATGGTGGCTGTCTTGAGGCAGTGTATTTCTCACATGCATGTGGCTTGCTGGTTTACCCATCAGCAGGATTCTGGAGCCACTGGGTCAGCACTGCATGCTGGGCACACATCGATGCATAGATGTGCTACTGGCACGGTTGCTGTTGTGTGATGCTATGTGGGCATTTTTCAGCATTGCTTTCAATTATGCATGTTGCCTTGTGGTACCTGCATTCATATTTGTGTAGGAGTTGCTACTGTATGTGTCCATCAGCTTCTCTATCCAGGAATGTCCAACATGTGCATAATCCCTGGACTCAACTGTGATGTTGCGATGGGAGGTGGGCAGGTACTTCTATTGCATGTGCTTGTCATGCTATGCTTTGTGTAGTCATTGGCATCCCTGCACTCCAATTGGGGCCAGTGTTTTGCTGAACATGCGTGCAGGCAATTTTACTCACCCACTATCCACCCCTGTTGTCCTCTGTGCCTATCCATGTACATGGGCAGTGTGCTGTTCCTTAGGACCATGGAATTGTGGGTGTAACCAGGGTAGCGGGCATAGCAGTGGGTGATGTACAGGTTGGGGTTGCAGGTCACCTGCACATTCAGGGAGTGATAGTGCTTGCGGTTACAGGACACTGCTTCGTAGGCCTGGGGGGCCACCAATGCAACATGGGTACAATCGGGTTGCTATCACATATGGCATTTGAGCAACAGCATAGAAGTGTGCCTTTATGGGTTTGACCTGGTATGGGGTGGTAGACAGTGAGATGTGGCATAGCTCTTGCCACAGCAGGGCTTCAGCACCTGGGCCAACAGTGAACAGAATGTGGGATGTGCCATGCCAATGCATCATGGCCATGGAGTGCTGGAAGATGTCAGTTCCAAGGAATTGTAAAACAGACTCGAGCTTCAGCAGCGGGGGAACAGCTGTCCGGATGTTGATCCTGCTCCCTATATCGTCCTGTATTGTGGTGAGCAGCTCAGTTATGTTCTCCCTGTTGAGGTGGTACAGGGTGACCGACTGGCTGTCAGTGAGGGTCCAGGGTGAGGGCCAGATACTGGGGAGCGGTGCCTGCCTTGCTTGGGCTCTTCTCCTCCTCACCCCCATACTCCTGGTGCCCTGGCTTGGTTGTGCTGCCTCTCTACTTCCAGCCACAGCATGAGCTGCTGCTTGTCCCAGCTCACAGTGGCTAGTGGCAGAATGGTGTTGAAAACAGTTTTTGGGTTAGTGGTGTGCCTTATGTATAACTCTGGATTGGATTAGGATCACCTGTGGCTTCATTTCTGACACCTGGGCTCATTTACCTTCAGCAGGAGACTGGAGGTAATTGGGCCCTGTTTTCGGCAATATTAGCACCGGTTTTCTGGCAATAATACTGCTGTACATCGATTTGTGATGCGGCTGTGATTGCAATTCGTGTTACGTGCACAGATCCCACCGGTAGTGATGTATTTTCGCTAATAACTTGTGATGAGGCCCATGAACCTATACCTACTTAGAATCACACCAACATATCATTGCCCCTACATAGCATTCCTTTTATTAACAGTAATTTATTCTATACGCTACGCATTCTTACAACTATAACCAGGCATCTACCTATATGTATAAATATACATAACAGACAGAGATTGACATAAACATATAATGCATTATATAACATTGGGGTGATTGCTGTAGGTAGCCACCCCTTTTCAATAACTTATTGAGTTGTCTTTGTGGCTGGGTTTGGTGTATGTCCCTTGATGATATTAGGCGCTGTGTTCTTCTAGTTTTTCTTCTGGGTGGCTCAGTCCGATCACCAGAACTCACTGCACGACTTGTGCACTTCAAAGGTCTCCTGGCGTCGTCCTTCCTGGGTGGGTGTCATCAGAGCCATGACCCGGTGGCACCGTCTGTTCTTGTTGGTTGCCCCATAGCCTTGGGGGAGCTTACCAAAGAAACTGCCAAGTTCTATCTTCCGGGAGGCCATGTTCTCTGGTGTGCCGCCACATCCCCATAATGCCAGAAGCTCCATGTTCAGTCCAGGAGGTTCCCCCATTGGTATGGGGATGCTGTCTTCCTTCACCACTGCTCCTAAGGTGTGGTATCAATCTCAGTGCCTCACCCCTTGTGCTTCATGTCTGTGGGATACAGTGATGTGGTCCATATAGTCTTCAGCTGGGCCGCGATGACGAAGCATCCTGGGATTTCTCTCGTCACCTGAGCTGCTTCAGCAGCGCAGGGCTTTCCTTCACCTGCGTCGCTCAGGTGGCCCAGGGCTTCCTTCACCACCCCACCCGCTGAAGGCAGGGCAGACTTTTTCCACCACTTTTCATCTTCCGGGCCACGTGGCATGTGCGACCCGGGATGACTTTCAATGCATGGCCTGACCCAACTGTCCTCGTGGCGGGCAGTCGGGGGACATGGCCATACTACTCCATTTGGGCTGCACGGCCCACGTGACCTGGACGGGATGCCGTGCCCACCCCCCCTCCGAGCTACCCATGCACACGTGGGTCCCTGGGCTGCTCCAAGCACACAGCCCGGAACCACGTTTCACATGCCAGGCTGCCAGGCATACCCGACCCGGTGCAGATTGTCTCCAAGCCCTGGGGACCACTCAGGGCTGCTGGCCCGCTAGGGAGTTGTTTTATCTTTCTACTTACCTTTCTTTCTCTCTTCTTCTCTCGTGTCCCCTTTATTTCATGTTTGTTTTTTCTTCCCTGCACAGCCCATTTTTGGGAACGGTGGTTCTGTCCCTTTGTTTCAACGTACTTCCTTTTTTCAACATTCCATCCAGCCCTATGTTGGCTGGATAGATCATTCCATTAAACACAGAAACAAACACAATACACACCCTATATGGGCAAATAGTTTATTCATAACCCCGGTGTCTGTGTCGTTATTCCTAGATTTCCGTTAGGGGGCAAGTATGCAACTCTATCTGGCCAGGACCTTTTTGTGCCACAGGCTACAATCCACTTACCTCCAAGCTTTTAAATTTGCAAAGGACAGTTCAGTACGTCGTGTTCCCTCCTTCCGCGCTCGTGCAAAGACCCCTTTCCGCTTTCCTTCGCTCTTTTTTCCCTTTCCTCCTAAAGCATATTAAAAACCCTGTAGGTGCGAGATAGCTCTTAATTAATCTTCTCCTCCTCTTAATACGATATTGTACTTGGAGATGCACGTACGTAAAAGACTGGATCAATCACGTCTCCATTGTGCTGTTTTATTCTGAGGGAGAAAGACAAATGAGTTTCAAGTGCGGAATTCTGATGGCTGTATTTAATTTAAGAACTCCGTGCATGTCAATTGCTTGATGCAGACGAGACTAGGAAAGCGGCAAGAATTTCTTTCTAAATCAAACCTGAGCTTGTTTTGCTTTAAGCGGGGACACAGATCTAGGGTAAAGAATTGATGGTTTTCTAACAAAGATGCTTGCATGTAATTGTTTAGGAAATGAATAAGCACCCTGAGTTATTTATCTGACTGGAACATAAAAGAACGCAGGAGTGAGGTGTGTATGCTCCATCAATGCCTGCTTGTTTTTATTTTAGTATATTTGGTATTGAGTTTTCACTTTATGTGCTGCAGTACTGTGGTAGACACAGAAAATACATCAATCAAGAGTGATTAATGAATTATTGAATAGAATTCTATTAGAGAGCTTTAAAGCGTGAGTCGCCTGATGTCTTTTCAAGCTGGCAGTAAACAATTGAGTTTTCTTATTCCGATTCTGAAAGTGAGGATGTGTCGGGCAAACATAGCAGGTCACCACCACCAGTGTTTGGTGAACTATGAATATTCACAAATTGATTTTGAGGGAGAAGAACAAAGCAAAATCGACAAAGCAGTCATCTTCCCTCTTCCTACCACCACATTGCCCCCTGGCTCCCTCCTTTCACCCACACAAAACCCCAAAAATCGAAAATAGCAATTACGTTTAACATGCACCACAACCCTGCAGGGGCTTACCAGCTGTCGGAGGCCCTGTGCAGGTAGCAGCTGCCAACCCTCCTTCATACGGTCCACCTTGGTGATCCGCAGCTTTTCTTGAGCGATCTCCAGAAAAGTTTAAATGCTTGCTGGACCACAAACATCCCGCAATTCGTGTAGTTCGAGTAATCCCCAAACTACTTTATCAAGACCTACCGGTAGGTTTCGTTAAAGCCGTTTTGAGGGAGCAGGTTGGACGAGAAGGATCCATGGACTGCAAGGTGTCTCCATCTCCTTTGAGAAGCAACCCATTCATGATATCTTGAGTAGGGTTTGATTTGCCGGAGAGGAGTTTTGAGCATTTCGGGCGTTGACTCTAGAACTGAAGCACAAGGCTTCAAAGGTGTCCTGGGAGATGTTTTGGGTGTTCTTCAGGGATTGAGGCCCCAAAAGAACTACCAATGTGCTATTTTAAACAGGTATGCCATGGGTACGTACATGTAGAATCTGCAGTGCCTTCCGCACATATGGCCACACCGTGATTCCACATACAGGAGGGGTTTGTTTTTTCATCTGTGCTTTGTACCCATGTAAGTTGTTAAAATAATAATCCAGCGAATAGTACATGACTGATAACAGCACAGCTGAAACTCAGCATCTGACGAAACTGCACTAACATAGCAGTGCAATGTCAGCTGTACCACAAGTGACAAACGTTGGACAGCAGTTCATTCTGCCCACTATTAAAATCGTCATCAAGAACGTCATGTGTGCAGATTATGCCATTACATGCATTCATTCATAAAACTTTATTCGGATTGTATAACCCCCTATAAGCACATCACATAATACAACAAGACATCATACTACAATGCGAGTTAAACATACAATGACATGATCCAGATGCATCAATACATTGTCAACAGATACATTTTTCTACCCAAGCAACCTTTTCCAAGAAAAGTTAAATAAACAATACTCACTTGCCCCATTAGATACATTGGTCAGTGATAACCAGAGGACTACGTTACAGGCTTGCAGGCTGTATTCCTCCTGAGATACAAATGCTTGCAGCATGAGACAATGAAGGGTCTATGAATCTGTGCGGTTCTGGCATTTCTCACTGGTGCCCATGGTGCAACCTATTCCCTCATGCACAAGCTTATTTCCACGTTCATGACTTGGGCCTGCTACCCTAGTTGCAGCACAGTGTCAGGCCTCAATTTGAATATGGCTGCTACCTTCTAAGATGGCGTGTCATTCCCAATGCAATCTGTACCCAAAGCATGCACTAATCTACCCACACTTTGGTCCCTGTCCCCACCTTCTTCCCCTGTAACCTCCACAAGCCCCTACAACATGTTTCCATGCCTCTGCCTCATCCAAAACCAATTAGGGCCCTGGGACGATAGTCCCCCCTTCCCAACATGTCCCCCTTTGTTTAATACTACACTAACAAACTCCTAGGTGAGCCTTTCCTTCTCCCCTTTCTGTATTTTCTCTCTTTCTAGCCTTTCAGGATCCATTTACGGTGGTGTTCCCTCCTTAGGCACCCATGCCTTGCACAAAGACAGCCTGCTGACCCCTGCCTGTGCATATTGTTATGGGGTACATGTAAAATATATACACCCCCCCCCCATCTCCAGCAAAATCAATCCAGTGTTCCACACAATTCTCTAGGTCTGATGGGGGAGTTGTGATTGTGCCTGGGGTGTGGAAGCGTTGTTCTAATCTAACCATTCATGGTTTGACAGGGTCATCCGTTTGTACCCGGCTGTCTTTTGTACCGCAAGGTGCACCCTGTACCCCAATTGAGACCATCATCATTGCGCTGCTAGGCATTTCTTTGGCACAGCATCGAAGCACCAACTGGCAGGTGTAGAAGATCACCAATACAAACACTACCACAGGAACCAGATGTTTCACTATCCATGATGGTGCACAAGAAAAAATATTGACGAACCAGTCACGTTTCTGTAAACTAGCTTCTGTTTGAATATGGGTGCCAAGAGTGTGAAGGGCCCCTATTATATGCACAAGGGAACCATTCTCAGTATTGGTTGGAGGTGTAAATGTACAGAAAGAATCGCCAATCTTGGGGCAAACGCCTCCCTCCATCACAGTGAGTAAATCTAGCACATAGCGGTTCTGCCGTGTCATAAATCTGATGGCTTGTATTTCGGCCTTGATAGCGTTGAGGCCCTACTCAGTGTCATCTTCCAACTGTATCACTTCCCGTTGGACAATCTGGAGCCATTTGGCATTTGCAGCTGCTTGTATCTCGGGCACTAAGAGTGATGCAAAGAAGGTCTCTTCCATGCCATACAGTCTATATTAATCTGCTATGTCTATCAACAGCTGTGATGAGTCTTGAGATAGATAGATAGATAGACCTCCGCCTTCTGCTCAGATTTTCTATGGCAGGATACAGAATTTGGGGTGCGACATTGGAGTCATTGTGGTGGCATTCATTACTGGTACTGTTGTTAGAGCAAGCAAGCCCTGGGATCCCACTATTAGATGCTTTTCAGGGATCACAAGGAGAGCTGAGTTCAGCATGTGCAGGGAGCAGGTGCGCCCAATGATGGCGGGAGGTGCAGAAATGCTTGTTGACCACAGGACCAGTAGCTGTCAATTACTGCTGCTATGGCTTTCTCGAGACCTGGGATGTATAGCATCTTGTTACACTTATGGATGCCCCCACAAAAATGCTTCCTTCATTGTATAAACACAGTTCATATTCTTCCTGTTTCTGCACTTTCACTGTCTTTTCCATTGCCTCAATCCCTGTAAGTTTTACCATGTGCTCATTCCAGTATTGTCTCCACACATTGTTCACCCTTGCAATGACCATCTCCCCGAAACCCATGGGTCCTCCTGCCATGCAGCTGATTGTAGTCTCCTGCCACCTGTTTGCCACAAACTTGACACATTCCTGCTTCAGGTAGCGTCTTTGCAAGCACTGCATGCTTTTGGGGTTCTGGGCACATTGCAGTTCATCTGGGTCCATTATCTTGAATCTTACACTTCGTGCCTGGAAAGTGCTTTGCCGTCGGCACAACATCAGATGAACCAAACACTGAGCCTAGGAGCATCAGAGTTTCTTGCAACATTAATACATTGGTGGCCCCGATGCATGTGGTATCAAGGAACAAATATAACAGCTCCCATTAACACTCTTTTTCCCCACCGAGCTCATGTCTGCGTACCAATTGTTGCTTAATTCTTAATGGTGCACATCTTCTATTATATACAAACCGAGCCCTTAGTACTCATTGTACTTGGCTCTTCTCACCTGTTTTTAAATAATTGTTTGATGCATTACCATTTGAATCCCTAGGAGAGAAACAAAAATGTGCAATTTTGTCAGAAAACACATTAAGAAATAATGATAACAAAAATAAATTAGCAATCTTTCCCATAGGTTGCTGGGTGGCAGATGTGTCATTAGCAGTTGCATTAGTCTTTGTTTTAAGGACTGTAGCCGCGGTATTGCTCATTTTGGTTACTTTGTTTAATAGGGATACATTTGCATCATTAGCATATGGTAAAGAGCCATTTGTAACATTCTCATTTCCATTTCCTCACCCCTTTTATTTGTCCAACCCATATAAAACTGCATCCTAAATATATACCCAATCCAAACATAGAAAGAGCGACCAAACCAGCTACACAATGCCTAACACAGGTATACGTGGAGGAAAACACTGTTATGAGAGAATATTCATGGAAACGAGAGTGTAACATTTTGTAGAATGAGTGATTAGAACTGTGTACATCCATTGCAAAACAAAAGAGAGAGAGACATAGAGAGAGACCCCTGCCTGTGGGTATTGTTATGGGGTACATGTAACATATATACACCCCCCCCCATCTCCAGCTAAATCAACCCAGTGTTCCAGACAATTCTCTAGGTCTGATGGGGGAGTTGTGATTGTGCCTGGGGGGTGGAAGCGTTGTTCTAATCTAACCATTCATGGTTTGTCAGGGTCATCCGTTTGTACCTGGCTGTCTTTTGTACCGCAAGGTGCACCCTGTACCCCAATTGAGACCATCATCATTGCACTGCTAGTCACTGCTTTGGCACAGCATCGAAGCACCAACTGGCAGGTGTAGAAGATAACCAACACAAAACACTACCACAGGAACGAGATGTTTCACTATTGCCTCCATCCAAAAGAGAGTTAGAGAGAGAACCAGAGAGAGAGAGAGAGAGAGAGAGAGAGAGAGAGAGAGAGAGAGAGGAGAGAGAAAGAGAGAGAGAGGGAGAGAGAGAGAGAGTACGCTTTTGTGAAATTAATACATAGCAGCATTTTTAATTTTTATATTTGGAGGTAGATCAGTTGCAGAATCATATAATTTAA
Organism: Ambystoma mexicanum; assembly: GCF_040938575.1. Taxonomy (NCBI): domain Eukaryota; kingdom Metazoa; phylum Chordata; class Amphibia; order Caudata; family Ambystomatidae; genus Ambystoma; species Ambystoma mexicanum. The sequence continues at coordinate 132,832,912 of NC_090939.1, forward strand.
TTTGCACATGTTTCTTCAGAAATATCAATTAAGTCAAAGGGTCAGTGTCTTTAACTGTTCTTGCACCTTTAATATTTGCTCAATTTGGGTGGGGGTGGGGCATGGGGTGCTCTTCGAACATCAGATAGATGCACCCACTACTGCAACTCCCAAACCTTTACCGCAAGGGGAGTGCCATAGACAACCATAAACAAGGGGCCGTCATACCTAGGCTTACTCCACCGGCAGACATAGTTGTTTACATAAATGAAATCGCTGGGGAAGAGCTGGAGTAGAGGTGATGTTGTTGATGTATCAGATGCAGCACTGATAGTTTCTTCAGTCCTTGGTGGTGCTATCTGTTGAGAGATACATTGTATTGCTTGTGTTAAGGCAGACACATAAGTTGTCTCCTAGAAGGCATGCAACTGTGAGCATCAGATGCTCTCCTGATGGGTTATAGGGGCATGTGCATTTGCCACTCTGTAACCACCTGATGGGCTGATAAACGGTGATCCTTACAGGGTTGCATGTACATACAACAGTGCAAGGAGAAAGCAGTTCACCCAGTTCTTCTTTAACTTTAAAGTGGTTCAGAGCTTGGACAATATATTTCTAAAGAGACTGTTGATCCTCTCCACAACCCAGTTGGCCTGGGTTGGTAAATTGTGCAGATTGGATACTTAATGCTCAGTAAAGCCGTCACTTCCTTGAACAGCTCATTGAAAAATTGTGTGCTATCAGACCTTAATACATTGCACACCCCCCAACGATGGAAAACCTCTCTTACTAAAAATGTGGCCGCACACTTAGCATCTGGATGTACACAAGGACCTGCCTCCACCCACAGTGGGAAATGACACAATATCACGATTAAATAACGAGACCCATTACACCTCTCTCCCATGTATACGTAGTCTATGTGTAATTTGCAGAACGGCCTAGTAGGGGGGGGGGCTGGGTACCTCAGATAGTTCTTAAGGTAAGGCTAGTGCTGTAAGTCTGACATCTGGTACAGTGAATTACCATTTTAGTTAATGCTTTTTGCAGATTGGGGACAAATCAGTTATCCTCTATCTATGCAGCGAAATGTTGCTTTGACACATGGGATGGATGCTGCAGCTGGTCAAATGCGAACAGCAGAAACTCATGCGGCATAACCGCTTTTCCTGATGTTTCCTGTTGACACAATAAATCTGTAGAGGACTGCTTACATCCCCTCTTCAACCATAGCTCCTTCTCTTCCTGTGAGGCACGGCCCTGTACCTCAATCAATTTTGCAATTGGTAAGGAATTATAGGAGATGGGAAGCTGCTCTCGGCCCTGCGCTACCACTGGGTATTCAGAAACATTTGGCACAGGGTGATACACTGCTTACTTGGCTGCCGCATTTGCGGCGAAAGTTACAGAGTGAGACCTTGTCTGTGTCATTATTATGGGTGTTGAATTTTACCAACACCGTCAGGGAAGACTGGGACAGTGATTCGATCAGCTTGTCTCGCAGCGCTGTACCTGAGACATGTCAGCCCTCCTAAACCCCCTCCTCTTCCAACATGCAAGCCCTGAGTGCACCGTGTTGGTGAAATAGGCTAAGTCGGAGTAGTTGGTCACACAGCACCCTTGAGACAATTGAAGCACCTCAATAAACGCTATGAGATCCGCCGCTTGAGCCGAATAGCGCATGGCCAACCTCTTTTGCACTAATACCTCACACACTCCATCTACTAGGCGGAAAAGTGACTGATGCACCAGTATGTCTCAGGCCAGTACACTGGTCAGTAGTTGCTGACTGTCAATGAAAAGAATCCGCCCCCATTTGAGTGGGCTGTTTGTTTATTTGTTTGTTTGTTTGTTTGTTTGTTTATTTGATATAGCACAAAACCAAACCCGCAGGTAGCCGGGCACAAGCATTCCAAGGATACTTGAGAACTTAGTTACAATGGAAAACAGAATTGGCAGTGGGACAGTTCAGCAGCGTTATAGTCTGAGTATGCTTATACAATTAGTGCCAGGTGTCAGGAGCATAAAGTACTAAGTAACAATCAGCCACAGTTTTGTAGTCCCGGAAGGATCCAGTGAGATTCCTAGATACTAGCAGTAGTAGTTGGAAATCCCTATGGGGGGTCAGGTTTAACAAGGGCATTGCTTTTGAAATATTGTCTTATTCTACCTGCAATGTCATACATTCATGTCTTGCAAGGTCTTCCTCAGTGCACAATTTGGTCAGAAAGGTGGCAGGATTTACTGTTTTGCACCGCACTATGAATGTTTGGGCTGGACAGGGTGAGCTCATATGCAGATGACAGCTGCATGTTTAGTGTCGATTTGGATCGCTCAGGGATGGAAAATACTGCATGCTCGACATACAGTGTCATGGAGCACCACATGACAATTGTGGAGCTTTTCTCATTTGTAAATGCAACGCAGCAAGCACCTGTTTGCATGGGAACTGGCCTTACATCACCGAATCTAGCAATCTGCTGTAGTAGGCCAATCGCTTGTGGCCCATCATGCTCTTGTGTGTAAGCACCGCAGTCATCAGTTGGCCATTGGAATGAGAAAAGAGATAGAATTTGTGGGGGTAGTCGGAGGTTGTTAGAAGTGGGGCAGTGGAAATGACCTCTTTCAGGTCATTAAATCTGGTAAGGATGCCCTCCATCCATGCACGCTTGTGATTATTCTTTTGAGCTTCTTTGAGCCCTTGCAACAGGGGCCTGGTGTAATCCGCATAGTCTAAGATCCATGCCCTGTAGTAGTTACATAACCCTACAAATTTCTGCATTTGCTTGACAGTTTGGGGCAGGGGAGCAATGGGCACGGATGCAGCGTGGTCGGGTATCATTTTCTTCCTGTGGACAGATATAAATTGCCCCAAATTGAGCACTTCTGGGAGGCAGTATTACAGCTTCACCTTGTCTACCTTGAAACCCGTGTAAGCCAGCAGCTGCAAAAGGGTGACAGAGTCCTTCTTGCACTATTTCTCAATGTCACTACACACTAGCAGATTGTCCACATACAGGAGGAAGGCACTAGGCACTTGGATGTTCCCTAAATCAGCATGTCATATTCTGTTGAAAATACTGGGGACTCACAGTACCCCTGAAGTAACCTCATGTACTCAAATTCCTCCATGCGTAAATGCAGTGAGGTACTGCAAGTCGGAGTGCAAGGGTATGGAAAAGAAAGCAAACTTCAAATCCACCACCATAAAATGTGTTCTTTGTTTAGGGATGCTGCACATAATTGTTGCAGGGTTCAGAACTACAGGAAATTCTGCCTATACAATGTCTTTTAGAGGGCAGAGATCCTGTATCATTCGCCAACTCCCTCCCTTTGCACTTTGTATCGGATAGAGAGCCGGGTTGCATGGGAAGATGGAAGGTCCAATTATTCCCAGGTTTAGGATTGCAACAATTTTGTCTCATAAAACCTCTCTGCCTCTTTGGACAGTGGATACTCTTTCGCTCGGGGCAATACCGCACCTTGCTTGAGTATGATCTGGACTGGGTGCACTCTCTGTAAGAGCCCTACATGGTGGGCATTTGTTGTCCATAATTTCTCTGGGTCCTGCTCTAAATCTTTCTCAGTGATGGAGGGTGGTGCCACTAGGGCCATAAAAGAGCATTGCACTTTACGCTACTGTACTATGCTCTCACAAGGATTACAAATAGCCAGTATTATTTCTCCATTGTCATCTGAATCCTCAAACAATTCTGCATCTGTCACTTCTCTTACAGGTATCGTTGGTTCAATATACAACACAGTACTCCACTCAAGCCTGTCTGAATTTGTCCCAATCACTGCAATCCTTTATTTGCAGACACCACCAGTCCTTGCAAGTCCACTGAAAGTATTGTCCCTACCACAAGTTCTGGGGCCACAACGGGCCTAAAGATGAAATCAGATGGCACCGCCAACACGCTTTACCAATCTAGGGCACTGCATCAAGTATAACCATGATTCCATACAAAAACATATCAGGTTCAACAGGAATGCCATGAAGCTCCACCTCCCCACTTCTGGCCTGTATCAGCACCATTGCTCTCAAGGCGCAAATGCCTGGGGTTGCACATTCTTCCCTGTGGTCTGTGAAGGAGATGGTCATGTTCAGTTTGCTCAACAAATCCCACACTAACACATTTATCAGGGAGGTCTCTGAATAAAATAAGGGTGCACAAACCACTTTTCCTCCAATTTTGATTGATACCTCTTCTGTGTATGGAACCATTGTGACAGCCCCAGCGAAGCCTTGCGTGTCGAGAGTTTCACCTGGTAATGGGAAGGTTCTCTCACTGATGTATGATTTAGTGGCACCCGTGTCGAACATAATGATGAACTGTTTATTTCCTATCTCATCACCCACCGAGGGTTCCTCGTCAGGGTGGGTAGACATGGACAGGATTGGGCATGCAAGAGCCTTCTGTAGGCTGTCCTAATCAGGGTATGTATTGGTGCCTGGAAACGTGAAAGGGTTGCCTTCAATGACACTGAAACCCCTGTAAGGCTCTACTGTTCCATTTGGCACTTATTAGTTGTGGACGTTTGATCTTGGTACGATGGGTTCTTCTGAGCCGCTTGTAGTTGGGCTTTAGGCAGGGCTAGTGCCTAAGCTTGTGGGGGCCTGCATGGTAACTGAGTATACATATGTCTAGTGTATCTCATAGGGAATGGTTGTGGCCAATCGGGGGTGGCATAGAGTATGGCAGTGACAGTGCAGGGTTGGGGTGGTTGTATGTGTTGTATCACACCCCCTGTCTACTTCTACATTCCATTGCAAAGTGCCCCCACTTACTACAGCTCCAGCACTGAGAGGGTTCCGTATGATCTCTCGGTCACATCTCAACAAATACTCTGTAGCTCCCTCGACCCCCCGAACCCTGCCTCTTCCACTCATAACAAGGTCAAAATAGTTATGCCATACTTGGTTTCCAAAGGAATCAGAAAGTATATTTATTATTGTACTATTCGAGTTCCATGGGACTCATTATGAGGTTGCCTGTCAGGTAACAACACTACCGGAAAGCTTGTTACCGGACCGGCAAACTATGAGTTCTGCTCACGGGTGCCTTTCCACCGCCAAGTATGACCTGGCGGGTGGACCGGCATCCGCGAGCAGACCATGTCGGATGCACCGGCATCATTCCTGAATGGTGCCGGGCAACCGGCATCCCCATTTCCAGGGAGTCCAATGGGACTCAGATGGGGATG